>NW_026126460.1:27610000-28246818 GCF_943737965.1 Phodopus roborovskii | reverse complement strand
TTAATTAAGTTGCTGTCATATTAGTTCTCTCAGCACAGAAGATGAGAACATGAACAATTTCTTTCCTTTTTATCCCCATTTCTTTCAGTTATCTTCTCTCTGTATTACCAGGCAGTAAACTTTGTATTTTTGTTAATTAACTCCCTAGGGTAGGTAGTTGGTAGATGACAGACAGATAGATGGATGATGGCTGATGAGAACATAATGCACACTTCATAGAAATGTTATGAGGATTTATAATAGTGGCAGTGGCTGGCCATTATTACACAGCTAATGGGTATTAGTTTCTAATTATTATTTTATTATTATTTATAGTCCTTGCATTTCTTAGCTCACAGAGCTAAATGGGTTTGATGCCATTTTATTTACAGTTTGGTTACTTGAAAATACATCTTTAGTTACTATTTTATGGACTTGTGTAAACCATACTTATTTTATATCTAAAATAAGCTATACAATTTATGTCTTGTTTTGTTTTCACACATGACCCATGGCTTGGATAGTCCTAAGAGTCTTGGAGAACTTTGTGAAAATCCTTCATGCCTCACCTGATTTCATATTGTTGTGAAGACATTTAAGCCATTGATTACTATTTTTAATCTTGGTGTTATTGATCATTTATTCTTAATTCCCTCAAAAAAGTTTAGCTTTTGAAGTTTAATGGAGGTATAGGTATTTTTGTTTTGTTTTGTTTTTTGTTTTCTATGCTGTATCTTTTTGTTGTTGTTTGATTTTCTTTAGTATTGATGATTATTTGACTATCATTGTGTCATTTCCATGACTTTCATCTGTGTTACCTTTGCTTGTTACTTTTTGCATCCAGAGCCACTGAGCTTTTTTTTTTTTTTTTTTTTTTTTTTTTTTTTGTGGGTGTCTCCTAGTGTTTATCATCCCCTGCATCTTAGAACCTTCATGTATGAGTGGTTTTCTGCACTGAACTCTTACTTCAAGCTATCTTTTGTGTTGTGACATTAATCAAATCCTCACAGAGTGGGTGATTTGTCTATCACGTCTTTGATTCAACCCACCTTTGATTCTGTGTTATACACAGCTTGCCACTTGTTATTTTTATTTTTCCTCTTCCTCTGAGTGGAGACAGCTGTACTTTAAGAATGGGGACAGGGTATTCTTCAGTCATTGTACGTATTTGAATAACTTAATTCTTCCCTAGGATTATTTCAGGGGACTGTGCAAGGTCATTCCCATCTTATACAAGCAGGCCTTTTCTCTCATGTCCAGTTATACATGAAGAATGAAATTATCCTACTACTGTGCTTCTCAATTTCCTACATTTGCAGTGGAAAAAATGTGTAAGCAATGCAGGGCATTGCTCTTCCGGAGTATTGCAGGCCACTTCTTGCCACTGGTCCATCAATGTCTCATCTCTTACATACCCACTTTGCTTTTAACTTTGCATCAGCAAAGGTTCAGGATGACTTCCATCCCAAATCTCCCTCCCATTTCCAGTCTTGTAAGCTGGGAATCACTGCCATTGCTTTGTAAGCTTCCTGTATCTGTGTGTGATGCTTCTTGGACTTCATCTCGTATCCGCATATGAGTCTCCAAGCTCTGGAAGCCCTGTGTTTGTTTTGCTCCTTAGTAGGAAGAATGCCTTCTTGTCTTCATATGTGAGTTTAGGAAGTATTGGTTTTGTCTCCTGGATGTCTGGTTATGTCACCTTTACCACCATGGAAAAATCATGACAGCAATGTATTTGTTGTTATTTATTAGTAATTCTGGGATCTGGTTTTATGTTTTAACATGGGCCACTGACACATGTAAAAGCTGTATTTCCTTTTTGCCATCAATGCAAACTGCCAAGTCCCAACAGTTTCCCCAGTTGTATAATACACTGAATAAAAGAACTGCCTCATTAATCATTAAATAGTCAGCTCTAGGTCCACAAGGACTTCCTGTTGATGGGTGCCTGCCAGAGGAGACAGCTCCCTCATCCTTTCCCTCCTGGGATCAGCTATTTATATCCTGCCTGTAATATTTACTAGACAAAATGTCAGTGAATTTTGGGTTAATTCAACCTTCTAAGAAACTTCACCAGGTTGCAAAAATACTTTCTTGGACTCTGTCATTCTTGACAGTCACCCTTGTCTGAGAAACACTGCCACTGCCCTCTGTTTCAAAGTGTTCTATCCTATAAAGCTCAGCAAACATCCTGTTCTTTTCTAAAGACCTCTCTAACTGCCAGGCACACAACCCAGGCTGCCTTTCTGAATTCCCAAAGTCTCTCCTTCCATATGGCCGCATATTGGACTATTTTCCCCAGACACAATTCTTATACAGAAACTTCAGACCTGTGAGTCACCGTCTGGGTAACTTCAATGCCTTTACTTCCCTCTGCCTCAGTATCTTAACCTAGAGAGGAGGGTATTTGTTTGGCTTCATTTTCTTTTAAAATGTTTGATAAAATGCAACTCCCCCAGTGTTTTAAAAATGAACCCAAATAAGTTAACAGATGGCATTTGTTTATGATAAGCACTTTGTAAGCTCTTATTATTTATAGGAACAAATCACCCATGTCCCTCTTCATGTGTCCATTTTTGTTGTTGTTGGTTTTCTTTAGTAATGATGAGTATTTGACTATCGTTATGCCATTTCCGTGACTATCATCTCTCTTCACTTTCCACTGTGTTCCCTTTGCTTGTTACTTTTTGCGTTCAGAGCCACTGAACTGGTTTTGGTGTAGGAATCCTAGTGTTTATCTTCCCCTGCTTCTTGTGGGCTTCATGTCTGAGCTGATTATTTCATGAATACATGAAGGGACACGGATGTTTTTGGTGCCTAATACATTCTAACTCCTGTGCCAGGGGCTTTAGCCAGTGAGGTCTCATGAGAATAGGTCAGGTGTCAAAATCCTCTCTCCTTTTAAAAGTCTGGTTTTAATTTTATTTGTGTATATGCTGTGCGTGTGCGTGTGCGTGCGTGTGCGTGTGCGTGCGTGTGCGTGCATGCGTGTGCGTGCGTGTGTGTGCGTGTGTGCGTGTGTGTATGTAAACTTGAAACAGGGGCCTATAAAAGCCAAACCATCAGATCTCTTGTATGTGAGCCGCATGCTATATATACTGAGAACTAGACTGGTGTCCTCCGGGAGGAACAGCAAGCACTCTTATCTTCTCAGCCATCTCTCCAACCCCTCAAAATTCTCTTCTGATGACTGTGAGATGTAGGTTTTCTTTTCTAACAAGTTTATTGAAGTATAATATTTTGTACAATAAATGACATATGAAAGTTATATTTTATTACTACTCTGCTTTATATACTGATATATTTTATACTACTAAGAATATATTAAGAATGCAACTCCAGATAATAGGGAAGCCGTGTTTCTCTGATATAAAATAAAGAGATTGCAATTTCTATCATCTTCTCAGTCAAAACCAAAAATCGATGATGGACTTTTCTAAGATCAAGAGACCTGTACAGTTGGATTCAGCGTCCTTGAGGTAGTCTAGGGATAGGAGAGGCGAATTATCATACATGGTGTGATTACATTCTCCCTGATGCTGTTAAAATGCTAATTCCTTCAGCATCACGCAGTGAGAACTTTAGGAAGTGATTCGTTTCCAAGTCCTCACAGGTGGGATTAAGGAGGACACAATAAGAAGATAGAAGCCTGCAACTCGAAGTGTCCTTATCCTTTCCTGGTCATATTAAAACTCTGATCTATGCTGCTTCCTGTCTCCATCACAGTGAAAAATGAGTTCCTGTTGTTTATAAGTAACCCAGTCTGTAGTGTTTTGTTTTAGTAGCCCAAACAATGATGTCCATTGTACATATTTTTAAATGAATATTTGAATGAACATGCATTTTTATTTTAGTCTGTCAATTAGTATAGACTTTTCCACATAATGTCCTAGGATTTTATTTCTTAAAAAATGGATTTCATGGCAACATGTTTTCAGCTTTGTCTCAGAATAAGTTAGTGACATATATAAATGTGATTATTATTATATTTGTCATCCTTTCATGTTGCATTTGGTTATTTGTGTTTTAAGCATGGCTTAAATTCTACAATGAAAATATAATTTCCTTAATTTTGCCTACTATGGTACTAAACTCAAACTCATGAATATAGTGAATTTTCATTGTGTGTTTCCTAACGGAGTGACTCATAATGTTGATGAGTAGAGGGACTAGCTGATATTTACCTAACATATACTCATGGGATACACAGTGCATATAAGGTGCTCTTTTGAGGGATTGGAGTATTAAAAGTGACCACTTCGGACAATATTTTCTTCATTTACATAGTTTAAATCGTAGTTTAACCAGGTGGTAAAGAAAAATGGGCTAAATGCATAAATGGATGTATCATGGGATGACAAGAACGGCAGGGAAAGTAAAGCAGGGATGCAGGGTGATGACAAGCAAGCTATACAGACATCAATAGACGTTTGCTTTAGGTGGAGAGTCAGCATACACCAAAGCCAGTGGGAGCACCCCTTGCTGGGAACATTTTGCAGGGACACTATTATTACAGTGAGATAAAGATAAAAGCACAGGCACAGAGTGTAGAGGAAGAAAACAGTCCTGAGTTATCTAGGGTATCTTTAACTCCTTGAATGATATCTGGATTCCATGTAATTTTAGGGTTCTATTTTTTTTTAAAGACACTAAACTCATGTTTGTTTGTTTATAAAAAACCATCAGTTGTCCATTTCTTGAAAGAAACACCCCATTCTAAAACACCCCATTCATAAAATACCTGCCAGTGTGCAGCGAAGTGTTCAGCAATCCATTGATTTCTAAGTTTTTTTGCATCTCATGTGACTGAAATTGAACCAATTATTGTTATTACTTATGGTTATTGTTGCTCCATGCACAGACATCTTTTATTCTGTTTATTATTATTATTCTGTCATATGTGACTCCCTGAGTCTTTGGTTACTTCTTTGGGGAGCACATAGAATGTCTGAGGCTGAGATCGTTCTTAGAGTATGATCCATGTTCTGTGTCAAGGGCTTAGTGGTTACCACTAGAACTAGCTTGATGAAGACAGAGATGAGTTTTAGCAGCTTCCAGTCATTATGTAGTAGGAAAGGATGGTGGTACCCTGGGCTGCCAGTACATTTTTATTTGAACAGTTGTAATTGTTAATAGTAATTGTCAAAATAACAAGATCTAGAATCACTTAGAAGATAAATCTTTGGGTATGTCTGTATGGGAGTTTCTAGACTGGGCTAGTTAAGATGGGAAGACCCACCGTAAATATGGTTGGTATCATTCCATGAGCCAGCACCTTGGACTAAATAAAAAAGGATAAACAAGCATTCGACTCTCTCTACTTCCTGACTTCAGCCTCAATGTCACCTGCTACCTCATGCTTTTGTCACCATGCTTTCCCTGTCCTAGTGCACTACATATCTTTATACTGTGAAGCAGAATAAATCCTTTCTTAACTTGTCTGAACAAGATACTTGTCACAACAATACAGAGAATAACTGACCCAAACACCATCAATGAAAGTCAAGGTAACAATGAAAAGAAGGAACACTGCTTTGGTGCCCAACACTGAACGTTTTTTGTGTTGATCTCTTGCAGGTGATCAGTTAACTTAATCTATGGAACCAAACCAGGGAGAAAGGAGGGCAGAGAAGTAGGCTTTCTGGGTATTTAATAGATGTCTCCCACAGTTTTGAGTGAATTTTTTAGCTTAAAGATTTCATGCCTGATTTAGAAAGTTATTTTTAGAATAATAATGAATTTTACTACGTTAAAAAAATCTTTATTCCCCCATAGAAGTATTCCTCTAAAAATAAAAACGCTGGGCTGGTGAATAGCTCAGCAGGTAAAGGAGCTTGCTTCCAAGCTTAATGACATGAGTCCGGTCTATAGAACTCACGTGTTGAAAGGCAAGAACTGATTGCCTCAAGTTGCCCCTAGCTCTATTCAAGCTGCCTCTGACCTCTCTATTCATGCCACCCACCCCCAAGAAAGAAATGCATATAAGAAAGTAAGTAGTTAAAAATTATATTTCTTTGTTTAAATGTATTTTATATAGTATAAGAGCATTTGAGGTAGAAATAAAAGGTGTCATTGAATTGTGTCTTAAACAATACACAGCTTTATTGGGGGGCACTTAATCACTTTGATATAGCATTTCTATTTCATCTCAATTGTTTTTTAAAATATTATACACATCAACTGAAACATATTATCTACATGAAAAATATGTCTCCTCAGGTGGAGGCAGGAGGATTGTAATTTTAAAGCTAGACTAGACTGCATAGAGAGATTGTCTCAAGCAATAATAGAAATGACAATAAAATCCAAAATATGCTGTTTCTAGTTCTTATTTTAAATTGAAAATATAGTTGTGAAAAGTTGTAATCTTTACTAGTATTCATGAGAAATAGATGACATCACATACTTGGTATAATATTTCTTTCAGGTGAATCGTCTAGAATTTGCTACTTAGAACAGAGGGGGAAATACATAAGGAAAGAATGTAAGGACTCTCTAGAAACTGTGAGGGTTTGAATCTGTCCCTGTCAATGGCTCCTTGAGAAAAATCAGTTCTCTTATAATGTGACATCTGGTTTACATTTTGTATAAATAAAACACAAGCATGGGCCAGAAGTCACAGGCAAGAGGACTGGGAGGGCGAACTGTGGATTTTGTTGCCTAATCACTTATAACATTCAAGAAATCTAATTAGAGGACACATCTTCTGATGAGCTACCAGCCAAGATAGTTCCACAGGAAAAGAAAGAACCTCATGAGACCACAGGAAAAGGAATGAAACTACTAGGTAATTGACATTGGGGCAGTATGTAAAGTTGAAGGACTCCACTCAGTCAAAACACCAATTATCAGTGTCTTCTTTGGGTACCGTTTTTATGGTGTTAACCACAGAAATTCCATGTTGTAGTCAATATACTTTAACAATCATAGCATATTTGTGTAATCAGTTTTCTGTCATCTCTTCTTCTCACTGTGTCAGTCTGGAAGAATAGCATGCCAATTTACTGTGGAAACAGGGACACATCATTGCACTGGCACATGGGCTAATGGAATGGCTCCTCTGTGGAAATACCATATCCAATGTTTATGTTGGAAGCCAACTTGATATTAAAGTTGAATGTCGTTGATTATCCATTCCTCAGTTAAATTTTTTTTTTCTGGATTTTCCTAGTATAGAGAGTGAGGTAATAAATTGAAATCAAATAGCATAGACTATGATTAAACTACTATCAACCAATAGTGACATAGGTTACTATTGTTACTAAGTGAAGTAACTGGAGTTACTTTTGCGTATTTCTATAAATGAGTTAGCTTCTTTGGGTTAGACAAGTTTTGCCTGGTGTTTGATGTGTTGGGTTTTCTCTACTTTGCTCCATATAGCCAGGGAAGGAAGGTTGGGAAGGAAAAGTTGCTCTGCCTCCTACTGACTCAGATATTCTGGAGATACTAGTATTTAATAGAGTCACTAAAACTAGCTTCTCCTCCAAAAATCACTGTATTAATAAAATACTGAAAAATATGGATCCAGCTGAAAATTAAATTTAAGAAAAACTATACATTTCTTCAGGGTTCTTAAAACATGCCTCATTGGTGTTTGTGCTAATGAACTTTCTTTCATTATACTTTCTGTGTTAATTACTTGTCTTTATGATTCACTAAGAACTTTGCTGACAAAAAATAAAATGAAACCAATTAACACTTCTGGTGATATTTTGGCTGCAACTATTACATTCTAGATTAAATGTACCAATTTAGCTACGATGCCTTTAAAATGTGTAACTTTTGACCCACAATTTCTAGTAACTAATTCTGATAGAATAAATACCCAGAATCATACTGGAGAGTGATTACTTTAACTTTTTAGAATTGTGAAAACTGGAACCAAGTTAAAGTCCTAAGTAGGAGTAGGTTCCTACTATGGGGGTTCATGGATGTGATGAGGAGTCTGATGTATTCACTATACAGGGGATAGGACAGGTCAGCTAACTCAAGTCTTTAATTGCATAATTGCTTATTGAGTTAATTACTCCAAAGAAAGCTGGCTTTGCTCAATGACACAATATGAGACATAACCTGGAAAAGCATTCTCGAAGGGTGTTAATAGTCGCCAATGAAAGCTGTGATGATTTATTCCATATTCATGTATAGTCCTTGAATTGGTCACAGCCTATTTTGAAGATTCCCATTTCCTTGGCTTCCTTATATCCTGCCACCTTTTGATTCTCTATTCCCTACCAAATTATAGCATCCTATAAGTTATATTACAAATAAATAGGAGAATGCCGGCCCTTCTAATTTTGGTCCTCATATTGTATGACTACACCTAGCTCAGAACTTCTCAGCATAGTCCATGTTGCTTGACCCATGATCATCTTACTTCTTTCTTGGGTCTTGGAACAACCATCATAATTATCTAGCTGGGAAAATGCATAGGCAGACCTAACTCTTTGTGGTTTAAGATTCCACTCTTCAGTTTTCCTGGCACTGACAGAATTTCTCTGTGGGAAGTTTCTGCCCCTTATCTGGAATATCAGAAAGTTCAGAAACTAGAATTTTACAGAATTTTTTCTCTATAAACTTGTCGTGAATGCAATTTGAAGCACATATATGGGACAAGGTCAGTAATTATGTTAGTGCCATTCGGAATTAGGATATTAGCATTCGTTAGTTTTTGCCAATTCAATGCCAACTAGGAGTCAACTGAGAAGAGGGATCCCAATTGAGGAATTGTTTCTATTCAGCTTGACCTGCAGCCATGTCTACGGGACATTTTTTTATTGATGGTTAATGTAGGAGGGCCTATCCTACTATCCCAGTGTCACCCCTGAGCAAGTGGCCCTGGATTAAATAAGGGAGCTGTGAAATTCCTCCTTGAGGAGCCTGACAGTAAGTGGGATTCTTCCATACTTGCTGCTTCAAGCAAGCTCTTGCCTTTTACTCTCCGTGATGGTGGATTATGACATATAAAATTAAACAAACCTTTTCCTCCTCCAATTTGCTTTTCAGGTTGTGCTTTATCACAGCAATAGAAAACTATCTGGAATATTATTCACTACAAATGAAAAGTATTCTAGCATCAATAAAGCCACAAAGCAAGTTAACAAAGAAAGTTAATACTAAAGAGGAATTGAAAATAGTAGTATGAACTTGGGTTACGCTTCTAGCTATATTTTCAGGAATTTAGTTTTAGTTTGTCGACTGAAAAGCAGAGTAAACATGAGTCTGTAGTAATCAGTACCTGGTAGACTTGTGCTCAGCAAACATCATTTTCTTCTGAAGTCGGAGCACCTGGGTGGTTCCAGGAATGGTTTGGGGGAAAGAAGCAAGCACGATAACCCAGGACTATCTCTTCATGGCAGATAAAGAAGACACCGTTAACACCCCAGCTTGTATCAAGACAGTTGAGAATAGGTGTGCCTAGCAAAATATGGGACAGTGTAGAGTCACAAATAAAGGTAGTTGCAGGAGTTTGCAACACTGTAACTGTGCTGAATTATGTAAAAGTTTAGCATGCGGTTAAAGCATCAATAACAGTTTCTAAACAGTCTCTGGGGGAAGAGAGAAATCATCTTCATTTTGAAAACTAGAGAGTTAAGGTAAAGAGCCAAATATTTGTGCTGTACGTTAACTATCTTTGGGACAGCCATCATAAGGAAAGTCCTGATTAGGGCAATGTTTTGGCTGTTTGATGAAGAAGTAATAACAGAATTAGGATGCTATCATTTTGCTCTTTCTAATGGGGCAATGGAGAGAGATTAAGATCAGCAGTGTTTGGCCAGATGATACCACCCTGACCCATGGATCAATCTCAATAGTAAACACAGCTAGATATGAAAATGCAATCTGCATTGCTTGGGCACAGCATCTTACTACTAGCTCAGAGGAAAGTGAGGGCTGAAGATACATTTTTAATGACACCACCTGGATTCAGATAGTCAAATCCAGCACATAGGTTTCTTAGGAGAAACAAACATAGGGAACACATATTTTCTGATCAAGTAAATTACAAATAGCCAAAAGGAAAATGAATGAAACATTTGAAAAGACATTAACCAAATACCATGGTTGGCACTTTTGTATCAGACCCAAACTTAGAGAGAGAGAGAGAGAGAGAGAGAGAGAGAGAGAGAGAGAGAGAGAGAGAGAGAGAGAGAGAGAGACTAGAGACGGTATTTATAGGTGTTTGTGAGATATTTGAAACTGATGGGATATTTGAGGGAGTTGTGAGGTTATATTAAGTCATTTTAGGTGAAAAATATGACAGCATACTTATGTTCTTTATCTTTTTACAGAGAGCTTCTAGAACATTTCTAATGAAACGGTAAGATACTTTGTCTTTTAAATATTCTGGGGCTGCAGGGGTGGTAGTGTGAGGGAGATACATGAGACAGGATTGACAAGATGATGAAAATTACCGAAGCTATATGATTAGTCACCCACAAAGGAGGAGCTTCAGAGGTTTTCCTCTACAGGTCTAATTATTGCAAATGAATGCCTGTGTTTACAACATCTTGGCCCGTTTTTTAAATGGTGGTTTTCTGTTTATTCACAGGCGTCTGTGCTGCAGCAGGATTATTTAGATAGTGATTATGTTGATGGGTGACTCTATTTTTCCTCTGTGATTTAGAGCAGGTTTTTAAGTATAGTATAATCTAAAAAAAAAATATTGGGTATTCTAATTACCTCCAGGAAATCAGAATCTATAATTAAAGAAAGCATTAGCACCAGCTTCAAAGGTAGATGGGTTTTCAGTTACAAGGTTGATTTTTGAGACACTTGAAAAGCATCCATTTTTGTGTATCTAATGGCTGATATTTTAAATTGGGCTTTTACAGTGAATGATTTATTCTCTTGGATCCTTAATGAGCAAGTACGTGCATTTTGAGCAGTTATCTCCATTCTGTGAGATCATTTCTCCAGTCCCATTTACAGTTTTAACCATATTTTACCAATGCAGAATACCTTCCCAGTACCCTAGAGAGAAGTGAGGGGCCCTTTCCTCTGTCTCAGGACTAGGAGCTTGTGCTACCACATCCAGTCTACAAATATTACGAGCACTTAGCCATTTTAGCGAGTGAAGATGCTTTCTTCTTGGTTTCTTATTTTTCTTGAAATTAAACTCTTCTCCTCTTTCTTTTTAGGATGTTACTCCTGTTTCCCCCACTAATTCCTTGCATCTCCTAAGAATTTCCCAGGACAGTTTCCCACGAGGTCAGTAAGGTCAGTTCATTTGTCAAGACTGATTTCTTCTCACTTATCAGTTCATTTTTTGGTATCTTCATGAGCCTCGCTGGTCTGGTTTCACTCCAGGTCTGTGACACACTGACATCAAGGGGCCTCTCTGAACTGTCCCATTGGGGTTTCTTTAAATCTCAAGTTGGATCTCCTGGTTTATATGTCATAGTGTCCTATGCATTCTGACAGGAGCATATGCTCCAGTAACATGATCTGGATTTAGGTTGTGATCCTTGATCACATGGGACTGGCTCGCCCATGCCTGTCTCCTGCCTCAGACTCCTGGGAATACTTCTGTCTGAGGCGTGTCTGCCTGGGGCCTTCATCCACATCAATTTAGAGAGTCTCTTCACATTCCTTCCATGTTGAGTGGTTCATCCTTTCTTATATCTGTTCCCTCCTCAGGCAGAAGCCATTATCTAAAGGATATATTGAAAGGAAAAGCTTTAGGAAAAAAAAATTGATCCTAGAAGCCAACCACTGAATATAGAGTTCTAAGCTGCTGTGAACTTTTCTTGCAAATTAGGCAGATGTATTTACATTTTCATAACCCATTGTTACTGTAAAGAAGCCCATATCTAGTGGGATTTAAGATTCTTTGTAGAAACTTTTATTTTCACAGCTATTTACAGAGCTCTTTGTCTTTATCTGGCTGAAGTTTTACATTTATATGCTTTCTTTTGAGTATATTCCATTCTATATCATTTCCATTGCACATGTTAAGCCCTAGCTTGATATGTTTCATAAATGTCTTTGCTGGATTTGTATATAGCATTTCCTTTATTTCCTTGTATGTTTTATTTCTACCTAGAAATCTGTTATTATGGTACTGGCTATCCTGAATTGTTCTTCTAATATTTTTGTTTATTTATATTTATATTAAAAGCAAATTTATTTGGATATGCCACACAGTTCATCTATCTATCTATCCATCTATCCATCTATCATCTACTTATTTAATACAGTAGTTTCATATTAGTCCTTTCAGAATTTACTACAATGTATTTTGGTCATATTCACCCCTCTTTTCCTATATATTCTCCTTCTCCTCCATTCTTTTTTCTTTTTCTATATATGCTGGGTGGTTTTTATCTTCACATGTATCTGTTGATGGCTTTGAAATGTCCCAGTATCATGTTTTCAGGTGCTAAGATGCATTTCAACCTCTCCAAATGTCCTCTTTTATTGCCTTCTATTCTTTTATCTATCTCTTTGGAAATGTCATACATGTATACAGTGTCTCTTGATCACATTCACCCCATAAATTTTCTCTTCAACTTCTATTTGGATCCCTACTAAACATGTTTCCCTCCAAATTTCATGCTCTCGTTTTCACTTTCATTTATTTTTTTTTTTTAATTTATAAGCTGTTGAGTATAACAGGTGCTGCCCATGAAAGTATTGGCTGGTGTGGAGTTATCCAATGGGGCATAGACAAAGTGACTCAGCAGCTATCAAGTGCCAGTCACTCCTCAGCTAGGGGACCTCAGGACCCCTTCTCACATCCATGCTGGTGTCTTTTTTTTTTTTTTTTAACAGGGTTTCTCTGTAGTTTGGAGCCTATCCTGGAACTAGCTCTTGTAGACCAGGCTGGTCTTGAACTCATAGAGATCCACCTGCCTCTGCCTTTCAAGTGCTGGGATTACAGGCAAAGGCGTGCACCACCACCACCTGGCCATGCTGGGTTTTTTTTTCTTTTTAATCTGGTTTAATTTTATTCTGGTAACCACAGCTACTGTGAGTTCATGTGCACAACAACCATTTCATATCCAGAAAACAGAATTTCATAGCTCTCCTTTCCATTCTTCAACTCTTAAAAATTTTCTGGCTCCCTTCTTCTGCAATATTTTCTGAGCCTTGGTGCTGGGATTGCTACAGCTGTCCTATCCATGGCTAAGCACTCAAGTTTACTTATTTTCAGAACCTTAAACAGCTATAAGACTGCATTAACCATCACCTATGGCAATAAGCTCCCCCTTATGTTACAATATCTTCTTTATCTCTTTAAACATGAAAATAACTTTAAAATATCATTCTTATTATTTGAAAGTTTTAAATACTTACACAATGTACATCAATTATATCCCTCCACCATTACCTCTCTCCATCACATCCCAGCGTCCCCATCTCTTCTCCCTCCCAAATCCACGCCCTCCTTTTATTGTTATTGATAACCAACTCAATCAAATTACTGTGGCTCATGCATTCATAGGCTGAGGGGCATCTGATTTCAGCAGGCCTATCCCTTCCTGGTTGCTCTCCCTTGCTGGTTGGGAATTGGGTTTACTTGTATTTGCAAAATCAGACACTGAACACAGAACACAGATCCAGCTGAAGCTGTGCTTATCTCTCTAATCCCGTTTGTCTTGCCTTCATAGTTTAAAACTGCAGTTCTCATGGAAATTTTGAGAGGGGAAAACATTTTTCATGTGCATTAGCAGAAGTAGAAGTAGGAACAAGATGAAACAAGACAACAAAGGAACATCATTTTTCTTCTTTATTCTACAAAGAATGTGTTGCCTGAGATGTGTAAACTGACTCCAATATTGATAAATACCAGATGAACTCAATTTGAGAGACACTGTACAAAACTGTAGAAAGTCTCTATAATGTCAAGAACATAAAAATAAGAAGAACCCAGGAACTATTATAGATTCAGGACAGTGATATGTAAAAGTCTTAATCTGGACAGGGTCCATTTTCTATGAGAGGGTTTGCTAAGAACATTAGTTTAACTTGAATGAAATCATTTCTGGATATTAATTTTCTGGTTTTTGATAATAGTGAATGTCATTGTTTATAGGAAACAAATATACCCTGAAGTATTTATATTGACAGGCAGTGGGTCATTCAGCTTCCTAGACATTTGATACATAACTTTCAAAATCATACATAAAAATGTACTAAGGTTCTTTAAAATTTTTGAAGTGTTTATTTTTTTTTTGCAATTTTTATATACAATGTATTTTGATCATATCCTTTGTTCTCCTCCAACTCCTCCAAGACCCTCCCTAATTCCCTTCCATCCAACTTCAAGTCATTCTCTCTCTCTTAAAAATAAAAGCAATAATCAAAGCAAATCAATAAAAGAGGAAAGAGATATGACAAAACATACCAAAACAAAAAGTATGTGCACACACACACACATGGAATCTATTTTGTATTAGCCAACTACTCCTGGCTATGGAGCCTGCCCTGAAGTGTGGCTCATATATACAGTGGCATTACATTGGAGAAAACTTATTTTCCATTTCCAAGCAGGCTTCAAATGCAAATTGCTGTTTTACCATCATACATGTCTGTCCACCACGTGTGTGCAATACCTCAAGGAACTAAATGACGACATTGAATCCTCTGGAACTGGAGTTATAGGTGTTTGCTAGCTTTCATATGGGTGCTGAATTCCCCAGGTTTTCTGGGAGGGCAGCAAGTGTTCTTAACTGCTGGGACATCTTTAGGCTCTCATGTGGTAAGATTTTTAAAATGTATATGTTCCTAATAGCACATACTCACAAAACATTAATCATTACTTGAGCGAATTGAAGGAGAAATGCTCAGATTCGTAGAACTGCTTGAAATACTTTTATACTAGCAGTTGATGGGGAAAGATACTTAAAAATTTAAACATGTCCTTAAGACCTTTTAGGTTAATTAAAAGATAATTACATAATTTTCAACTTCACTTTGTTCTCTCCCTTTAACTCTTCACATGACCCCCTTACTCCCTCACAATTTTATAGTCTCTTTTTCTTTGATTACCATGTTACACACACACACACACACACACACACACACACACACACACACAGAGAGAGAGAGAGAGAGAGAGAGAGAGAGAGAGAACGAACTGAGTCCATTTACTGTTGCTTGTGTGTAAATGATTTCAGGGCTGACTACAAAGAATGACAGGCACTGGGCATGGTGGCACTGGTGGCACATACCTTTAGTCCTAGCACCTGGGAGCCAGAAAGTGGCTCTTTGAATTTCAGGATAGCCAGGGCTACACAGAAAACCTTGTCCTGAAAAACAGAAGAAAGGAAGAAAGAAAGGAAGGAAGAAAGAAAGAAAGAAAGAAAGAGGAAGGAAGGAATAAAGAAAGAAAAGAAAGGAAAGAAGGACAAAAAGTAAGAAAAAAGAAAGAATGGAGGGAGGGAGGGAGAGAGGAAGGAAGGAAAGAACGAAAGAGAGAATCACAGAATTATAGGCAACTAACAGCACCTGAGAGAGGGAGAATTAGTCAAATTAGTCTTCCCCAGAGTTGATTCACCTAGCTGGCTATCCAATACCAAGTGATAAGTCTTGGACAACATTTTATATTGGTTCTCTTTACATAATCCAGTTTGGTCTTAAACTTAGGATCCTTTTGCCGCTTTTCCCTTTGTGCAAAACTTGTAGGTATGTACTGCCATTCTTGGCATAATATCTTTAAATAAATGGATCTAGGTGACATAAACAGAATAATTCACACTCTGAAGCACAATATTTTCAATCATCAAAGTAAGACTGTGCCAGTTCACAAAACAGGATATTAGAGTTTTTTTTTAAACAGAATTGAAACCATATACATTTACATTCTGGGACACCATTAATTAAATTAGAAACCAGTAACAAAAATATAAATGGAAAATTAAAAAATGATAGGAACTAAACAACTGTAAATAATTTATGGGTAGAAGGAAAAATGTTTAGAGAAATTAGGCAATATTCCAAGCAGATGACTATGAAAATGTATTAATGTTCTTTAGTTACAGTTACATCAGTTCTTAATGAAAAGTTATGACTTTGGATGCATGTATTATAAAAGTAATTAGCTGAGTTTTTAATACATGGAGCTAGGTAAAGAAGAGCAAATAAAACTATGTAGAAATAAAGACATGATAATTAGGAATAATAAAATGAGTTATTAGAGAAAACTAAAATAAAACGTTAAAATATGGTTCTTAAGAAGGAAAAATTCTGGGCTGGAGAGATGGCTTAGTGAAGAGTGCTTGCCACACTCAAAGAGGATGTGAGTTTGGTTTCAGAACTTATTTAGGCAAGGTAACACCTGCCTGTAATTCCAGCTCCAGCATATACAACACCCTCTTCTGGCCTCCACAGGTACCTACACTCATGCACACATCTACACACAGGTATACATATACACATAATTAAAAAATAAAAGCTTTATAAATGTCTTTGTGTGTGAGAGACAGGGAGACAGAGAGAGAGAGTTAAATACAGTATCAAGAGCTCAAATTGAGTTTAAAAGGCAGGAGATAGACAGCTATTGGACTATTGGAGGGAAAGTTGTATTTGAAATTAATTCATAGTCAAAACTCTCAGGTATATTGAAAGGTCTTTCAATGTTAGGTTTGAAGAGTTAGAACTGTCTATAGAGCTGCAGACATAGAACTTTCCTTGGTAACTTTTCATTATTGAATGCATTTAATCAATGGCAGTCAGATGATGTATATCACCTTAAACACTTTTATGCCCAGTCTGAGTCTGGCTGTAGCAATGCCCTTAATCACAATAACTGGGCTGTTAGGGTTCCTATCACGTCTTGGAATATGGATGCTTGACATGTGACCATTCTTATCTCAGTTTAGAACAGCTAACTGTCTTATGGCACACTTTTAGACATTTTATATTTCTTTTTTTAAATATTAATTTGTTTTTTATTTTTATTTTACATATCCATCCCAGTTCCCTCTCCATCCCTCCCTCCTTCCTTCTTTCCCTCTCTCCCACTCTCTCATGCACCCCTTCCACCCTCCCATCCCATCTTCCCCCAACTCCACATGTCCGGTGATGCCTTCAAGGTGGGGTCATCTAAATCTGTCAAGTTGTTTGGAGTAGGGACTAGGACTTCTCTCCTGTCTCTAGGTTAAGGGAGTATCCCTTTATGGGAGATGTGCCCCCAAAGTCCTTTTGTGCACCAGGAATACATCCTGGTTCCACTGTCTGAGGTCCTTTAGAATGCTCAGGCCTTCTAGCTGAGACCCATATTCAGGGGAGCCTGAGTCAGTCCCATGCTGGATTCCTAGCTATCAGTCTAGGGGCCCATTAGCTCCTCCTTGTTCAGGTCAGCTGTCTCTATGTGTTTCTGCAGCTTGGTCTTGTCTTGTCCTTCTGCTCTACATCTGGATTCCAGTTCACCTCAGTGTTTAGTTGTGGGTATTTGCTTCTGTTTCCATCAGCTACTAGATGAGGGCTCTATGATGGTGGATAAGTTAGTCGTTGATCTCATTATCAGGGAAGGGCATTTATGGTAGCCTTTCCACTGTTGCTCAAATTGTTAGTTGGGGTCAGTCTTGTAGGTCTCTGGACATTTCTCTAGGTTCAGTTTTCTACTAGGAGAAAGAGAAGGGGAGGAGAGGAAAGTGTGTGGGACTAGGAAGATTGAGTAAGAGGAGGAATAGATGAGAGAAGAGAGAGACAGAGAGACCATAAAAGAGGGAGCCATTATAGGTTTGAAGACATTTTATATTTCTTTTTTTCTTTTTCTTTTTTTTCTGGAAAGGAAATAGGCAATTAGAACTTTTATACCTAATCTTGTATTTTATGCTACCCAAGAACATGTTCTATGTTAAATTAAGGGTGATGTTTAAAGATCATCATCAACTCAATGCTTGTGTGTTCTAGTTAATACAGGGGTTCTCTATGAAGCCCAAGCTGGTGTCAAATATTTCGTCCTTCTGTTTCAGCTTCCTCAGTGCTGGGATCACAGACACGTATAATCAAACGTGCTTTGTATGTTATGTTTTTGTTAGAATTAACATTGCTGATATGTCCTTTTTGTGGTTTCATTAAAGGAAATGAAGTATTCCTTATATCGGATCTCTTGACTGCTTGTCTCATGAATGTGTGTCCAGATCATTTGCTCAGTGACTTTCAGAAGTGAGTCCTTTGTAACAGATGTCAGGGAGGCTTGGGGAAGACACGTGCTGCAGTATGGTTTCAGTTTGCACTTAAAATATTTACAGTGCTCCCCAGTGCATGTGCTCCTTCGCTCTGTGTGCTGTCTACTGTAGAAATGTCCCTGTGAGACAGAAAACAAAGCGAGAATGTTCAGCTCTTTTTAGGGGGTGGTGGTGGGTATTGTATGAAGAAGGGTAGGAGCAGGGTAGAAATGCCTTCTAGGGTCAGCATTATTTCATGAATAGTGGTTAAGAGGTTACTGACTTCTCCATGTTATATTCAGGGGAATGAATCATGGATTTGGCATTTACTAACTGCTAGTGAGAAGAGGCAGCATTAGAGAGACACAAATGGGAAATAAGTTGACCAGGACTGCAGACTTTGCCATTGGGTGCCTAAACAATCTCAACAGCTAACCAAGATGATGGATGAAGTTAAGTGCTTGCCATTCAAGCATGAAGACATGAATTCCATTCCTTACAATCACATAAAAGCTAAGCACACTGGCACTTGCAGCTAAAATCTTGTGCTACAACCAAGGTATGAGAGGTAGAGATAGGAGAATCCTGGAAGCTTATGGGTCAGCTGCCCTGGCCTGTGTTTATGGAGCAGGAAGAAAGACTTTGTTTTGCACAAAGTACAGGCTGACTATATATGCAAACTTTGGTGTGCTAATGACCCCGTGGCACACAAAGACATACTAGGATAAGCCGCGATCAGTTTCCCAAAGTGTCTTCTATTCCAGAGAACCACCTGCAGCAGATGCTCTGCCGCACCTGCCAGCAAAGAGTCAGAGAAGAGCAGGAGGGGCAAGGCCCATTTCCACCTGTACCCTCACTACCTCGTGTAACCTTAGCTTTGTCTCCTCCATACAACCAGTGATCAAATGGAAATTCAGAATGAGGAGAGTCAGAGACTTACTTATGCTGAAAAGAAGATAGATTCATCTTGTTAGCATTATAGGACACAGTGGCAAGTGTCACTTTTTATTGTTTGTTGAAAAATATATCTAAACAACCATATGAAATAATCAAGACTAAGTTTCTTTGGCTAATTAAGTATAGCATTATGAAATTGTGACTTGATCATATATAAATGTAAAACAGTATTTCCAAACTGGCAAGCAATTATCTGTATCATCAGCTTGGGGTATATTTGGTTTGCAATTTAGCAGAATTTTTTGCAATTTTCTTCTGGTGAGAGGTAGTAAAGTGGGCTCAGATGGCCAACTTGGACTCTGCAGACAGGTTCTGCACTTGTGGAATAAGGACAATACTATCGTTTGCCCCACTGGATGTGGTAGGGGTTTGAGCAGTCAACGTACACAGACTATGAGATAATCTACCTCATATCAAGTACTCAATGGGCATTGACTAGTCACTGTCACAGAAGGAAATACATGCTTTAGCCATTTGGATGTGTATGAGCTCATTGCAAAGTGAGGTATTCTAGACTATAAGTGATGTGTCAGCTGATTTTTATGAGAAGGAAGGTCCATGGAGTTAAAGGGTTAGGAGGAGAGGTAACTCATGCAGTCTGGTGAAACAAATGGTCTTTAATAAGAAAGGATGTGACAGGTCTCTGTACTTTAGCATCATAAGTTCAGAGTTATTTAAAAAAAAAAAAACAGGTTTAACTTTCTGCTTGCTCTTATCCCTTTGTTCTTGAAGACTCAGAAAAAAAAAAATGACAAATACACAGAGATTTCACACATCAACAGGGCAAGGGGTGGGTACCCTGGAAATAGGAAAGGTCTGCTTACATTTGTCTATATTGTTGTAGGCCTCAGAAGTTTCTCTGTAGTTTTTTTTTAACCTCACTCCACACCTGGAATCCCATCCCTATTGACAGGATTTCAGGACATGTCCACAGACAGGATCATCTCTTCTGACAGCCAAGGCATGCATAAAGAGCTTATCAGCAGGCATGGAATAAATGTATAAGGTTACAAAGAAAAGGATGTCTGCTGACTTAGGCGTCTTCGTCATTTTTAGACCTTCGTGTCACATATGAAATAGGAGGAAGGCTACCATTCTCATGAATGCAGTCTATTAGGTAGTGCTTACAGTTCTGACCATCAGAGATCTTTATTTTGATCTGCTGTGGTTTCTCCCTCTAAATGGAGGCAATCCACATTTACTTTAAGCTCCCTCTTTGGATTTCACCAGCATCATTCCCGTGGGTCTTTACTTTGATCCCACCATTTTACCTACACAATCTTCCTTATTCCCCCTAAATCCAATTGTTCACTCAAATGTAGCTAATATTGAATTAATGGGATGGGCATGAAAGACAATTCTGGGCTACAATTTATATAGCAGATATTTGATAGGAAACAGGCTAATAAATGAGTTTTTTTTTTTTTTTTTTTTTTTGTCATCTGTGGAGTCTGATCGATGGTAAAGATTTTGATAAAAATGTTGACAAATCATTATGATGGATTAATCTCAGTTGTCAGCTTGATTGGCTAAAAATTGTACAGAGGAATATTACGAGTCAGGTCATGAGGATGCTGACATGGTGTTATGTGTTAGTGCTTCAGAGGTTCAAAGCATGGTGAAAACCTCTGGATGCAGTGATGGATTAAAGCAAGGCCTATATGGAAAAAGTAAGTTATTAGAGGCAAGTCCTAGATAATTATACTTTCCCTGGCCCCTTTCCATATTCCATTTTATTCTTGATTTGTTTGTTATGGTGATATGGATGGCTGTGGCTCACCCCTATTGCTACCATACATGGATTCATGTGAAACTGAGAGTCAATGTAGTAATGTACCATTTAAACTGATTTCTTTGGCTTGCAGTAATAAAAAAAATGAGTAATACAGTCACAGAGGTGGGAGGAAATGATGGTGGAGAGAAAGAAAGAGAACAACAAATATGGTGTAGGATACAATACAGAGATTGATTAGACTTTTGCCATCTTTTAGTTCGTGTTTTATTGGCATACATAATTCCACAATGGTTAGCACATTTTAATTGCTATTTTATATAAATATGATGTATTTAGGGAAAGAACTAAACTTGAATTACCTAATATTCTATCTTAATAATTGATAAAAATAGGTGTTTATTTCTGATTGAGTTCATTAATTTATAAACACCATCACCTATATACGTAAGAAGAGTGAAAGTCATATACTTAGTCACAACATTAATTCAGATATACCTTCTGACAATCCAAAGAGTTGTGGGATATATTAAAACAAAACAGATTCCAAAGGGTTGGGAAACCCAGTTTCCCATTTAGGATATGTATATCTGAGCTCTCTGTTGCTATGATAAATTCCTAAACTAATCACATTAACAGGCAGAATAAATATTCATTTTGGCTCATGGTTTCAGACTTTCCAGCCAATGTTTGCTTGGCCATGATGCTTTTGACCCAGTGAAACATCAAGGCAGGAGAAAGCACATTGTGGAGTGAAAATACTTAATATTGTGGAGGCAGGAATCAAAGACAGTGACAGGGAGACACTTCAGAGTTTTATTGTCTTCAGCAAGGACACTGCTTCCTTCTACTAAGTCCCACTAAGTCCCACCTCCTAAGGTTCAGATACCTCAAACAGGGTCACAAGCTGTTGACCACAACCAAGCCTACAGCACAGGAGCCTTTTGGGATCATTAAAGACCTAACCATGAATGACAGTCTCTGGCCCTGAAGTATGGGACCAGGATTGATACCCTGCTAGCTTTGAGTATAAGAACTACAAATGCAGTGTCCAACATGCCTACCCTGCATTCTCTTATCTATCAACACTCCTCTAGTGGTAATAATCCAAGATTAATTAGATATGAATGTCCAATGAAAGCTATATGTAAAAGGCTCAATATAAAAGACAAGAATAAAGGTTTATTTCCAGGGCTTTCAAAGACAGATTTGTAATCCCAATATTGACAAGATGCTGACCAAAAAAAAAAAAAAAAGAAAGAAAAGAAACAATAAGAAAGTTTGCATTGTAAGAATCAAAGGGCCTGATTCCCATTTTCCAATGGGGACAAGACCAGGCTACAGAAACCCAGAGACAGCTGACCTAAACAAGGGGGAGCTAATGGAAACCCAGACTGATAGCTGGGAATCCAGCATTGGACCGACTCAGACCCCCTGAACATGGGTCTCAGTTAGAAAGCCTGGTCAGTCTAAGGGACCTTTGACAGTGGAACCAGGATGTATCCCTGGTTCAAGAAAGAACTTTGGGAGCACATTCCCCATGGAGGGATACTCCCTTAATCTAGAGGCAGCAGGGAGGGCAGGAAAATTGGGATGGGAGGGTGGTCTGGGGGCATGGGAGTGAGGGAGGGAGAGGGAACTGGGATCGATATGTAAAATAAGAAAAAAATTATATATACATATACATATACATACATACATATATATATATGTATATATATACATACATATATATATATATATATATATATATATATAATCAAAGGGCCAAGAACACTATAAGAAAACCCACCAAATCAACTAACATGGGCTCATAGGAGCTCATAAACACTGAACTGACAACCAGGCAACCAGGGAGTTCGCATGGGACTGACCTAGGAACTTTGTGTATATGTAACAACTGTATAGCTTACTCTTCTGTAAGGAGTTCCACAAGTGGGAACAGTGGCTGTCTCTGACTCTTTTCCTTGCATTTGGGACCCTATTCCTCAAAATGCATTTCCTTGCTTAGTCTTTCTCCAACTGAATATGCCATACTTTGTTGATATCCATGGCAGGCCTGCCCTTTCCTGAATGGAAGAGAAGTGGTGGGGTGCAGAGGGAAGCTGGGGTGGGGGCTAGGAGGAGAAGTGGGAGGGGAAACTGGCTATGTGTAAAATAAATAGAAAATTTATTCTAAGAATTCTAAGAAAAGGAAGTTCACAACAAGAGACTGACATGTCACCACTGATGGTCTAAGTCCATGGAAGGCTTGACCCACAACTCAAATACAAATTCATAACCCTACACATAACCCCTGAAATTCATCATTGCTGATCCAGTCATCAGAATGAGAACAGCTGGATTCTATTGGTATTTGGACCCTGTTTGGAATTCCTTTGTTTCTCATCTATTCTAAAAGTATTTTTTGAAACCTCTTTAAATAATTCAGAATGCAGAGCATGTTTTCTGTGGATTGTTAGTAAATGTGGGTTGTATGATACACATCTGTGAGCTACATGAGGAAGTATTTTGTGTTGTGTGTTTTTATATTTATCTTTTTTTTTTTTTAATCTGATGTTTTGGAAAAAGAAAAAGGACCATGTGTTTGAGTCTTATGTGCTTGCCTGTGGTGTTCAGCTTGTTTAGATTATCAGATGTTTTTACTAAATTATAATTATCTTTTATTAAGGCCAGAATACTATTTGGCTTGCAGCAAGAGTCATCTGGCTGGGGAAACTTGGAGAAGTGATTCTGATTCATTCACAGATTACAAGGAAGACATTCATTTATGGTCATCGAAACAGGCACTTTGGGTATTTCTTAATAGCCCTTAAGAATCAAAACTTGTAATATCTGAGCAGGTGCCAATTTAACTGAACTTTATGTTGAAGACTCATTCTAACTCCAAATTATATTTGTTCTCAAGATGCCATGGTATTCAGAGGATCTAGCAATGAGATCCTCTGAATGAGATCTTCAACTAAAGAATGGTTTTCAGCTGGGAAAGAATCTCCATTGCTCCTCTATTTTTTCCAACCTTACCCATCCCATTTATATATAAAGAGTATAACAAAAATGCCTCATGTAGCAAAACCAATCTAAGCAACCCTGGTCTGAATGGAGATCTGGATCTTGATGTGTGTATCAGCTCATGTACAAACATATGCTTCAGAGAAGGATTTTTACTCTTGATCATCTTTGTCTCATGAATTTTTTATGTTTAATATGTCAAGAATAAACTAAAGGGGTTGGGGATGTAACTCAGTGATGGAGTGCATGCTTTGCTAGCCTGAGGCAAGGTCCTGGGTTCAATATGCTGTACTGAATAAAACTTCAAACAGGGAAGACATTGCAGCAGGTACCAGACATAGGAAAAGGTGTAGTATCATATCAAGAGGAAAAGTGACAATGACTCCAGCAGAAAGTAATGGCAAAAAGGTCAAACAGGAAGGACAGAAAGTCATGCAACTGAAGCGATGTCAAATGCCAGATGGGACTCTGGGACTCAATTATTTTAAGGACATTAGTTAGTGCCCTATGCCAGTGGGTCTAAACATGTGAGTCATGAAACCTTTGATAATCCTCTATCTCCAAAATTATTTTGCTTTATCACCAAAAAATCATGGTTCATAACAGTAGCAAATTGAAGTTATGAAGTAGCAATGAAAATAATTTTAGGTTTCAGAATTACTGTTATATGGAGAACTGTAAAGGGTCACATCATTAGGAAGGTTGAGGACCACTGATCTATGTGAAAACGTTCTAGAGCATAACCCTAGGTGAACATTATATTTCAAGTGCTGATTTTCCCCTGTGTGTCTCTTTCACTCTAATGTCCATTCTAAATTCTCTACAGTCTGCTCTGGATCAGCCTACTTTAGATGTTCTGGCTTGATGCAGGAGATTTGATTTTCATGTGTGGATTATAGCCAGGCTTCTACCAGACTTCTACCAGCCTTCTGTTTGGGTGATACCTCACAGGACCAATCGCTTCTGCATCTTACCCTTACAAAGATGCTTTCGAATAGGTCTCTGCAGAGCTGTGAAATGATCTAGGAATACAGATTATCTATTTCTGCTTACTAGCACTTGACTGTGGTTAGATCTGCATGTCCAGATACTCTGCCATTTTGATACCTAAAGTGATCTTTGATTTTTTTTTTGTTTGTTTGTTTCTTGAAACAGGGTTTCTCTGTGTAGCTTTGGAGCATATCCTGGCACTCACTTTGTAGACCAGGATGGCCTTGAACTCACAAGATCCTCTTGCCTCTGCCTCCCGAGTGCTGGGATTAGAGGCCTGCACCACCACTGCCTTGATTCTAAAGTGATCTTAAGTCTCTTATGTTCCATGTTACCCAGAAGATGCAGGAATGTCCCTCAGTTGCCCCTCTACAATCCTATCATCAACCAGGAAGAGACCCAGTATGAGACACTCATTCTCCTTCACTCATTCTTCTCGTTTTCTGTTGAAGTATTTTTTGGAGCAACTGGTCAATAGTAAGAGGACTCATTCTTTCTAGGCATGTCTCTATTCAATGTAGTGCCTTTTGTATAATTGGTAACTTTTCACATTGATCTATGTATAGATTCTGTGCCACAATCATTGTGTAGCTGTGTGTGGTAATACGTTGAGGTATGGGGGAAGGGACCGATCTGTAATACATGATGCAAGGAAGGAGCCTCAAAGTTGACATTTCTCATTACCACCTTAACAATAATCATTTTTAGTAATCTTATGTTCTGATAATCCTGGTAGAGACTGAGTTTATTCTTCTTGCTCCAGTAAATTCTTAAGTGTCAATTTTTCATTTTTATAATGTCTTCAGTTGGATGGCAAATTACATGAAGACTATTCACAGGATAATTTCATGTAGGAAATGGAGTTTAGCTGTAGGTCAAAGCAAGAAAATTATGTTTAACTTATTTATCAGCTCTAAACAAAGGACTCTTTAGAGAGGCTGGCTTGAGAGATTTCAGATCTATGTTTTATATCAGTAGAGGTGATGAAAAGTGTCTTCCATGAGTATAGTAGAGAAGGGTATATAAATTATTCCAATTATCTAATCAGACTAGACTTTATAAATTGTTCATTGTACTTCCACAGTGTACATAATTCTCAAACTTTGGTCATTTGATATCCAAATATCAGACAGTTGGAGTAGAATGAGTCATAATCACATGACGATTAATCTATAGGTTCCACAATCAAACTACTCAATTTATTCACAACTGTTCTCTTTATTTTTTATTTCCATCCTATATAGTATCTGCTCATTGCTCCCTTATTCAGAGTTCACAAACTACCATCTATCTGTTTATCTATCCATTGATTATCTCTCTGTGTCTATAATTTACTTATCTACTTATCTATATATTCATCTGTTATACATCTACTCAACATATATTACACCTAATTTCCAATCCAGGTCTGTTTGAATCACATAAAATAGATTGAGTGGAAACAGGTACCATAACTATCTCTCCTATGAATCATTGACAATACTTTTCAGACTAATCACTTACTGTGCAATTGTATGCTCTACTCAACCTGTCTCTAGAAAGTCTTGTTCACTTGCTAGAAGAAAAACTATTACAGAGTCCTTTGAATATAGAGAAATGTCCTCTGAATATGGTCCTATACAAATCACATCAGCCTTTCTTGAGAAATCTAGTTTCTCAGATGCCACCAGAGTCCTCTGGGTTCACATGTGAGAACCTCATAAATGTACATTTAACAATGTGGTCACATGTTGCTCAGACATACTTTAACTGGCAACTGCTTCTCTGGGGGCTGAGTTATTCCCTGCTATAGCTTGACTCAAATCACTTTTTAAGTATTTCTGGAAGCATGCCAATTTTCTTATTCTTTTTATTCTTTACTGTGGCTCTTATCTCTTGCTTTTTCTTCAGCACACCATGTTTTTGTCCATGCATTTCATATGCTTAGGATGACCTTTCCCTTTGATTACCCTTTATAGTCAAGCTTATTAATGTATTCTCTAATTGTGAAGATTAAACCTCAACCTGACCCTAACTAGTCCCTCCATTTCACTGGAATTAATGAATCCCTCTCTCTCCTCTGTACCTTTGTAGCTCTCCTCATACATTTCCATTAGACTCTCATTATGCATTTCTAGTTTTACATCTGTCATCTTTTGCTGGAATACTTTTTACAATAGAGAAGGGACACTGTATTAGTAGATGCATGAATTAGTGAATCAAGAGACTATTAACCTTAATGCTGACTTTAATGTTGCCATTTCTTAAAGAGACATTTCTTAGATTTCATATTTGAGGGAAACATACTTTGATAATTTCTTCATTTCTCTGTTCTTGTTTTATATTGAGCATATAGTATGGATGGTGTCAGAAAGGGGTGACCCAAATTTGTCATCAGTAACATAACCAGAGGCAGAAGGAATTCTTACCATAACCATTACTGGTATAAGCATATTCTGTTAAAATTTTTGGCAAAACATCCTGTACATTATTGCTAACAAATATTCTAAACCAAAGTGCAAAAATAATCCCATGTGTTTATGGTAGAAGGAAAGGACAAGAGTAAATGAATTTAGGTGAGTAGAAGAAGAGACAACCTGCATGAAGTTGGAGTGTTGGAAGGGATCCAGTTTTCATGAGCATCACATACCTTGAAAAAGGAATAGGGTTGAAGAGCAAAGGGCAGAAATGAATGTAGACTTATTAAGTTTACAAAGGGTAACTTCACAGAAAGTTAACTGCCCTGGTTTCATTCCTATTTGTAAGACACATCAGCTTAAGAGAGAAGGGGTTTGTTTGGTTTATACGTTTAGGTATAGCTTATCATTGTAGGGACAACAAGACATGAACTTTAGCTAGTTATGTCTGCAAGATTTACAAAAGCAGAAGCATGTGTGCTTCTAATCAGTTTGATTTCTCCATTTTTAGACAGCCTATGACCTAACCCCAAGGGGTGGTCTTAGTGACACTGGGTTGAATCTTCCCACATCAATTCATATAATCAAGATAATCACCACAGACACTATTTAAAGGTCAACTTTTTCTATGCAATCCCTGTGGAGACTACTCTCAGGTGATTTTATGTTGTATAAGGTCCAAAATAAAAACTAACAATCAAACAAGCAAACCCATTGTAAGTGACAGCTATGTAGAGAACCATTTATTTGTGTTCTATTTCATCTTAACATTTCTTTACAAAATACAAACCAAAATGTTTTTCTACATCAAAACCAAAAACTGCACATGGATCTACTTTCTACAAAATCTCTTAAATTGAAAGGCTCAGCCCTTTCCCTTTATTTCAATAATTTATCTGCATCTTTTTCTGAACTATACCTTTATGAACTTTGTCCAGTTGTCAGCCACGGGCAAGTATTTGAATGTTAATATATATTGCACAGTTTTAAGGCCTTTCTTTTGGACTATATTAAATAAATATTTTTTTGTGTTAGCTCTCTTGTATATACCCCTTTTAAGGTTTTAACTTTATATTTGTTTACAACTTTAAATAATGTTGAACTATTATCTTTTTGGTATGGCTATGGTTGTCCAATTAATTCTTATATTGATATTTATAATCTAGAGCTACTCAGATTCTGAACCACTTGCTTACATTGGTAATTTCAGTTCATAAATTATGTCTGCAGGTAGAGCTCCAAGCTGTCTTCCTAACCTGAAGGTTGAAATACTTGCTTTTAATGTGTGCACAGGGTGGGTGCTGTACAGCTTACATTTGACCCTTTTCATCTTTCAGCAGGATTTAGCATCCACACCAATTGAAGAAGCATACACACCCAGGGGGAGTGGCATTTTTAGCCTGAGGTCATGGTGGTAAGTGTGCTCTTCTGAGAGCCATGACTAGTCCTTGCTCAGGAGGATACACACTCTGCACTGTCCATGGTGGGAACCGAGGGTCTCACAGGCTGGTTCTGTGGAGTGAATGTGGAGGACTTTGTCCTACCTCTCTTTCTTCTTGGTAGTTTTCAAAGCCTTCAAGACTAGCTTCTACTTTGCCGTTATTGTCATTTTGACTACCAAATAACTGTCCTGACCAGAATGGTTGTTTAAACTCTTTTAGAACATGTACTGATACTTTCTGCCTCTTTTTTAAAGTTTATAGACTTGCTTTCTAGTGTTTAAAGTTTAGAGTCATTTGAAGTTTACTTGGAAGAAAGAAATATGATAAATTCAGCTTCCTTTTATTCCTGTTAGCAACACCAAATACTGATAAATTTTCCCAGTCTCCCTTATTGGACACCCAACACCACAGAACATATATGGATGTACTCATTTGTTTTATTAATTGCTCTGGGTAGTGCTGCAAAATGTATCCAAATTTTAGTAGAGATTTCTAACTTATTTTAAGTGGGTTAGTCCTACATGCTTCTCATCATTTAGAAATCATCATGGTCTTTCCTCTTAAAGATTACATGTAATGATGGTTTGGAAACAGGCATTTCTCTATGTAACAATGCCACTGACAGCTAGAGAAGCCTTTCTCTAGTTTTCTTTTTAAGAACTAGAGAAAATCTTACATTGTTCTGGAAATAATGCTTTTCTTCCTTTCCCTACCATCCCCCATGCCTCATTATAACAATGCATGCACAGGGTTTTAAAAATTATGTGTGTTGTAATACATCACTGTCATTCTACTTGAAGCTCTTATAGCCCCCTGCTTTGCCAGTGGGAGTCCCTGGAAGCCAGCTTCTGTGTCCTTTTGGCATGACTCCATTAATCTTTAAACATAGCCTCCATAAATCCTTCTGGCTGAATTTCTACTATGGGTGGGAGGCTGAATTGCATATAATTAAATTATAGAATAAAATAAAGTGCCCCTGTCACTACATGTATAACAGTTCACACAACACTTGGTATAGGCTGTTGAAGAATGTTTGATGCTCTCATGTCTGAGTAATGTCAGTATATTGTGGTATTGTATTATTTCTCCTTTTACAAGGATATAATATATCCTGAACACACAATAATGTCAGTAAATGTTCATCTTAAAGAACTTTAAAATAATCAGAACTCCCTTATCTTGTGTGTGGGAGGAAATCTGCCTGGGGCGAGCATGAGCATGTTCTTGAGAAGCCTCAGCTGGGATAAACTGAGAATGATGGTCTGTTTTTACACATGGTGCACAAGTCTATTTTATAGAGCTGATCTTTGGTTACACAAGATTTAATAAAAATGTTGGCTCCATACCAAAACTTTGATTATTGTCTTTAATCAATCTCAAATGATGACCAAATAATATATGTCATAATTTAAAGACCTGTTCATTATGATACTCAGAACTGTTCAAACTACTGAAAATAAGTGACTGTGAAGCTAAGCTATTGTGAAATTCTTCACCCAATGCACAGGGAATATGGTAGAAGAGGATGTAAGAATGTAAGAACAGAGGATCAGAATGCAGGCCATGTTGTGTCCAGAAATCAGTAAAGTAAAAGGGATTAATGGGTGATGTGTTGGGAGAGCATAAGAGAGGACAATAACAGAATACAGGCTGATATTAAAGGGAAAATAGGGGAAATGGGGGGAGTTAACTGGGAGGGTACAAAGAGATCAATGAGGAAGGACAGGAAAATAACATTGAAAGTCTCAATAGGTTGTCAATATTTATGCATTTATAGTAATGTAGCAATAACAGTTAAAGAAAATGACTTTCATAACAAACAATAATGATAACAAATAAGTAAACAGTAATGAATTTAAAGGACAGCAAGGGGCACTACATGAAGAGGTTTGAGAAGAGAAAAAATATATAGTTATGTTTTAATTTTTATTTAAAAATATATTTAAACAAAACAAAATTTCAAAATTGCTGGCTCAAGTTTCATAAAAGAAATCATTAACTGGTATTGGTACAGAATTTAACAATTTCTAAAATGGCTCCAAATCCTTCCTTTTACCATTTTATACTGTTGTTTAAGCTAGGCAGCATTCTCAGTGTTGATAATCATAAAATCAAAAATATCACTCAACTCTGGAAAATGCTGACAGTGCTTTATTTCTGCAGTATCTAATACTCAATTAAAAATTATTCTTTCATATAAAAAACAATTAAATTTTCATTTATATATAAATTTTGTTTCATTATTAGTTAGTGGTAAATTAACATTTACCAAACAATAAATTCCATATTTATTATCAGAAAAATAAACATGAACACTATTAATTAAGATGAGGAGGAATTCCATGTCTATTCCTGTGTCCCGGGAAATTTTGTTCATGATAATTCAGAAAGCCATTCCCATTTCTCTAAGAATGGGTTTAAAAGTCCTGTTTTCGCTGGGCATGGTGACACGTGCCTTTAATTGCAACACATGGTAAGCAGAGACAGGTGGATTTCTGAGTTTCAGGCCAACCTGATTTACAAAGCAAGCTCCAGGGCAACCAGGGTTAAGCACACACACACACATACACACATACACGGAGGGAGGGGGAGAGAGAGAGAGAGAGAGAGAGAGAGAGAGAGAGAGAGAGAGAGAGAGAGAGAGAGAGAGAGAGAGATCTTGTCCTAAAAAAAAAAAAAATTTAAAAGTCCTGCTTTATCAGTTGTGGCCATAGCTGCTGGCTTTTTGCCTTGGTAGAGAAGAGCGTATGTGGTATGTGTGACACACATCCTTCTTGTTTCTTTGACTCACATAGCAATGACACCAGTTTCCATGTTCCCTGAGGGACTGATTTGTGACTGTGAGCAGGTAGGCTATATTAGTTCCATTAGGACTGTTGTAGCAGAGTGTCACACCTTGTGTGGTTTAAGCAGTAGGTATATATTGCCTGAGTGTTCTGGAGACTGGAAACCCAAGATCCAGGGTGTCAGAAAGGCTGGCTTTGTCTAAAGGCTGTGAGATGGACAGTGTGCCCAGGTCCCCTTGCTGGGCATGTCTATAGCTGTCTTTTTCCTTGGATTTTTTTTCACACCACTTTGCCTCTATATACAAACTCCTCTGTTCCAATCCCCACTTTTTATAAAGATACCAGTTATATTGCATTGAGACCCACGATAATGGCCCATTTTGACTTAATTATCTTTATAAAGACTATCTACTATTACCCACACTTTGAGGTCCTGAGAATTAGGACTCCTAACATATATTTTGGGTGTGGCACAAGTAAAGCTCAAACAGATTATATGTTTATTTTCTATAACTGTATAGTTTAAATGAATGATTTCCCCACAGGTGCAGGCATTTGAACACTTGGTACCCAGCTGATGGTGCTGTTTGGGGAGAGCATGGTACCTTTGGGAGGTGTGGGAAGTATAGCTTTGCTGGAAGAAGCAGTTCACTAGGGATGGTCTTTGAGATTTTATAACCATATCCTATTACCAGTTCATTCACTGCTTAGTTTTCTTTTTCTTTTCTTTTTTTTTTTTTTTTTTTTTTCTTTCTTTTTCCAGTTGAAGATGAGATCTCTAAGCATCCTGTACAGCCCTACCTTATTCGGCTAGGGACTCTCCCTCTGGAACCCTAAGCCCAAATAATCACTTCTTTCCCCAGCATTGCTTCTGTGTTTTATCACAGAAGGAGGAAAGTCAGCAACATGGCCAGATTAGATGTCCTCTTTGAATGAGTCACTTCATACTATGACAGCCATCATCCTGCCTATCTCTTAAAGTCTTCTAACAGCCCAGTTCAACACACATAATATGTCGTTTCTATTTTACTTTTAAACACCAAGTGTGATCAATGCTATATCTTCTTCTTTTAGCATCTTCCAAACTTTGTATGTTATCGATAGCTTGATTTCAAAACTTGACATTCTACAAACACATTTTCATTGTGTTTATCAGGACCACATAGAAGCTACTCATTGTAGAACTGTCACTTGATCATGGCCTTCTGGTCTCCAAGCTTGTGGGAGAATAAGTTGCAAGCATTTGACCTCCCTGGCTTGTTTGTATTTTGTGATGGCAGCCTCAGCAGCTGGATGGACTCTCTTCTTCTAGCTTTTGTGTCTGGAAGGCTTTAACCCAAAATTCCATGTTGAACACATTCTCTCAGACAGTGACACAAATAACATGGTTAGATTTCTAGTCTTTGCTCTTCTGAAGGATGAACACACAACACTTCCTAAGACTTGCTTTCTGTCTGTTTCCTGTATAATCACACAGACACACAGTCTCAGGAAGCCTCCTGACAAAACTCTCTTCTCAGGATTTTGGCATCTCTGAACATTGAATATATCACTATTTTTTCCTTCATTCATATGAACAGAATTAAAAATTGAAATGACTTTGTCTTAGAAAATTCCTCACCTATTAGTGATAAAAATGATTGCATATTTTCTGTTTCTGTGTTTACCTTTTTCTAAATTTATTTTTTATTTTTATTTTACATATCAATCCCAGTTCCCTCTCCCTCCCCCCTTCCCCTCTCTCCCACCCTCCCATGCCCCCCGACCACCCCTCCCCCTCCCATCCACCTCCCCCAACTCCACATGTAGGGTGATGCCTTCCAGGAGGGGTCATCTATATCTCTCAAGTCATTTGGAGCAGGGACTAGGACCTCTCTCCTGTCTCTAGGTTAAGGGAGTATCCCTCCATGGGGGATGTGCCCCCAAAGTCATTTTGTGCATCAGGAATACATCCTAGTTCCACTGTCTGAGGTCCCTTAGACTGGTCAGTCCTTCTAGCTGAGACCCATATTCAGGGGGTCTGAGTCAGTCCCATGCTGGATTCCAAGTTATCAGTCTGGGGGCCCATTAGCTCCTTCTTGTTCACATTAGCTGTCTCTATGTGTCTCCTGCAGCCTGGTCTTGTCCTCCCTCTCTGCATCTGGATTCCATTTTGGCTCAGTGTTTAGCTGTGGGTGTTTGTTTCTGTTTCCATCAGCTACTAGATGAGGGCTCCATCATGGTAGATAAGTTAGTTGTCAATCTCATTATCAGGGAAGGGCATTTATGGTAGCTTTTCTACTATTGCTTAAATTGGTAGTTGGAGTCAGTCTTGTAGGTGGTTTCTAGATATTTCTCTAAAGTCAGTTTTCTCTTCAAACCTATAATGGTTCCCTCTTTTATGGTCTCTCTCTCTCTCTCTCTCTCTCTCTCTCTCTCTCTCTCTCTCTCTCTCTCTCTCTCCTCTTCTCTTGTCTATTCCTACCCTGACTCAATCTTTCTAGTCCCACATGCTTTCCTCTCTTCCCCTTCTCTTTCTCCTAGTTCCCTCTCCACCTGTGTTTATCTTCTTCATTGATTTTTGTTGTTGTTCATCTGGAAGCTCCTAGAATCTTTTTGGGAAGTTCTTATGTCACAATATCGTACCCAAGCTTTGGCAGGCTTTGGTATTTTTCTGGCTATATGTTCTCATCTTAAGATGTATCCTTTATAGGGACCAACTTGCAGGGGCTTTCAGAAAAAGCAAAAATTAGGGTAATTAGAATTTCTAAACAAACAAAAAAAATAATGATGGGTAACAATATATTGACAAAAATTCATACATAACTCTACAAAGTCATTAGTATTACCTGGAGGCTAAAATGACCAGGCAGAGATGTAAAATCAGTGTTGAATTGGAAAACACCATTTACTATTTTGAATTTGATGACTCAGTTCATTCAAGGATTTTCCATGGCTGAATGATTGTAGGATGAGACTGCAATAGCCCCAAAGCGGTAGCCACCAATGAATTTGCTCTTAATTGTATCCACAAAGCCATACCTTCTTAATAGCAAAAATGTACAATGCTCACCATCTGATAATTCAAGCTAGCATCATCAATACCACAAATCACAAATGTCAAAGAAAGCCCTTTTTAAAAATCATTTCTGATAACTCCTCAATATTTTGTTTTTCTTTTATCACTTTATAAATTAGTATCTTCTCTGATATTTTTCAAATGATAGTTATAATTGTTTTTAAGTTTTCTTCTGTGTGAGTAATAACATTTATTTACAAAGATGTGTTTTATCTATGAAAGTCGTGCTCTTTGTGTGTGTGTGTGTGTGTGTGTGTGTGTGTGTGTGTGTGTGTGTGTGTATCATAAACTTTATCTAAATGACCAGCATCTCTTGGTAGCCAAGAGTGGTATAGTAGGAAGCCATGAGTACTGTAGTCTAAATGAGGTTCCTTTAGTCAAAGCGAGGTTCTGTTACCTTTGAGCTTTGGCTTAGGTTAGCAGTACAACGTGAAGCTAATTGCTTCTTTGTAGTATTTGAGTTCCCTAGTGTCTGGGGACACAGTTTATCAGTCCAGCCAACTCATGAAAGGCAAGTTGTAGTTTTCCTTCATGCTTTTCAAGCCATGTCTTAAACTGTTCCAGCAAACTCTTTTCCAACAACTTTCCTTCCCCCAGAATTTATTTATTCTTATCCTCAAATGGCCCATCTTGAGCCCTGTTTGCTAGGTTTTTATAGCATTTTCCCCTCTGTTGGACTGTAATTTTAGCTGTTATGACCACCAAACACATTAACTCAGTGGCTCACAATGTGGGTTTATTTGCTAGTCACACTGCATGAGACTGTGGGGTCAGCAGCTCTTCTGCTTGATGGTGCCTGGCTTATAGGACTCCCATTGCCCAGGGCAAGGCAGCAGCCCTTATCTGAGTGAGAATCTCTGTTCCTATAGAGAGAAGAAGGACACAAGAGTTCTAGTGACAAGCTGTTCTGGCCCATTTGAAGTCTCTACTTGAAGTGTGACATTTATACTTCCAATCTTGTCCCGTGAGCCAAATACAACCACTTTGCCAAGATCAAAGTAAGCAAAACAGGCCTGTTATCTAAACATATTTTATCTACAATGAGGCTTCCCAACAGATTAACACACACACACACACCTAAATAAAATGGCCTCTTATGTCATATGAAATTACTTAAATTCTCTGTGACTTGTTTTCATTTTTAAGTTTTTTAAATTCTCTAATTCTCTCTCTCTCTCTCTCTCTCTCTCTCTCTCTCTCTCTGTGTGTGTGTGTGTGTGTGTGTGTGTGTGTGTGTGTGTGTGCATGCCATGGTAAATGTAGAAGGCAGAAAATAACTTGCTGAAATCAATTTTCTCCTCCCACCATGCCAGTCCTCAGGCTTGTGACAAACACCTTTCCCCACCAAGTCATCTCTCCAGTTCCACAGTTCCCTTGTTGAAAAATAGAAGATGAAGGTAGTAGTTCCATCAAAGCATTGTTGAGAAGAAGAAAAGAGTAAATGTGTTTAGAAGCTCTGAGAAGTTTGTAACACAGAGCAAAGGCTAACTGAACACCAGTCTTCATGACTCTGGCTCCAACCATCATTGACTTGAGGACACTTCCTTAAGAACCAGAAAATACTTTGTGGAAAATGGTCCAGGGAAAGGCGTGATCTAGTTGAAGTGAGTAAAAAGGGCAGGTGCATGTCCTTCTTCACAGGGCCACCCTGCTTTCCCTCAGCCACAGAACCACAGTGTGAAACACCCAAATGGTAGAGAAGAATCCAAAAGCCACGGCTGCTTTCAGGATCCATGGTTAAAAACCACTGAAATTCAGAACTTCAGGGACTCTGAGGGCTTCTGATAATTTGATAGCTCTTTTCCATGCCATTATACAAACCTTAACTGTTAAACAGAGATGGCAGCCCGGCAGGGGGTAGAGTCTTTGTGCATCTGGTTTCTCTGAACTGAAGGATACAAAGGAAAAAGAATGTGATGAGTTTTGCTCCATTATTTTTGGAAAGATAATATCAAATAAACATTTGGGAGCACAAAAATGATTTTTCCCAGCTTGAGGTTATATTTAATCCTTTCACTGACTTCCTTTCCCTTTGCTTTCTTAATGAAGTTAATTTATTGTCTAGGAACAAGCTCTCCAGTTTAGGCAAATATTCTAACCTTCCAGTGGCTTTTTTCTTATCAATTCACATTACCTATCTCTGAGCTGTGTATCTGGGAAAAGACAGATTGCTATCTGTGCCTAGAACGAAACAAGAACTCTTGAAGTTCAGAAAACAGTACTTGATTCCTCCCCCCATTCCTCTTCCAAAAGGAAAGTATTCCATTTTAAACACTTTGTTTATATTCATCTGTAATGCAAAAGTACTCTTATGTATTGTGAGTAAGAAACTTAACTGGATCCATCTCAGATTTGTGCATTCCTGAAGAGACATTATCTTTGGGGCTACAATGATCAATTATTTGTAAGTATCCTTGTCCATTTTTTTTTAACAAGGACACACACAATCATCTCATTAGTTTGGCATACCATTCTTGAAAGAAATTGTGTTTTGTGGTATTTAAAACCTAGTAGACTTTTTAGTACAGCTGGAGAAAAGGAAGTTGACTAACCATTCACATCTAGCATGGAGAAGAGAAAGCATCAGACTTAAAAGAAGCAAGTAAAGGGAGACTTATGATATTGCTGAAGGCTGGAAATGGTTTGCAACTATGGACTTATACATACATGTACTGGGGGAAGTAGAGATGGGATACTGAACAACATCAGAAACTGCTCACATATGCAAACCATTGAGTCAGCTTATCAGTCCTGTGAATGCTAAGATCACCGGAGCAATACAGGAGTGATGCCCATGACTAGAGTACAGCAGGAATGAGCACCGGCACAATCTGTGAACATGGATGTTGGGGAAACTCAAGCCTTATGATCAGGTAGTGCAGTGGGTTCTGGCCTGTGCACTGAACTGTCATGTCTACACTTCATACCTAGGTTCTACCATCAAATACGAGGAAATTCACGTAAGTGACTGAAATAACATTTTCCAATTGGTCTGTATTGTTGTGCCTATGTTTCATTGCAAATTTGAGCTCTGCTTTTCAAAAAGAAAGTCATGAAAATATATGTGTCCATGCTTACCTAATCAATATCTAGGGTATGTTATCTAATGTGTGTGCGTATTTGTGCATGTGGTGCATGCGTGCATGCGTGCAGATGTGCATGTTGGTTGTGTGTGTGTGTGCGTGCGTGCGTGTGTTTGTGGGTGAGCTTAGTCTGTCTTGTGTGTTTAAACCAGCTGAGTTATAACAGTGCTAGCTTCACACTTTCTTAGAGCCACTGCCCTCTTCCCCAGCTTTAAAATTTCCCCTCAGGTCATAGGAAAAGGAAAGCACATTTGAGGAGGCTGTCGACATCTGGTAATTTGTAGGGTCTTGAAGCAATTACATTAGCCTCGCAGCAGCATAATTGACTGCAGGCAGCAGTCCCTCACTGCATAGCTATGCATCCCACAGTAAAATGTGCATAAGGGGCTTTCTGGCAAATTCTATCAAGGATGAAGCCTTTCAGCTGCACTTGTTTCAGCGCCATGGTCATGATGACCTCAAAGCCGAGATTGCTGTCTTGGAGGGGAGAGGATGTAGGCCATCAAATGAGGTAGAGCTACTGTTCTTTAAGAATGCAGAATGCAATGTGACTCTTGGAATGAAATAAACCAAAGGGAGCTTCTGGGTTTATCTTATTATACTCTGCCTTCTTGTTAGAAAGCCTGCTCTACTTCATGTCACATGGACTAGGAAAGAGGCAATGTGCTTATGCTCACAAAGTGAGGCGGAGTGCACAAGCTCAGGCAGCAGTTGCCATCGGTAAGTATTTACGGAAGGTACCACTCCAAGACTCAGAAGTACACAATAAAACAAAAGCAGTATCTGCTCATGCTCTGCTCGAGGAATTACACACTGGTGCAAAGAGGTTAGTGACTGCCTCTGCCAAAACAATAACAACACACATATAGAGTTCCAGATGCTCCAGGAACAAATTTTAGTATGGCGCTATTATTATACCAATGACTGAGGACATACAAACAGGCTTACCTATTAGAATACCATTTATAATGATGAATTGGCAACAGTGTGAATGTCATCCCAGGAAGTACACAAGTGAATTCGGGTTACACTGAAAAGTTTGGGACTGGAGAGATGGCTTGGCTAATAAAATGATTGCCAGGATAGTGTGAAGACCAGGACTCCAACACCCACCCAAAATCCAGGTGCAGTGTCAGGAACTATAATCCAAGAGATGGGGAAGCAGAGGCAAGGGAGATCCCTGGAGCTTACTAGACAGCTATCTATGGGAGCCAGATGAGTTAGCTCCAGGTTCAATGGGAGACTCAGTCCCAAAAACGAAGGTGGAGAGAGGTTGAGAACACCTGACATCACCCTCTGTCCTCCATGTGCATACACATACACACAATAGATGAGTAAGTATGTATTTATTGCTAAAATAAGACTGTGATTCTGTCAAGTCTCCATGGTCACTTCTTACTGCAGACTGTACCTTCCTCTATGCTTTGTGAACACTCACTGTAACTGCTCTCATACCAGTTGGCATTTCTCATAGGTTTGGGGGTGTCCTTGTTAGTGTACATACGATGGTTGGAGAATGGTCAAGTGGTGAATTCTCATAGAGTGTTCTGATCCCCCGGCATCTCTGAGGAGAAAGAGGAACCCCAGGGGTCCTGAAGACTCCTGCAGGAAGTTCACAGACTTAAAACTATTTCCCTAGTAATAAGGACAGGACTTATTATGTTTGCTCTTACAACTTTCAAAACATTAGGCTTGGGGAGGGGGAGGGGGCATGTGTTGCAGAAGATCCCGAGATCCGAGATGTGGGCTATTGTAATAAATTGAATGCAGAATCAGATAAGAGAGTCCAGCTGTGCTCTTTTAAGCCAAGCCTTAAAGAGATTTATGGAAATGTAAAGCAACACAGTCCTTCCAGTAAAAGTGTTCTGCATGTAGAAAATACAGTGTTTGAAATACAAGTTTGTCGCTTTCATTAATTGTACTTACCTTTGCTGTTTAAAATTAATTAGTACATACTTTAAAATACTATTTTAATAGATTGCTATGAGCCATGTAAACAAAAAGTTCTTTTGGAGTCTCAATAATTAAAAGTACTCATTTTTTAAATTTAAATTTGAAACAAGCTTGTTTTACATGTCAATCCCAGTTCCCTCACCCTCCTGTCCTCCCCTGCCCCCACCAACCCTCTTCTTATCCCCTTTCTGCTCCCCAGGGAGGGTGAGGCCTTCCATGGGGAGTCTTCAAAGTCTGTCATATCATTTGGAGCAGGGCCTAGGCCTTCCCACATGTTTCTAGGCTGAGAGAGTATCCCTCTATGTGGAATAGACTCCCAAAGTCTAGTATACTAGGGATGAATACTGATCCACTACCAGAGGCCCCATAGACTGCCCAGTGCTCCTAACTAACACCCACATTCATGGAGTCTGAGTCAGTCCTGTGCTGGTTTCCCAGCTGTCAGACTGGAGTCCATGAGCTCCCCCTTGATCAGGTCAGCAGTTTCTGTGGGTTTCTCCAGCCTGATCTTGACCCCTTTGCTCATCACTCACTCCTCCCTCTCTTCAACTGGATTCCAAGAATTCGGCTCAGTGTTTAGCTGTGGGTATCTGCTTCTGCTTCCATCAGCTACCAGATGAAGGCTCTAGAATAGCATATAAAATAGTCGTCGATCTCATTATCTGGGAAGGGCATTTAAGGTAGCCACTCCCATTGTAAGTCAGGGTCATCATTTATTTTTCTTTGTGTTTGTGCATGTGTGCTTGTGTGAGCTCATGTGCACTTGGAGAGGAAGAAGAGGGTATCAGATCCCCTGAACTGAAGGTGCAGGTATGGGGTACCACCTGACATAGGTGCTGGAGACTTTGCAACAGTAGTGAGCACTATTAACTGCTGGGTCACCTCTCTATACCCCCAGTGAAGAATACTACGTATTCTTTGAGGAAGCCAAACATTTGCAATACATTACAATGATATGATTCCCATTTTTCTTATTTTAACTTTTTTAAAGTGTGTAGCAGTTGTGAGCCAGTGGGGTCTGAGGAACTACTGGGCTGGGTGATGCTAAAGTGTGATTATAGAGCATAGACAGATTACTCAGCTTTCCTTAGGGGAAGAACAGCTTTTCGAGACTAATCCGGTGTTCTTGGCTGAAAAATCCATGAGTCAAACCAAATTAAAGTAAAATGTTAAGGTAGAGCTCATACTGACAGATGGAATTTTCTATCTGAAGGAGTAGCTTGAAAGGAGAATTTCGATTCAGCAATTGTTCAGTAACTGCTTTTTAATTGATTAATTAATTTTGAGACACGGTTTCATTATGTAGATGAGGGTGGTCTTGAACTCACAGAGATCTATCTGCCAGCTTTTGCCTCTCAAGCCTCTCAAGTGCTGAGTTGAAGGCTTGTGCCACCATGTTAAATTAATACTGGCTGCTTTTAAAGTTCTATAATCAGCATTAGGAAATCAATAGTTTCCTTTAAATAGCCATAGTTTAGTTCATATAATAAATTATACAATAAAAGACATTATAAACTGATGTTTGATTCATCCACCAGGTCTCCAAGGGAATAAAATCTTGTGAAATTTAGATTTGGTAAAATACATACTCATGCAGTCACACATTTATGGTAGTTCATTTACTATAATGTATTTACTCGTTATGCTATACTGCTAACATGAGCACTGAACCAATCAATACAGACTAAGTAACAAACAATACCATTTCTCAGTGGCTGAAGTTTTTATAGTTTCTTTCATGTTGTCTGTATACTCTTTGGAAGTAGTTGAAGGTTCTTTGTATATTTCTGTACATCACAATCTCAACTTGGGTCATCAGGGTTCCATGCCTTGTGAGAGGGAGTTGGAATGTCAGTCACTAGCAATGCCTACAAGTATTTTCTGGAAGGGACAGAAGCCTCTTAACCAGTTCTATGTTCTTGCTGTCACTGGGAGCCCATTCGGCCCTCGCCTAGGCTCTTCTGTCCTCCATAATACATTCTGGGAAGCTAAATGAGACACACAAAGTGCAGAAGATAGGGTTATTGTAAAGTGGTGTGCTCTGAAGGAGTATGTATTGATGAAGACCAGAGTGACCACTGTGGAGGTGATGTTCTCAGGGGATAAGAGTGACAATGGCCAGAGAGGTCATTGTGCCAGCTCACATTTTAAGGTGGGATTTATACACTGTCTTTTAAAGTCACTAAAAGCATTTTTCTGAGGGCAGGTTCTTGTCTAGTTGATTAACAGGTCTATCTGGTTTAACTCTTAAGGGAAGAGACTATGGTATGTCTTTGTTCTTTACCAGAAGGCCTGTTGCTAGATAGGAATCTTAAGAATTTGGGGAAAATTTAAAGGTCATGTTCTGATCCAAGGCCAGGGATACAAGTATGATCCCATTCCTTTGATTAGTATCCAAAGCACTACCTTTTCAGCCCCTGGCTTTTCCAAGTGCTGATTGTGAGAGAAGAGCCCATTCTCAACAACTTTCAAATCTTCTAACATCTAAAGAGATAGCAGACATAGTCTAACTCCTGAAGTCAGTGGTGCAGGGGCAGCAAATGGCCTGGGGAAATGTAGCTAAGAAGTTGAAGTGAACAGAGAAGCACAGAACTCTAGAATTGCTTTTGACAAGTGCTGCTTAAGGAAAATAAATTGTAGTAAATGTCTAAGTCAAGATCAGAGAATTTATCCAGCTGAATCAAATTCAAGAAGGGTATTTCTCCAGCTGAACTAAACAGCTTCCAGCTGAACTGAACATCCTATGGTATTAGTTTCTCCTCATCCTAAAGCTTCTAGCTTTATTACTTGGCTCTCTTTTCTGATGTAATACCAGATGAATATACTAACTTAATTCAGAGTATTTACTTTTGTCTCAAGCATAATTTTTGTGACAATGTTAAGTTCATTAATTCTCAATTCTATGGATTAAATATATAGATGAAAAGACCTGTACTCATACAATCAATGAGAAGCATAGGACTGGAACTCATCACAACCTGGAAATGAAGAAGTGGCATTTCTACCCCCCTCACTCACACACACACACACACACACACACACACACACACACACACACACACACAATGTGAGCATGCATGTATGTGAGTTCTTTCCAAAAATATAAAAATTTAGTTAAATAAAAGCATAGACGTTGTTGACTTTTAAAACGAGGGCTTTTTTTGGTGTCTAAGCATGATTAGTACCCAAGAACCCTAATTTTATTTTGTGCTTTTATGTTGGAAGAAGTTTCAGAGTTCATGATAAATCCTGTTTATTCCTTTGCTGGGAATAAACCAGACCAAGCAGTATGGCTACCATTGCTTACCTGAGCTACTCTTGCCTAGAAGTGAGCAAACACAAATGGAAATTGGGAGAAGAGAGACTCAGTTCCAAATCTGTGAAACAAAGAAAAACAGAGCTTCACATTTGGGTATTCACATGAGAAGAAAACTGTCAATTATAAGTGAATCGATACAGGTTGGCAGGAAAGAAGTGGTTCCCAGTTCTAGATCTGAGACCATCAGAAGAGTTTGCTCCATAGTCTTAGAGCATTTGCATAATAATTTCAAGTTATATTGGTTGTTATATTGCACTCATTCTCAGGAAAAATAAATAAACACATCAAAGCTCCATCTGAAAGGAAAATGAAGCATAAACAACAAGCGAAAAATAATTTACAGAATCTACAAAGTCAGTCAGTTCAATGTCTCATGTGGTGCTTGGAACATTCAAGCAATGGTATGCTTAAAGCTCATTAGTGTTGGTCTACTTTGTCCTACATGGCTTAGTCCTAGAAATCTGACTAGGATGAGAAAGGAATGAATAAAGGACAGATACACAGACATACACACAGATCAGGTAATGTGATCTCTCTAGTGGAGTAGCACCAGCTATACAACATCCCTGAACCTCAATGTGTTCATTACATACATTAGGAAAAGGAGGTGTTACTTCATCTCAGTGGCTGGTCTCTGTAAGGCTTGCAGGTTGCAGTCATTCAGGAGGAGAATTCTGTAGCAACTAGCTTTTGTACACACTGCTCAATGATTCATAAACACTCATTCTTGGACCAGGGGAAGGCTTTGCCAGTTCCTACAAATTGGTGCATCTCAATAGTACACACTTACTCAGGACTTCATCTGCTTTTTATAAATTCACTCAAGTCTTCTTCAGCTCCCCACAGTTACTACAACTGTCCTTGTCACTTATTGTTATTTTTTTTAAGCATATAAGTACTACAGTTACATCTTTTATTGTGCTAATGTCTATTACTTAGTGAACTTGCATAGTTAAAGTGAGCTCTGTTATTAAGATTCTGAAAAATATTATCCCATTTGTCTCACATGTTGGTTCCAGAAAGCATGAATTCATTACTACTAACCATTAATCCCAGTTTCACACAGAGGTAAACTGAGATATAATGAGGTTAAGGACTTGATGATAGCAGTTAAATCACTATACTAGATGTGCAAAAAAAAGTAATGCTTATGCTTTGAAATATAACTTGAATGAAAATGCATTTTTAATTTATTTAATATAGAAATAATCTTATTTTCCATATCAATCCCAGTTTCCTCTCCCTCCCATCCTCCCATGTTCCCCACTGACTCCCCCATCCATCCCCCCCATCTGCTTTCCAGGGAGGATGAGGCCTTCCATGGGTGATCATCAAAGTCTGTCACATCATTTGAGGGAGGGCCTAGGCTCTCCTCCATGTATCTGGGCTAAGAGAGTTTCCTTCCATGGGAAATGGGCTCCCAAAGTCCATTTGTGCACTAGGGATAAATCCTGGTTCCAATGCCAGATGCCCCATATACTGCCCAGGCCTCCTAACTGGACCCACATTCAGAGGGCTTGGTTCAGTCCAATGCTGGTTCTCCAGCTTTACAACTGGGGTCTGTGTGCTCTCACTTGTTCAGCTCAGCTGTTTCTGTGGGTTTCTACAGCATGGTCTTAACCCTTTTGATCATCCCTCTTCCTTCTCTACAACTGGATTGCGACTCACATTGCTAGTGTTTCATTGAGAATACATGACAATGCTCTTAGTAGACCATCCATAGCAATGACATGCTTTTATCTAAGCCAGGTTTTACATTTCTACTGGCCCATACTTTCTAATCACCCAGTGAAGTTCGGAAGCTCAGTATAAGGTGAATAATCAATTAAAGAATGATAAAAAAAAAAGGTCTCCTAGAAGGTTCAAAAAGCAGAATCTTTTGCCCAATATTCTTTTTTACTTTTTTTCCCTAATAAAAATCACAGGTTTCACTTATTTGAAAGACCATGTTTTCAGGAGAGCAGCAATTTCCAATTACATAGTACAAAGTCATCCAGGGATAGAACTGACAACTACTTGGGTTATTTTTATGACATGATATGCTAATTTCCTTTTGTCAACTCAACACAAACTGAAGTCATCTGTGAAGAAGGAACATCAGTTGAGAAAATCTCTTCTTCAGCTTGGCCTGTGGGCAAATCTGTGGGGAATTTTCTTGACTGGTGATTGATGTGAGAGAACCCAGTACACTGTGGGCGGTGCCTCTCTTGAGGAGGTGATCCTGGACTGATCAAGAAAGCAGGCTGAATAAGTAGTAGAGAGCATGGCAGTTAACAACATCCCTCCATGGCTTCTGATTCAGCTTCTGCCTCCCAGTTCCTGCCTTGAGTTCCTACCCTGACTTCCTTTCATGTTGGACTATGAATTGTAAGGTGAAATAAAAAAAAAAAAAAACTCTTTCATCTCCATATTGCTTGTGTTCATGGTGTTTATCATAGGAATAGAAGTCAAACTAAGATAATATGTTCAATTAATCAATTAATCAAAAGTCCAGGTAAGTTCCAAATGAGATGTGACACATTTGCAGTTCAGTTTATAAACATGTTCACCTCATGCTCAACAGTGTCCTTTGCTTTCCCTGAAGCACTGAACTAATTCAATAGTCAGTATAACAAAGGTATGAAAGAAGAATGGCTGAGAATATGATCCCTGGCCTCTTGTTCTGTAACCAGATGGTTTCTCGTCACTGAAACTAAGAGTTGGATCACATTGATCATTTCCTCAGCAAAACAACAGGTATGAAGGGAACACCTGAAGGAAGAATTATTACTTTGTTCACACATACAAGGACAGGGCTGGGATTCTCACTTCTTTTCTTCTTCGTTCTATTACTTTAAACGTTTTTTTTTTTTTTTTTTTTTTTTTTTACTTTTCAAAGTCAGTTTCTGTCAGGAACGACAGACTCCATAGCCTGCCTGTATTACAAGATTTCAGTTACAGCTAGTTCTGACTTAATGCTTCAGTGTCATCTAGTACCATCTATGTTTGGTGGAGAGAGATCACAGTCCACCTGATCTCAGCTTTCCTGCATGTAATGTCTGTGTGTGTTTGTCTAAGAATTGGGAGAGCAGCTTCCATAAGTCTGTGAGGCCACGAGGACCCTTCTTGAAAGCATGCAATTTTGCTCCCATAAGAAACATGTATTTCATACAACCAAATGGGAGATTTGAATAGCATTGTATAAGAAACATGATGTTTTAATATGACTAACCATGAAATTGATTTTCACTGTGCACCCAACCCTGTGCTCATCAAGGGAGCTATCTATCGAGGATTGTTTCACTTAACACACCTTCGTCCAGCAACTGGTTAATGGCAGGCATTATTGTTCCTTGTATATCAATGAACAGGAAGCAGCCCTCCTCTCCTAGAGCTTAAACTCTACACAGAGAAAAGCCACAGTAAGAGCATGTGAGAGGGCAGAGAGGGTGAAAGTGAGGGAGGGAGGGAGGGAGGGAGGGAGGGAGAGGGAACTGGGATCGACATGTAAAATAATAAATTAAAAAAATAGAAGTTAACAGCAATAAGCAAGTGTACCCTAGTGTATATTGTTGGGACAATGGTAAAGAGAAACACAAAGAAATGTAAATTTGGTACACAAAACAATCAATGAATTATAACAACACACATACAGACAGAGAGACACAGAGAGAAAAATAGCCATTTATTTACCAGTTCTGGAGGCTAGAAGTTTGAAATCTGCGTGCCAGTAGGACTGGGTTCTAAAGAAGGCAAAGTATTGATGGCCTTTCTTATGTGTCATCTTATGGTGGACAAAAGGTTCTCTTCCTATAAGGGCTTTAACCTCAACTGACCAAGGTCCTGTTCTCATGACCTCATCAAAACCTAATTACCTTGAAGGATTCCAAAATGTGAGTTTTAAGGTGGCACAGGAATTTAACCCATTAACACATACACACATGCATACTCACTCATCAAGGATAATTTTCAAATAAAGTGGGATTTGACCAGAGGACTATGGGAAGTAAGTCAGTACGTTGGCTACCGTGCAAACAAGCTCAAAGGCCATTACTCAGCAATGAACTGGCTGTGTTTAAAGGCCATTGCAGAGCTCAGAGTGGCTGTGCAAAGAGAATAGGCAAAGAAGGAACAATGGCTGTTGGAATGAGTGAGTGAATAATTTGCTGGCACATGGGAGGCCCATATCTGACCAGTGAAAAAGCAAAGTAGAGTTTGAAGCAGGGGAGTGGTTTTTTACAAAGTGATGTTGTACTTAGGCATCCATTACTGACACACCAGTAGATGGGAAAACATGGGAGTTGTGTGCTAACAGAAATGCTCTCAGAGCAAGTTTATTGATTGATGTTCAGGGAGTGTGCTCATTAATCACCTTAGTACTGACACTTAGCCTTTGTCTAAAAGAACGCAGTCTGCTCCATAGTTCCTACATAATCTCTACTCTTGTGAGACCTCATTATTTTAACGTAACTCATCAGATGTTCAATACTTGATTAAAACAAGTGGGTAGTTAATATTTACATGAATATTGATATGACATATGGACTCAAATGTAAGAAAATAAGGTATTTGGTTTCATAATATAACTGCTCACAGATTATTACAAGGAAAACAGTAACTATTTCCTATACAAGACTGTTCACTGCACTTGAGTTTTCAAATGATAACTTCCTTTCAGTGCTTTATTTCTTTTTAGTATTCATAGAACAGGTTGCCTTTGCAATATCCACTTCTGAACTTGATTTTGTGCATGAAGAGAGAGACCAACAAATGAATCCTGTGAGATCAAATGTAATTCTCCCACCTGAGCCCAGGAGACAGAGGCAGTGTGCTGAGGGAGTGCAGGCTTACTAGACTCATCTCCCTTAGGAGAAGGAAGCCCTGCTGTAGCTGCTCATTCCCCTTGGTCCAACATTTTATTGTTCACCAGGCACAGACACTTTTCTGTATCATACAAATCACAATGCATGTAAAGAAATAGTAAGGTTGTCTGGAAGGAACAGACAAAAACAAAACAAAACAGTTTCCTTCAGCATGGATTAACAAAACAACTGACATAGCAGCCAGTGAGTGGTCTGATGATTGCCTTTCACCCATTTACATTTAAAATGCTGCTTGATATTGTCATTCAGTATCAAACCCATTTCAGGTGGCATAATAATGAGAGAAGAATAATAAGAGCCAGGATTGGTCCTCCACAGGAACAATATTGATCAGGTTATAGAAGGCTTTTAGTAGTCACATACTTCTAACCCATACAGGTTTTACAAAGGGATAATTAGTTTTAATGAAATAAAATTTTGACAAGGGTGTGAGCATGAGAAAAAGGACATCTGTATCATTTAGTGTCTTGAGATGCGACACTTGCATTGTGGTCATCCAAGTCATCGTTTCTACATAACCTGAGAGCCCATCTGTCCTGTGTGTGGAGCCTTTACTGCTGAGAGAAGAGAGTTTTAGTGAGTTTGTCTCCAAACTAGCAAATAAACCCAACACATAGGATACTTTTCTCCTTTCAAATTTCATCTTCATTGGATTTCAGTGTTAAACTTGAAGAAGTGGTTTACAATAACTATTTCCTAAAAATTCTCCCAGATGGCTTTCCAGGTCACTAAGATTTTTCACTGAGGACAATCTCATCAGAAAGGTCGCTCTTTTCATTTCCCATCTCCTTTGCTTTACTTCCTAGCAGACCTTGTTTCAGGTACATAGTGCACAGGAGATACAGAACAGTGTCAATATCATCTCTTATTGCTCTAATGTTCACTTTGGAATTCATATTTCCCTTGGTAAAATATCCCATATCCTTCATATGTGTGACCCTGTCTTTAGAAAGTTCATGCAATCTACCTCATTGAGTTCAACACAGGCCAAGTGGTTTAATCGGCTCAATGGAATAACAGTGTAAGTGACATTTTGATGGGAGATGTCATTCTGTATATATGATTCTTATACTGGTTTAATGAATAAAGCACTGTTGGCCAATAGGAAAGCAAGATAGGTGGGACTAAGAAACAAGTAGGAAAGAGGGAGTAGAAAGGAGGAGTCAGCATGGGGAGTACAGAACCGCCAGCTCTCTGGTAAGACCATGTGGAAATACATAGAAATGGGTTAATAATTAAGACAGAGCTATCCAATAAGAAACTAGTACCTGGCCAACAGCATTATATCAAATACAGAGTCTCAGTGTATTATTTGAGGCTGGCATAGCGGGCAGAAAAAACTTACTCCTTACAATATTTGCCCCTAAAACCGATTCTTGCCTAACCATCTCTCTTTGAGAAGCCTACATGACCATTTTATTTTTCTCTTTACTGGTTAAGGAATCTTTACCCGAATCAAAGAGACAAAGATATTACATTTTCATCAATACATCATATATTAGGTCTGTAATTATCTGGAAAGTCTAAACATAATTTAATTTAATGTTATATATGATATGAAGTAAGTACCAAAATTCTTCTTCCCCTCTCCTGTGGATATCCATTTGATACAGATGTACTTATTGAATATCATTTAGCTCTCAAGTTTTCATTGCACCATCCAGTTATATTCTAAGATTTTCTTTGCCATAATCACATTTTTTTCTCTGGCATTGTAAGTTAACAGTAACATCTCAGCATTGTTAAATCTCTCTGGAGTCTAGAGAAGTAAAAGGTTTCAGAAATTATACTGATGTACATTATTGACTAATTAAGTAAGAGTGAATAGAGTAAAAACCAGATGTGTGTCAGGACCTTGGTAATGTTCTATGATTACAGGAAGTAGGTCAATAACAAAAACTCTACAAAAATCAGAACTACAAAGCTAAAGGGTAGAAAACAGAAGCTAAAATGCACAGTTCCTCTCGTTTCCTAGACTAGTGAAAGTTTTCATCTTTTGCAATGAAAATATTATGCTCTACTCTTCTTTCTGTAGAGGGTGCTGTAAGTTAAATGCTTTTCAGGTTTTGTAGAGAATAACTACAATCTTTAAGAGTTTTGTAGAGAATAACTACAGTCTTTAAGAGTGATATCCTGTAGGGATAAGAGCTGGTAAGAGGTGATGTTCTGTATTGGTACACGAATGTTTGTTACCAGTAGGTTTTCCCTGCCTCCTGGTCCCACCGCCATGCCAGCCCCAATTAACATACTGAGACTTTGTATTAGATATAATTCTGTTGGCCAGTTACTAGTTTCTTATCTGCTAGCTCTGTCTTAATTATTAACCCATTTCTATTAATCTAAGTACTTCCACGTGGTTTAATCTTACCAGAGAGAGGGCTGGTGTTCTGCTCTCTCCAATCTCTCCATGTTGACTCCTCTCTACTACTTCCTCTCTCCTCCTTGTCTCCTAGTCCCACCTAGCTTGCTTTCCTATTGGCCAACAGTGCTTTATTTATTAACCAGTATGAAAAACGTATTTACAGAATGACATCTCCCAACAAATGTTGATATGAACTACTTTGTATTGTCTTCCAGTGCCTAAGTGAAACATGTGTCATTGGCTTTGTCAATGATAAAACTATAAGCAGATAGTTAATGGGATCATAAGGTGTAGATGGAGTTTCTGTCCTGCACAGTTCCGCACCCCTTAGTCCCAAGTAAACACACAGAGGCTTATATTAACTGTAAACTGTTTGGCCGATGTCTAAGGCTTCTTGTTGGCTAGCTCTCTCTTAATTATTAACCCATAACTATTAATCTATGAATTTCCACATCGCCTTATCTTACCAGAGAAACCCCGACATCCTATCTTCTCGGTGGCTTCATGGAATCTCTCTGGTGGCTCCTCTTTGCCTTTCTCCTGCCTACATTTCCTTCCTGGCTACTGGCCAATATACTTTTTTTCTCAAGTCTATAAGTGAACTAGCAGGTACTCATGTGAAACTCAAGATAAGTCATGCTGGAAACTGAATCTGCTGATCTTTAAATAATTTGTATGACTATAGTTAAATTCTATTGACTATTTTGTATTTCTTAGAATAAGGTAAACATTCTGATTACTAATATTTATAGCTGTAATTTCAGAGTATAAGATACTGAGTTGAAGTAGTCAGTCATACTTTTATTTAACTGAAGTTGTTTGTGGCTGAACAGTTTGTTGTTTATAATTTTGGAGTATGATAATAAACACTGTGCTAGATATAGCCAACACATATGGCTGCTTAAAATTGGACTTATTTCCTGAGGATAGATCCCAGAATTCAAATGACTGAGTCAAAAAATACAAACATTTTTAAGATGCTTCATATATTTTGCCAAAGGGTAAATTTGATGGTTCTGATCAACTCCCTACCCTATCAGCGAAACATCAGGCAGATGGATGCACTTTTCTTTGAACATCATTGAGCCTTATTTAACTCTATCTTTATTTACATTGACAATGTCATATTTCACTTTTAACTGTGCTTTTCGTTTTTAGCTCTTAAACATTGGCACGTTAAGGATCTTAGTAAATAGAGCTTAGATAGTTCTCATAATATTCCAAACTAAATGTTCTGTGATTAATTATATATTCAGCCACCAAATATGAGATTTTTGTTGAATATACAGGTGTATCTCTTTGATCAGTACATGGATGTTGACAAAGTAGCCATGTATTAAAATTGACCTTAATTATTGTGAAAGTAGAAAAGTAGAGAGTAGAAAAGACTGGAAATACTACTCTCCTTCCTAAAAGACCTTCTCCGGAATCACCTAGCAGTGTTTGTCTTAGTGTCTTTATTATCCTAGGCATAATACACGCTGAGTTTGTAATGAGTTAGGTGTCATGAAAATGTATAATATCCTATACATACATATACATATGTATGGTGTGCTGAAGTAGCATCAAGAAAGAGCTGCTTAAAGGGTATGGAAGGTAAGTTTAAGTAAATACTCTTTGACATTTAGGAAATGATAGTTACCATGCTGTCTGCTCATGTAGGAAATTCCCCTGAGTATGTGGAAGGCACTGACTTTGTGTGGGTGGAATTGGGGGTGTTCACATGTATATGGTGGTACACATATACAGATGCACATGTGTCTGTGCAGGCCTCTCCATTTTACTTTTCAAGACAGGGTTTCTCAATGAACCTGGACCTCAATGATGCAGCTAGACTTGGATAGTTAGCAAACCTCAGGGATCAACATATCTCTGCCTCCCTGGCACTGAATATACAAGAACCCAGACATGCTGAGGTAATTTTTGTGTGGGTGGTTGAAGTAAAATGCAAGTTCTTATGCTTTGAAAGAATTTGACTAGTATCCTTAGCAAATGATTCTTCAGTACTGAAGCTACGAATATATGGTTTCAGCCTTTCAATTTAGAAGAGACGAGTAAGAGGCACAGATTTTACCTACTATCATTTTTTTTGGTGCTATCTTATTCCTTCCTGCACAATAGAACCCTAACTGTCATCAAAATCTACCCCATCCATTGCTCCAGTCAGAGGTAGATTTGGTTGTCATCACATCCTAACAATGACAGTGAGTGGTATAGTGTTGTAAAGCATGTAATTTACAGCTGCAGAGTTTCTGGATAGATTACACATTTGTATGTGTCTGATTTCTAGTGTGAACAGAAACACACAACTTACATTTTCACTGGAGATTGTTTTGAAACCATGAAGACATCAGGGTGAAATAAATACTAAGAGAAAAAGAGTAAATGTTATTTTTATATAACGTATGTCAACTTGACTAAATTTATAACTTTGGCAAGGGAGGAAGCATATAGGGTGTGGTCTTCTTAGAAAGAATTAGAAGAAGGAGGGCATTCTTTGTGTATGGTTAGCGCCATCCTCGGGTCATTGGTTCTAGACAGAATTAAAAGGGGGAGAGGAGAGAAGCCAGCACAACTCAAGAATTCTCTTTTCCCCAGTTTGTGACTTTAATGAAATAAGAGCTCCCCTCAGCCACACACCTCCAACAACTATTTTGTTCCTCTGAAATGTGTAGAGCCAAGCCAAATCAGATTTAATCCTTTGAAATTTCTAGCCAAAATGTTTTCTGTCTTAGGTTGCTTCTGGTGTTTTGGCTATAGTGAGGAGAAAAGCAACTAACACTATATAGTTCTGAAAAATTTTAGAATATGCCCACAGAGACAACCACCAAGCTTTATCTTATATATCCTAAGACGTTTTATTATTCCTTGAGATAACTTGGCTCTTGCTCTTCATTATTTGTAGAAGGTATCTTAATGATTAAAGCTGATTAAAGCTTTAATGATTAAAGCTTAATGATTATAGCTGATTCAGCTATAGATTTCCATTTGTATTTGTGTTTGGAGTTGAGAGGAATCTTCCTTCAGTCTCTCTGGAGTCCTGACTTAAAGCCTTCCTGCCATTTATGTGCTTTGGAATCTGCTAAAGTATATGCAAGATGATAGCATGGTTGGTTTATAGATATTTTCAGAAATGTCTCCAGATAATTATTTTGGTAGTGGACGCCCAAGACAAAGCAGATAGCTAAAAAAAAAAAAAAAAAAAAAAATGGGGCAGGGAGGGGCTTGCACTATGCCCTGTTCCATTCAGATTCTGACTGGAAGCCAAAAGTTATAAGTACACACATTGTTGTTTTCATCTCCCTGCACTTTGAATGAATCCATTTTATATAATCTCATAGAATTCCTGACATGTAGGATGAGAAACATGAACTAGAACTCAAGGGTGATATTTTGCCACAGAAGCTATTCATGAGAGAATATGACCCAACAGTCTATACACTGCACTGATAGACGATGGTATCTGCCACCCCGGTGTTGTGTGATTGGCAAAATTGTTTCATGGTACATGGAGTCAAAGGTTCTCCATGAGCCAGTGAGTCAGACCCCTGGTGAGCTTTGGTATAAGCTCTTGCAGGATCCATGTTTATCAAGAAGCCTGCCATGTCAGTATAGAGAGGATGCCACTGATGTTTGAAAGCGTATAATGTTGATGTGAACTTAGCAAGAATCTGCTTTGCCTTCACTTTTCCTTCTAGTGACTTTCTAGCTAATGTACCCTTATTCCTGCCTGTACCTACTCTTCAGCTATAGATTTCCATTTGTATTTGTGTTTGGAGTTGAGAGGAATCTTCCTTCAGTCTCTCTGGAGTCCTGACTTAAAGCCTTCCTGCCATTTTAAAAAGTGTCATAAAAAACTTTTGTTTAGTAATAATAGAAGTGGTTCAGGAATTTGGACATTAGGCCTGAGCTTAATGTGACTTTCATATCCATTTTTTTCCTCAAAATATGAAAAGCTGTTTTTAAGATAAGTGGCTTTATCAGGGTCACTCAGTCACAGCCCCTGTTAGTATTGTTGCAAATCATCCTATTCAAGAATTGGATGATCATTCTTGGGACAGGTATTCAGGGACCTGGAAATTTGCTTGGGGAGCTAACCTTTTTCAGCTAGGAATTGAGCATTTCCCAGTCCCTTTCCTCCTTCCAATCTAGCTTCCTGGGGTGTTCTTTACAAGGTTAACGGTCACATCTGGCTTCAATATGATACTATCTTTGCTCCACATGTGGACATAAGTAAACTAACATCAACTCCATCTCTGTAAAAACAACCATTCCTCTCTTCAGGCTTCAGGTAGCTGTTATTTTGTGAAAGTGTCAGCCAACTCCTTTTGTTTGATGTTGAAGTTTTTACCTTCTCTGACTCTCTGATGGTAATGTCCTTCAGAAAATCTGCTCAAGTAAGTGCCATGACTTAAGTTTTCTTTGATAAACATCATTCATGTGATAAAGTATTAATAGCTTTTGCATCAGAAGGGATTTATTAGTTATGATTCACTTCAGGAGTCAAAAACAAATCTTTCAATCTTAGCTTTTTATATTTTAAATTTAGAGAAAAATGTACTAATTATTACTCTTACACACCCTTACTAAAATTCTGGTACATGCTTAGTACATATTTGCATACTATGCCACATCTCCAGCTGCTTTAATATATGACCCACAGATATCTGCATTGGTGAGCAAAGACATTAGAGTGACGTGCATTTAAGTCAGTAGTTCTCTGTAATACTGTGAGTCTTTAACAGTTCCTCGTGTTGTGGTGACACCCCCCAAGCCATAAATTCATTTCATTGCTTCTCTATAACTGTAATTTTGTTATTGTTGTGAATAGGAATGGAAATATCTGATATGCAGGATATCTGATATGTGACTCCTATGGAAGGGTCCATCAAGCCCTCAAAGGTTCACAACCCACAGGTTGAGAACCACTGGTTCAGGTGGACTCCTGGTACATTTTATCACTTCATCAATGAAGACTCCAAACATAGTCTGAACTATGATGGCAATTTTTTTGTTGTTGTTACTGGGTAAAATATGTCATAGGAAATGCTAAGAATTTTATACTAGAACATATAAATTTAGAGCATCCTTCCCGTATGGGTCACAATCGGTTTTGGCAATGACTTTTGACTAGTACACTTGGTTTCGAGTGTTAAGAAAATGCATTTGAGTCCTCTGCAAGAGTATGTGTGAAAAGTTATTTAGAGGACAGTTAAAGGTACAGTTAAAGGCAAATAAAAGCTTCATTCTTGTTGTTCCATGTCCAACTTACAGGCAGCAACTCCACCAACATCTCCTCTCACAAGTCCTAGCAATTGTTGACTCTTTCATTCCTTGTGGCAGGAACCTCATGGCACTTGTAAATTTCCTGAGCTTCCTAAGTCTTGTAAGCTTCTTAAAAGTTGCCCAGAGGTAACCTTCCACCTGGAGGCAGGGGTGGGGGTAGAAGGGGTGGTAGTGCTTGAAAGCTAGTCTTTTTAATTGGCTGCATTATGGAATGAATGTTCATGTTTCTCCTGCTCTAAAGTTCTTCTGCAAAAACTGGACGCTTCAATGGAATAGTATTGGCAGACGATTTAATTGGGTAATGTAGGTAGATCTCATCAATGAATTAATTAGTAGAGCTACTGTCTGTATGAGAAGTGGCTCAGATACTTGCTATCTGTGAATCAGGAGGAAAGCATTCATCAAGAAGCTGACTATAATCTTGTAGCTCCAGCTCAAGAACCATGAAAAAAATTCATGTTTATTGTTTAAGCCACCCAGTCTAAGGGATATATATATATATCCCTTAATATATTAGCCTGAGCTGATCATAACAGCATGTGCATTGTTTTTTTTTTAATCGCTGTTGTCAAATGCCTGACTTAAAGTCACTTAAGGGAAGAAGGGCTCACAATACAGAGGAAAGCAGTCCAACATAGTGAGGAAGACATGGCAGAGTGACTCCTCCTGTGGCAGCAGTAAAGATCAATAAAGGCGATCACTAGTTTTATTTAGTACCGGAGCCCAACCCATGAGATGGTGGCATGCACATTCAGAGGGGTCTCCTCTCCCCAGTTAGATCTCACTGAAAATGCTTTCAAATACATGAGTGTGTCTCCTAGGTGATTTCAAATCCAGTGCAGCTTACAATGAAAATTGGCTATCAGAGGTCCTAAGAACAATATCTTTGTGTATGTCTAGATGCTGTATAAACACATAGCCTTTCTTTGTCAAATGGCAAGTTCTCTCTAGAAATTTCAGAGAGCAATACTATAGGATGCCTGATAACACTGATGTGTTATATAACGAAAGTAAGATCAGGAACATTTGGGTCACTAGAGATTTCAAAAATTCTGGCCAACATGGTTTAAAGAAACAACAGGTGATGGAACAGCTGTAAAGAACAGTTAGTTTCTTCACATAGAGTTCTTTGTCCTTCCCTCCCCCTTTACCTCATCTGACTGATTTTCATTTAGAACCCCATAGGCAGATGACTTTCCAAACCCATCTGTAGAATAAGTCTTAGTCCTTTTTTTATGCCATGACTCATAAACAATCAATGACAGCAATAGTGGAAAACACAACAGGAGGTGACAATTTCTTTTTTGAATCTGAAGATGAATGCTCAGCTATTTTTGATGCAAGGCTGTTCAGCTTTGAAAAAAGTGCAAATTGGAGGAAATATCATTTCAAAGGGAAGAATGGTGGCTGGCTTTGAATGTTTCTTGATTTAATAACTCTAAGTTAACCTCTATAGACTCATAAATACCATTATTTACTTTTATCAGCAATGTGATTAAATACTTGGCCAAAGTAATTTATGGAAGGAAAGAGCTGTTTGGGGCCATGATTTGAGAGGGACATGGCCCATCATGGCAGAGAGTGCAAGTCGAAGAGTAGGATCAGTGGTGGCAAGGGCATGAAGTGATTTATTCATGTGGCAATATTCCAACAAGGAGAGAGAGATAGAATGGAAACAGAGATAAGGATAAACTAAAGGCCCACCTCAATTGACTCATTTCCCAGAGATTCCCTAGCACTACAACTGTGGACAATGTGTTCAAACCGAGGGTCTCTGGGGGACATTTCCAATTCCAAACATAATAGCCTTGTTCTGAAGCTAGTCAAGCCAGTTCCGCTTTAAAGTGCATCTAATATGAATGGAATGATAACCTTATTAACAATCTTTCACACTAATAGCTCTGCCTCTGGCAGATTGCTTCTGCTTGAGCTATTCTGTCAGCATCTTGATAGTGTATTCCTTATGCAAATTAACTTTCTCTCATATATGCATATTTATTAACTCCCAAATGGCTACATAAAAGATAAATCAGCCCCCTACATTACCTTTTCTTGGGGATTACATAGTTTCTGATAGTCACTCTATTTCAGAAAACTGTGTTATAACATTCACTACCTAAAATACCTCCTTAGTTCCCAACCTACAGTCTTTATTATTTGAACAGATTTTCAAACAGATTCCTTTATTAAATCCCAAAACTCTCTTTTAATGGGACTCAGTTCTGGATTGACACTGATCTGACACTAGCTGGCAATGAACTGTAGGATGGAGTGCATCAGAAAGATTCTATTGGCAAGCTGATACAAAACAAGACTGTATATCCTCAACATAGAGGATGTTAGAAGCTGCTCCAAACAGTATGTACAGAGACACTGACCAGCACAGCTACACCAGTAACACACTGAAAAACAGGAACTCCAAAGTGCTGACATACATGTAGTCCTCTGTGACCCTAACCTCTGGAGCCCCAAGCATGTGGTCAGTCACAGTTTTTTTTTTTTTTTGTTTGTTTGTTTGCTTGCTTGCTTGCTTGCTTTTTTTTTTTTTTTTTTTTTTGAGTGGGGATTAATATTGGAACCAGATTTACATGTTTACCTCATTGGTGGTTAAGTCGAAGAAGTAATAAAATTCAGAAATAGATTGGCTAACTTCTAGTGGGTACTTAAAAAATGTGTAGGCATGTATTTATACAGACATGAATTAAGCGTACTTATCTAAACATCTGTATAAGAAGATAAATGATTATTTTATATACAGATATGTGTGTATGCTTACACAGCTACCGCATATACAATCAGCCTACTGAGGTACCTTCACATATCTACACATCAAGTAGATGGAATGATTTTTCTTCTACTTCTCAGTATGCTCATTTTCATTTGAATCATACAATCTTCTTCAAAACTGTTCTGGCTATTTAATCTTTAAGAGTAGTTTTCAAAAAACAACCATGCTGAGGAGACAGAAGCTGGCTGTGTGAGAGCAGCTCATTTCTCTGGCTGTGATATCGGGGGTGCCTGACACTAATGGAATGTCTGCCATAATCTCTCGGGAAACATGAGGAACAGCAGTAAAATGATGCCTGCTCTCTGGCTGTGTGTCTCTCTGTTCAGCCCTGTAGAGACCTGAAGGGAGAGGGATGTCTCTCTACTTTCGGATCTTGTCAGAATCTGTTGTTCTAAATATGTAGAAAGTGATGTTTTCTCTGAGGGTTCCTTGTCAGTGACATGACTGTCCTTCCCAGCACAAATAATAGCAGTTTCCTTGGAGTGCACGAAAGGTTATGTTTGGAGATTCTCACTATTCAAGCAACAGAAAGATAAAGTGAGAATTGGGTGAAATCAGTTATATAAAGTGAACTTCTAGGATCCTGCTATTCTATCCGCTGTCGTGTACACACATGAGTGTGTGTGTGTGTGTGTGTGTGTGTGTGTGTGTGTGTGTGTGTGTAAGCCAATGGGCAGGTTGACTCTCAGCTCTCTCTTGATATTAGAGTGTGACTGCTTGGGTCACAGTCAGGTGGCCTTCTATTCAGGTGCAGATTTCACTCCTGCTTCAGACTTCCACAACAGGCTGTTTGATGATTACACTCTGAGCTCTGTATGACCCTGCCTCCTTACGTAGCCATGTTCACTAAGAACTTAGTACATGGCTGAAGAGATGACTCAGCAGTTAAGAGCTCTTGCTGCTCTTACAGAGGACCCACATAGCAGCTCACAATTGTCTGTAAGTTTGGTTCCAGGGTCTCTAACATCCTCTCAGGTATCAGTTACTCTGGTACAATGACACAGATTCAGGCAATACACAAATCCACATAAAATAAAACTTAATGAATCTTAATAAGAGTTTTTAAAGATTTCGGTGTCCAAGTCTGAGAAACTGCAAGTCTTTAAAATTTTGGAAGAAAATACGAAGGAATCTTATCCTTTGTGCATAGGTAGCACTTTGTCCCAGTTTCCTTTCCCATCCTCTGGCAAGGAACAAAGTCAATGGCAAACTCCACTGTACCTCTCTCTGTTAAAGCTGCAGCTCTGAGCCCCCCCCCCATTGTTTCCCTGTAATATTGCTCTGTAAGAGGCTTTTGGCTACCCGAAGAATTCACATGCCTTTTCCCCATGCAGCACTGGCTCATGTGGGACGAGTAGCTCTCTACCAGTTCTAACCACTTCTCAGAAAAGAAAGCAGGCTGATCTATGACATCCTTCCAGTCGAATGCTCTTGCAGATACCCCCTGCAGAGCTGATCCAGGGCTTGTGAATGTATACTTACACAGGGTCATAACTTCAGAAGAGATGGTCCTTGCTTTAAGACTATATGGCTGACATCTTGAAATCGTTAATGAGTGTGAATAAAAGGCCCTGAAATTTCATCTTCAACTGCTCTTGGCAGCTTATGTAGCCGGCTCTGTCAATGGGAAGACTTTTATCCTGAGTGTGAAAAGTGAGGTAGCAGGTATCCCATGTGTAAGAGAGTAGGAAAGAGGCCAGAACACCTCACCGGCTTTGGGTTAAAGGGAGAAGAAACGGTGATTTCTCAGCATCTTTCATGACTTCTTCCCACAGGGTGCCTGCTCTTGCTTTATGGCCCTTCAGCACTAGAGAGATGACAGGAGCTTCTTTTCTTCATTTCAAGGCTGAGGCTGAGCACTAACACTTTTATCAAAGTTATTAGGATGTGATAGTGACTTGTTGGACTTTGAAGCTCTGATGAAAGGCCTCTAGGAAACACTGGTTTGAGTTCACACTGAAAAGAGCTCAAATCTTGCTTCCTCCAGTACTTACCATTCTGACTTTTATTTCAGAGCACCTAGACATCATAATAATTCTCTGTTGCATCCCTTTGCTTGGGGAAATAGAGGAGTTTGCTTTAACCCTTAATCAACTTACCATTTATTTATTCATGCCATGAAAGATTTGTGTCTCTTCATTTGATAAAGAATGCTATTTAATTTTTTTTTTTTTTTTGTCTTTGATGACAGGGAGCAATACATAGAACTATACTTGGGGACTGTGAATGTAGCTTAGTTGTTAAAAGGCTTGCCTATCATGCCTGAAACTCTAGGTTCAATTCTTGGCATTGCATTAAACTGGTGTGGTGAAGACCTGTAATCCCAGCACTTGGGAGGCAAAGGATAAAGAATTGGAGGTTCAAGGTCATCTGGGTTCTATGGAAAATTCAAGGCCAGCCCAGGTTACATAAAATCCTGACTCAAATCCCCAACTCTCTCTCTCTCTCTCTCACCTTCTCGCTCTCTTCCCCTCTCTCTGTCTGTCTCTTTCTGTTTGTGTCTGTGCATGCCTTTGCGTGATGTAATTCTATTTCAATTAAATTAATATAAAACAGTAAAACTTCACTCGTAAGTGTCTTTAAAACTTCAAGATTCTTGTGCTGGATCCATGGTGATATGGTGATAGACAATTTTACATGTGAATGTAGCTTACACAGGTTTTGATAATCATTGGGAGAAGACCCTCATTCCTTCCTCCTAATGGCACACATCAACACTAACAGATGTTCGCTGAAAGCATAGCATTGGAACAAATGTTTGAGACAGACTCACTCCTACTCTCAGCCTAGTCTGCCCTAGAACTCACTTTGCAGACTAGATTGAACTCAAATTTATGACAATTTTCCTGCCTCAGCTTCCTAGATATCTGCATAGCAAGTTTGATTCCCCACACATGCTTACAGTTTCCCTGAAGTTCAACATAAAGGATCTCTCTTTTTAAAACTATGGAGTGTGTGGGGAAGAGTGGAATAGGAGGGTGGTTGGGGGGGGGGTCATGGGAGGAAGGGAGGGAGGGAAGGAGTGGGAACTGGGATTGATGTGTAAAATAAGGGTAAAAAAAGTAGTTTTAGGGTTGGGAAATGGCTCAGCAGTTAGGAGTCCTTTCTGCTCTTCAGAGGACCCAACTTTGGTTCTCAGCACCCATGTCGAATGGCTTACAACTACCTGTGACATGAGTTCAAGGGGATATGAAACGCTCCTCTGGTCTCCTTGGCACCACATACACATGCCATACATCCCCACTAACTGGTACAACAAGCATAAACATAAATAAAAGTAAAAATAAGCCTTAAAATATATTCCGTCTTATAGGAGATTATACTATTTATTAATGTGTCAGCTCATACGTTATCTCCATTAATCCTTACACCAACTTAATGCATTACAGTGATTACTCTTGTCATTGTGTAGGTCAACAATTGAAGCCCAAATAGGTCACATGCCATTCACAGGTCTACTTACATCTTCTCGAATTGTCATAAGAGAGTCAGCAAGGATGCAACCTAATTATAAATTTTAATTTAAGTCAAGCTGTGGAGTAAAATAACAGTTTATAGTTGATCACAGAAAAATGAAATCCTTATGAAAGCAGAAACACAGTGTAACCTTATAAGTGTCTCTCACTGATTCCCCAGCAAATGAAGACTAGACAGAGAGGGGGGTTACATGGAGGACACTTTCTGTCAAAGTGCTCAATGAGTTAAAGTGATTCAGTTCCAAAGGAAAATGCCTTTGGGAAGTGGGAAATTAAATAATTTGATGTAGAAAATGACAATTAACTTTTGGTACTATCTGAGTCAAAGTTTATGTATTTCCAACTTTCAATAAATGTTCGCAGAGAGATATGAATTAATACAACAAATGAATCCCTTATAGAGATAAATTTCAAAAATTCAATAGATAGATACTCTTAAAAACCTAGAGCTGGTATCCTCGTCTTTTGTGCAGGCTGTGCACAGTGACTTCCTCCATGAAAATACAGTATAGAATGGAAAAAGGGGCATCTACCTTCACTGTGAAGAACCCTCACTGCATGGCCAGGAGGTCAAAATCAGTGTTATGCTAACATACCCTCTTGGCACAATGTCATGCAGATCTGTTTTACTCCCTTGGCCTTATGTTTCTTAAATCCAAAAGCCCAGGCTAATGGTGAGACAGCTAATGCCACTAGATGGACATTTACCAAAAAATCAATACAGCCAAAACAATGAGAATTAGAAAGAGTCATGGTAAAAACAACCTTAGAGGACCTGAACAAGGTCCTGGAATGAAAGAAGAAAAAGATAAAATAAGGATTTTTTTTTAAAAAGTCACTGACAGTATACTAATGTCAGCTTATTAATTGAGACATATTTCAGCAGCTGGTAGGAGAGAAACTTGCTGTACTATTTCCATGATTTCCCGTATATTTAAAGCTATTCCAAAATATATTTTAAAGAGTAGAAGTGAGTTTTTCAGTTTTTGAAATCTGGTTAAGTGACTGGTTAAATGTTCTTGTTGGGCAGGTTTTGCTGTAACAGAATGGCGTGCTTGGTAAACATTTTCATAACAACTTCAATGATGATTACCATCTATAAATTGGGAGGCACCATGCTGTCTCATAATGAACCTTCTGCCTCTAGGGACCACTTTTTTTAGATTGATGTCAGGGAGCCAGGTGTGGTTGCAGGCAGCAGATGGTGTCTGATGGTCAGGCTGTGACTTCCAGTCTCTTAAAACCCATGGAGTGAGGCATTCGTTCTAATTGTCTAGCTTTCTTGAAGAATAGGCTGCAAAAGCCCATGGAAGCTAATTCGCTGTGCTTCATATGAGCTAATGGGTGACACATCAACTATTCTTTGACACATGGCACTAATTGGAATGAATTCTACATGCTTGATATGGATGATTCAAAATGGCCTTCCAACATTCCTACATCAGATTGCAGGCATTTCCAATTTTAAGGAATCTCTGATTTGTAACTTTTATAGTGATGCTTTGGAAATTGATCAGGAAGTATTGTGTGAGATCATAGGTGAAGGTTGACTAAAGTAATATCAGCAAAGGCTTTATGTGCTCTCTTGATGATATAGCTTGGAGGTCTTCTGTGGAAAATATATAATTCTGCTTGGGATAGGATAGGAAGATCTAGAAAGCTGATCTTGTTTTCAATGTCAAATGTAAGATTAACTGTTGGAATAAACCAATGATCTCCTGTCTGAAAATAAAGCAAATGTTTTATTGTCTAACATGATGTTATAAATTTGGCAATGACATCATAGTTTCCATAGTATATACTGTGGATTTCCCTCCAGAGTACTTGGAGGGAAACTGGAAATGGGAAAACCCAATTCAGAACAGCAAAATGCTTGAAAATACAAATGGCCTTACATTTTCCAGTCCCAAGTGTTTCACAATAAACAATGAAATATAAACATGGAGAAGATTCTACAATCAATACCTCATCACCTTAATGATGATTATATAATGCTTAAAGGGTTAAAGATTATTTAACCTTACTTTAAGTATGTATCACAGGCCAATTAGATGATTTAGTGCCTAAAGGTGCTTGCTGCCGTGCCCAACAACCTGAGTGTGATCCTTGGGACCCATGTGATGGAATACCAATAAGTTGTTTTTTGACCTCCACACATGTACTGAGTGCATTGTGACACATGTGCTACAAGAGTCACAAAATAAGTAAACGTATTAAAATTTAAGTATATTTTCCAAGTGCTACCTTAATGTTTTAACTCTAAATATATACTATACTTACAGTTGAATAAATCTAATATCACAAAACATATCATAACTAAAATGTGCCTCATTAAATGTTTATGATTCAACATTTTATAGCAAGGTTTGCTCTGAGATTAGTCACATGGTTTACATGTTTTTTTTTTTTTTTTTTTTTTTTTTTTTTTTTTGCAGTCCTGATGTCATGCTCATTACCTTGACGGGATACAATATTATTGGTTCTAAATCAGATAATCTCCATTTTAGCAGTAAACATTGCTTTTAATTAAGTAAAGATTTCCTAAGCAAACTGAGTTTTCCCAAGGTTATCAGATGATGTAAATATATGCAAGGGAATATTGAGCTTCTTAGAACTCTTAATACCCTTTATTTGCATTACAGCATTTATTCTGTGTATTAAATATTATTCAAAAACACCATATCAAGTATCATTTTTTTGCATAAATGAAAAAAAATGAAAGGACATTTGTTAATTTTACATATATCATAAACAATAGACCAGAGCTGGGGTAATTCACCATAGGGGAAGCTTCTAGAAAACATTCTCTGTCTCCTGTACTATCATCTACCTCAGTTTACCTCATATTCCTTATCCTTTTACTCTACAATTATATCTACTTAAATTATGTATCAAGAACAGGGTCTTGTTGATCTTACCATGCCAAATAGACATCATTGCTGGAAGAATTTCTAAGAACAACATTTGTTTACTAACTTCTGGTTTTATTTGGGAAAAAGATATGTATCAGGTTTTCCCCCTGAAATAGATAATAGAATTGCACCAAAAGAGAAATATAATGTGCATAAATATGAGAGGAATAGGTGGTTGGCATAAAGAACAAACGTAAGCTTCTAACTATAATTACCTATAACTAACTTATAAATTGGTTCAAGGGTTCAAAAAAACCTTTCAATAAAACCTACTCCAGAAAACAAAGGATGGATAAAAACAAACAAACAAAAAGAAACAACAAGAAAAAACAAAATAACAACAACAACAACAAAAAACAATTCTCAATGAAATAAAAGAATGGCCACAAACCAAAGACATATGCATTTGAATGTAACATCTACACTAAACCAGATGAAAATATTCAAGGCCATGCATACATTCTCAGATTCTTGTCAAGAAACAAGATGTAGTTTTACAAAGTTGACTGTCTGATAGATGAGTTGGTTACATTCCAGAGCCCTAGAACTATAGTTTGAGTGTGTACTCAGAGAATTTCAAGGGATAGAATGGGTATGTGAAGATTAGTGGGGACCTACATTAATAGTACCATGTCTAATTGTCTGTATGACCTTGAAACACATGACATCATGGGCATCAGAAGGGAGCCACACCGATGAGCAGAACTGTTGCCCTCAGATACTGTCGGTAATTGGATAATTGAGGAGCATGTGCTACCAAAGTGAGGAAGGAACATGAAAACAATGCAGTCAGTGTCTGAGGCTGTGAAATGTGTGGATACCAGGCAAGGTAAGAATTGTAGACATTTCCAGTTGCTTCCCTCTCTCTATTCCAGGAGCAGTTGTTATGAGACTTATGCAGAGATATAGGAGGAGTGGAAATACATGGGAGCAAAATATAAACAAAAGTCATGTGGAAGATATGATTGGCATGAAATGGGACTTGCTGATTAAAAAAACATTAAAATGAACAAAAATAGCATTTCACAGTATGAAATAATCAAAGGTGGCATGTTTTGTTGCTGTATTGTTTTTCAGGGAAAGCTCAAAGAAAATGCTGGTAGATTGGAAGGAGACATCACATGACAATAATTCTAGGAAACAAAATCCAAGCTGGCCGTGAACAGAAAAGAGAAAAGAGCATAACATATAAGTTCTAGAGATGAAAAAGCACAACAGAAGCTCCAGAAAATAATGCAAATATGACTCGATCCTTTCCCTTGGAAATTGCAAGAGCAGCAATCTTAGACAGATAAGGGAAGAGACAGGAGAATTATTATGGGGAATACATGAATACAGGGCACAGGGATTCACTATACAAACCACAATGGAACTGAAAAATATACTTAAAGATGGGAGGAGGGAACTTTTGTGACATGAATCTGTGAGCCTGAAGACTGAAAATGTGTGCCTGTGAGGGTAACTGAAATAGAGCAGTCAACAGTGAAACACACATTGAAATTCAGGAATAAAGGAAAGATTTTATACACAAGTTGGGGAGAGACAAAGAAAACATGCTGTCAGTTTTAACATTCACCACTCTCAATAGAAAACAACAACAACAACAACAAAAACCCAAGAGTGAATACCGCTGTTCTTTCCAAATAATAGTTCATAGGGAGGGGACAGAGACGACAATGCAGCTAGTACTTCATTTCATACCTAGCCAGTCATTAGACTTCTCTAATAGATACAGTATTTTAAGGAATAAAATGTTAAAACAAAACAAAACACAAAAACAAAAAAAAAAAAAAAAAAAAAAACAAAAAACTTCTTCTGAAGAATAACAAGCAAAGGAACAAAACATAAACAATAACAAAGTTCCCAAGAAACACAAACAAAGGTAAAAAAAGACCAGGCACTGGCTATCAAATATTAATCAAAATATCTGCATCAAAGTAACAACTTAGCAATGGGAAATTAGCAAAAGTGGGGGAGGTTTTCCCTACTTTATATATAACACAGTGATTGAATCCGTTTAGAGATAATGAAGAATAGAGACTAAAATACAAAAATAAAAATGATTCAGAGAGTGGGAAAATGTTCATTTCTTTGGAAAAGATGTATTTATTTTGTGTATAAGTACTTGTGTCTAGTGTATATATAGACACCATAGGCAGGTGTCAGCTGAGAAGAACATATTTTATCCCCTTTCCTGTAGTAGGAGTTACAGGTAATTGTAAACTGCGTGATGTGGGTCCTGGGCAAGAGAAGTAAGAGCTCTGAGCCTCCAAGTCATCTCTGCAGCTGCAATGTTTATTTATTATTATTCACAGCTGAGTCAATGAGTATGTGGTAAAATAATAAAGATTGGCTGAGGGAATAGTTCATTGGTGACACACTTACCTAGTCCGCCCTGGCAGATGTCTAGCTTCATTTACATCATCTGTATCTATCATCTATCTATCTATCTATCTATCTATCTATCTATCTATCTATCTATGTATCTATCTATCTATCTATCATCTATCTATCTATCTCTATCTATCATCTAACATCTATCTATCATCTATCTATATATCTATCTACCTATCTATATTGATCTGTCATCTGCCTCTATATCAACATCATATGGATGTTGATTTTCTCTATCTATATTTAGCACTACATCATTTAGTATATATTTAGTAAAAAACATACACCAAGATCTTGATGGTTTCTCAATTTTTTCTTTTACAAAAATGCTGAGAATAACTGAAGGAGCAATTATGTCTTTGATGAAGAAAGAACTTTGTTTTCTAAATTTTAGGAACTTCTTCACTCTACTTCAATTCAGTTTTGCTTATGTTAAATATAAGTGTGATGAAATGTGCTCTCTAGAACAAAACCAGCAGAGACAGTTGGATTTGAAATTCTGACCAGCCTTTCTTCCTTCAGACAGGGAAGTGTGGAATGTAGTGACAAATGGCAGAGACCCTGGAGATGGAATTCCAGTCATGCATACATTGCCTTCTGGTGGGATGTGTTTACACAAGATGTTTGATCTTGCTATGCTTGTTTTGCTCTCTCCTTTGGGCAGTGAGGGTACAGAAAACATCTATCTCAGAGTTCTTCCCTAAAGATGACCATGCCCATTTTTACAAACTATTGCTTTTCCCTACAAACTGAATTACAATAACTCTGTCAAGTTTCTATGTTTTATCTTATAGTTATTATATGTTTAAAAAAATAACATCAGTATTTATGAAAAATAAAGTTTCACTTCAATAAGATGACAGACTAGGATGCAACTAAATTTCTAGATACTCAATTTTCTGATCTCTTTTACTGAATGTTGCCATTATGACCCATTCAGAAGTTCTTTATCAAGGTTTATTGGTATACTATGTAGCAGCTTAATATGGCCAAGATATTACAATTTTTATCAGTTATATAAATATTTCCTCTGATCAATTACATGTTTGACATCTATTGTGTAGTTGTACATTTAAGAACAACAACAACAAAAGTAGAAGTGTTTGAAATCAACTGGAGGGTAATCACTTAAAAGTCATTCATATTAATAAAAGTATTAGAGTACAATGCGTTACTTTGTTTCGTTTTTTTTTTTTAGTTTTTTTTTTTTTCAGAAGTTTATCTCATATTGGCTTTGCCTGTCAGTTACTGAGCCAATTCTCATGTATTTCCAGTATTAAAGGTGAATTTCTAAAGTTAAAAGTTGTTGGGAACTTCTTAGAGATTACTGAGAATTAAGATGGATAATGCCAGCAAGTATCCCAGCTTGTGGAACACATATCTCTGGGTACCATGGACTAATTGAAAGATGAAAATTTGGCCAGTTTGCTCTGATTCAATAAGCACCAATTATCTACCTATTATGAAGCATTGACTAATGCAAAGAACTGTACATTAGACTTCTATGAACCCTGTCTCTTGGGTTCTATATACTGAGACAAGACAAGGGTGAGAAACTGATTTCCTCTAAGAATCCCTTTGGTAAATTTGTAAACAACACATAGTATAGCTTTTTCAACTAAGAAATAAGGTAATAATAGCAACACCATACAAAATTGTTTTGAAAGGTGAATGAACTATCGAACATGATGTCCAGGCATGAATATTCTTTTCTTTAACAGCCTACAAGTGGTTGAGACCACATTCATAGTTAAGGCATTACTTTATATTAAATACCACTTAGAAATAGTATCTAATAGTCAGCATCTGTTATTATATCCATTACAATGTTAGAATACTATATCTTCATGAATATTGGTGCCCCAGGAGCAGTTCTTGAGATTAACTGGATTTATCTTTTCTTTGCTAACAGATATGAAACAACCAATAAGTGCTTTAGTACTTGCAGACACATGCTAATTACATGGTACTATTTTTTTCTGTTGGAAATAAGTAGTGGTGTCTGCTAGCTGGCCCAATAACATTTAGAATGTTCTTAAATAAACCAAAAATTGAGTGAACATGCCATACCATAGAATTCAACCTTTCATTCTCTTCAACTTTGAATGTTCTGAAGGGGAATGTCTTGGATGTACTGACACACAATTCAGTGAAACTCAATGGACAAACTACAACCCAACACACCCATAATATGTCAACTTATTTTTATAAAAAGCCTCTGAGAACACAATTGAGGGAGTGCTGACTCACGTGGATGTACATATGCAGAAGATGAAATTAGATCATTTGAGTATATCATAAATAAAAGTTAATTTAAGATGAAGTAAGGACTTATTTAACTGAAGTTCTGAAATGCAAAACACCTAGAAGACACTTCTGTTGAGATGGAAGATGTTATGTTGTCTCATTGCAACAGAGGGAATGAGGACAGTCCAGGATAAAACCGACTTGGTTCCAAAGGGAGGAAGATTGGATGAAGCATCAAAGATCATGGAGGAAGTGAGAGGATTGCTAGGAAGTACAGAGAAGCAAGGAGGTCAGGCAGCGCCTTAGCAGGGGGAGTGGGGATGAATACAAACGCAGAAGTGGCTTAGAGTGCCAAGAATACTTACTGTATTTTTCACTCTAATAGAAACTTAGGTAAAAAATAGAAAGACTTATAAGATCATCTGCATGTTAGAGGAAAATAACAGACACCACGGCCATGTAAGACACAAGATGTCTCATTTAAGAAATCAGAACTTGATATATAAGCTTTTCAGAATGACTTCTATTCTGAGTTGGCATCCTTGGATGAATCATTATTATTTTTAAAATCCTAAAGTAGGTGAACTTACTTCTTTTTTGATTTTTCCAAACTAGGTCACTTCATGTATAAGGCATCACAACTAAGAACCTTTGGTAAAATTTCTAGGACAACTTCTACCTAGATGAAGGGTCATAGCATCTCTGAGACCCTCTGGGAAAGTATATTTAATTTCCCATCAGGTACTTCTGTCTTCTTTCCTGCTCATATGGTATATTAACAGCAAACCTACCAGCATCTCCATGGAAACAGCACAGATGTTCTAAAATATGCCTAAGAAAAAAATCCTTACCAATGAACAGCCCTGTTGTTTCCCTAATTAATTCAAATATTTTTCTGTCTGCTGTTTCCCTTTGAAGTTGCAGATTGTTATTCAATTTGAGATTCAGTCTCTTCCCCATGAATAGACACCTGTGATTTCTTTTGTTCCACTGCCTCAAGATTCAGCAATAAGAAGATTCCCAGACTATGGAGTAATAGTTCATCTGTAATCACCATTTGCAGCCTTTTATCCTTCCAGGACAGGTCACCCTAGTGTCATATGGATGATGTCTCCTTTTGTCATATCCTGGATGGGACAATGTATGCAATTGTACCCTGTAACTCTGAACCTTACACAATTGTTACAACAATTAGCAAATACTATCTGAAGTGTTTTCTACATTCAACCAATATCTGCATGTCCTCCACAAGAGTGACTTTATATCATAAGACTACAGTTCTTTTACTATCTTCCCTTCTTTTCTTTATCTTCTTTTTGGTGTTCATGTGTTTATGTTATCTGAAATTTGGCTCAAGGCAAGATATTAGCTGCCTGAATTTCTTGGTTGGGAAGGGATTATATTTTTAAATTTTGTAAAATGTCCTATGTGTGAGAGTATGATGTGTATACATGTGTATGCTGCATGTCTCCATGTATGAGCACAGTTCACATGTGAATGTCAGAGGGTATCCTTGGGTGTTTGTTGGTCCTCATCTTCTACCTTTTAAAAGAAAGGGTTTCTTATTGCTTGCCATTGTATATACAGACCAGTCTAGCAGGCTTGGGGCTGCCAATGATTCCCGTATGTCTACTTCCCATCTCATAGTAGAGGTGTTAAGGTAATAACTGAATGCAGCTTTATGTGAGTTGTGGAGATAAGAGCCAGGTTGTCATGTTTACAGAGCAAATATTCTACCCAATGAATCATTTCTCCCACCCCTTTGTTCTATTCTTAAACTGTACTAAGGAAATATTAATCAAGTGACAAGACAAGCTGACAAAAGCCTAATTCAGAAAGAAACTACCATATGGATTTTTTGATGGCATAAGGAAGACATCATTGGTGAGATATCCAGTCATTAGTAACCTATTAGAAGTAACACATGGCATTGATTTATTTTCAAAATTTGCCAATAACAGTCACAAGAATACAAATGGAACAGAGTCTCCCAGAATTCACATGGTTGGGAAATAAAAAGGCACAAATAAAATACAGATTAATTCAGCAGGTGGAGTGATAAAAATAACTGAAGGTGCAGTCCCTAGTCCTCATGTATTTTTGTCGTCTGATAGAAGTATTGAAATCTCATCAGGAAGTTCATATTTATGTAATACCCTTTAGCACTATGTCAATAAGCACTAGTGTGGGTCTGAGGCCTGTGGGAGATTAAAATAGCATGCTAAATATGATAGCCCAATGAGTATGGAAGAATTCTTACAATTTTATGACAACAAATTACTGTCACTAGATGAAAATTCATAAGGTGGTTTTTAAGATTAAGCCGTTTCGTCAGATGAAATCTTATTTTCAAAGTACACATACAGTTTAAATAAAGGTAGGGCACAATGCTGATCTCTTGTGAGATTTTACTAATGTACATTGTATGTAACTCAGAATTGAGGCTTTTAGAAAAGATGAGACATATTCTATTCTTTATAGAAATTTATTCAGAACATCAGGGCTGTCAGGGCTAAGGAATCCACAAATTTATTTTGGGGGATATTTGGAGCTACAAATCATGTCTCTGGATTTTTACATTTGGCAATTGCCTAAAAATTACAAAGGCTGTTATGCAAGTACCAATACAGAATTCCTAAATAGTATCACAGTCCTGATATTTCTATATACTCATAGACAACCTTCATCAATTATAGCCACACATTTTCCTATCACCCTATCAGAGCACACTGAGAAGTATAAACAAAATTTGAGAATTATGAGAACAGAGAGAGTAAAAAAAGATCATCTCAGAATTATCATTTGGATTCTTTGATTCCATGAACAATGGAAGAGATGAAATATTTAATATTTGAGAACAGCTTACTGTACAAATAAAATTATAGTTAATAATGAACAGCATACATTGTTCTCCATATCTATGTTGTTAGCAAGATCTTAGCTAAATAATTATTTTTTCTTCAGTATTGAGGACTGTATGAAGAAGCCAAAGGTGGGTTTTATTAAATAGTAACAAAAGAGTCAGGAGAAACAATATCACCATGAACCTGCTTAAAAAGCTGCCTGAAGGAAGGAAGTGGACAGAGAAAATTCACCTTGTCTGGCCAGTGAGGTCTTAAAGGGTGAGAGACAATACTGGGCAAAGCTCTTTTCACCCTGGTTATTAGTTGGCTACCTTAGAATCTAGAAAGTTTTGGAACCATGAAGATTAGCTGTGGCTTACAGTTACATTGACTGGGAGTGGTCAACCAGACTCAGCAGAAAAAAAAACTGGAAACTTTGTGAAAGAAACCCATAATATTGTTCCCCAAATAGTGATAATTGCAAAGGGTGTTACTAGAAACTATAGGATCATTATTAGTATTGGAACAGTAGAATAGTCCATATTAAGAGACCACTGAGCCTCAAGCTAAATAGGAAACCTAAGACTCAAACTTCAAACGCTATCCCTCTGCTTATGTTTTACGTACTCCCTTCAGTACACCATGAAGTGCCACGGCTGTTCTTTGGAATTTGGAGTTTTATTTTGCTACACTTTTATTTGAAACCTGCAATGACTCATCTTCTACTCAAGGGGAACATGAGATTCCACAGTGGTTTAAGGACTCATGGAACCAGTTTTATATTGCTTCTTTGATTCTCTCATTCCTCACCTGGTTCACAGGCTCCTCATGGGCCAGCTGTTTCTGAAGATCCTACAATAGAACCTCCTCAAGGCCTTTGACTGTTCTGTTCCTCCCCACTATCTTCCAGCTAAGGCAGACATTCCTACTGCTCCTCAAAAAGCACACCTTCTCAATGACATAGAACATATCCCTTAACCTTTGCTGTCTGTCCCAATAATCTTTACTTTGTTTCCCCCAGATTTTGCTATCTTCTCACAGAGTAAGCAGCTCACATATGTCTTGTAACTTTCTCAGTTTCTAAAGCACACACAGGCTTTGTGGAGATGGAAGCCTATTTCTATTCTCACAAATGCACTTCAAGTATTATATGTTTGTTAATGGATTCCTTCCATGTACTTTGCTTATGAGAGGAAAATAGGTGAGCTTTAGACTGATAAATAGAATAATTGAGTAAAGGAAATTGCTGTTTCCATAGCAGATGAGTGGCGGATTAGACTCCATATCCAAATTACATCCAACAATTCATTCATTAGATAGAGACTTGGCCAATGCTACTTGGTGTGAGATGGAAAGATGAAACTGTTTCTAAAGCACACCTACTGGCCCTGAATATGTAGAATGGGTTGCAAACCATCTTCAAATCTTGGGCAGATAGATTAAGAATTCAGTGATACATAGACTAAGACCTTTGATCCTGTCAAGAGTAGAGTTTTGATCACTTGGCTGGTCATCCATAGTATGTTCTTCGTCAGCACAGATTAACGTGAACTTTGGCAACAACAACTGATCCTTTGTAACTCCCTGAGCCAGTGTCACTAGTTCAAGATGTAATAGTAAAACTCTCATCAACTGAAAAACCCAAGCTGCCATTCTGTGCCTCCCTTTCTCCCCACAAGCCTCCATGCAGGAATAATCATAGGGATGTTGCGGGGGCGGGCAGTGGACTTAATTAAATCATTAACCTTCATCACCAGTCCCTTTTAAACCAAGGGAAAAATACTCCAGATGTAATTGGGTATCAATATGAAATATGGCTCTTTAAAGACTGTCTCATATTCCATTTATAGAACACAGACATAATTATCATGCCTAGCTGAGCATGCTCTGAAAGGTGAACTCAATGACAGCAGCAGAAGGTGTGCATAATTGAGGGTAAGCCCTCTGAGGATAGTGATGGTGACTGTTAATAACTTTGCCCAAATGTGAGTCTCTCTTTATGGCACCAGTGAGCTTAACATTGCTTGGCATAAATGAAATTATTGGGTCAAGGAAGCCCAGGATTCCTTGCCAATAATGTGTAAACCATGTAAGTTATTTGGAGACATTTAAGTCAAGGTCATCACTGGAGATGGACTTTCACCCAACAGGAGACTTAGATCTTGAATGTGATGAGCAAAACAAAGTGAGCAGTCACCCATCCGGGCGGCCTGTCTAATTCAGCCTATGGGGCAAGCAAGGGTCCCCAGTCAGGGATTCTCAGCCACTAATGAAGAAGGACCTTGGTTTTCATTTGATGTTTTCCAAGAGTTAGTTCTCAGATCTATGATGAAGGCACTTTATTTTTCTCTAGTGTCTCCCCACACGCTCCCATATAAACAATGCCGGAAAAATGTACAAAGGAACAAAGCAGAATAGGCCTGCAAACCCCATTGACAATAGCAATGCAGTTCCATTTTGATGAGGGTTTTGAATGATAGAATTCTCTTTTCCCACGTTCCCTTCTTCTCTTTAAGCCTAGATTAAGAAAGAAAGATGAAAGCCTATGTCTGCAGATGTGTCTACATTTAACCTTGATAAGGATATTTTTATTGTTTTTGTTTTACATATTGCCTCATTTAATTTTTGCAGAACCAGGAAAGACCTGTGCTAATATGTCAAGAAGCATGGGGGTCCAGTGTAGTTGGGGGAACTCATCCTGAGCCACAGAACTAAAAAAGACTGAACAAGTCATGATATAAGGGAAACACAAGTGCAAAATGAGGAAATGCAGCTATTCATCCTATAGATCCTCCATGGAGCAGAAAGGGGGGCATTTTGTATTCTTCTAGAAGTGGAGATTGTACAAGCTGCCAAAATATACAATCAGTGGATTTAGACTGTTACAGCAGAAAAGTGTGGGGAAGCTTCTGTACCTGATGTCCAGAGTCTCTTGTTTGGAAGACTTTCCCTTTCAGAAGTCTCTATGGGGACAGGTAACACCCCCCCCCCCAACTTGGTATCTCTCATCCAGGCTGCAGACACAATTAACTAGAGGGAAGTCACTGAAACACAGAAGCCCAGAGGTCTAGTATAATTGGTCTATCCTGAACTCTGGGCATCTGTATATTCTAAAAGTCCCCAAGTGATTTGACTGTGAGGATAGCATTGAACTTAAAATCATGCACTGGTTTAAACTGTGCAATCCTGAGCATCAGAAACTCAGTAGAGAATCAAAATATGTTTTTAATCCACTCCCTGTTTATGAACATGAAAAGTGAAACTCATTCTCAGTACCAAAGGGAAAATGCATCTGTGGCTGCTTGGATGGTAGGAAAAGGTCTGGTGCTTTCAGAACACAGGAGGTGGCACCCAGTGCCCACAAATTATAACACAGGGTGTTAGGGCAGATGTACTTTGGATTGGACTGCATTTTCTAATCATTGGGTGGAAATTGTGTTCAACAGACTGTGGCTGACTGTATCGGAGCACAGAGTAGTACGTGGGCTGAATAGTTGAAAAGCTTGCCCCTAAGGAAAGCCAGGAAAAAAAAAGAGTTAAATTCAACACCTGAGCTGTGCGTGCATAATAATGAGACTGCCAAGTAAAAATTAAAAAGTAGTTACTAAGGGATTTGTAGGGGTCAGTCAAATAATCTGAGTGCTGGAGAATATAAAACTAGTTGAAGCAGAAGCTGCATTGTGTAGGTCCCATCCATTATTGACAAAGACAGATATACAACCATAATACAAAGTAAAAGAAAAGATACCAATTAGAGACATCCAAAGAGAGGTACTAAGATGATTAGAATGCACAGGAAGGAAAAAAAATACAATCAAGGGGTTTTAGAACCAGACCTGTCTATGGTTTTATTCTGCCAGATTTAGCCACTTAGTGCATTTTTCCTTGAACCCATCTTTATGGGTGAATGAAAAAAACCAAGCATACATAGCTAAGGTAAGTGTAAGGCTTAGTAATTGTTAAGGACAGACCTTAAACAGATTGAAAAATGTGAATATAGGGAATAGGAGACTATGATTAGCATGATTATGTCATATATAATCCATTGTGTGTGTGTGTGTGTGTGTGAGAGAGAGAGAGAGAGAGAGAGAGAGAGAGAGAGTGTTATTTAATAATTATGGAGCAATTACTGTTCACACTTAGGAGATCCTAAGAAGCCACCATATGGTCACTCTATGTAGGATAAGAATTGTTACAAGCTGTTCCTGATAGGGGATCAAGGACGTAGGGTTTGAATCAGGCTTTCTGTGTTTCCATTTTGTATATATCTCTCATTAGCGATGAACTCTTGAATCAGCTAACCAATCTTTATCTGTTTGTTACACCTCTGATTCATAAGGAAGTATTGAGCTTAAATGTTTAGTTCATGTCATGATTTAGGCAAGTCTGGAGGGCTTGACATGTACTTGGGAACTTTCACACAATATTAGTAGTACCGGTAATAGTGGGAGATTCACAGACAGAAGTGGTGTCATCAAAATAATATAGTCATCGGTTTCTGCAAAGGAAATGGTGAACTTGCAGAAGGATAGGACTCTATTCACCAGGAACAAGGAAATAAAGAGATATGGATGTAATGATAACTTTTAAGACAGTAATTTATTACTGTAATAGGATCCCAACCCTTATAGAATGAGCGAATGGGAGAAAACAGATGTAATCTTCCCCTATAAAACAATTCTTGTAAAAGCTTGTCAGTGGGAAATGGGACCCAGATGAATGGAAACTAGAAAGGAAAATAGAATTGAGGAAAGTGGTGTCTCTTGGAACTTCTTAGAGACAAAAAAGACATTTGGGGAGAAGCTGAGCTTGAGGTACATAAGATAGCAGAGAAACTAATGATCAGAATTCTTGAGGCTGGAATAGATTTCAGGTCATAGAAAGATATTGTAAGTTTACTAAGATGAGGGGGAATTACCTTCACACTTATTTGATGTGTTTTCTGTTATTGAATTGGACAAAGAGAATATAGGTAACATAGGTGTGAGTATACAGCAAGGTTTGTATACAGCCTTAACTTCTCACATGAACCCTTGTTATCCTGGAATGGGAATAAGGCTTCCTCCATGATCATCTACATAGGCAATTTTGCAACAGTTTGTTTATTTATGTTATTCCAAAGAACCATGAGGATAATAAGATTTTGAGTTTGTATCTCTTAGCAATCATCTGCTATATTTCTCAACCCTACTATCAGAAAATTAATCAATGTTTGCCTTTTCATTTTGCCACCTTCTATTTATTTCTGGGCCTATTGTCCCCTGCTTCCTGAGACCTTTCCTTTATATTTTGGGTCATTTTTTTTGTTTTGTCTTGTTTTATTTTGTTTTGTTTTTGTCATTGAAAATTAAATGGAGTGTTTTCATGGCTGTTTCTAGTAGATCTATTACTAAGATAAGATGCTCTCGACTTTCATTCCCACCATTCTCTTTTACTTTTTTTTTATAGACACTGCTAGATACTTCTTTCTTATTCAGACTCATGTTTTAACTGTATCTTCATGTTGTCTTTTCCTGGGGATCTCATTTTCCAAAGTACCAGAGCCACTTCTCACACTAACATTTCCAATATATCTATGTTTACCCAGAATTCCAACCCATCTGACCAACTCCTTTCTTAATGGAGTCTCTGAGAAGCCACATAAATAGCCAGAGTAGACCATCTCTTCCATAATAATCATGTGATATGATATCACTCCTCACCTCCTCCCTATATTTCCACCAACAGCTCAGTGAAAGGACAAGCTCATGTCCTGATCTTAGAGCATCTGCACTCTACCATTCCCAACTGTGTGCTTCCCACCTTGATTATGGACTAAGCCTTATGGACTAACCCTCTAAAACTATAAGCAAGATCTTAATTAAATGCTTTTTATAAGAAGAGTTGCCATGGTCTAGTAACAAAAATGGAATAGTAACTAAGACATCAATAAACTGGTTTTAACTATTCCTCTTATGAAAATCCAGAGAACCATATGTAATTCCTTTAACACAGCACCTATCACATATTATGCAATTTTAGCACAGCAGCTATCACATATTATGCAATTGCTTGTTATAGGTCCAGCATGAGGTGTTTGTGCATGTACTCGCTCACCTATGAACTCTAACAGTACTGATGATATGAGGATAACAACTGATTATGACTAAATAGACAAATTACAAAATGACTTATAATATTTTAGAGTGAACCCTAAAGACTAAGTTTCATCACTCTGAGCTGTGGAAGACAAATGTAAGGATAGTGCAGGTCAATGTACAATGTTAGAAAATGTGGAACATGAAGTAGAAGCTGTGAAGAATGTAGTTTGGCAAGGCTGGAAGTAGGCTCCATCCCAGGAGTCGTCACCTGGAACAGAAAAAGCAGTCAGGAAACAGTTGTAAGAACAGAGGCCAGATTAAGGCAGTATCCCTCCATGGGGGATGTGTTTGCAAGGTCATTTGTACACCAGGGATACATTCTGGTTCCACTGTCTGAGGAGACAGGAAAGAAGTCCTAGTCCCTATTTCAAATGACCTGACAGATCTACATGACCCCACCTGGATGACATTGCCCTACATGTGGAATTGGGGTGGGGGATGGAAGAGGAGGGTGGTCAGAGGGCATGTGAGGGGGCAGAGAGGGTAAAAGGGAAAGAGGGAGGGAGGGAAGGAGAGGGAACTGGGATCGAAAAAATAAAATAAATTAAGAATAGAATTTAAAAAAAAAACAGAGGCCATAAGGACATCATTTTCTGAAAACAAATATTACATGCACTATTCAGGGATATTGAAAAGCATGCATCCATTATGATAGGCCAGTCAAGCCATTTAGACTAATTCTATGACTTCTCCAGTGAAGGAAAAGCCAATAGCAGCCAAGAATTTTGTCATGGGTGTATTGTGGCTGGCAGCATGAAACACCATTAGAGAAACAGCAAACTTTCCATTGCTTACTGAAGTAGTAATTTTTCAATAGAGGAGCAATGTGTTAGATATTTACTGATAGATGCTCTATATTAGGGCTTGGGTAGTTAAAAAACTGGCTTGTAAAACAATTCACACACAGTATTGTTATAGGTTCCTTCCTTATGTATTTACATGAATCTAATCTACCAATTAAAATATCCTGAACACAGTTTGAGACTTGAAGAGGTCACCGTGGATAACAGCTAACACTGCTCTTCCAAAGGACCTGTTTTTGGTTCACTGCACCTACTTTAGTCATCCCACAACCTATAACTTTAGCCCCAAGAAGCCTAATGCCCTCTTTCGGCCTCTTCAGGTACTGCATGCATGGACAAAAACCCTAAAGGCATACACATAATCAAAATTAAAAAGAAAATAGTTAAAAAAGATTTTATTGGAAATAAAGTCAACAGAGCAAAAAATAGAAAAGAAAAATTGCTCCAAATTTGTGCTAAAAGACAAGGTTCTGACCCACATCAGCCATTCAGAGGCCTGGGTTAAAGCAAGAGGTGAATCCTGGTAATGACTTTCGCATGCTAAAGGGAGGCAAGCCAAGGTTATATACTATTCCTAAAAGCACAGTGCACATAGAGGAACTGTGTGCCAACATGTCATGTTATCATAATTCCTCACCCCAATGTGATTCCTTAAAGAACAGCAAAATATTAATTACAAAGAAGTGTAAAGAAGACAGAGCCAAACCTGCCATAATTCTCAGGAAGTCTCACACAGGTGTCTCTTCAGCAGAGCTTTTCATAGAGGAGTGAGGTCCATCATCCTCAGATTTTTTTTTTAAGAAATAGACAACAATGGAAAATACAGGCCTAGACCATATAACTCTCTTTCTCTCTCTGCATGTGTAAGTCTCTCTGTGTGTAAGATATAAACACACACACACACACACACACACACACACACACACAGAGAGAGAGAGAGAGAGAGAGAGAGAGAGAGAGAGAGAGAGAGAGAGAGAGAGATGCCATAAGGCAAAGTACAAAGTTAAATACATTTTTTCCTTTCAATCCTTGCAAAAATGTTGGAAGGATCCAGCTATTTTCCACAGAGCTCCCTTTTCTGCTCTATCTCCAGCAGAGTGTGGTACTGTCAGAAATACCTCTCATCACCACTGTGGAAGCTTCTCTGACTCATGTCCCTTCACTGATGTACACAGGATGCCTTTCTCATTTCTCTGTGAATAATAGCAAGCTCACAGACACAACTGCTTTGTTTATCCTTCTTGTGTCATAATCTAATCATTTTCAACCACTGATGCTTTTCCATGAAAAGAAAAATGTGCACAAAGCTCTGGTCTTTGTTCTCAACGAACAATGTAAACTTGCTCAGAGACTTGACTATTAAATAGTTCCACTGTTTAGAAAAAAAATATACTTAAATAGTCTTTCTTGCTGTGTCTTTACTTATTGTCTGCCTGCTCCCACTCTTCCTTCCTTTATTCATCTCTTGACCTGCTTTGCCTTTCCATTTCCATGGAAAGCTTGTCTTTGAGAGTTTTATTGTGTAGTTGCCCAAGCTTATATGTCCATAATGAAAAGTATAAACTATAGAAACAAAAGAAATTATACAACTAATGGGAAAACATTTACAAATGCTTAGGCAAGTAATGTTGAAATAGAGATTGTTCCATCAGCACCACAGTTGCTCAGAGTTCCAGGTTTACTGACACTAGAGGAGCAGGCAAGATTCAGAACTGTCACAGTTTATCACTGTCAGGTATCCCAACTCTGAACTGCATGACTTCAGTGTCTCTTTGCTTCATTGAGCTTAACCTTGAGGAAGGGAGGTTTTGATTGGCATTTTGGATGTTGTGAGGAATTGATGAAAGACTGGCCATTCCAAGGCACTACCTCTCTGCTTTCCTCCTTTTCTTCTCCTTTACCAGACACAGGTCCTTCTTTGTGGAAGTGATATAGTCATCTGTGTGCAGTGGAGATGATCTAATCACTTGGGTTTCTCTACTCCTCCCAGGCACTCTGTTGAGGCATTAGACACCAAAGAGACTTTATATGTTGTTCTTGCTGGCAGGCATTCCACAGTTTCAGGTTCCCCTTTCAGTCAAAAGTTCATTTGGAAATGGTAATATGTCCCAGGCTTTTTGTTTTAGGCTGCCACCCAGCTCCAAATCATGGCATGGAGATTTTTTATTGGCTGTGAGTGCTGGGCCTAGTTTAGACTCATTTCTGGCTAGATTTTTAACTTAAATTAACCTGTTTCTCTTTATCTACCTTTTGACTCAGGACTTTTTACTGTTCTTTCTGTATATCTTTCTTTCACTGATCCTTGTCTCTGACTGTCCGGCAGCTGTTTGGCGGCTATCTGGTAGCTGTCAGGTTTCTTGTCCTGAGGATATCCCTCTCTCCCTCATCCTCTTCTCTCGTCTTCTCTTATTCTTCTCTTCCTGTTGTTAGATTTCTCCTCTACTTATTCTCTTTGCCTGTCAGCCCAACCTGTCCTTTCTCTGCCTCTCTAGTAGCTGTTTATCTCTTTATTAGACCAATCAGGTACCTTAGGCAGACAAGGTGAAACAGATGCAACACATCTTTATGTAATCAAATATATATCCTTACACCACTAAACAAATGCAGCATAAACAAATACAACACATCTTGGCCTAGTTAAAATAATATTCCACAATAGCAGTGAACACTACAAACCATGGAAATAATAAAAGTAATTGATATGAAACTGGGGCGATAACAAACCATGTAAAGTTACTCACACAGTACCAAGGAAATCATTGTGGTGGCACTTGAACCTGTGTTTAAAGCCCACATAAAAAACAATCCATCTCTTTAAACTCTAATGATAACACATTCACATAGTGTTATAAAGCTTGCAGGCTGCAAATAATATCCATATATGTTAATATTTCACCCTTTCAACAACACTACTATGCAGTGGTTTAGAATATTATTATGTAGGTTTTAAATATACAATAATTAGCAGGCTAAGATATTAGACAGTGTACTCTGGTGAGCTATCCTTTAACATCAGATTTGAGACCTGAGTGGGGAGTTAACCTAGGTTCTGAACTTTGCAAAATGCCAAAATGGAAAGGATGCTGAAATTCCATTCACTGAAATTTCATTTAGACAGTTGACAAGTTAGTTAAATGATCAAGAAGAGTATAAGTTGTCTAGAAAAGAGAAGGCTTAATTTATTGACCTGATGATGTGGACAACAAGTGAACGAACAAGCTTAGAATGAATAAAAGAGTAAAGAAAATTACAATCTTCATTCTAGAGAGTAGACATGCCAAGTCAGCCATCACTCACAAAAATGAGCTGTTTCAATTAGTTACTGTCAGTTCAAATTACCCTCTGCATTCCCTGGCAACCCCATAACAGTGTCCTTTCAAACCAACCAGCTCTCTGGAAAAGCTGCCACTATCTTTTCTTCCATGGACAGGATAACAATTCTATTGTTTCTACAAGCTCAACACTATGAGATAATGTGTTGATCTGTGACTATAGCCAACTCATACAGGGATGGGCTGCAATATTGAGAAAATCCTATGGTCTCAAAGCAGGGAATCTGCCCACTGTTGGTCTGAAGCAGAGCATTTAAATTCTTAGTCGAAGCATCTATGTTGTTCTACTACTTACCATCTAAGCTGAATCCTCGATTACCATAGCAGATATTCTCCAATAATAGCCAAGGGCAGCACAACAGTTCAGCAGGTAAAGGTATTCACTAACACTCCTGAAATCCATAGTTTAAGGCCCTAGGACTCGAGCAGAGAAAGTGAGACCCAGTTCTTGTAAGTTGTCCCTCACTCCCATACTCATGTTATAATACATGAGCACATACACGTAATAAATAAATAAATCATAATTGTAACAAGAAACAATAGCCAAATATTGTATTTCTAAGCTCTTGGAAGGTGCAAATCTGTAACTAAAATGAAGGATGTGGAAGTAACAGTTAAGGCCTGGCTGTTTTCCTGTTTCTGGCTGCACACCTACATCCACTTTATTAAATATTTTTCTCTGTGACTGTATTATTACTAGAGGAAAACATAAAATTCAGTTCAAAATTTAAAACCTATGGACTAGCTGAGAGAAAGAGGAGAAAATCAGTGACATGGGGCTGAGCTACGAAACTAGACCAAGGGAGACATCAGTAGAAATATAGTCAAGGAAGGGAACTCTGAGACAATGAAACTTCTTACAGTTTTCTAGGACCAGCACCCAGGAAACCCAAAATCTAATAGCTATCCCACTTAAAGTTTCTTCTTCGCTGCCACTCATTCACTCATTCACCCAGGTGACTGGTATTTGTGGAGTTCACAGTATCAGCATCTCTGGTTAACAAGAGTTGCACAAACTCAGCTCCAATGGAGCAGCGCTTCTATTGCAAAATACTATCAACAGGCAAAGAAATCTATAAACAATGATGCTTATGGGATGAAAGTGGTAAGTGCTGTGATTAGAGGATAGCTATCTTGTTTGAAGAGAATGTTTCAGTTTGATCAGAATGAAGTGGGAGGTAGAAGTCGGACATGGCTCTAATATCCCTTCCTCTGTGTATAGACCTTGAGTGAGGTTGGGTGGGACTTATGGGTATTCTGGGAATCACCTATCTGAGTTTATTTCAGATTGCATGGCAAATGCTGTTTGCATATTTTATTAAGTTCTTTTATCAGTAGGCTTCCAGTACATCAGGAAGATATTTATTTTTTTGGATGTACCTGCATTAATTTGGTGAACACTTTCAAAGAGAAAGTGTTCACCAAATTAATAGAGTAGAGATCCTTCCTTTAGAGAGTAGGAAAGATATAGCTTCCTGAAAGTATACTTTCTGAAAGCTTAAAGAGTATAGTCAACTGCATTGTAAAGAATTGATGTGAACTATTAGGTTTTTAATCGGAAATGTTCCTAACAGCTCATGTCTTAAAAGCCTAGTCCCCAGCTTATGGTCTTGTTTTTAAATTATATTTTTCTTTATTCTTGAGATTTAATCTTCTCTCTTCTTGAGATTTCTCTTCTCTACCCTGCCTACAATTCACCCCAATCCTAATAGGTTTCCCACACTCCAGTGGATAGCTCTGTACCCATGCATGTATAAGCAACACAAATTAGACTTAGTGAGTCATCAAAAAAGAACAACACAACAAAAGACATGATGGTTTGGCATTAGTCTAAAGGACATGAACTAGGCTTTAGGAGGTGTGGGGCCTGAGCCAGTGAAGTGAATCAGTAGGGGTGGGACTTGGAAGGTTAGTATCCTGGCCCCTAGTTTTGGCTAGTCTGCCACCATGTGAGGAAGTTGTGCTGCATGTTTCTATGCCATGCTTTCTCAGTTTGGGTGGACTGAAGTCACCATGGCACAATGAACCAAATCATACCCTCCTTGTGTTGTTTCATCAGTCACTCTGGCCACAGCGATGCAAAAGGAACTGGGATGGAGTCCAAAGAATTGAGTAGAGCATGGGATCTCATAGGTAAGAGTACCAGGTTTGGCAGCAAGTGGAAAAACAAAGGGAGCCTGGCACCTACAACTACTAGGAATTGAGTTCTTCAGTGACCTAAATGACCTTGAAGAGGTTGTCAAGTTGTAGGTGAGACTGAAGCTAACTTGACTTTAATCCTCCTGTAAGACACTGAGTTGAATATCCAACTAGGCTGGGTGTGGATGTGGATACATAGAAACTGTGAGATTATAAGTAGATGTGGTTTTAAAACATTTAGTTGGTGAGAATTTGTTAGGAAGCAATAGCAAACTACTGAATGACTTTAGTAGCCCCTTGTTTTGCCTTCATCAAAGGAACGTTATCAACACAGATAGTTTGTTAGGTCCTCCCCCCACCCCCTGTCTTAGAAAACCCACATTTCCAACACGTTGGGCAGAAACAGGACAGCAAGAGGCATGTCTGACTCTGTCTGTCAATAACATCACCTGGCATCCTCGACACCCTCCCTTTGCTGAATGAGGTCACAAATCCTTCTCTGGGCAGGGTTTGCCATCAGACACAAGTGCACAAGAAAGCCAGAGGCGCTCCTGGCTTTCAGGAAGGGGTATGTTGGCTCCTCCTTTCTCAAAGCTTCCTCATGAGACAATACTTTATGTCTTCTTATGACAGCCCATTACCCCCAAGCGAAAGGAGGACAGCAGAAAATGAATATTTTATTGGTTCTCATACAGTGGGCATGGCCTGAAGTAAAAATAAATGTTCTATGACATTCATCTTTATAAAATGCATTCTTGCTCACCATAAAGGGATCCAGTGAGTCATCTCTTTACTTGTATCTCAGTTGTAATTTTACTAAGTAATTATGGCCATATTTTCAGAAGTTCTCTGTGCCTGGAAAAGTGATGGCCAAAAATAATAAATAAACAAGCAAAAAAAAAAAAAAAAACAACTTTTTCTGACACAAAGGAAATTATAAACACAGTGGTTGTGGAGATGTTTCATACAGCAGTTCTGTGAGATTCCTATTAGCCAGAAGGCTGGATATTTTCATGAGAATGTTTAGAATTTACTCTAGATTAGTGACTTCCAAGATACTGATGTTGTGTTTGGGGGCAAATTTTCAGCTATATGTCCCACATACTAAAAATTCATTTAGTGCAAATGGAAGTGTGACCTACCACTGTTTGACTGTTTGTGGCTATGAGAGGATTTAAAAGGGGGGTGGAGCAGACGTGATACTCATTCACATTTGAAGGAATGATGTGTACATGTGGAGGTCAGATAACAACTGGTGGGAGTTGATTCTGTCCTTCCACCATTTGTGTCCTAAAGATAAAGCTCAAATCATCAGACTTGGTGACAATGCTCTGTTTGCCAGACCACCTTGCCAACCCAGAAGTTCAGATTGATGTCACTATTATGGTATTCTTTTCATTTGTGACTTCTGTCTCAGCAACAGAATTTAGGACAAATTTTGTCCTTCTAACCATCTACTTCACAACTTCATGTATCTATACACATATTCATTCACAGTTTTCAAAAACAGTGACCCATGGAGACTCTGGTGATTTGGTGATTTGTGTGGGGTAGGAGAAGCTAACTCTACCCCAGGAGCTCGCTTCAAAATTGCTCCTCTCTGAACATTTACAAACCATGCCACCTATAGCCCATGTACTGGCTGATTCTGTGTGTCAACTTGACAGAAGCTAAATTCATCAGAGAGGAAGAAGCACAGTTGAGGAAATGCCTCCATGAGATCCAGCTGTAAGGCATTTTCTCAATTAGTGATCAATGGAGGAGGGTCCAACCCATTGTGGGTGGTACCATTCCCAGGCCTGTAGTCCTAGTTTCTATTAGAAAGCATGCCGAACAGGCCAGGGAAAGCAAGCCAGTAAGCAGCGCCTTTCCAGGGCCTGTACATCACCTTCTGACTCCAGGATCCTGCCCTGTTTGAGTTCCTGTCCTGACTTCCTTCGATGATGAACTGCAATATGAAAGTGTAAGCCAAATAAACCCTTTCCTTCCACAATTTGTTTTTTGGTTATGGTCACAGCAATAGAACTACCAAGGCACTCCACAGATCAATTCTTTGTTCCTTAACCTTGGAGCCTCTCATCTTTTCTTACTTGATTGATCAATGTACTAGATTTACTCCACATTAAGTGTTTCATGTTTTCAAACATGTTGTTTCTTCATTCTCACAGCCAAACTATCTGAACTTCTAGATGATGCTACAATCTCTACTTGAGATGTATAAATTCCTGTGGATTAGGCTTCAGTTGCTTAGTCTCCACTCTGTGACATTACCTGAGCTGTCATTATCCTTCAGCCAAAATGGGACAGAGTCCTAGTCACAAATTATGTTGAAATATTGTTTGTGTGCATAGCCAAGATGCTCTAGGAAAGTGGGGGGAGGCTGCCTTTCCACAGTATTCAACCAGAAAAGCTCAAGAATGCTCTTCTGCATGGCTCTCTGCTGGAGAGTTCAATGGTAACAGATTGAGTGACTAGTAATTCTGCTATCCACAGTCCTCCACATGCAGTAACCACTGGGAAACAGTTTTATAGACTAGATAATATGGACATTGGCATCATCAGCTGCTTTTGGCTTCTGACATACATGCAGGAAAGCAGTTTCTCTAGGAAGCCCTAGTTTGCTCAGTTTCCAATGCCCTTTGGAAAATACTCACCTAGAAGTTCTAGCCCACTTTACATGGTTCCTTTGACTCGGCTAGACCCTTGAGAATATGAAATATAACTGAAGCACATGCTGTTTGATGTCCTTCTCTTAGTGACCATACAAATGTCTTTAGAATTCTTTTGAACTTGTGTTATTCAGAAATTGCAGAGCAACATTTTTGCAGTGTTTCTCAACGCAATTTCTTACCTTATGTCCATACCATTACAAATAGCATGGACATTTTTAATAAATTATCTGCTTTCTGGTAATTAAATCACTCCTGGGGTAAGATAACGTTCTGTTCAGTAAATCTATTCCTGTGTTACTGAAATGGCTAGGAACATTTGTTCCTTTTATTTTATAAAGAAGGAATGGGCCTTAAAACAAAAGCATTTGTAATTTAGCTTTAAATCGTACATAAAGTCAACATATTATTTATTTCAGATAAGGAATACCAGGTAACTAGGTAACAAGCCAAGGTGAGAGATAGGGACAGGACTTCTGCTACAAATCTTCATGCTAAATTAAGAGATTGAGAGTTGATAAAGAACACGGGAACATGGAAGCAAAGGATTCAATTATAGATTACAGTGTTTATCAGTTATTTTCAAGCAATTTTTGGAGAAAGGAAACTATGTAAAGATGTCATAACATATCAGTGCTTAAATGAAGATTTAAAATATCTATATTCTCTACTCTGATAACAGCTGGGTGTGGCAGTACATGCCTTTAATCCCAGCACTCGGGAGACAGAGGCAAGCAGATCTTGTGATTTCAAAGTAAACCTGGTATGCAGAGTGAGTTCCAGGACAGATAAGAGTTACACAGAGAAAACCTGTCTCAAAAAAAAAAAAAAAGAAAACAAACAGAATAATAAAAAAAGCCACATAAAGATAGAGAGAATATGGATACTGTATGACATTATATTGTCTTTGTATTGTTTGACTGCTGAGGAAACAACAACTGTTGAAGGAAATGCTGCTGGATTAATTCAATTTATATATTTTAAAAATGCTTTGACTCAAAAATTTAAGTTCAAGGACAAGTTCCTGGGGAAAAGGATTTCTATTTTTTTTTTCCACAAAAAATAAAAAACTGTGGATTCCTTCCAGACTAATGTGGTTTGATCAAGCCAGGCCCCCTAAAACAGAGTTGCTGGTGATCCAACATTCAAAACAGCTTGGACAAAGCAGCCTCACAGGCTACAACCAGGATTTCTGCGTCTTCTTAGGATTCCCCCATGAAAGCGCCCTTTACCAGCAGGAAGTAGTTTGGAAAGAACGACGCCCAAATTCCCAAATATTGTTTATAAATGTTTGTTTTCATTTAAATGGACTTGGTTATAAATGGTTAATGATCACAGCCAGTTCTTTTTAAAGGTAAAAAGGGAATTATGGTATAGATATGAATACTTTGTTTTGGAATGAATTTTCATTTATTGATACAAATTTAAGTTCAATTTTGTCGTATGTATATTTCTCCTCTTATTTAGGTATTGTGTTTTTGTAGCTCATTTAGAAATGTAATGTATAATTTAATACAGTTTATAGATAGTTACCTATAATAATAAAAACTTACAGTTAAGTTAGTTAGGATTTCTAGATATAGAGACATGTATTTAAGGTGAATAGGTATTCTTCAAACCTTTCAAAGACCTATAGAATATGACATTTAAAATGGTTTAAGGTTTTTCTTGACAATGAGACATAATTGTTCCTGGCAAGACCACCTATGTCAAAAAGAAAGATGGACATTGAAAAAACTCGTTATAGAGTTTGCTTCCAATATGGCAAGACTAGCCATTTGGACAAGATACTGCTCTTGTCTGGACTGTTTGACTTTATGCTGTATAAACTGGACATACAAGACCCAAAGAAAAGTGACTGCTGATTCAAGATGGACATTGCTACAGAGTTCCTGCTTCATGGAAGAGTCTGCCAGACAGTCTGCCACAGAAAAAAGTGACTGAAAAACTGCCAATACAGATAGACAGTTTAAAGTTTCCTGCTTTACTAAGGAGTCTGCCAGACACACTATGGCCTATGGGCTGAAGATGGACGGTTACAAAAGAACTTCAGGTGACCAGACAGTGAGTTGTCTCTGTCATTTCTAGAGTTTATATATTATCCTTCTGTGATCTTTAAAGAAGTTAAAGACAGATAGTTATGGTTATAGTTTTCCTTAGTTAGGCTTAAAGATAAGTTACATATAGAACTTTAGACTCACAAATATAGGATAGATGATAAAATAGTTTTTTAATCCTGCTAAATATTAATGGACTAAATATTGTTAACTGTGATTCTTATTTAATAACTGTTTGTTATATATTTTACTATGTTAAGCTTAAAACCCTTCTTTTTATTTTAGACAAAAAAGAGGAGATGATGGGAGATGTCATTCTGTATATGTTTCTCATACTGGTTACTAAATAAAACACTGTTGGCCAATAGGAAAGAAAGATAGGCGGGACTAGGAGACAAGGAAAAAAGAGAAAGTAAATAGGAGGAGTCAGCATGGAGAGACCCAGGGAGACCAGACGCTTGCCTCACTCCCTGGTAAGGAGACCACGTGGAAATACATAGAAATGGGTTAATACTTAAGACAGAGCTAGCCTGTCTTAAAAACAGGCTTAAAAAACAAATAATGGGCCAACAACATTATATCAAATACAGAGTCTATGTGTGTTATTTGGGGCTGGCACGGCAACAGGACAAGACCAGCAGCGGCAGGCGGAAAAACCGTACACCTTACATATGCATACTAAGGAGATTGTAAAATGACTAATCTCTGGATCTTCACCATATACATGTATATTATTTATATGTTTAGAGGGTGAGTGTGTGGGTGGAGGGGGTGGGTGCATGACACAGCACGAGCGTCAAATGATAACCTGCAGGAGTTGGTATTCTCCTAATACCTATTGGTTTCCAGGCCTTGAACTCAGGTCCTATGGCTTGATGGCAATCATCTTTATCTGCTAAGTCATCTTGTTAGCCTTGAGATATACTTTTATACCCCTAATGCTCTTTTATTTTCTAATGAAGGGTGTACACACATTGCATCATTCTCTGTACCCTGTCCTCATCCTTTGGCAGTCAGGCTTTTCTCCTCACTCTGTGTAGTGTTCTGGGAAGTCAGCTGAGACCATCAGGAAAGTTTACAGTGAGAGGGTCATCTAGTGTCTGCAAGGACATAACTTGGTCATGTTTGGAGCTACAGCTTTTAATCCAGTCAGGACATGTCTAATTATCCTGCTTTGGGATTCAGATTGTTACACATTATCCAGTTCTGGATTCAGTGACCCTAAGCTAAATTTCAATTGGGAGTTGATGACAACTAACATGTTGTTGTTAACTATTGTTCCTTGGGTATTTGTATCATAAGCCTTTTAACAAAATACTTCAAATATAGTTAAGCAATGTTTTCATATACTTTTACCCATGTTTAATATGACTTAAATTGAATGGCTTTATACATTCTGCTCCTAAACAGGTCCCTTTGCATGCTTAGCTATATATTTCTGCTCATCTAGGTGGTTAGATCACTGACCTTATTTTTTTCCATTGACATTTTGCTTTCATTCACAATACCTATCTTTCCTACAACTAAATATGTTTTAACTCTTCTCTCAAATGTATTCAGATTTTGAGCACTTCCTATATCCATGAACAATATTCTTCAGGAAGACCTGTCCTTCTGATTATTGCCATGTGCTTACCCTGGTATTCCTTGTAACATCCCAGTAGAGAAGCCAAAGGGATCCTACTACAAATGGAGTCAAATCTCTGCATGAAATTCTGGATTTCCTGTCATTTCCCTCAAAAGTCCCAGCCTTTCCTGTTCCTGCTTCGCTCCATCCTGTACTACCTTACCTCTTATTGAACTGTTGCTCCCTGGGCTCCTATGTTAGGTCTGCCTCCATAATATGCAGACAACAGGATGGAGTGAGGCACAGCAGAACTGTACTGGGAGACATCGTTAAGATATCAGGTATGTTGTTAGAAATGCATTTTATTAGATCACTGGTGAAAGTTGGGTAAAAACTAAGTTCCATTGTGACTTTTACCAAAGTGAGTTGGGCATCAGGGAGAGAGAGAAGTGCAGAGAGTCAGTAGAGCCTGAAAAATGAGACATTTCCCAGAGCTGGTTAGTGATTATGCAATTAGGCCAGCTGTGCCTGGTAGCTGGCAGTTATTAACATTAAGTTTCTCCTACACTCCCACAGAGGCTGCCCAACAGAAGCTCTGTCCTTTCTGTTGATTATATTACAAAGGAATGGCTCTCAGCTCCCATGGCTCTCAGACACTTATGAGATATAAGAACTACATATAGGAAGCCCCTTTCATTCTCTTAGAAAAAAAACACAATGGTTTATCACATGTGTTGGTAGAATAAACAGTGCCCTTTTGGGGGCAGACCTAAATCTTAGATAGACATGTTATCGGAGTGTGGGGTCACATTAGGAGGGAGCACAGATGAGGCTTTTGGAAGCTATGCTTGTTTGGTTTAGTTCCTCAGTGCAGGCATTTGGATAAGATTCTCCTTGGATGACAGTTGTGTGATTTTCTTAATGCCTGTGAACTAAGGGGAGACTGGGACTAAGTAGATGAGTCTCCAGACCAAGATTCAGGTCTGATACCCAAGAAAAGAAAGGAGGAATGGAGAGAGGGGCAAGGAGTGGGAAAGGAAGAAAGAGAGATATAATGATCTCGATCTGCTCAGTCATCTAATGAACTCTCAACAGCATGGCAGGAGGATGTCAACTTAAATATAGGCATTAGAGAAGTCATGGCATCACAGGAAGGGCCTTGCTAGTGACTTCATTATGCACATGAAGATATTGGCCAGGAATAACCTATAAGTACCATGATTTAGGTATGGACATGATGGTAGATCTGAAGCAATGACAGGTGGAACTCTAATTACCTGGTGCATTTACAGCAGAAGATCTAATCAATGAGGACTCATCGACATATCATAACCATACTGACTACTACTGGTCTAGCTTCCCAGGCTAGACCCTTTCTTGGGGATTTTGCATTTGATACATTCTCCCCACAGAATACTCTGGCACTAGTATCAATAGGGATTTTCCATTAGCTAAGACTCAGGCAGAACTGAAATCTCCTGTATGGGAAATTTCCCTAGTGACCCTGTGTTGGATAGTCTTTTCCCAATGTATGTGGATCTGGTTTTCATGGTGAATATATTTTCCCTTAGAATGATTATTACTGTATCTCATTTTATCATTTATTTGCCCACCCCCACTATAATATAAGGGATTCTATTTTAATTGTGACTATAAATCCCAATAGATACTTGAAAAATATCTGAACACTAAACTACTTTTAATGAAACCAGTATTAACTCTAGAGTTCTCAACTTAGAACCACCTATTTCTTGGATAGTTGGGAAAATTAATGAGATGACTTTTCATATATCCCAGTTAGAATCAGTACCATTTACAGGTTGAAGGATTTGGTTAATCCCATAATATGCGTTTATCTTGCTTTTTATTATTTTTTAATATTACTAATGCCTCACCTGGGCCTGGAGGGTGTGGTCTGCTATGTACTGACAAGGATCTGAGTTCAGCCCCACCCCCAGAACCCTGTTAAAAGCCAAGCATGGTGGTATGTGCCTGTATTACAAACCTTGAGGGAGTGGGCAGGGACAGGAGGATCACTGGAACTCAATGGCCAGCTGAACCTTGACAAATAGATGAGCTTCAGGTTAATGAGAAACCTTGTCCAAATAACTAAATCTGGAAAGTAATCAAGGAAAGATGCCCAGTGTTTAAGCTTCCACAAATTTGCATACATGCACACACACACACCTGCTTGTACATATATATCACACACACACACACACACACACACACACACACACACTGTCCCACACCAAGTGTTAAATGTTAACTCCTGATTAAAGAACAAACTAGTGGATGATTCATGAAGTTTCTCCCCTTCACTGGGGAGAAAGAGAGAGACAGAGACAAAGAGAGAGAACCAGAGACAGACAGACAGACAGACAGAGTCAGAAACAGACAGACAGAGGGAAGGAGAGAGAGAGAAAGAGAGACACAGAGAGAGAGAGAGAGAGAGAGCTATAAATACCTGCATTCTAGGCCAATACTAGGTTTTACTTTCTTCTTCTAGACCAAGGGTAGAAAAAGTCATTTTGGGAAGTTTGATCATTTTTGGTTGTATTATATGTCTAAGTTTGCTACTTACTTTCCTGGGTTATTAAAAATAAAACAAAATGTGTGGAGATCTGAGCAACTGCTTCACAAATGATATCTTAGGTCCTTGTGGCTGATTCCTTGCTGCATTAAGACCTGTTGGTTTCAAGCGTTGGGGTATGGGGTACACATCACTCTAATGTTTAGAATTCAGTCAGCTCATTTCCCAAGATAACTGATGAAAGTGAATAGGAATATTTAAGAGCAGTTAGGAAAATATTTTCTCTTAGTACCAAGAAGGAAAAGCACAGGGAGAAAGTGATCTGTCTAGACCATGGGAGATTAAACTATATTCTCCGGAAGAAAAAAAATGTTCAGATTTATTTTCAACGTCTGAAGTAGAGCTGAATGGAGACAATAAAGTAAGCTTGATGTGTATACTGTCTGTCTACTTATGAATCCTAGTTTTATCTCAAGACAAATAGATAAACAATAGAAGCCTATAATGTTTGTCTCTGAAATAATAGTTCAAGTAAAACTCACTATGGAGGCAGCAAAGGATGAATGGCCTTTATAACATGTTTTTATAACATAATCCTTTCATATAAACAACTGGCAGAGGATTCTTAGGGGATCTTATTAGCCAGCAATTTCAAAGCTACAATGAATGGATTGAGTTACAGAACTATTTCCCAATTTTGTGCTGGTGGAAGGAAACATCTGTTAACTGTATGTTAATGAACAAAACATTCTGTTCCTTTTAGGAACCCAACAAAGGGCTCTGAAGAAGCAGGACAGTTTGGTAAATATGAAAAATTGCTTCCTCAAAGGATGACAAATTATGTCAAATAAGAAATATTACGATGATAGCAGGCTTTTTTCCCCCTCCCTGATGAGAATTGCTATATTTGTATCAAATGAGGAATGGACAGTTCTCTGATTCAAAGCCTGTCTAGGGCCCTTTGCTTTCTCTTTGCGTGGTCGGCAGACAGACTGGAGTTAGAAAATAGATTTGCCTCATGGAAGAAGTTGCAGCAGACAGCCAGGAGAGGCAAGACAGTAAATCTTAGTTCAGTTACTATTTCCACATGTCTGGCAAATGCTCTTGGATGGCCAGGAGTCCAGACAGTCTGAAGCAGATGCTGCAATGTGAGCTGCCTTTTCATACTCTGCTTGCTTTCTTTGTACCAGATTGTGATGCTCATCATGTACACACCAATTTTACATGAGGTGAGCTTGGCTTAAGGGCAGGGAATGAGTCTTTATGAGCGCTGAGCTGGGAATGGCCTAAATAACCATGGTGGTCAGTCAGTACAACTTAGGTGCTGAGATGACAAATTTTTACCTTATGAAGTGCTTACAAATTTGGTTTTATAACTCAGGGGACCTGGATCACTTCCTAAAATCCAATTCTTCAGGGAAAAAAATTGAAATATTAACATCATAAATTTTGTTCTTTATCATTTAATCTATATGTCTCAGTTATTCTTTAGTATTATATATGTAAAACTTTTTGTGGTTTAAGAATGCAGCTATAGTTAATAGGATAAACATATAGACTATAAATATGAAAACATTGCTATATTTTCTACAAGGAAATATTACTTGAACTTTTAAATGTGCCTATTTATTTTGAAGTGATGTTAGGTTTTGTGACTCAAGTTTTTAATATTAACACTAGGAAAGCTGAGGTCTGTGTATGGCCATAGCTTTGAGGCCAAACTGGACTACATGGTGAGTTCCAGGATTGTCTGGGATGCAGAGTGAGATTCTTTTAAACAGAAGAAGAGAATAAAGAAAGAGAGACATGAAGGGAGAGAGGATGAAAGGTAAGGAAGGAGATAGAGATAGGTAGATGGATGATGGATAGATAGATAGATGGATAGATAGATAGATAGATGTTGATGTTTGAATAACTATTCTTGCCTTAGAGTTTCATTTTATTTGTGGTTCTATTAAATCTAATGGGTTTGAGATGATTTGGGAGATAAAACTCAGTAATAAAGTGCATGCTGCATGAAACCTATATAAAGAGATGAATGTGGTGCTACACACTTAAGAACTCAGTGCTGGGAAAGTGGAAAAAAAGCATGTCTCCAAGCTTGTTAGCTAAGCAACCTGTCCTACTAAGCCCAGGTCCCAGTGAAAGACCATGTCTCAAAATACAAGGTGGACTGCTACTGAGGGTGACACTGAGGTTAACCTTTTGCCTGTACACACACACACACACACACACACACACACACACACACACTTCAGTGGAGATGATACCTTTTATTAAGGTCTGATCAAGCTTACCACTGTTTCTGATAAATATTTCTCACTCCAAGCTCTCCCTCAGGGCCCTAGCCCTCAACAATAGTTTTATCCAGAGTGTTCTGTATAACGATTTTTGCTTCTGATTTTGTGTATTCACTTCATTTTCCCTAGATTGAAATGATGTTCACACAGGTCATAAAAATTCTCCCTAGATTATGTTTTCTTAATCCTGGTAAACTCAGAGGCCCTTTGTGTTTTATTGTCATATGCCAGCACATTTATACTTAATTTTAGTTGGCCATTGTTAGTCTTTAGTCCTTGTCTGATTCTGATCCCAATCTCCTCTCTGAAGGAACTGTACATTTGAATGCTTTAAACCAATTCGGATGTCAATGATGAAAGCACAGAGAAGGCAATAGACATGTCTCCTCCCTCTAAGACGAAGAAGGAGGAACGAATGGCTCAAGCACAGTCACACACGTGTATGCCTCTGTGAGTATGCTATAAATAGATATGTATGTGTATATGTATGCGTGCATGTGTGTACATGTATATGTGTATATGCATATGTTTGCCAATTTGAAGTTTTACTTGCACTTAGACCATGACAGCTAGCTTAGCATAAGAATATCGTGTAAACAATTCTGACTTAACTAACCGGGACATCAAAAAACCCAAAACCATGATGGTAGGGGGTAAGATTTGTAAAAGGAATGAGATCAGCTGGGGTGAAAGAAGGGCAAGAGGAGATAATAGAAAGGTGAATGTGATTAAAATATAGCATCAATATATGTGAGAAGTCACTAAAAACCCATTACTATTTAAATTAAAATATGCTAATAAAAAAGTTCTATCTTTTTTGTGCTCTAGGAAATACCTCTAGTTTTAATTGCACTAAGAACCAAACTGAAGGTGGTACTGCCTGTCTCAGCTGTCATAGTTTATTCCAAGTGATGCTCTTATATGAACCTGGTCCCATCCTATTATCTGTGTCTCCTCAGCTAGAATTCATTTCCATAACATTCTCAATAACTGTGAATGTGGATCTAACATCTCTGTAAGAAATTAATTTCTTGTGTTTTCCATATTTGGTGCAGAGTGTTTGAAAGTTATCTTGACCTACTCTTTTGGAGTCTTCACCTGTCCTAGTGCCATTTACTTTTGAATAAGTGGTAAGATATTGATGTTACTCTATGTATATAACATTTTCTCTCATCTCTCAGCTATTTTTTGCTTTGAAATTCAACAGAGCTCTCCTACTTAGAGATCTTCAGTCTTGTGATATTACAAACATAATTTCCTTAACTTGATGGGTCTAAAAGCTAAACTCCTTTGTGTTAATATCTTCATTATATGATGTTCTCATTGTTGTGATGGTTCCAGCTAGAAATTTCCCCCATAAACTCACACATTTGAATACTTGGTTCCCAGTTGGTGGCTCCATTTGGGGTAGTTGTAGGACCTTATGAGATGGAGCCTTAATGGAAATGTGTCAATGGGGATAGAGTTTGAGGGTTGAAAGTCTTATCCTCTTGGACTCTTTCTGCTTCCTTCGTGCTGATAAAATATCAGGCATATTCCTGATCCTATTATCATACTTGCCTGTTGCCTTGTATTCTCTGTTATGATAACACTATGAGTGTTATGAGACAAAATAAACCTTTTCTTCCTTATGTTGCTTTTAGTCATTCTGTTTAATCACAGCAACAGAAAAGTAGCTTATACATTAGTCTAGTAGACATTTCTGACCTGTTCTGCTTTCTGCACAACAAAACATGCTTAGTGATAAACAATCATGCAAGTTTTAGAAGAGTATTGCTGCTGAGGAATAATTAATAATTAGATTGGTGTAATAACCTCAACTAAAATGGAAGCAGCCTTGAGCATCACGTTTTGAAGTGAGATTTATCCTGGAGGAAAGGATAATAACGTATCTGAGACCAAAGTTCTAGGAAGCTTGACTTATAACTGGAGAACATATAACTATCTAAAGTAGAAATAAAAAAATACATAATTACTTAAGTCCTTGTTTGTATTTCATAATACAATTTTTGTGACATCGTTGCTATTCTAAGTTATGATTTGATTCAGGATTATTTCTTTTCAGACATCGAGTGACACTTTTAGTTTTGGTAAGACCATAACATTATTAATTAGTCTAATAATCCAAGTACATATACAGCAGTCTGTCTAAGTAAGGAATGTATTTGCAAGAAACAACTTCATGGAAACTTGAAACAGAGAAAAACACAAACTCCATTGTGTTGAAACACTTTGTTGATGGTTTTACCTGCTATAATGACTTGCATACAAAACCATAAGCCCTAACTTTGTTTGACTTCAGGGAAATTTTATAAGCAAACCAAACATATTATTGAAAGAACAGTGATTACTTATAATCTTTCCAACAATGAGTCATTGTAGTGACAGTCCATATGAACATTTTGTCTGAATTTGAGTTCCTGAGGGTAGACTTTCCCATTAAAGATGCCATTTGGGGACTTGCCTACAACCACTTAATCTGTGAGTGTTATTACTATTTCATCTTTTACTATTAACACATTTGAAAACAAATACCCACTCTCTGACCCCAGACATAGAACTTAAGTCATTTCATTCATTTATCAGAAAGTAATGCCGAGTCCAGTATGTCTTATAGCATCATAACATTATTAATCTTATATAATACTACTTATTTATATTAAACAAGATTTTTTTATAGAAAAGAATAAATTTGATATTGAATATCTAGGCTTTATTTAGCCAATTAACAGATTTTTTTGTTTGTTTCTGTTTTTCAAGACAAGGTTTCTCTTTGTAGCCCTGGCTGTACTGTGACTTACTTTGCAGACCGCCTGCCTTTGCTTACTGAGTGCTGGGATTAAAGGTGTATACCACCATTGCCCAACAATTAACAGATATTTTTAATTGCTTTGCCTTAGGAACATCTATTATTTGACAAGCAAATATGTATAAAGACTACATGCCTTATAATACAGATAAGCAAAGTTGTTTCCTTTTCTAAACCAATTTCAATATGGATTGAACTAATACTATTTATTTAAATGAAGATTCCATGAGTTATTTGTGAGAAGATTAGAAGGACTATCTATGGAGTCTAATTTTACATGGAATTAGGATCCTCTCTAACTTTCATAATACATCTTTTATATTTCCTGGGCAACAGTATGGACAAGGCTCTTGTACATCTTGTATTTTGAGAACTCTGTGCTGAACCCTCTGCTGTGGAGTGAGAAAACTCTGGTCCAGAAGCTCTATAAGCTTCTGCTGCTATAGTGATGTGATGTACTGACTGTGATAGTTTCCAAGGTTCATGGGAGACCCTTCACTTGAGGGAGAAACCAGGCTGATAGTTCCAAATCAGAGATTTCCCATGCCCATGAGGAACCTTCCTCTAGAGGGAGATGGCTGAGGTCAAAAGCTTGCAGGTAAGTTGTGAGAATCTTTCATGATACACTTTCCCATTGATCCTAATGGTCTGCAAAGATTCTTCTGGATATAACCAGTTTGTAGCTGAACGTATTTGCATTTTGATATCAATTAATTCCAACTTCAAAGCAGGGAATTTTTATCATTGGCATTCTGAATGCTTCGCAGAACTAAAGGAAATAACAATTAGAGTAAAAAGTCCACTTTGGAGTTCTTCAGAATACAGAAAGAACTGAGCGATTTGAGGAATGGTGTATGCTATTGTATTTTCTGAATGGTCTTTGCATTTAGAATATTTGTAGATAGTAAAAAGGCCCCTATAGACCCTGTACCTTGCTAGGATTAGCTACAAAATATAGACAGAGATCTAAGGAGTATCAGTGTAAATATTGCAAGCTATAGTCGGTTTCTCAGGATCCCTACATTAAAAACCTCGGAGACTCAGAACACAAAATTATGTGTGTATCAGTACTGACTCATTGGTTAAACATGTTTTTGTCCAATCTAGGGTCATTGTGTGGATTTTGAAATACTCTCTGTGTGCCCACACATATAACACACATAAAAATATTGGATGGCACATAAGGACACTTTTTCTTGTTATATGTTTGATGACCATTTATTAAATACTTCCTTGTGTTTAGCAGTCAATTAATAAATTATATGGCTATCCAAATTCAACCCCTCCCCATCCCAATCCCAGTTAATCCTCAGGAGTGGGGCTACAGTTGTTCTCTACTTATTTGGAGGGATAAATTGCCTAATTCAAAAATTCAATCCTAGAAAGTCGTAGTGAAGGACTGAGAATCAGATAGACTCTTTGGTAGACAGACGCGTAGGGAGAGGGGCCGTGGCTAGGTATTGTGTGATATTTTGTTTGTGTTCTGACAAATAAAGCTTGCTTGGAGTCCAAGGGCAGAGCTAGCCATTAGTTAACAATAGAGGTCTGGAGGACTGTACAGAGAGGAAACAGGGAGTGATACAGTAGGGTGGAGTGAGGATTCAGCCTTTTTGGATGCAGGGACAAGGAAGGTAGGAAGGAACTAGCAGCTGTTCCCAGTTCTCTGATCTTTCATGTTTTCCAGATATTTGACTCCTGATTCTTTACTGAATAGGACTAATTAGATTCATGCTTCAGTTAGGCACTAAAGGTGGAGAGCATTGAAGAAGGCAGGCTTCTTCCTCAGCACTCTTGACCTGACAGCTTAAACAAAGCTTAAAACAAAGGCCTTACAGGCATTTGTCTCCCATTAGCAGCCCTCCTCCTGCTGATGGACTAACTCAACAAGTTCAAGGCTGGATCAGGGCGTGTTACACAGCAGTCCTGGGCCAATCAACCTTTCTGTCTTTCTTCAAGCTTGCAAACCCTAAATTAGAGGAGGAAGCCCCTTCAGAGATAAAACAAACAAACAAACAAACACATGCCCCCAAGAAGAGAGTGGGTTTTTCAACTTCCCAAGTTGCCCCTCTGCACTGTGGTGGGGGGGGCGCTTTTTCTCTTTGTGCTTACTGCATGTGTGTTTCCTTACCTCCAACAAATGCCTTTCTTCAGTTGCTGAGTCTGCCTGCTCCTGCTTGTGATACTTGCCATTTCTCTGCTGCTACCTGTTATGCTGGAGATTTTTTTACCCTGCTCTTTAATTTGTTGGCTGGCAGAGAAAACAAGCCCAATCAAGGACCCTAGACCACATCAGTAGAGAGAATATCAAAGCCCAAATCCAGTTCTTATAAATCCGAGCTTTCAGGCAAGTGGCTTGATTGCAAAGCAGGGTCTCTGAGGATGGGTGCCCCCCTTAGCTTACACAAAGACTGGGAGAGAAGGACACTGACATAGACAGGTGTGTAAGAATCAACTTCCAGGTTTCTTTCTGCTCCCCCAACCTGGACAAGTTTTCCAAATAGAATCACTAAGTGTGCCCATTTGTAGGCAATCTTTAAAGCATCTATCTCTTGTAATAATGATGCCTCCATGTCCTGTTCTTTTCTCTCACATAAAATAGAGATGGAAAAAAAAAAACTACGGGAGATTTGGGTCCTAGTAAATGTGGTGACCATTACCTTCCTCAAGCCAGAGAAGTTGTCTTGTTGACAAACTCACTTAGTTTCTGACTGGTCAGTTTGGTTTGGAAAACAAGTATCTTATAATCACCTGTTAAGATTATCTTCTTTTTAGAAACTTCCAGAAGCTCCTCAACCTTCTCATCTTTCTTCTTAAAAAAAAAGATATAGAATTTATAATTCTTTTTTAAAAAAGATGAATATTTTCTTTTTGCGAGCTGTAGGGCATAACCAAAATTAAACACAACACACGCTCCCTGTGGAGTTTTCCTTACGTTCTCATGGCTATGTGTGTTGCTGACAGCTGGTCTATACACTTCCCCAGCAGGAGCTGACCTTCTCTTTAAAAACACAATCAATCAGTGTGCTTTCAGACTTTCATAGTGGTGTCTCAATCTGGATCACTCAAAAATGCTATGCTGGAGGATTAAAAATTGAAAAGAGATCATAAATAAACACAGGGACTACTGATGTCCTGACTAAAATAGTTTGTGTCCTTACTAGAAGCAGAAATTAAAGAAATCCACCACACAATAAATAAATAAATAAATGCCAAAGTTATGACACTTCGTAGGCATTGAAGTGTTTCACAACTGGATAGCCAATCTTACTCTTCATATGACAACTCAGCCTTAAGATAACAACTCTTTTCTCAATCATTAAGAGGGTTATGTTCACTACAAGCTAATCGCACCCCACTAGGTTCCATCAGCACCACCAAGAGGGCCAGCTCTCCAGTCTATGAACCTTTGGGGAACACATTTAAATCATTGCATCTGGAAAAAAATATCAAAGAATCACTTCTGGAAGTGGTTTATTCAATTCTTAAGAGTTTTAATCAAAATGTCTCTAAGTTCACAATAAAATCATAGAAACTTGATTGTTATCTTTCTGTTAATATTACCATTTTCAATGCATTCATTTGATGAGAAATGAAGCCATGAATGTACCTTGGGTCAAACAGAAAAGTCTAGTTGAAATTAGAAATTGTGTAGTTAAGCGATAGTAAGAGCTTGCTGTATCATTGCCTCTGAGATGTAACTAAAGTGAGAAAGAAACTAACTGACAATATTCAATGCTGGTAGTGATAACACCTTACTAAATATTTTATGCTTCTATTGCCTTGACTTTACTAGATAGTATCCCTCCCTCTGTGCAAATTAACCTGTAGCATTCTGCAGCATTCATTTCTGAATATGAAGAACATTGCCATTGTTAGGGGACAAAGATGGACCTTCATGGAAAGATGGAAACTGAAATACATGATAAAACATTTGTTTCCCTGATAAAATTTCAAGTTAAACAGATTATTAAGAATGATTACCACCACCTGAAATTACAACAAAAATAAAGTAAATTTTTATTTCATTGTATTGTCTTAAGAAATTTCTAAACATTTTCTTATGTTTTTGAATTTCATAGCTGCATGTGGGCTGTCAATTCACTTCTTGATATTGTTATTCTCAATATAGCAGCATCCTTGATGACTTATTTTGATACTGCTGGCATTTATAATTCCTTTATGAAAGAAACACCAGTACTAAAGTCATTCTGTTTTTATAAAAAAAAAAGTGACTATAATTAAAGAAAATTATATAACTATGTATTGCTTGCTGGAAAAAAAATAAAAACAAAAAAGCATAGACATGTAGAAGAACTAGTTCTAATACCAGTAATACAGACACTAGTTTTCAGTAACATTATGTGCTTTCCAAATTTAATCATATTCATATTACTTATTTATCAAAGCAATAGAGCAGTTCATATACTTAGTATTAAATGACTTCCAGTGTTTCTCAAATTAGCCAAACATATAAAGAAATACCTATGTATAATTGTTATGATACTCAATAGTAAATCCAAGTGTTACCAGTTACACTTGCATCATGATTTTCTACTTAGGGAGAGCATTCACAAACAAGATTCTTTGAGTATCAATAGTGACACATGGAGGTATCCTTCTTGGAAAGCTATGAGGAACTGCTACAAAGAAGACTTTGGAAAATGGTCAGAAACTGAAAGAAGTTGGTCAACCCAAATTAATGCAAGGTCATAAATGCCACTAAACCCAAGAACCTGGTGGCCTGGCCTCTTTCTCCCCATGCAAGTCTTCTCTACATTTGTGGTCACTAGGAAAGGCCCCAACATGATATCTTTGCTATAGCCAGACAGTGATGAATACCAGTAGGATGGGCCACAGTAAAATCAAATCTAGCCCAAAACAGATTAATGACTATTGCAAAATGCTCAGGATCTACAGGGATGGTGTCTATACATCTTTATAGCTGGACAGAAAATCATTACATATAGAAGAACCAAAGAGACATGATCATGAAATTTAGCAAAGTTATCTCTGGACTTAGTGGGGTTTTGATATCGTTGGTAGATAGGCAATCCTAAATCATAAATGCTGGACAGGAGTAATGTGTGTTAGAGATCAACCCTCACATAAGGATGGGAATATAGTGACTATGAAAGACCAATCATCAAGTCCAGGATTAAAAAAAAAAAATAGTCTTATTTCTGTGAAGTTCCAGGTCTCAAATTCAGTCAAGACCCTGATGTATAGATAACATTAGTCAGCAGAATAATTGTCTCTCCATTGGATAACTGTCTCTACTCTGTGAAGAGCAATTATCTATGAAAACTTTTAAGCTAGAGAATCAAATTCTTTTTGTGTGTTAAGGAGGATTATGTGTGCATCAGTACATTAAATATTTTTAACATTATAGATAATTTACCATAGTAGAATAATTCACATTACAGTTGTTTAGCTGGGTAATTGACTTGGTTGAGTAGAAATTTTCTATGATATTGGCTATTAATATAAGATTCATCATCTTGAGAAATGATCAGGTTCTGAGATGAATCTAAGTTTTGTGGTGTGATACAATAAGCAGCCCCGTTGGGGAGATGATTATTAACAATGGGATAAAATGCTTGAACAACTTTTCTATAGACATTAATTAGCTTGAGGACCTCTGACCACAATTGCTTTGCAAAATGCCTTCAGACTTTTAATAAGGCTTGCAATGTCTTCCTAATAGGGACTTTTAAAATCCAGTGTAGCATGTTCATCTAACCATTTTCCCCAGTAAAATGCCTTTCACCAAGACTAATTCCACATTTCTTAGAATGCCTATTTCCTTGAGCTGAACTTTGACTCCTGCTCTGGCAATTTATTGGGAGAAGTTGCTCTGATAGTAAGCTTACTTAACATATTATACTGTAAAGTCCTGTAACGTTTGAAAATAGCTTGCAAAATGACACTAACTGATGCTGAATATTAACAAGCCAGAGAAAATTGCTTCAAGGGATGTGCTGGGTTGAATTCATAAGAAAGAGGGAGACAATAAGGAGTTATCAAAGGTCACCTCCAAAACAATACACTATCAGCAAAAGTCTATGGATTTATTGAGTGAGATTGATACATCAAATTTAAAACTTAAGGATGAATAGGTTTAGAGAGGTGCTGTTTTAATAACTAATTAAATTTTCTTAAAATAATTAAATTCTCCTTTTTTTCAAAATGATGTTTACTCAGAAATCTTTCCTGCACACAAAAGCTTCCTACCAAGGTGTTATAAACTCCCACACAGATGCCACCTAAACTTGCATAATTAGAATGGAAACTTGTAACAGAGAAGCCATTGTAACTAATAATGGTGAGTGACTACCAGAAGCTTGATTCTTTCTTTATTGCAGCCAAGGCTGCTAACGTGGCTTTTTATTATTTTCTCCTGAAAGCTTAGTCATTCTCTCAGCCTTCAACTGTTATCAGATGAAACCAGAGTTATGGATGGCTGTGAGCCCCATGATGTGGGTGAAGGAGCCTGAACTTGGGTCTTCAAGACCAGTAGATAACTACGAAGATGCCTTTTTCTTCTCCCATCATTTGATGATTATAGAATTAATAACCAACAACCGGCCGGGTGGTGGTGGTGCATGCCTTTAATCCCAGCACTCGGGAGGCAGAGGCAGGTGGATCTCTGTGAGTTCCATACCAGCCTGGTATACAAGAGCTAGTGCTAGTTCCAGGACCCAGCCTTAATATGTGAGGAGGTTCTTAGTCTTGCTGCAACTTGATATGACATGTTTTGTTGATACTCATGGGATACCTGCCCTTTCCTGAAAAGAAATGGAGGGAGAGGAGTGGATTGGCAAGTGGGAGCAGAGAGGGGTGGGGAGGGACTAGGAAGAGAGAAAGGAAGGGAAACTGCAGTTGGGATGTAAAATTAATTAATCCTTTAAAAAGAATTTCAATACTCTTTAATAAGAGAACATTAAGACCAACATGGGTCCTTGTGTACCTACACTGAATTCATACCCTGTAGCCAATCCTAATGTTAGCCGAAACATGATAAACAAGCCACATCGGGAAGGCAGAAGGTCTTAGGAAGAGAAGAGTCTGAGAAAGCTTGCAACGTACAAGGCTTTTCATGAAGACTCTGCTGCCTGTTCTATAGACACCCACACTGTGGTGTTCAGTAAGCAGAGGGAAGGAGACAAAACAAGCCTTTAAGGAAGCCACGAGCTCATCATTCCACAAGAAAAGGTAATGATGGCTTTTCAGGGTATTGTTGCATTCGAGGATTGGATTGACAAGAACACAGAGTAGCATGAGGAGAGATACTTCAAAAATACCTGGCTTTGAAATACATAATTGAACAGAGAACAGAAGTGGATTCTAATGTAAGTAAAACCTCTAAATACACCTTTTTTCAAAAAAGTTAAATTATCAGGTAATAATGTACCCAAGGCAATTCATATTTCCTTACAAATTTTGTGATGAAAATAAAAATGGGTGGTCTTGTAGTCTGAAGTAATATGTACCTGTCAGAGTGCTTGGAGTATAATGCTGGTAGCATGCTGTATAGCGAGAGGCTCATGTGTAACTTTTCAAATGAGAAATAGATTCCTGTGCTTTAGAACTGCCTCAGGAAAGAAAGGCTGCCCCAGCTTACATGATGGTGGAAGTGTTATTTCTATGGAGTGTGAAAGGCATGAGTATACTGGAACCTGCCAGAAGTGCAAAAAAACACCCAAATGGTCCTTGCATGTCTTGTTAGTACTGACTCCAGCCAGGGCTACAAAGTGAGACCCTCTCTCAAAGCAAACAAAAGTTAAACAAAGCATTCCCTGTGTGGAAGTTCAGGTCTGGTGGACAAAGTGCTTTGTCGGTCTACAGACACTTAAGGAAGCATACCTTTGGAATTGTTTGGTATAATGTTAGTTGGGTGACTCTTCCCATCCTAAGATGAGTTCCTGGTCCATACACATCTTGCTCTGAGAAGAAATGAAGTTACTCTGTCACCTAGATGTCAATTTATAGGGTCAAGAAGGACCTAAATACTGAAGGTCAGGCTGGATCTCAGATCCAGTGCAAAGTGGTCTCTCTCCACATTACATAATATGTCCTACTTCTGACTTATACTGCAATGGTACTCCTGACTCGATGTCAGGTAAAGTGTTCACTTGACAATGAAATGCCATCTATTACCATAAAATATACAATAGAATTGAAGGTCTTGGGCCACAACAAAGCACCAGGCATGGTAACAAAAACAAAAGTGCTTTGAAATATGAGATGTTTCCATAGGTTGTTGTGTTCCAATATATGGTGACCCAGCTGGTGTCAACATTTGGGAAGACTGTAGAACGAAAGTCACCAAGAGCAGGCTTTGAGGCTTTATATCTGAGGCAGACTTTCTCTTTTCTGTGCCCTGATGCCAGCTCTCTGCTTCTGCCGCCAGGCATTCCTTACCTGATGCTGTGTCTTTCCTGATGTTATAGACTATACCACCATAGACTCTTAAGCTAAGACAAGCCGTTTATTTTTTAATTTTTGTTTTCCACAGTAGTTCCTCACAACATGGAGATAGTAAATAAAGCATAGTACATACTAAGATTCCACCACATCATACTATGACAGAACCCCTATTCTTCTCTATGGAGGCATTTTGTAACTATAGAAAGATATATCATAATTTTAGTTACTCTGTTTAATATTACCCAAGAATAATATAAATGAATGTATGTCATGTTTTGAGATGTGTTTTCTTGTGTTTCAAAATGGCATGTAAATTTCATACCTTGAAAGAATGGATAACTACCACAAGGATATCTCTTAAAAAAAAAAAAAGGTATTTATACATTAAAATGAATAATTTACTGCGAATTTCGATTTCTAACTGCTAGAAAGTAATGGCCCCCATGCCGAGTTCTTTTATTAGTACTCGTGGCCAGCTAGAAGAATAAGTAAAACACCAAATTCACTGCAGTAAGAAACTGAAGTGAGGGAAAGTCTGTGGGCAGTGAAGCACATCAAAGTGACTACTTGAGAGAATTAAGATTTCAAAGTAGAAGAATGTGTAATGAAATGGAAGCAAGCTTCCCCTGGTGGTGATGGACAGTGTGGGAGCAGGAATGGAGATTTGTGGTGGCTTAGTCCAAAGTAAACACAGGCATGCGGTTACTTTACTAAGGAAAAGTGGGTTTCTACAACAAACACCAGCCTTTGTAATTATGGATTAAACTCTAACAGAGAATATAGTGCTGCACTGACGTTTTCTGATCAACAGAGAATTTCCCTTTTCTATGCCGAGAATGACTACTCTGTCCTCTAGGAAAGAAATCAAAGAGAGACCTTGGCAGAGGGATTCCTGACATCTGGGTAGAAAATGCCTTGTCTTCCCTGGATACAGTAATGATGTGTTTTAGTCTTTGTAGGATTTATTTTATTCTTAATTTTGTACCTATGTGCGTCTTAGGAACAGGGTATGTGTATGCAGGTTCCTGTGGAGACCAGAGGAGAGTTGTAGGCTACCCAATACGAGTGAACTCGGGGGTCTTTTCTAAGAGTGGTAGGCAATGCTAAGGTGTAGCTCTGTCTCACACTTTATCTTTGTTTGAAAAAGGACTTTGGGAGCACATTCCCCATGGAGGGATACTCCCTTAACCTAGAGACAAACTGGAGGGCCTAGTTCCTACTCCAAATGACTTGAGAGATTTTGTTGATCCCTCCTGGAAGGTACCACCCTCCCTGTGGAGTGGGGTGGGTTGGGGGATGGGATGGGAGGGTGGTGGAGGCATGGTAGGGAGGGAAAGAGGGAGGGAGAAAGTGAGGGAAGGAGGGAGAGGGAACTGGAATCGATATGTAAAATAAGAAAAAAAAATAAGCTTCATTGTAGTGCTAACATCCAGGCTCAAAACTTATCAGAGTAAATTTGTGTAAATTAAAAATAAAATAAGTATGCCGTGTTTTATACTACACACAATATTCTAATTATTGAAAAGGCTACTTAAACTTACTTTAATATTTAAAAGTAAGTTATTTATTGCTAGGGCTATTTTAAACTTTTTCAATGTTCCTGCATATCAGCAGCATGTTTCAATATCAGCTTTCTCATCACAGAAACATCAATTTGCTTAATGAATCCTGAGTGTCTTATACATACACACACATGCCATTTCCTAATTGTTACACAATTATTTCTTGTCTACCTGTGGTTTTTGTTTGTTCCCATGTTAGAAAGCCTGGAGATATAACATAAGTGTACAGTTGGGTTTTTTGTTTGTTTGTTTGTTTTTGCTTTGATGTTTTGGGTACCACCATTCTTTCCCACAATACCTACTCCTTCCATCATCACAGTCATTATGTCCTGAGAGCTTCCACTTAGAAAATAATCCCTCTTCTCTTTCCCCTTCCCTCCCCTCTCTTCTCTCCCAGTTATATGAGAAAACATTATCTCTCCCAAGAGAATAATGCAACACAGCTTATGAAAGAGACTAGCTTCAAGTTCTAGAAGTTTTATTTCAGTTTACCATGTGGCCTTATAAAATGGGGTTGTTTACTTTAAAATCTTACTCAATGGGACTATTGAAACAAAACAAGCTAATTCTTTAAACAAAAAAAAAAAAAACTAAATTTCCTGTGGAATATCAAGGATGTGATTTCAGAATAGAAACCTTTCTTCTCTTATTCTATCTTTTAGGAGGACATGGAGTTTCATCCAATTCAAAACACATTTTAAATTCATAAGGAAATTTACAATTCAAAATGAAACTGAAACTCTCAGAAGATGGACCAAAACACACCCGTTAATTCTAATAATACGAGAATAGAAGTTTACCAGAATGAATTCCCTAATTCTGTGATCATTTTTTTAAATTTTTTATTATTATCATTTTTTCTTATTTACATACTGATCCCCTGACTCCCCCCACCCCTTCCATCCCATTCCCCACCCACTCAAAAGGGAAAGTGATGCCTTCCAGGAGGGATCATTAAAATCTGTCAAGTCATTTGGAGTAGGGTCTAGGCCCTCCCTCCTGTCTCTAGGTTAAGGGAGTATCCCTCCATGAGGAATGTGCTCCTCACCAGGAATACATCCTGATTCCACTGTCAGAGGTCCCTTAGACTGTCCAGGCCTTCTAATTGAGACCCATGTTCAGGGGCTTTGGTCAGTCCAATGCTGGATTCTAGACTGACAAAGTATCCCTCTGTGTGGAAGGGGATCCCAAAGCCCATTCCTCTACTAGGTATAAACACTGATCCACTACCAGAGCCCCCTTAGTCTGCCCAGTCCTCCTAACTAACACCCACGATCAAGGGGTCTGGGTTGGTGTTATGCTGCTTTCTTAGCTGTCAGACTGAGTCCATGAGCTCCCCCTAGTTCAGGTCAGCAGTTTCTGTTGGTTTCTCCAGCCTGGTGTTGACCCCCTTTGCTCATCACTCCTCCCTTTCTGCAACTGCATTCCAGGAGTTCAGCTCAGTGTTTAATGCTGTGGGTGTCAGCTTCCACTTCCATCAGCTATTAGATGAAGGCTCTATGATGGCACATAACGTAGTCATCAATCTCATTATTGGGGGAAGGCCATAAGGTAGCCTTTATACTATTGCTTAGATTTTTGTTGGGGTCATCCTTGTAGGTCTCTGGATATTTCCCTAGTGCTAGATTTCGCTTTAAACCTATAATGGCTCCCTCTATTATGGTATCTCTTTTCTTGCTCTTCTCTATTCTTTCTCTGACTCATTCTTCCTGCTTCCTCATGCTCACCTCTCTCCTCCTCTTCCTCCTAACTCCCTCTCCCCTCCACCTATGCTCCCAATTTGCTTGTGAGATCTTGTCCCTTTCCCCTTTTTCAGGGGACAATGTATGTCTCTCTTAGCGTCCTCCTTGTTTCCTAGCTTTTCTGGTGGTGTGGATTGTGGGCTGGTAATCCTTTGCTCTATGTCTAAAATTCACATATGAGTTAGTGCATACTGTGTTTGTCTTTTTGTGACTAGGTTACCTCACTCTGGATGTTTTTTTTTTTTTCTAGTCCCATCTATTTGTCTGAGAATTTCAAAATTCCTGACCTGGTTAGTACTTGGATGAGAGACCGTGATCATGTTTTTACATGTCAAAATTGTCACACAGCATTATCAAACACATAAAAATAAGTAAAATAGATTCAAAACTGATACAGTGAAAGTATATACATCTGTAACCATTAAGAGAATATTGTTTTGGAGGTGAATTTGCTTGGCCATATCTATTCATGAAAGCTTTGTCTGAGCAATTTGCAAAATTAACTCTATAATCTAAGAAGGAACAAGGAAGTTGCTAGATGTCTGCATTCCTGCACAGGGGCTCCCTTTGAGGATGGAAAGTGGGAGTCAATGGCTCATAAGAGCATTGCATAACTTTAATAACATTCGTTAAGTAACTCAGGCTTAAAGAGCATAGGGCTGGGCCAGGTCTTTCATATGTATGGTGGAACAGTTGTCACTGTTCATCTCTCTAGTCAAGAGAACCCACCTTCATTCCTGCCTATCAAGGTACAATGTAAGCTGTACCAGTCAACATGCTTTCATTCAGGAAGTCCTTTACCAGTAAGCTTTTTGAAAGCCCTTTCTAGAACTCCATATTTGCTCAGGTCCTATCAGCAGGAGCTGGTAGCTCTCTGTGCTCAACATGTTATTCTCTTTAGACCAATGTGCTTCTGGAAGACTTTTGGAGTTATTTTTACCAAAAATCAGAAATGACTTCATCATTTGAAAGCCATTTCATACTTTCATATTCCAAAAAATAAAAAACAAAGCAAACAAACAAATAAAAACATAGAAACTCACAGGAATGGGAAACAAATGAAAATCATAAAGTGTAATAAGTATTTCAGATGTGTACACATGTACACATGTGCTTGGCCTGGGCTGGACTGGAACCCTGGTGGCTTATGCCAAAAATCATATGATTCAACCAGCTTCCCAGTTACCCAGTGGAAAATCTTCAGGAGTGTGCAACTTCATAGATCTTGACAATGGTTCTTGCGAATGTATAGAATATATCAGGAAACAAGCCAAACCACAAATCAGTTTTGTTGTTAAATTTACCAAGTGGGACTTACACCCCAGTGAATTCAACTACCTTAGAAACTTGTGGCTAATCTGTGAAGAAATTAGTAGTTGTCATTTAGGAAAAAAAATAATAAATAAAGGCAAACATAAAGACAAACTGCCATAGTTTTGAAAATATAACACATTAAAACTAAAGTAGAGAAAGTGGAGTGATACCCCAAAATCAGCATTAATTTCACTGTACTTGTTTTCTTTTTAAAATTATTTTAACAACATTCAGAAAACACCCTTGGAGGCAGAGAAACCGGGACTCTGCCCAGCATATGCACATCATCTGAAAAAGATGCCTAGGTATATGAAGTGGTGATCGTGATGGCTGCGTGAAATTAAATTACATAGTGCCCAAGAGGACAGAGTTGTAGCTGAGACTTAATTAGTTACTCTTATTTGCTTAAAAGTAGGTACCTGTGAGACTTATAACCCATGCAGTCATCTGTTGACAATGCCACAGTGATGAGACGTTAAAACATTCAGCATAATTTATGTTTTAGTAGAACTGACCATTCATATGTATGTTCCCACACTAATAGAATCATACAACTTCTGTTAGTGCCCTAGCCTTTTGGAAGCTTGCTGCAAAGAGTTACCTAATCTTGGTTTGGTCTACCAAATACATAAGAATTAATACTGAGGAGGGGGTGGAGTGATGCTTCAACTTGTGAGACCATTTACTGCTTCTGCAGAGGATCTGGGTTCACTCCTAGAACTTTATTAGTTCACAACCATCCTTTACTCCAGTTTTAGAAGATCAGACATCCCTTTATGGCCTCTGCAGGCACCAGGAGTGCACGTGGTATACATATATACATTCAGGCAAAACAGTTCTATACATAAATAAAAATAATTAAATCGTTACCAAAACCTCAAAACTGATTAGCAAGCTGCAATGGTTTTGGAGAACTAGGTGCAACATTTTGTGAAGGCTCTATGCCCATTTTGTGCTATTTTATTTCTACTTTCAATTGCTATTTCTATCCCTTTGTCATTCATGTATAATGGTAAATACCATGAGTATGAATTATTTGTCAAATATATGTATGACAAATATTATTTGATAGAAAATGGTTTGTTTCTTAGCTTTCTTTTCTTTTATATATATATATATATATTATTTAATTTTATATAACAAAGTCCAATTAAATGAAAACAAACATTTATACACAATATTTGGGAATTTGTGCGTCGTTCTTTCCAAACTACTTCCTGCTGATAAGGGGCGCTGTCTTGGGGGATTCGAAGAAGATTCAGATATCCTAGCTGTAGTCTGTAGGGCTGTTTTGTCCAGCTGTTTGGAATGTAGGATCATCTTAGCTTTCTTTTCTTAATTTTTTTTTACATTCTAATTCCAATTCCCTCTCCTCCTATTCCTGCCACCTCCCATCTTCTCTTCTGAGAGGGTAAAGCCTCCTATAAGAAGTCTACTAAATCTATCCCATCATCTCATATAGGCAAAACCAAGGTACCTCTCCACCCCCATATCCCTGCGTCTCGGCTGGACAACGTATCTCTCCATATAGAATGGGCTCCACTAAATCAGTTTGTGCATTAGAGTTACATCTTTGTCTCACTGCCAATGACTTCATATAGTGTCCCAGTCTCACCATTGTCACCTATATTAAGGGAGTCTAGTTGGGTCTTATGTAGGTTCCCCATTTGTCAGAACTGAGTCAATGATTTCTCACTAGCTCAGGTCAGCTGATGCTATGGGTTTCCCCATCATGGTCTTGACTCCTTTGTTCATATTACCGCTCCTCCCTTACTTTGATTGTACTCCAGGAGCTTGGCCCTTTGGTTGGCTGTGGATTTCTGCATCTGCTAGAATCTGTTTCTGGAAGAGGGTTCTATCTTTTCTGGGGTTGTGGATTGTAGGTTGGGTGTCTTTCCTTTATGTCTGGTATCCACTTATGAGAGAGTACATACTATATTTAGCTTTCTGTGTTTGGGTTACCCCATTCAGGATGTTCTTTTTCTAGTTCTGTCCATTTGCCTGCAAATTTTGAGATGTCATAATTTATTACTGCTGAGTAGTGCTCCATTGTGTAAATATAACATTTTTCTTTATCCATTCATCAGTTGAGGAGCATCTAGGTTGTTTCCAAGATCTGGCTATTATGAATAATGTTGCTATAACATAGTTGAGCAAATGTCCTAGTGGTGTGAATATGCCTCCATGGGGTATATGCCCAACAGTGATACTGTAGGGTATTCTGATGAATCACTATATTGACTTCCACAGTAACTGTACAAGTTCACACCCTCACCAGCAATGGAGGAGTGTTCCCCTTTCTCCACATTGTCTATAGCATAAGCTGTCACTGGAATTTTTTTTATCTTAGCCATTCTGATTGGTATAAGATGGAACCTCAGAGTGGCTTTGATTTGCATTTCCCTCATAACTAAGGATGCTGAGCATTTCCTTAAATGTCTTTCCACCATTTGAGATTATTCTGTTGTGAATTATCTGTTTAGATCTTTTTTTAATTGGATTATTTGGTAGTTTAACGTGTAGTTTCTTGGGTTCTGATCAGTGGCCGTTTGAAGATAAAGATGCAACTAAAATATTAAAGATGGCTCTCCTGAAGTTGAAGCTTCTCTCTACTAAAAGTATATCCTCCAAGTGAGGAAATGGTTGTGTATAAATAAAATCCATTGCCTGTCGACTACAGCTATAAAAGGGAGCAGATGACAAATGGACCTCACCAAAGTCTGTGACACTCTTGATACGTGCAAACTTCAAGATTATTCCCCTGCTTAAGAGTAATAAAGAACATGGCAGTGTTATTTGATATAAAATTAGGGGTCAATGGATAACTTCAAGGCCAAATCCTGTTCAATTCATTCATTGTATTCATTATGTGTAGCTTAACACCATGAGGCATTTTAAGTAGTTTGGGGACTGTATTTTCACAAGAATTTATTATCTAAATATCATTTCCCTATACTCCATTGCTCGACAAACTGCAGAATCACTTAAACATCTCACTAAGATTAAACAATCAGCTTACACTATACAACTACATGCAAGCCAGAGAAACAAACACACCCTCTAAGTGGAGAAGAAAACTTGTGGATGAAAGGCTTCCTGGTGCATATTAAGTTCTTAAACATTTTCCCTGAGTAAAACTTAAGTTCCATGAGGAATGGCCCATGGTACATTGTTTTTTTCTGTATCTTTGGGATCTGGGACAGGGATAGGAACTCAGTCCATTGGTTATTGAGGCAGGTGATAATTTCCTTTTCTTCCCTTCCCTTCTCTCCTTGGTAGGGCACAGTCATAAAAACACTACATGAACATGCCAGTGTGTGTGTGTGTGTGTGTGTGTGTGTGTGTGTGTGTGTGTGTGTGTGTGTGTGTGTGTGTGTGTGTGTTTGCTTTCTCTGATTTTGTTAGTTTTGTTGGCTCGGATCACAGATCCAGGAATAATGGTTGTTTCACTGTAGGACACAAAAGGCAGATGGTACCTTTTGGACTTTGAGAAAAATGTTCATGAAAAATGGCATAACAAAACATAGGGAAACAGAAATTTCATGAACAGTGTGTGTGCCCTTGTTTTGTCCACATCAGAGAATAGGAAAAAGCTGAGATGTAAAATATCTGAAAATAGGCAGTTGCTACAGTTGGCAGCAACCAAGAGCCTCGTTCTGATTACCAGAGGCAGTGTCCTATCACCAGGCTCTCTGAGCATGCTCTGTTTTGTGCTCCTTGTTGTGAGGATCAGTGCACATTGGAAACTGGACTCTGATATCTTTGTAATGTGCCTCTTCCTTGAGCTCTGCTTCTACTTTGCCACAAAGTCCATGAACTAGGAAACACAAGATTCTTTCTCAGCCACCTATAAGTGCTATAGCATCTTTCCAATTAAATTCTACTGAGATGAGTAAATGGAAAGCACAATCCAAATATCACCAGGATAAATGGCTTCTCACAACCCCTTTATTCAGTGTTACTTAGTCTGCCATGTTTTAGAGGGCATTCTGCCCTGGACTTTGAAACCCCAGCATGTAAACCCTTTGAATCTGTTTTTCAATGTTACTCTAAACTCATTTTGATTTCTCTTCTCATCTAGAACATTCCTTATATTATAACCTTAGAATTCTCTTGCTTTGATCTCTCTTTACCATTTATCCCCTGCTCTCACCCTGTGATTTGGGACTTATATCTTTCTGTCACTGAAGACCTTTGACGACAGACTAGTTTGAGAAAATAAATACCTTCTTTAGCTACATCTCTTCCTGTAACCTTCAGATACACCCCCCCGCCATACACACACACACACACACACACACACACACACACACACACACACACACTATGACTATTACTAAGTTCCAACTCAAAGGTCTAAAATAAAGTCTGCTTTCTTGACCTTTAAACCACCCCCTCCTTTCTCGATGCCCTTCAATGACACAGCTTACTAACCTTTTAACATAAGCAATTCACCACCATTCATTTATTTACAGACCTTCCACTCTCAGTCTTGAAGGTCTGTAAATACTTCTTCACCTGGCCATTCAGCAGGTATCTGCATTGCTCATCAGCATTTTTTTTTCCTGGCACTTAAAGATAAAAGCTAATATTTGTCTCAATCTTGTAGAGATAAAGAGTAAGCAAAGTTTGATTGACTCCTCTTTAAAATAAAAAATGAGCCTGGATATCCATTCTGCCCAGTTCTCTTGTACTTGACAAGTGACAAATAATGTTTCAATATGACTTGACCAGGATAGGGTCCCAAGGCATCTTATGCTAGCTACTGTGCTTTCTATGTCATAAGGAGACACTTTCCAGAAGTTTCTTAAACTTCAGCCATACTTCTAAGTATTCCCTTTAAAAACTCTCACAAATAAACTCTCGGCTAAAGGCATATGCTCTTTGAAGCTCCTTGGGACATGTTCCCACAGTCAGTTTTTTCAGGGAAAAGTTTTCTCTTTCTCAAAATCCCAGGTGAATTCACAATGGTACTATGTAATGTGTTCACGTCAAAACAATCACTTCCTGCTGACCAGTTCCAACTCTGTTTTCCAGACACACTGGACATACCATTTACTGTTCAAAATTTAAAAACTAATTGTGTTCATTTATTAATTTATTTTTCTATGTGCAAAGAAGGAGGAGCATGCTTGAACATCAGAAGACAATTTGCAGGAGTTGGTACTGTCCTTTCCCCATGTGGGTTCAGGAACTGAACTCTGGTTTTCAGGCTTTGCAGCAAGCCCCTCTACTCACTGACCTTTCTCACAAGCCCTCACATTCAAAATTCATATCTCTGTTTCTCAAATAAGTGCCCACTACAGAGCCTTGACACATCAGGTGAACGGCAGATCTTTGTAAAGTGAATGCTTACCACACTGGGTTTGGCTTCTTGTTTAAGTGCTTTAAAGGTTTCAGTTTTAGGAAATATTTTGTACATGGCAGTGTTAAATACTACCCTTCAATATACTGCTCTTCTTTGCTAAAGACTGTTACCAACCAAAGTTTCTCATGTAGCCTTGTCTGGCCCCTCCCCCTTGCTAAGAACTTGGTGTCAGCTGTACTCTTGACTTACGTGTGAATGCCAACATGCTGCCTCATGAAACATATTAAGAAACAGTGACACTTCTCACTCCCTCTGCTAGACCTGCACTTGGATTTCTTCAGGACTTACTAGGCTAGTGCTCAGTTGAAACATAGAGTGATTATTTATTTTTAGTCCAGAAAAACATATATGGTCAATATCTCCATTCCCAAGAGGAAAAACAGGAAAACTCTTGTAACACCAGCTGTTTCCCTGAGCCTGGGAAGACTTAGCAGACCTCCTTGTTCCTGCCTCTCCCTAATGTATTTTTATCCAGAAATGAAGCAATGATCACAAATTCCTCCCCCTGTGAGACATAACACATGCTGTGTGACACCTTGAAATATTCTTGTTGTGACTTTTAGGATCATTTAAAATAATGTCTGGTGTGCTGTCGCACTGTGCAGCGGCTACAGAAACCAACAGCCTACATTTAAAAAGCTACAGGAAAGAATTTTGATTGTTTTTACCCTCAGTAAACGATATGTGTGAGAAGATAGGCCTGTTTAACCTGATTTCAGTATATCTCAGTATATTCATGCATTAAAAACTTGGCATAGAGGTTGACTACAATTTTTATGTATTTATATGTCAGTTCAAAAATTATTAAAATACCTATGAAGATTATTGTGTGATTATATAAATCAAATAAGAAATAATAAAAATCTGGAGTTTGAGTCATTTATTTATATAATTGCTTAATGCATCTCCTTTAATGTCAAATATGTATGTTTGTTTAGAGGAATATAATTTCTCTACAAAGAAATATAATAAAAATGATATCCATGGACTCAGCCCCAAACTTAGAATTACTAATAAAATGTATTACCATATAAGTACTTTCCACAGAAAATCTTTTCCCTTCTGCTCTGAAATTTCATTGGTAGCTATTTATTTTATAGTTTAATTTAACCATATTTCTATGTATTCCACAACAATATATTGTGAAATTCTGCTTATTTATGTCTTTATAGAAATTCTATATTCTGTAGGCAGTCATCTACATTGCCGTTTCTGACTAAATGACAAGTGTTGCTGTGTGATATCTTCTCTAAATTGAAACATCCCTTCCTAGAAGGAGGAGGGACACACTCACCCCAGTAAGTTCACAGTTTCACTGAGCTAGCCTTGTGTAGAATTGTGTCTTTGGTCAGTTGTTCATGCTTATCTAAGGTTGATGTTTATTTACATAGGCCCAGGAAAGAAATGCAATACAATTGGCAGCTGAATGAAATCCTAGGGTGACCATCCTCATCTACTTGGTATAAAGTCCTATCTCTTTGATGGATAGGTCTATCAAGAGGATATAGGGGAGGCCTGGAGAGATGGCTCAGAGGTTACGAGCACTGACTGCTCTTCCAGAGGTCCTGAGTTCAATTCCCTGCAACCATATGGTGGTTCACAACCACCTGTAATGAGATCTGGTGTCCTCTTCTGGCCTGCAAGCAGTAATAAAAAATAGGGGCTCCTTAGAACTATTGAAGGAGTAGGGAATTTATTACATTTCTTGAATGGAACACACATAGGACAAGACTATAAATAGGCTATGATGTCAGTTGTGTGGTAAGCTTCACATTCAGTGGGAAATGTTGATAGAAGGGATCAAGACAAGTAATAGGACAAGCAAGTGATGCTCAGCTGCCTTTCCAGAAAGACATGCCCATGCAAGAGTGGAATTAGAATGGCAAAAAGACATGCATATTCTATTCATTGCATTACCCCCTAACTTGGTAGGAAAAATAGGGGGAAATGATGAGATGTGAGTGTTGGCTTGCTGCTTGTAACAGTTGAAAGGTTGCAAAGGAAAGCGAATGCAAATTAGATCTATGTTAAAGAACCCTTCCTGTGATTAAACAACTTGAAACTTATGGGAGAAATGGTTATGGAAGAGGAAGTAAACATAGAAGAGAGGATAGAAGATATCCTTCTTATCTGATCATTAATATCTAGGAAGGAGAAATCCATAGTCACATGTAGACATGCCATTGGGGATGTAAGCAATGGGCATTGAGAAAAGAGATGGTAGGTGTAATAGAAGACATGCCTCTGTTGAGATTTTCTCCATCTAGTTGCAGTTTCACTGAACCAGTTTCTCTCCACCCAATTGGGTCCCCACAGCTGCTATGAAATAACCACTCCCGGAGTTAATATCTATTTATAATTGTTTGGCTATTCAGTTAGGTTTCTTACTGGCTAGCTTTCTGTTAATTACTAAACCATAACTATTAATCTGTGTATCTCCACATGGCCTTAACTTACTGGACAATGCCCGGGTGTCTTACCCTTCCAATAACTACATGGCATCTCTCTGACTCTACCTATTATCTTTCCCTATCCCTGTTTGGATTTTCTGCCTGACTAAAGCCTGCTTGTTCACTGGCCAAAGCAGCTTTATTCAATAACCAGTAACAGAAACATATTCACAGCATACAGAAGGACCTCCCACATCATCCCTCAGGTCTGATTTTAATGCAGAGAAGGAAAAGTCTATTAGTCAGTGTGCATGTGGCTTCTTAATATTAGCCTGCTACAAGAAACAGGTGATCAGGGAGTACTTGGCATCTGAACTGCTTGCACTAGGAAAGACCACCCCCTCCTCATGCTCCTCCTCCTTTGACTGCGTGTATGCATGTACACATGCAGGAGTACACACACACTGAAGTCACAGAAGGACACCAGGTGTTATATTCCTTCTTCACAGCCATATTCCCTTGAAAGAGGTTCTCTCACTGAACATGGCATTCAGGTTTTCCAAGTAGGCTGGCTTGTGTCAATCAAGCCCACTGACACCTCTATAACACTGGGGTTACAGGTGTAACTGACCACATTTAACATTTTTGTGTGTGCACAGGGATTTGCACAGATACTCAGGGTTGAGCAAGTGGTCCTATCTGCTAAGCCATCCCTTCAGCTCCAGGGAAGCCCTAAACAAGCATCAATAGGGCCTCTCACAGCCTATGGACTATGATATAACCTCGACAGAGGTTGTATGTGCTTTATTAATTCATTCCTTCATCAATATTTGATAATACTAAATATCCCCCTGACAATCAAATCAGTAACAATTAGTAGTTTAGCATGGACTAAATTTGCAGTTTCACAATTGCTTAAGATGTAAAGCATAATTTAATTTATTTATGAGGAATCTGTGTTCCCATTTCTGTGAAGTATATGCTCATATTGTTTGACTCTTTTTTGTACTGGGTCCTTGTTTTTGCTTAATGGCTTGTAGAAGTTCATTACGTGTGTTGTTGGTACAATACTTTTGTTAATTTAAAGTGATATATGTGACTCTTTTTCATTTTTAGTTCGTTCTTTCACCTTCTTCATAGTAGCTATTGATGAGGGGAAAACTAACTTTAATGTAATCAAATTTATCAAATTATGGTTTCTCCTGTCATTCTAATAGTTTTAAGTTTTCTTTTATTTCCACGTGTCTAATCAAGATTTTTATTGTCTTTGACTAAGAATAGAATTTTGTATTTTCTGCATAGGTATTCGGCATTCTTCAAAGGAATTATTGAATTTATTGTTTTCATTATTCTCTGGAGGTATTGCAGTCATACATCAGTTTTGAATGCTTGCTGATCCTGTGACCCCTTTCCTATTTTTATAAACTATCCAATACATCTCTCAGCCAGGTTCCTATTAGACAATTTGTTCCTTATGAGGCTACCATTCTTTCTGTTTCTGTTCATGAACTCTCGTTTCCTTAGTGAACCTTAAGAAATTGTTAGTTCAGGGTAGTTTTTTCCTACTGAAACACCAACTTTGTCTGGTTCACTCTAAAATAATCATTTCAACCTCTGCTCTGCTATCTTTAGCCCTGAAATCAGTTTTGGTCCATGAATACACAATCTTCTCCTAACACTGTTCTTGGCTTTAAATGAAACCATGGCATATTTCTAGAGATAGGGACTCTTAAGCAAGTTCAGGCTTCTACAGCTTCTACTCACCTTTATTTTCATCTCTCATTCATGTTTAACCTACACATTTGCTTTCTCTTGAATGATTTTTTTTAAAGACAATTGAAACAGCATTTGCTCCCTCACCTACCAAGCAAGTTGCTAGTTTCAGGAATATCCCTTAATTATCCTCCATTAAGCTTTTTCAACATCTAGTTAATTTTGTCTTTTTAGGCTATTTCACAGTTTCCATTTGTGTTTTCAGTTGCTTCAAATCAATCCTGCATTTCAGCACAATTCTTTGTTATCTTTTATTTCCAAGATTATACTATTTCTCCCTTCTTCTTCCCCCTCTAAGCCTTCCCATTCACAATCCCCCCTTGTTCTCTTTTGAAGTCAAGGCTTCTTTTTTTTCATTAATCATTGTTACATTCATATACATATATACATATGTACTCCTAAATAAAACTTGCTTAGTTTGCACAATGTTGCTCATATGTATGGTTACTGGGCTTACCATTTGGTATTGGGTAACCACTTCCTGTGTTCTTCCCTGATGAAGAATATTCCTCCCACTCTCAGCATTCCTTGGTTACCTATCGTCTTTTGTATAGCATTGAGGTCCCATGTCCACTTTGGTATCCATCGGTGCTTTTCATGTCATCAGCTTGGTTCCCAAACTGTGTGGCTCAGGAATGGAGGAAGAGGGAAGACAAGTAGCTAGTGAATAAAAGTTTGATGTTATACAGAATTACCCCTGCATATGTCCGGCTAAGTCCCACCTAATTGACCCTACTCGAGAAACAACCAGAGTTTTTAAAAGATATGCAAGAGACGCTACCACAAAGCACTGCAGCATGCTGAAAGTCAAGCAGACAGGTAAGAGGCTGTATTTGAAAGAAGGGCATGGGGCATGTTGTACTTCTCACTTCATAAATTATTTTCCACGAAGGCAGGCCATGATTATTGACAAATGAGGTGATAAAAATCTTTGCTAAAAATCAAGTGATAATTCTGGCATGCAAAACTAGAAGATAACGTCCAGAGCAAGGCTGGCTAAGTGAGAAACATAGGACATAGCTGTGAGAAACAAGTAGAAAGAGTCTCAGAGCAGCAAGATGTAATCTGTGGGTGGGCTCCAAATCTTTATGGTAGAGACTCAAAGTAGCAAAGCTCAGGTTGAGAACTGACCTGGGGGGGGGGATTATTATGTAACTAAATGCCACACAGGTTGCTGTTTGAAGCCTACAAAGTAGATTCATTTAAAACAACAGCAAACAAAACAAAGTAAAAGTTAACAATCTTGCATATTTTGACAGTATCTAATCGATGCTTAGAACACAAAATTATTTGACACATTGTAAGGACAAAACAAACAAACAAACAAAACAAAAAACAAAGGAAAAATGCAAAATGGTCCAGATATTGCAATTAATATTCAAATATGCCAGTGCTACTGTTAGAACTATACACAATGATCTAAAGAAAGTATAGTTCTAATGAACAGAAGAAAAATCTTCGTACATGTGTATATGTGCTATGTGACTATGCGTGTGTGTATACACTTATGTGTGGAGGCCAGAGATCAATCTTGGTTGTCACTTCTCAGGAGCCATCCACCTCATTTTTTGAGACAAGATCTGAGGTTGTTAATTAGGGAAGGATAGCTGGCCAGCAAGTCACATGAGTCCCCCTGCTCTGCTTTCCCCAATAGTGAAATTGTAGGCATACTACCACATCCTACTTTCTACATGGGTGCAGGGGATTGAATTCAGGTCTCCATGCTTCATTATTACTGAATGATAAACAAATAAATAAATCTTAGTAGACAAAAGGTAAATAGAGAAAAACAACATGTCAATTTCAGAGTGGAAAAAAACAGCATCAGTTATAAAAGCTTCATTGAATAGGTTGATTGGTAGAATGACATCAAGAAAGGAAAGATAAAATGAACTTGAAGTTGAGTTGATTTTCATAATAAAATCTGGAGGTGACTTTTGTGGTTAGGTTAGGTGTTACCCAAAGGTCTACTGGTTAAAAATGTTTATCTCTGAGTGTTATTTTCAGAAGTGGGAGAACTTCTGGAATCCCACAGGAGGTTCTTAGGTGACTGGGAACAGGCCTTCCAATGGTATTATGCAATACTCACTTCTTTCACCTAGGTGAATAGGCTTTCCCATAATTTCCCTTTCATTGTTGCCAGGCAACCCCACCAGAAGTCTCAAGCAATGGTCCATCCAGTATTAGAGAGGATGATCAAATCATCCAAAATAACCATTTCCTCTTTATAGGTGAATTGTCATGGATATTTAGTTCTGGTAATTAGAAGCTGGTTAAAACAGTGACGGAGACAAAGTAATTAGAGAAAGTGATCCGGTCCTTAGAGAATAGAGGGGCCTTAATACATTATTACATACATTCACAATCAAAGTTTGAACAGGAAAGAATGGCGCCTGACTTATTGGCAAGCATACCCTTAAATGCAGAAAAAGCAAAGTTGCCAACTCCAATTTCTATATTAAGCAAAACTTGTTTCCATTGATCAAGAGGAAGTAGAAATTTTTAAGATAGAAGAGAACTAAGTGAAATGTTCTCTAGCAGAAGCACACTGTCTGACATACTAAAGTTCCTCAGACTGAAGATAGGTTATACCAAGTAACTACTTAGCATCTACACAATGGTAACACTGGATCCACATAAGTGGCTGTTTCCTTTTTAATTTATTTAAAGTATATAACCATTTAAAAGGAATAGTTATGATGTTTTCATGTGAAATTTAAATACTATGCATTTCAAATGCAATATGACAAAGACGTACAAAGTATATGAAGATGTATGGGCTTCATCGGTTACTAGGTTTCTACATTTAATGTGAAGTGTTTCTTAAGAGTAAGAGGGTGAGGCTGCCAACATGTTGGAGGGGCTAAAGGTCCTCATCATCAATACTGATGACTTCAGTCCCATCCCAGAGATCCAAATGGTAGAAGGAAAGAATCAACCCCCACAAGCTTTTGTCTGACCTCCACACATAAATAGATAAATATTGAAAAAGTTAGTGATTACACAAAGCTGGCTATGGAGACACCTGGATAGCATACATGTTTAGCATTGCACCATGCACAACAGCTACAAAATGGAACCAGCTTAGATGCCTAGCAAAAAAATGAATCAATAAATAATATAAAAATGTGACAGCACACACTGTAGAATTTTATTCACCACAAATAAGAATGAAATTATGTCATTTGAAGGAAAATGCAGTAATCTTGGGGAAAACTAGGATGAAAATAAAAGGGGACTATTAAACTATTCAGGGACTGTAGAAATGGAATGACACAAATGGAAATGAGATTAGAATGCAGAGAATAAATCCGAAGTACATTATCTGAACTTATGGATGTACCATAAAGAAGAATTCTCTTTGTAAAACACACACACACACACACACACACACACAGGGAGGCATCTGCTGCAGTGGTCACATGAGTGTAAGATCCGACTGTCCTAAAGATGAAGTATATAACTACAGGGAAAATGGAGTCTTTATTATGATATAATTAATTCTTTAGGGGCATAAATAATCATGAATACATATGAGCCTAACAACAGTGCTCCAAATGGATATCAACTAAAACATGAAAATTCTGAGACAGAAATCTTGTGACAATATCACAAGAGACTTAGACCTCTATGTCTTGAAAATTGATGGAGCCAATAAAAATATCAGAAAATACATAAACAACATAGGTAGTTTTATAAATCACCATTCCTTTGGTATTTATAGAACAGCATATCAATAGCTATAAAATACATGCTCTTTTAATTGTGCATGATGTATGTTACAACAGGCTACATTCTAAGTCATAAACTGCTTCATTGATGTATAAAAAGTGAAATCTAATGATCTCTTAGAAAAGTAAAAGAACATAAACCTGTCAGAAATATATCTATGACATCTAGGACACCAATATTTGTAAGTAAACAATACATGTGGGTTATAGAAGAAATCAAAAGGAAATTAGAAAGTATATTGTTAGATAATAGTGAACACACAATATTTCAGCATTTTGGGAGGTATACCTCTAGTTAGACATCTGTTTTTATTATAAAAGAAAAAATCATCAATAATATATTTGCTAGCAAAGGGCCAAATAATTGTTAAAATAGGCAAAAAGAAGAAAATAACACTTATAATAGCAAAAAAACCTAGTGAAATTAAAGGAGATAAATAATCAAAGGAAAACATGGGGTTTGTTTATTAAAATTATATATAGAGCATATACAACACAGATAATATATGCTGTACACTACACATAAGATATAATACACAACATATATTATGTAATATATGTAACATATATGTTATATATGAGTTCCATATATATGGAATTGATCAGTTTTTAATAGTATAATATATAAAACAGACATATGTTACATATAATACATAATATATATACACATATATTCCATATATATGTATGCACACATATATATACATGAGCACACATATGTATTCATCTAATACAATTATATATATACATATATATATATATGTGTGTGTATATATATGTATGCATATCTATATATATGTGATCAGTTTTTATTCAGATGAGCTAAGAGGAGAAAAAACAAACTTCCATCAAAGGATGCAATAAGGAGGAAGATGAGGGTTCTACAAAAATACTGTAGTTTCAGAGTTATTAAAAGGAAAAAAAGCCATCCTTGGCAAGTTCCATTATTGTATTCTGAAACTGTGTTCTGTGTAGCAACACTGGTCTGAGAAAAGTATCTTCACTTCTCTATGTACAATTTTCCAGGCCTCTTTGCTCATTAGTTATACAATATACATACATGTGCATGTTATCACACACATGCATTCATGCACACATATACATGCATTGACACATATACAAATATAAAAACACACTATATATACTATACACGTGTATACACATATGCACAAATATATATACACATAAACACTCTACACACATCCATAGACACATATACAATACTACTTACACATGCACACATATATATGCATACATTCATGACACACACACACACACACATATATATACACAAGCATTCACATATACACACATGCATATACACACAAGTGCCATTGGTACACTATCCTGTTATGCATATAATCACAATAGCCCAGCTTCAGAAACTTCCTTGACTAAAGAGCTTGGTGCTGTATTCTTGTGTGCCTTCTGTCCACCTTTGGTTAGTTACTAATCCTGCAAGTGAGAAGAAAGCCTTGATTCATTTCAAATAGACAACTGAGCAGCCCAGGACTTAAATCAAGATATTTAGCAGATTTCCCCTACAGTGAGAATTCATGGGAAACTGCTGGTAATGGAATGAAGCCTTCATGGGTGCTGATCACTTAGGAATCAGGGCAAGAGACTCAACTAGGAGAATGGGGAACTAGAAAAAGTGGGAGTTTTTGAAAGAAATGGGAAACCAGGCCTGCAGAAAAGAATTAAAGGCCACTGCCAGCTCGTGTGACTGGCTGGCTTCTGGCTCCTTGTAGTTTGTCCTTTCTGACATAGCAAACTAGACATGAGAGGGTAAAAGAGTGACTGATAGACAGCACATCAGGAAGTAGATGCTAAATACCTGCACATTTTGCCTTAAAAAGAAACCCAGGTTAATTACTCAGATACCCAGCTCCACCACAGAACAGCCTTGGGTATCATGAAGGCAGGAAGCCACTACAAGGAAACACACCTTGTGTCACAGACTGAAGCTTTAAAAACATGTTGTGCCCAAGTTCCTTGTGTTATTCATTCTTCCCCTTCATCTGTCTTTATCACTGCAACAAAACACCCAGAGAAAAGCAACTTTAAAAGGGATAGGTTTGTTTTGGCTCACAGTCCATCAGGGACAGAAGGGGGTCATGGAAGTAGACAGGTAAGGCAGCGTGTGAAGTTATACCTGTGGACAGGTAGCAGCTGGAGATGGCTGTTGTTCTTGAATTCCCTTTCTCCTTTTTATTTAGTCCAAGAGAGCCCTGCCCATGGCATGGTACCACTCACTTGGGCTTGGGGCTTTCCAGCTCAGTTAACCTAAAATAGAAACTCCCTCACAGATGTTTCCATGGTGATTCTAATCTGTGGAATTGACAATCAAGATTACCTGTCACATTCCCAAAGCAATCCTCTGAAGTGAATTCAGGGATTGCATTTGACTCATTAGATTGTCCATGCCCTGGGGAGGAAAGACACCCCCCTTACTGTTTCAACAAGTTTCACTCAAAGGGAATGCAGAGTACACCTAATTTCTCCTTGCTGTGGCTGCCAAAGCATATAACAATAATGGAAGGGCTCAGTCAGCTCAATTATTCCTTTAGTACCTTTATTGCAAAGTGACTACCTATCAGAGCCTGCCAAAGGAGTTACAGACACACAGAAGGATGACATGGGCAGAGAGATTGAAAGGGTAAATTGCTAATCTGGGGAGACCAAAGCAGTCAAGTAATTAACATGAAACCACCTGGAGAGCATTAATCTTATAATCAGACCCCCATAAATCAGACTTTCAGGTATATCTAAGCACATTTGGAGTGATCTAAGGGATCAAAAACAAACAAACAAACAAACAAACAGGATAATGAATTCTGGAGTATAAGACTCAGGACATTTAATTCTAATAAACGTTTATCGAAATGCCATTGTTATTGTTTAGATATTCAGTGTCTCTTCCAAGACTCATTACAATGTGATAGTCATTAGCCTGTGGTAATACTGTGAGGTAGTAAACAATGTTTTAAATTATTTCTTTATTTTTAAAACAATTTTATTTTACATACCGATCCCAGTTTGCTCTCCCTTCTGTCTTCCTGCTCCCCCACCATCTCCCCATCCCACCCTCCATCCACTCCTCAGCGAGGGTGAGGCCTCCCATGGGGAATCATCAAAGTCTGTGACATCATTTGAGGCAGGACCAAGGCCCTGCCCCCTGTGTCTAGGCTGAGCAAGGTATCTCTCTAAAGGGAGTGGGCTCCTAAAAACTAATTCATGTACTAGGGATAAATACTGGTTCCCTTGCTAGAGGCCCCACACACTGCTCACACCACTGTCACCCACATTCAGTCTTATGCAGGTTCCCCAGCTGTCAGTCTGGAGTCAGTGAGCTCCCACTTGCTCAGGTCAGCTGTTTCTGTGGGTTTCCCCCATCATGACCCCTTTGCTCATATTGCTCCTCTCTCTCTATGACTGGACTCCAGGAGTTTGGCCCAGTGCTTATATATGGATTTCTGCATCTGCTACCATCAGTTTCTGGATGAAGGTTCTGTGATGAGTAATTTAAGAGTTGGTACCTAGTGGGAGGACTTAGGCAAGGAGGGATGTGCTTTTGAATGGGATACCAGAATCCTGGTTTCTCTGTCTCCCTTACCCTGTCTGTTTCCCAGACACCATGCAGAGAGCTTCCACTGTCACTATGCATGTTTGTACCCATGTGCCATGCCTCCACATGCCCCAGTGTGAAAAGGACAAGCGATTACGCATAGAAACTTTTGAACCCTTGAGCTAAATTAAATCTTTAAAGCTTTCCTGTTAGCTGCCTTTGGTATTTTGCCAGAGACAGAAAGCTAAAGTTTTCATATGAAAACCCTGTGTGTGATAAGGAACACTTATATACTTGTCTTTTAATCAGGATGTTAGTGTCCCAGCAATCATCTCGCCCTCTGTAGCTAAGGACCAGCTTAATTAGTTGGGTTGATAATTCATGATGCAGGGAACAGTCACTGAGATAGAATTAGAAATGTAAAAGTCTCAGAAAACAACTCTCATGAAAGTAAAGGAATGTGAACAGGATTAGTTGGGCAGCAGAAGCCATCAACCTATGATGTAGACTGACTGAACCTCTTCCAGACTGGGCGGGGGTGGGGGGGCAGGTCTAAAGGAGTGCAGGATCTCTAGAGGTGATTTCCTTGGCATAAATGGAACTCTTGAACACTTAATTTTCTGGATAGTCCTGGGCATGCCCTGTTGAATCAACAGCTAGAGATGGCAGATACCAGTCCTCATGAGAGGTAGACCTGAAGGAATATCTGAGAGGTTCCTTGTTGCATCCACCTACCAACGAACCACAAACAAGACCTCTGACTCACCAACTTCAGAGTCAAGGACAGGGAAGAAACAACAGTATGACTGATTTCCAATGTTCACCTCATAGACATAAGGAAGGCCCTGACTGGTCCCTAGGAATCAAAATGAACACGGACCAGAAGACTTGGAAGCACCATCCACAAAACCCTGGCTCAGCACCACAGAGAAGATGCTGTGAAGCTCTATATCAGGGATTCTCAACCTTTAGGTTAAGACCTCACTGGGGGGTCAAACAATCCTTTGACAGGGTCACTTGAGACCATTAGAAAACACACTTATTTACACCAAGATTCAGAACAGCAGTAAAATTCCAATTACAAAGTGGGAACGAAAATAATTTTATGGTTGAGATCACCACAAGATGAGGTAATATACTAAAGGGTCACAACACTAGGAAGACTAAGAACCACTGGTATATATGGATGATCACTCAGCCCCCTCAGTCAAATTCCCAAGCTGGGTTTCATAGGAGTTCAAGTTCAAGAAAGCTATTAATTTGAAACTTGAAGAACTCTCTTCTGTCCTCTTGAGTGAGCTACCTCATCCATGCCCACGACTCTACCCTTTAGGAAGTCAATTTCAGGGATTTCATACTACTACTTAGATTGTCCTTGCCCCAGCTAGAGTAGGTGAGACCTCTACCTTACTGTTGCATCCCTTACAGATGGTCTGAGTGGTAGGAACTCTTGTGGAATCAATAATACTAGCTCACACACACAAAAATGTGGTCACCACTGTTCTCAGGTAAGACTCCCAGGGATCTTGAGAATTCATACTGAAAAAATGTAGGGACCCCCCTGGAGTGGAAGCATCAGTTTTTAGAATTCCCAGAGGAGTCACATTCCTTTTCAAATCTTTTGATATTATGTAGAAAACAGCCTGATATTTTGTCCAGCAATGTCTCCTAGGTTCAGAACATATCTTGCATAATCCCACAACTAGGGGAAAGGGGCCACGGTAGGAAGGCCAAGCCACAGTACTTAATCTTCTATTTATCTCTGATGTTAAGCAATAGCTAAGAAGGTTGAAAGGTTCACTTTAAAATGTCCTGTGTAGAGATTGGACCAGTGGAAAATCAGAAATAAAACTTGTGTTTGGGGTTGAAATAACTAAAGTGCTGTAGTGTGACGATATTGTGTAATATTAAAATGGGCTTGTTCTTGCCTGTGTTTATTTTTCGAATTGCTAGAGAAGACAGATGTGTATTACAATTGTTCTATTGATTGTATGGAAATAACCCTTGGAAAGTCACATAGGTTTTCAATGCCAGAGTGTGTTCTGAAAGGTGAAGGTTTTCCAGTTTCACACACATCAAGAGAGTTCCCTAGTCTGGTGATTAAGAGCTGTTCTCAGAAACAAGGTCTGTGTGGGGCCATAGCGAGGCCTTAAGCCCCTATTTCAGCACCAACCCTTCTCCTCTGGGTCCGTTAACTCCTTTGTCTGCCATTCTAAAAACTTGTATTTAGGGCTTCTATACAATCACCTGAAGTATTCCATCCTTGTGGACTAGGAATGCTATGATACTGCCTCCTTTTAATAATTAAAGAAACAGAAATGTTCAGTTCAGACAGGAATGCCTACATCTCCCGGTTATATTACCAGTCTCAGAACCAGGAGCTCACCATTTCAGCTAGAATGGCTGGCCAGCAACCCCACCAGGTTGTGCCAGGCTTTGCCCACCCCATACTGGAGTTACAACCAAGCACTGCCCCACCTTGCTTTCACATCAGTTCTGGATCTGAACTCAGGTCTTAATAATTGTACCCAATCACCTTATGCACTGAGCTGTCTCCCCACCCCTGCAAGCAAACTTTAAAAACCCACTTTAGATGTATAGTCCGTTTTCATGATACTGTAATTTTAATTGCTGCTGGACATTAATGACACGAGAGGTAAGTTATAAAAAAAAATCGAAATGGAAGGAAAAAGTAGGAGAAAAGAAGACAGACTGGTCTAACAAAGAATATTTTCTAGATGATAAAAATCCATAGAATGTACAATGCTTGGGGGAATATGAATGACAAACATTGTTAATTCCTGTGACACCAAAAAAAAAAAAAAAAAAAAAAAAAAAAAAAAAAGGTAAAAAGATTGCTAAGGGTTGATATTATGTGTACGAAAAGGTAGAAATGGGGGGAACTGTATGTGAATTCATGACACAGTATATATTTTGAAAAGTCCACAGCACTACACAAGACAGTGAACCCTAGTGCAAACTCTGGACATAACTTATTAATGATGCATGCACACTGACATCAGGTTAGCAAAGCCACCTCCCTGATGAGCAGTGTGGATAGTAGCAGAGGGGAGAGCTGATAGAGGCTTCATGCACCCTTTCCAGTCCCCTATACCCCTGTAACTCGTTTACACAAACCAGCACAGGAAGATTGGGTATGTCCCGATGTCAAAATCCACCCTGAGTTTAGCATCCTAGAATAGGTCACCTACTAAAATGTCCAAATCATAGTGAATACATCCTGAACAAAGAACAAAGAGAAACAGCCTTGAGATGCATTTCCATTTTTCCCTATTCACTGAAGGCAGCATGCTCGTGCCTTTAAGTTGTGGACAGATGGTGTGGTGACAGGCATTGGTATTCACATGTGCAGGACTGAATCTCATTACACCCTAACAAGAAGATGATAATAGAGACAATCACAACGAAGCCCGGCTAATCATATACAAGGAAGCTGATTTAAGGGGTGGGTGGGGGCAGGGACATTTTCATGCAATCTGAGAATGGTGATGATGGATACTGCTTTCATTATCTTTTATTTCCTTTGTTCCTTGAAGAGCTAAGTAAACCAATGCAATTTAAAAACGAATTTCCAATTACAGTACAGTTATTTTTATTATTGGGATTTCTCACAATATTTCTTCTGAGTAGCCCTCTCTTTTACTTGCTTACAACGTAATACTCGGAGTATTAAAACAAAAACCATTTAAACCACTTTCTGCTCCTTTAGACAAGTGAGAGCAATAAAAATAAAATAGGCTTTCAGCAAAGTCCCAAGGTCATCAACAGACTCACCCAATTTCACTATGTATGAAATAGGCAGACCTTGGCTTCACCTCTAAATACCCTACAATGCTAGCCAGCAATCTCACATATTTTTTAAAATTCACTTAATCAAATATAGGCACCCATGCAAAACCTTTCTGAGAAAAAGTGAAAAATATATATTCTTTAAAAAATAATGATTGAAATTTGAAAATATCCATAGGTATTTTAAAGTGACAATGTTGTTCCCCTTCCTGTTCTGGAACAGGTGAGCTTTTAAGGAACTCTTTCATAGATAAGAGATAATGCGCTTGATAACAGGAAAAATGCAAATACTCTTAAGTGTCTTGAATACAAGAGAAAGAAAATGAGTTAATGACCCTCGAGGGAGGTACAGGGAAGATGAATGTCTCTGTGTAAATGTGTTTCCAGCAGGAAATCAGAGATAATGAAGCCCAGAGGAGGATGACAGATCTTAAAGTCAGAGTGTTGAGGGGCATCTGCTGTACACAGAGAGCAGAGGTGGGATAGGAAAGGGACAGAGACCAGTTTGTGGAAGAAAATATCAAAGCCTCTTGAGGCCAAGTTCGGGAAATGTCATGTAAGCTCACAGAAAAATTTAGATTCATGGCATAGAGCAGAGAGGCTAAAAGACATGGGAAATCTCCCTGGAGGAGATAAAAAAAGGTAAGACAGAACTGGTGTACAGCTTTCTCTGAAATCTGTTAGGGAATGGCAGTGGCCAAGACAGGGCTGAGCTGCCATGTTTTTGTGGAACTAAAAGTAGGGGGCTTTGACCTGCAAAAATCAGATGATGATTAAAAGGCATCTGTAGACTGGAAGGAACCTATATAGTCCTGCCCTACTCATTCACTCATGAAGGCAGGGGCAACCTTGTCTAATTCTGTGCTGACTCCAGGGTCAAGGTGCTTTGTGCTTATTTTAACCCCAGTCCTATTTACTAAAGGGAATAGGAAGCACATATATTCTGTGATTCACAAACAGAACCATAAAATTAACAGACAACTAGATTGAAGACCTGTGGAGTTCCTACCGATCATTCGGAAAAAGAGAAGGCAAAAAATGCCAAGAGTACATACTATCAGAATTCTCAGACAATGCTTTGGGTTGGCTAGGTTCAGGAAAAAATGATGAGCATGCAATAGACCAAGTCACCAGAAGCAAAAGGAAGTACATCACAAGTGTAGCTGTAGAGCCCCTCCCCCATGCCAGAATCGCCTGATTCACATTGAATAGAATTTCTAAAGCAAACAGTTCTAAAATCACTATAACTTTAGAGAACGATGATAAGATAAAAAGAAAAGAAAACTAGTAAATGTGGAATATTATTTAGGAATAATAATAAATGCCCTAGGAATTTAGAGGAAACAACAATATTAAACCAACCTCTTCCTTGTCCAATACACCATGCCAGCAAGGCATAGGAAATAAAAAGACAGTGAGCAACATCCAACAAAAGAAGAATTCTACTAGGTGTGATGATGGCATGTAACTATAATCCCAGCACTGTGGAGGCTGAGATAGGAGGACTGTGATTCTCTACATAGTACAAGCTTGTCTTTTACAAAATTATTCCAATTGTCTTCTAAACCTAATAATGTGCTGCCTTCTACAGGAAGTTAGATAGTTGCTGAGATTTAGTCAAGACAGGAAGAACAACTTTGGAACAAAGTTCTAGCCACTGGATTGTAGGGAAAAGATTATATCATCTATCGTCCCTCCCAGGTTATACCCACCCTTGCTAACCCCCCACCCCCAGTCCTCAATTTTCTACAACCTTCTATGCTTCTGTTGTGATAATCCTAGGATGACTGAGTCACAACTCAACTGTGACTCAAGTCTTGCATCTCTCTTGTATGAGAGCCCTCACCTCTGTTCTGGTTAGAGAAGAAAGGAAGAGTCTCTTATAATCACTCAATTAATGGACTTTATTAAGGTCTTAGCCTTGGAGGGAAAACATAGTAATGACTTTTGTTTGAGTCCAAACAGCAGCACCCTTTTAAGAAATCTCTGGGAAAGTAGAAGCATCCCAGTCATGAAGATTCAGGGATCTGAAAATATGTCATCCACAGCTTTAGACACACCTCACTCTAGATGCCCTGGGAAAGCTTTATCATATCACCAAAGGCTGGCAGAAAATGCTTTCACTACCAACAAAGGAGTGCACCAACAAGTCTTTCCCACAGACCACATCCTTTCCCCACAAATAATAGCCAGTAATTCTACTTTCCTTCAAAGATGAACATTTTTCTTCACTATTACATTTTTTAACTTCTCTTGAATAATTCTTGAAATGTTGAGAAACCCAACATTCCAGAATTATTTCTTGAAGTGAATTCCCCCATAAAGCTTATGAGATTGATCATTCTTCAAACAGCCAGAAAGTGATATCAATATTTTTCAACTCAGTAGCTCTTTACTGTTTATATTGATTAAATAATTCAATTTGAGATTTGTGGCCAGACAAAGCAGGTATATGACAATGGAGGCAGCCATGCTTGTTATCATTTTCTTCACATTACTGCCATCTAGTGTTTCATTTTATTATGGCTCACTAGCCAGGTTGCCATTAATGCCCTTGTCAGATTAAAGGCAAATAAAACAAGAACAAACAAAGCATCAGCTGCGTCTATTATTAGATAACATTGCTCCTCTATTTTTACATGACTAATGAGGTTATTTTCTAAATCTATCACAAAAGAAAATTCCTATGATTTTATGGGCTGTTTTGGATTTACTGTGTTTATTAAGACTTGGGAATGTTGTACTTTTAAGATGGCTTGCTAAAAATTATGGAATCCAAGAAGCAGGCTACTTTACAGATGAAAAACTGTGACCAATGAAGGAAAAGTGATTCAAGTCTTTGTTGGAGATCTCAAGGCTGCTAAGTTCAGATTGGAGCCATAGGAGAGGAGGGTTGCTGAGTCAGCCAGGCCTTCAGTGTGAACCTGTTTTAAGAAAACATGTCACCAACCTGTTGGAGACAGAATGAGGAAGTCATGAAAATAGTAACAAGATGAGATTATGTCAGTCACCATTTGGTGACACACAATGAGACGGTGTCTGAACCAACACTGAGGAGTTGGCTATAGAGAAGATGGTCTGGGGCAAAGGGGAATCATAGCTTCAGCGCAATTTGAAGCCTGTCCAACCACACACACTCATAAAGACATGTTTATTTTATTATCACAGGGAGACATAGCAAGGTTGCTGTGATTTCTATGGTATGAAAGTAAAACTCACTGTGAACTCGGGGTATTACAGTCAGAAAACAGGATGAGGTTGTTCACTTGTTATTTTTGATGTCTGACTGCACGTAGACAGTAAGGAATAGAGAACCCCAAGAACAGGACTTGCATTTCTTCCTTCAAATCTTTGGAGTCCATGCCAAATCATTGTTTCTCAATAGAAGAATGTGTGGGTTATAGTTTCTTTAGATTTTGCATCAGTATTGTTTTGTGCTGAATCATGTGTGAAATTGAAAACTCCCAGGGTATTAAATATGTGAGCCTGAGTAGACATTTCACTGAGTAGACATTGAGGAAATATTGATGAGGTTATTAATTTTCTTTATCATAGTGAAAATCACAAATGTGAAAAGACAATACATTTTTTAAAACAATCAAATATAAGTACATAATTGTGTGAAATTGATCCTGGTTTTATTTAGTTTTTTTTTTGAGAATTTCATAAATGAATACTGTATTTATATCATTTCCATTCATCCCCTTTGTCCCCTCAAACTGACTTTATTTTCAAAAATCTAAATTATATATATATATGTACATATATATGTATTCTATATATTCTAGAATATATCTATATATATTCTAGAAAGAATAAGGTTCTCACTTTTAATATCGGGTGATAAAACTAGAAGTTAGCCAGTGAAAATCAAACTGAGCCTTGGTCATGAAACTAGATATTTAAATAAGGCAGCTGTCATTTGGAAAATACTACTTAAAGAAAATAAGAAGGGAATGAGTGCTCTGATGTCAGACAAGATATCTAAGTGATCAAACCCATTGCAGATGCCAGGAACAGAAACCGTCACAAGCCAGGGGTCTGTATGCTGACATCAGGTGTGTTTCCACAGCTAGGTTATAGAGCAGTGATCTGCTACTAAGGAAAGCCTCCTGTCTTCTTTGTCCTCAGAGAGTTCATCTCCACAGGGCAAAAATCTTATTCCTGATTCCAGCTTTGGTTGTGTGATGGTTAGTTTGACTTGTCAACTTCACACAATCTAGAGTCACAGGGGAAAGGAATAGCAGCAAGGGGTTGTCTAGATTATACTGGTGTGCCCTGAGGGAAGTTAGTCTTGGTTACAGTAATTGAAATAGAAATTAAAATTGACGCACTGTCCATGGTTGCTACGTACCAGGAGATCTAAGTTACCTCTTTGTGTCTGCTACACCTTGGGATTTTAGAGTTTCAAAGTGATGTAGAATATATCAAAAACACTGATTTGAGGTTTGTTTGTTTTGTTTTGTTTTTCTAAAGAGTAATCGTTTGTCCTTAAGAAACTTCTCTTAAAAAACAAAAATAGAAATCCTTTTCCCCAGTAACTTGTCCTTGAATTTAAATTTTGGAGTCAAAGCATTTTTTAAAAATTTAATGTATTATTTTACATGTCGATCCCAGTTCCCTCTCCCTCTCTCCCTCCCTTCCTTTCCTCCCTCCCTCCCTCTTTCCCTCCCTACCTCACTTGCTCTTTCCTTCCCTCTTTCCCTCCCTTTTATCCTTTCTGCCCTCTCACATGCACTCTAACCACCCTCCCCTCCCATCCCCCCACCTCAATTCCATATGTAGGGGAATGCCAACCAGTTGGGGTCATGTAGATCTGACAGGTCATGTGGAGTAGGGAGTAGGGCTTCTCTCCTGTCTCTAGATTAAGGCAGTTATCCCTCCATGGGGGATGTGTTAGCAGGGTCCTTTTGTGCACCAGGGATACATCCTGGCTCCACTGTCTAAGGTCCCTTAGACTGCTCAATCCTTCTGGCTGAGACCCATATTCAGCGGGGCCTGAGTCAGTCCCTTGCTGGCTTCCCAGCTATCAGTCTAGTGGCCGTTAGCTCCTCCTTGTTCAGGTAAGCTGTCTGTATGTGTTTCTGCCGCCTGGTCTTGTCCTCTCCATCTGCATCTGGGTTCTAGTTCGACTCAGTGTTTATGTATGGGTGTTTGATCCTGTTTCCAACAGGCATTAGTTGAGGGCTCCATGGATAAGTTAGTTGTTGATCTCACTCTCCGGGAAGGGCATTTATGATAGCCTTTCCACGAAAGCTCAAATTGTTAGTTGGGAGCAGTCTTGTTCTCTAGACCTTTCTTTGTGTTCAAATTTATCTTCAAACCAATATTGGCTCCCTCTTTTATGTTCTCTCTCTCTCTCTCTCTCTCTCTCTCAATCTCTCTCTCTCTTCCCTGTCTTCTATTCCTAACCAGGCTCAATAAAGATGTGGATTCCTTCCAGACTAATGTGGTTTGATCAAGCCAGACTTCCTGAAACAGAGTATGAGGTGATCCTACATTCAAAACAGCTGGACAAAGCAGCCTTACAGACTACAGCCAGGATTTCTGAATCTTCTTCGAATCCCCCATGACAGTGCCCCTTACCAGCAGGAAGTAGTTTGGAAAGAACAACGCCCAAATTCCCAAATATTGTCTATAAATGTTTGTTTTCATTTAAATGGACTTTGTTATATAAAATAAATTAAAAAAAAAAAAAGAACTTCTCTCAGCCTCTGCCCGTCATCACTAAGACATAATAATCAAACTTTAGAATGTGGGCTCACCCATAAAAACCACTCAGTAGCTGAGCAGTGGAGGTCTCTCCAAAGACAAAGCCGCAGGCCTGCTGGGCACACCTGTGTATCTACAGCAGAATTACTAGAGTGTGTGCCAGCATTTTAAAAGAGGTACTGCGAGAGTACTTTGAGAATGGAGACTAAGTACAGGAGGCAAAAATAACCAGTTATTACGAAGAATGCCGCAGAACCAGTGGGTGTCTCAAACGTACTCAGGCTCTAGAATACAAAACTGTCCTCGGTGAATACATTTCACAAAGAAATGGCTTAGTAGATAGAAGGGGTGGAGGACCTCTCATCAGAGTTTCAGAAAGAATAAATGATAGGTATGCAGGACAGAGTTCCAACATTCAGAAGAAAAAAGACCCAGAAATGGAGGCAAAAGAAAAAGTATGTGCAAAAGATGTGAATAAATACAAAATATAAAGATCTTACATTGAGAATACAACCACAGATAGACATGTTGACACGTGCCTTAATCCCAGCTCTCAGGAGGCAGAGGCAGGAGTTTGAAGCCAGCCTAGGATCGCCAGCACTACACAAAGAAACTTTGTCTCAAAAATCAAAAAGAAGCAAAGAAAGGAAGGAAGAAAGAATACAAGATAATACCAAATAAGAGAAAAAAGGAAACTCCCCAACATACATTGTAGAACTTATTAGTAGTGATGGTTAGTGTATCATCAGACAGCTTCTAGGCATACTTGTGAGGGAAGAATTGTATATATATATATATCACTATGGGTAGCCTATGAGAAGGCCTATAGAAGACTGCTTTGATTATATTATCTAATGTGGGAAGGTCCCCTTTAATTGTGGACAGGACCATTCCCTGGACAGGGGATCCCTGACTGTACAAAATGGAGAAAGCAAGCTGAGACTAGCATGCATGCATTCATTACTCTCTTCTGACTGTAACTTCCTGACCCAGTGACTTCTCTGTCTTGAAGGACGGTAACCTGAGTTGCAAGCACAACTTTTGTTGTTACTTTTGTCTGGAGTGTTTTATCACAGCAAAGGGAAAATAAACTAAGACAATAAGAGAAACAATAGATCAGGTTGAAATCAAACTTAAGGACAATGTTACATACACCAAGAAATTCAACTAACCAATTTTTCATGTGAACACATAAGTTCCTCTCTTCTTTTTCTTCCTTCCTTCTTTCCTCCTTCCCCCTCTTCCTCCCTTCCTTTCTTGTTGGACATGGGCATCAGACCCTGAACTTTATACGTGGTAAATAATCATCTATCACTGAATTGTACATCCCATCCTCAGATAATTGCTTTAACATGTAGAAAGTAAATTGACTTTACAAATTCATAACTTATTGAGTTGTCGAGTTATAAAAATTGTCACTGAATCCTAATTAAGAATATTTCAAACATCTTATGATTCGCAGGTTCTGCAAAGCCCTCAAAATAAATAGCATTTCTGAAGCATTAACTAGAAGAAAGATAAAACTAGGAAGAGGCTTCAAATGATTGATAGCTTTGTAAGAAAGAAAATTATAATCAAGAGACAATTTCCTAGACACTATTAAATGATAATATTACACAAAATTTATCAGGAAAGGGTGTGTGTGTGTGTGTGTGTGTGTGTGTGTGTGTGTGTGTGTGTGTGTGTGTGTGTGTGTGTATCTTTGTTGTCAGTTTGGCATATCTGGGAAGAGGTAACCTGAGTTGAGGAATTGCTTTGATCTGATAGACCTGTGTGACCTTTTATTGATTAATGATTGATGTGGAAGGGTCCAGTCCATTGTGAGCAGTGCCATCTCTGGGTAAGCAGTCCTGGCCCTGCTAAGAAACATAGCTAAAATGAACTTGGGAGCAAGTCAGTAAGCAGCATTCTCCCATGGTTTCTGCTTAAGTTCCTTTCTTGAGTCCCTGCCATGACGTTCTCTCATGACGGACTGCAACCTGTAGGCTAAATAAACCCTTTACCCCCTTCTAGTTGGTTCATTCAGCATTTTATCACAGCAACAGAGAAGAAAACTATGCCGGGTGAGAAGCAAATGTTATTGAACTCCATGTCTTTTTTCTATGGAGTTTATTTGAGGCTTCTTGTATCCCCAGTTCAAACTCAGATGTCTGTACTCAGTGCAGAAATAAAGATAACATCCTTCATGGACTTGGGTCATTTGTGACCCAGACTATATAGTGAAATAGTTAAAGACATCTATTAATTTTAACACATGAGAAATTTAACACATGAGCATTCCAGAGGATTCCCCAGTCTCTAGAACATTCCTCTAGCATCCATTGTTTTGTATAACCTATTTCTCTTGGACAATCCAGTTTAACACTAAGCTCTACTTTGTTACATTCCAGAAGAGTGTGTTGGAACTAACTTTGGCTCACTGGAGATGTGATACATTCCTGTTTTGCTGTACACAACTGTATTTTCCAGGAGCTGAAGAGATGGATAAGGTCTTGGGTTTAAGCACTGCTTTTGGCCAGAGGTCTTTTGGGATTCTGCTAATCTCTAAGCTGGAGGGTGATGGGAGGTGTCATTCTGTAAATATGTTTCTCTAATCGGTTAATGAATAAAGCACTGTTGGCCAAGAGAGGAGGGACTAGGAGACAAGGAGGATTCTGGGAGATTTAGTAGAGTGAAGTCAAAATGTAGGAACGAGAGGAGTAAGAGGTCTGGACTCTCTCTCCAGTAAGATAAAGACCATGATGAAACACTTAGATTTATAGAAATGGGTTAATATTTAAGATAGAGCTAGCCAACAAGAAAATCTAGTAACAAGCCAACAATTTCATAATTAATACACTGTCTCTATGTGTTATTTGGGGCTGTTGTGGCCATGGGACCAGGCTGGTGGTAAACTGCTTGTAACAGGAGGGGCCAAGTGAGATAGATCCAAGCTCTTCTGGTGGAGGAGTTAGCTGTGGATAAGCCAGACTTGTCTTCTTGTGAGCTGTCCTGGGTTGGACAAACCAAGTTAAGAGGATAGATGGAGTCTGTCCACTGCAGGTGAGGTTCATCTTCTTGATAATCAATCACATTCCCTGCAGCATGAGATGAGACAGGGGCTTGCAGAGCACTTTGCTCTCATTAATCCTCAAAGCCACTCCTCTTTCCCAAATGAGAACACGGACAGATGAGTTTCTCTTCGTCAAAGGAATGTGAAAAGGCTGGTGTGTGAGGAAGCTGTAACCAAACCCAGCCTCCATCTGGAGGACAAGCCACTCCACAATCCCCATCCTTCTTGGAACCTGTACTAGGCAACTGCCCCAGTGCAGGGGCCTTCAGCAGAGCAAAATTAGCACTAAAGTATATTTGATGACAAAATAGACATTTTTAGTTGCCGTGACTTTGGAGTGCTGTGGCATCGATTACGTTAGGACTAGGTATGCTCTATGTTACCCAGCCAAGCTCAGAGTACAGCCCCTAACACACACACACAGAGAATTAACAATCAAGCCAGTGACAACTGTGAAAAGTCTACTCCAAGAGGGTTGTGCTCATTTCCATACTCACAGCCTCTGCCTGGTTTTGTCTATTGCTGTCTCTCATTAATTTTTCAGGGGCTCTCTCTGTTCATTTTCACTTAGTCCTGGCTACGTTTTTCCCCACAGTGTTACAAAACACAATTTATATCTTATCCTTCCCACCGTAGAACACCTGGAAGGGCCCAGATATCCTCTTTGCAATGAAACTATGAATGTATCTTGCTACAGAACCTTAATGTCATAGAGTCCCTGGGACCATTGCAGCCTCATCTCTGTCTTTTCTTGTCTCTCTTGCCCCTCCTGCTCTTTGGTTCTCTTTTTCCTTCCCTCTCTAATCACAAGTTCTCTTGGAACAAGCACCAGCTTCTAGAGTTACTTTCTGAAGTCTCTCCCCTGTTCCTCTCTTCCTTTCTTTCCTCCTTCGCTGCTTCCTCCTTTCCTCCACGTCTTTCTTTCCTTGTTTGCTTGTAGTTGGAGGGGTTGAACTCAGAACTGTATGCATGCTAGACAAACATACTGCCACTGAGGTACAGTCTCCACTCTCTTTGCTTTGGACTTTGAGTCAGGGTCCACTAAATTGCCCAGACTCACACTGGGACCAAGGGAAGCTTTGATCTTACAATTATCCATCCTCAACCTCACAAACAGCTTTGGAATACAATCCTTTTCCACCAGTCCCAATTTCTCATTACTTTTTATTTTTCCTATTTCAGCAAATGCCTTCATGATAGGGCAGTGAGGAGGCCGTGCCTCTTCCCGACAATACCTTGACCATGTGTGTGCTCTCTGCTCTGTGCCCCACCTTCTGGGCTTCTATCCTTCTATCCCCCCCCCCCCCCCCGTTTAGATCATTCCTGCCTGCTCCTGAGAAGAACAGATTGCTGATTCAGCAGCCATTTCTGTCACTGAGAATTGTTGCAAACTCAAGTGGGCCATGTCATCTGTCTTATTTTCCTCATGTGACAAATGAAGATAATGAGTGTCCCTGTCATGGGGAGTTTTGGAGGGTGTGAGAGAAAATATGCACTGCAAAGCCATGACTGGTATGTTCCAAGATCTAATTGTTTTAAATAAATATTTCTTATGGGGCTACATAGCAAGGAGTCAGCATGTGTGTGTGTGTGTGTGTGTGTGTGTGTGTGTGTGTGTGTGTGTATAAACTCAAAGGAGATGGGCTTCAAGACAGTTCTGTAATTTGACACTAATATAACTGTGAATCATGACTTCTTTCATTGGAGAGGGGAGGGGCCTTGGAGAAGGCAGGATGGGCAAAATAAATGGGCTCATGTTGCCCCCTAGTGACAGCAAAGGGAGAGTAATGAACTAAGGAATCATTGCTCTGGCTTACCTATAAACACACCTACACAGCACCCATGGTCCAGGCAGCATCTCTGGAAAGACAGCCACCAGGTAAGACAAAGGTAAAAACAAATTATGTTTATAGGATTGTTACCGTGTTAGATAGAGTCTCCAGGTGTCACTCTGATTCTTCTTCATCTGGCCATTACCCACTAGTTCATTTAAACTTGGTATAGAGTCTCCTCTCTTTCTCTTTTTCTCAACCTGAACTCGATACACCCCCCCCCAGGAAAAGAAGATGCTGATTAAGGCATCAGAGATTGAACAAAAAGAGTTCTGTCCAAATGGTTCTCAAGAAAAGATCCATCACTTGAGATTCATTTGGAGAAAGTGACAGACAAACAAAAAGCTCTGGCTATGACAGAGTTAAGCCTAAGGAGCTCAGGGGACCAAACAAGGTCAGAGCACCCATGAGGGAAGGTTGCAAAGTCAGATGGGTCATTGCTGAAGAAGTAGCTGAGGGAAGAGCTGATGAATAGGGTGGGGTTTGTATATGGCTTGGAGGTAACTCCAATGGAGTCAATTCACTTAGAAGCACCATGAAACCAAGATGGCGACCTGAGTGTCTACACTCAGGCTGGATGTCACAACTGGCTCTTTCCATAATCTCCCAAAATGCTGCTTAGGTTTTGTTTTTGTCAATTCGACACAGGCTAGGGTCATCTGGAAAGAGAAAAATTCAATTGTGAAAATGTGAAATGTGACCACTAGATTTGCAATCAAGTCTTTGGGATATATATATATATATATATGTATATATATATATATTTGATGTGGGAGTATCTAGTCTAATATAGGCTGTGCCACCCCTAGGCAGGTGGTCTGGGTTGCATAAGAAAACAGGCTGAGTGAGCTATGGAGAGCAAGCCAGGTAACAGCATCCCTCCATGGTTTCTGCATCAGTTCCTGCCTCTAACTTTCTGCCTTGAGTTCCTGCACTGGCTTGCCTTCATGACAGACCACTTCATTAGTGAAAGCCAAATAAACCATTTCTTCCCCAAGTTGTATTTAGTCATGTCTTTACTTTTATCACAGAACGCAGACTAAGATACCCGAAGTTGCTTCCTTTTGGGGAAGCTAGGCTCCATCCTCCCTGCACCCCTGATATCCCCCATCACTCTCTTTCTTTATTCTTTTCTTTCTCCTTTTCAGATATACATGCTTATACCTTGGAAGAATCCTTCCAGGCAGATAGTTAAGCTTGAACAAATCCCAGAGTTAGAAGTATGCTTTCTTAATTAGAAAAGAGAATGAGTTTGGTATTGGAAAACTTCCAACATATTTGGAAAAGCCTACTTGGGGGCTCTTCAAAATGTCTGTGCATTGTTATTCTTATAGAAATCAGATATGTGAGAGGAGTTGAGAAACAAGCCAGACAGGAGGTGTGAGTCATATGGTCATTGCTAGATCATAAAAACCATGAGGGCATTTATTAAAGGAGGGATATTTATTTCTTTCCATGTTTGCTGTTAATAAGGTCATTTGTTTTTCTAGATCTTTGTGACTCTGGGGACTGAATCACTGCTAAAATGTGACATTGAGGAGGCTCAGGATGGGGTGACTTCAAGGGAAAGAGGCACTGAGACCTACTAATTGCTCTGCTGGGAAAACAAGAATGCTTTCTGATGTCAGTGTTTCAAAGAAAGAGGCTCAGTACTCAGCTCTGCAGGGAGCACATAGTTGGGTGTAGAGTTATGGCCCTCTCTGATAGTTCCTTTTAACTTGCTCCTCTATAGCACCAGTGGGGTCAGGCAGATTCCAATAGACTGCATCAATATGTCCCCTGTCTGTCACTGTTTTGTGTTTGATGCCCTTGCCCAACTTTTATCTTCTAATGTCTGGTTTCCACTCATTTGTGATTTAACTGATCACTTTCTGTGATTTAATTGTCTTCCTATCTTGACATTTAGGTTATGCTTTTGAAAAACATGTTTTACTGGTTTCCCTAGAATTCACATATATATTTACAACTCCTCTAAGTGTTTCAAACAGGGCTAGGCCAATGCATGGGTTATGAATTAGTCATGCCTTTGCTTTATGGTAAAATAGTCATAATTCCTTCCCCAGGTCTCATGCATCATTGATGTGACTCATTTCAGTAATACATCAGCATACACTCATAGGCATTCTTGTGTGTGTGCATGCAATTCAATACATTGTTCTGCTTTGAACAAACTGGGTAATCATCTATGGATTAGATAAATGCAACTTTGGTTTTCTCTTGTTCCTTCTTCAGTACTTTGGTTTCTGAATTTTGCTCTGAGTTTCTGAACTTTGTTTCCATCTTTCTCCCTAAAGAGCCTCCCCTAACATTTCTTGCAAGGCAGGTCTACAGCTAAGGGAGTCCTTCTATGTCCTTTTGCTTTTGAAGGGTTACTTTACATGAGAGAATTCTGCTTTATTTATGCTCCCCCTCCCATGCCTTTAAACCCATGCTTTCTTCTCTCTTTCATTATTTCTATGAGGAAGTTCATGTAGTTCTCACCTTGGGCCCTTGATAGATGAGTGTGACTTTGTTTCTTCTCTACCACCTTGCAGGACTAGTCCTTTATCTACAGTTTGAAACAAGATACATCCTTCAGGATTGTTTTGTTTATTCTGTTTGTGTCCACTGAACTTAGCTTTCCGAGACTGTGGTCTGGTAACAGAGATTAATTTAAGACAACTCCTGTTTAAATATTTCCCCTGTTCTGTTGTTTATTTCTTCATTCTCTTGTATTCAGATTGTACACATATTACTTCCTTTATCAGTGTTTCACAATTCTTGGCTTTCTATTTTCTACCTAGTCTGTTTTTGTTTGCTTTTCAGTTTTGAGGTTTTCATCAAGACATTGTCCCACACTCTTAGAGACTCTGCTCTCAGTTTGGAATCATGTTCTCCTCCTGTGTTCACCCTAGCAGAGCCATTCCCCATTTCTAGCATTTTCTTTTCATCTCTAATAATTCCTTTTGGTTCTTTTTCAGAATGCCCACCTCCACTTACACTGCCTATATGTCCTTGCAGCTTGTCTGTCGGTCTACTTGAGCCCTTAGCTTGTTAACTACAACTGAGTTCTTGGGGTTTGTTTCTGATGATTTTTCTGTCTCTTCCAATTGTGGTTTCTATTTGTTTATTTTGGAGGTTTCTTTTTCAGTTTTGGTGGCTATTTTTCTTTCTTTATTTTGGCATTGCTTATAAATATCCCCTCTGGTAATTCAATGTCATGTATTAGGTTTAATTAAATGTAGTGAATATCCCTTTAATGACTTCATGGGAAAGAGTGGGAGGTAGTGATGCTATTTATAGTACCCTGCTCAGGTCTAGGGGAGCCTATGTCTGTGACCCTCATCATTGATTCTCAGTTTTATCCTTAAGTGGGATCATGCCTTCAAATGTATTACATGTTGAACTTATAAACAAGAAGCTCACCAAAAAGTGCCTGGTATAAACATAGGCTCAATAATCTGAGAATGGAAGTTAACCCACAATAAGAGAAACACTGAAGCCATGGAAACTCTATCAAGAGTGCCAAGGAAGCTTGCCAGTCCTAGACCTTTGCAGAAGCCTCTGAACACAGCAGGAGCTTTGGCCATGTCTAGGCATTCCAGCTACAGCCAGAGTCTGTCTGTCTGTCTGTTTGCTTTGCCTTCCTGGTCCTCACCTATCCCTTCAAGGACATGATAGCTTCAACTCTCAGCTTCTTCCATATCCAAGCTGGTGACTGTCATCTGATGTCTCAGGAAAACACAAGTTGCTTGTCTGGTGGCAAAGTAACCTGATTTATTTAGTTTGCTTTTTCCCTCCTTGCTTCCCCTCCCAGAGGGACTCTGAGTGCATTGGCAGAAACAAGTGTCTGCAAACTGGCTAAGATCTAATCTCTCCTATAAACCAGCACAGGAAACCTGCCACACCCAGACAAGTTACAGCAAACTGAAATGGCACCCTTGTCAGTGTGGTCATCAAATGTGCCAGGTCTGGTTCATATAGACTCTTTTTGAAGCATGGCCAATGCCTTCCCATGGAGTAGTTTAGACTTTTCATTACAAGTTCAGTAAATCCACATATTTTTTTTTCCTCATCAAGTGGTTTATTCTGAGCGACTCTGCCAATTTTCCATTGCATTAATGGAAAAACAAAGGCCCCTCCCATGCCTGAGGTTTTGTCTGTTCTGTTTGTTGTTCAGTAGCCCTAAATGCTGATGGACCCTCCTGTACTCATTTTCCTTATATGGAAAATGGAAATAATAACTCTTCGCTATTCTTGCTTCAGGATGACATTGTGGCTATATGTGAACATAAGGAAATTAAAGTCTTCAATTGGTGGGATGTATGCAACTATCAAGCCCCACCTCCATCTCTCTGACTCTCTGTCTGTCAATTTTTCCTTACTATTTAGGGACACAAATACTTGCAACTTCATAAACATGAGAGAGTCAAACTACTACAACAAGATTGAATTCCTCAAGTATTGGTGGTCCCCAGCTTCCCCAGCTGTAAAATGGAAGACTTTAATCATTGGATAAAGAATGTGTCTTCTAGTGGAAACACTGAATGACTCTGGCAAAGAAGGCACATCAAAACCTGCCTGTTCCATTTCAGTGTGGAACATACCCAGTGATGGCAGGCCAGACAGCTTGCAAGAGTCACCTGCATTTGGAATACAGATTGTCAGGCTTAGTGCCAGGCCTGCACACACAAATGTCCCAGGATGGTCTGAGAATTTGGAGTTCTAAACAGCAAAGCAGGTGTTTTCAGTAACATTTCAGAAATGGTGATGAGCATATACAGGTGATGTTTGTAGATGTACCAGTGAGTGTCCTTATGGGAGTTACTGTGGGGAGATCGAGAAGACATCACTTTCCCTTATCCAGACTTCTTGTGCTCAGATTGCCATTCAGCCATTCAACTTCTATTTCTGTTTTTTTTTTCCCCAGCCAGTTAGCAAGTGTGTATATATGTTCATCCTTATGAAAAGCTCCATGACCTAAACTATGATTTTCCCCTTGTGTTTAGAACCTTGCCTTAATATTAAAGAGATTTGCTGAGTAGTATTTCATTGTGTAAATGTGCCACATCTTCTTTATCCATTCTTCAGTTGAGGAACATCTAGGTTGCTTCTAGGTCCTTGCTATTACAAATAATGCTGCTATGAACATAGTTGAACAGATGTCCTTTTTGCAGGAATGTGGATCATTTGGGTATATGCCTAAGAGGGGGATTGCTGGGTCCTGTGGTAGACTGATTCCATTTTCCTGAGGAACCAACATACTGATCTCCAAAATGGCCGTACAAGTTTGCACTCCCACCAGCAGTGGAGGAGTGTTCCCCTTTCTCCACGTCCTCTCCAGCATAAGTTGACATTGGTGTTTCTAATTTTAGCCATTCTGGCAGGAGTAAGATGGTATCTCAGAGTTGTTTTTATTTTTCATGATAGCTAAGGATGTTGAGCACTTTCTTGAGTGTCTTTCAGCCATTTTGGAATCCTCTATTGAAAATTCTCTGTTCAGTTCTGTACCCCACTTTTTAATAGGGTTATTTGATGTTTTGGTAACTAGTCTCTTGAGTTCTTTGTATATTTTGGAGATCAGCCATCTGTTACATGTGGGGTTGGTGAAGATCTTCACCCATTCTGTGGACTGCCATTTTGTCTTGTTGACTGTGTCCTTTGCATTACAGAAGCTTCTCAGTTTCAGGAAGTCTCATTTATTAATTGTTGATCTCAGTGTCTGCGCTACCCATGTTCTGTTTAGGAAGCTGTCTCCTGTACCAATTTGTTCAAGGACACCTCCCATTTTCTCTTCTAAGAGATTCAGTGTGGCTGGATTTATGTTGAGGCCTTTGATCCATTTGGACTTGAGTTTTGTGCATGGCATATCTGCAGTCTTCTACTTCTACACATCCAGTTGTGCCAGCACCATTTGTTGAAGAGGCTTTTCTCCTTCCATTGTATACTCTTAGCTGTTTTGTTAAAAATCAGGTGTTCATAGGTGTGTGGGTTAATATCAGGAATCTTGCCCCTCCTAGAGCCTCCTTGGGGTGCTCTTCCTCCAATTTCATGGGATGGAAATAAAACATTTATCATTTTGAGTATGAATGGCATTCACTAAAACACAAATTTAAATATTTCCCTAATTTGCATGCTAAGACAGCTATTTCCTGGGAATCTTAAAGTCCTATATATGTAGAATTAACTGATCAATAGGGAGCTTGGAGGAAAGGACATACTTTGTCATTTATTTACCAAAAAGCTTTGGGCAATTAAACTGCTTAAACCTCAGTTTCATGTAAATGAAAATGTAGAGGAAACAGTCCCTCATATCTCCAGGATTACATGAGAGAAAGATGTTTATTAGCTACGAACTACTTTAGAAAATGATTTTGCAATCATTTTCATTTTTAAGAACATATTAATTTGAAGTTCCATCAAAAACCCACAGTTTAATTCATTGCATTAAAGCTAAAGCTGAATTTTCTTTGCATAGTTTTCTATGTTAGTTTTGATCTTCTGCTGAGATTTAAGTGAAGTGAACCTGGTTGTGCCATCCAGACACTAAGAGCAGCAAAAGTGCCTGGTGGAGTTTCCCTTTATTGTCTGTAATGGAAGGCCAAGGATGATACCCAGCCTTTACTCTATCACACTACCATGGAAATGGTCTCATCCAGTAGAAGCACATGGCCCTCAAGGCCATCATCTTAGTGTCCTAGTCATCTGCCATCAACCTTTTATATTTACCCTTCCTTGCTTCTGTCACCATGAGGACATCTTGTGTGTGTGTGTGTGTGTGTGTGTGTGTGTGTGTGTGTGTGTGTACGAGATCATTCTTATTTCATTGTATCAATCCCTCACTCATGGGCACCTTTCATACCACATCCTCCTCCCAACTCCATATCCTTCTTTCATAACTCACTGTTATCTTTCGGTGCACAGATATAGGGCCATCCATTGGAACCTGTCCTGTTAGGAGCCAAGTTTCTGAAGAAAACTGGTCCCTCCTCCTTTTCCCAGCAACCTTCACCTGTCAAAGCTCCTCAGCTAGGTAGGCCTGAGGCTTCATGAGCAGATCTATGCAGCATTTCTGACTGACTTGATCTTGTGCAGGCTCTGGACAAGACAGGGTCATTGCACTCATGGATTCACAGGAGAATCTTTACTTCTATAGAGACACCCCCGCCCTGCCTCAGGATACCTCAGAGGAGTATTATGCTCTTTAACCTCCAGAAACACAGCTAGCAAACCCTGGAACTTTCCTTCAAATCCCACTAACAGCTTTGTGACCCTGAAGCATCCTAAAGGCTAAGCAGTTTGAAAGAACAGAAATACCATATTTAGGAAACCACTCCTGCAGGAGATGTGCAGGAGGCCAGAGCAGAGGGCAAAATGTGTCTTTTGTTTGCTGACAGCATGGAGTCACAGTTTGCAAAGACAGTTTGTTTTGATCCCCTGAAAACCATACAAAATTAGCAAAGTCATCAGTGCACATGCTAATGTCCGTAGGGGAACCCAACTCCTGCCTTTGTGCAAGATGAACCTGGGATGTCATGGAGACTGTCCCGGGAAGACAGTTTCTACTTCTGCTATTGTCAAAAACTTTCTAAGTTGAGCCAGAGGCTGCATTGTGAGCTCTGTCCATATGGCCAGATTGCTGGTCCCACTTCAGTACTTTGGCTACTAGGCTGGCAGGTAGGCCTAGTGATTTTCTTTGTTTTCCTCCCTCTATTGTTAAACTTGGGAATTATACATCTATTCTTTCACAGAAAAACTTTAGGACAACAAGAAAATATTTTATTCAGAAATTTGAATATTTTTCTATTTACTAATAAAAATTTGTGTACATATATTAATCTAGAATATGCAACCTACTAATACATAATCTATTTTATTTTTATGTTTTTCCAATATTGTTTCAGCAGAGGTTCAAACAAGGTGAATATCTCTAGATCATTCAATGTGTTGACGTGTTGCAATCTGGCAAGGTTGTATTAGCTGTGTGTAGAAATTTTCATCTATATTCTAGGATCAGTAGGATATAATCATTTAAAAGCTTCTTAACTTAATCTATTTAAGTTGTAACATTTTCATGGGCTTTTGTTTGACAGCAAGTTTTATCATTTTTAATCACTGGGTATTCTTATCTGTAGGAACAATTTGTTTTCATTGACAACTTTTTCTACTTAGATTTTTTATTTATGTTTAATGTCGTCTAAAAAATGAAGCGTAGAAAGATAAAGAAAAATATGATTTTAAACTCTAACTACTTCATGAAGTTTGAATGCCTTTACTTATCCATTGATATATTCCATAACAGAAACAACATGGCACAGTAGAAAGAATAATAGAAATCAGTATGTTCTACTTTATTGGTTTTTTTTTTCTTCCATTAGAAATAATCGCTAATGTATGTTTAACTCCTAATGCCCAATGATGATTTTTTCTTTTTGTTAGCTTCCACTTCTTTACTTCATTATGAAAGAGCCTCTCACCCTGGCTTTGGATCCTGTGGTCAGAATTTCCAGTCAGTTCATTTTGGAGGCTTCTGATGATAATTACCTTGTGCTACTTTGTGTATTTTGTTGTGTTCTTTTTTACTAACTGGGGTAATTGAGAGTACAGTCCAGAGAATAGTGTCATGCATGTACTAGGACCCTGCCAGCCTTCTTTCAGAGGCCTCTGTACTCAGCTCAGCAATGGAAATCAGTACTGCACCGGCATGGTGTCCCTTTCTTTGTAGTTCTCTGTGTCCTTTACTCCCTGGGCAACTCCTGTGCTTTTTGTACTCACGCACAAGCATTTCTATATTTTTGACTTAGGCTGTAGTATTTCTTCATTAGACTTATGTTGTTGTCCCCCCATCCCACTTTAGTGTGGTGACTTTTTTTTTTTTCCTACTGACTTATTACTGCGCGAATGGAAGATACATGCATGTAGTATTTGCCATGTTGATTCTATGTAGTGTGGGGTTTTCCTGTATCAAACCCACAAATCCCTTGGGTGTTAGAAGATGAATTTCCTAGAATCTCAATTCGAATGGCTGGGATAATTACAACCATTAATTCAAGTTTGGGTGTGTGGGAAGCCAGCAAGCTCATTACTATAGCAGATATTTTCCTATTCCGACTCTTGGGTTTCCTCGTGAGCTTAGAGACTCAGTGTGGATCTGTTCCGAAGAGTGTTGTAAAGTTAACCCCTATGTGACTGGGTATCACCTTTAAAATGAATCCCTGATGGACTGAGTACTATAAGGTCTGATACCTTTTTTTTTTTTTTTTTTTTTTTGTCTTTATTTTCAACATGGACCTCCCCACCACCCAACCAATAAACACAGAACTTTCTCTGCAGCCCATTCCTACCTCATGCTCTTTAAACATATCCTTTTAATGAGTTAGAACACCAAAGATGTCAAATGAAAGCCATCCCTACTTACTTTTCACCCAGCTTTCTCTGAAACAGCACTCCCTTAGAAAGGGAACTTTTGTTAACCCATTTAAGGAAGGATTTAATCCTTTTATTAATGACAACAGCTTGGGTTTTTCTCTCATATTTGTAAGCTCAGGTATCTTATGATGGCAAATCTCTGGATTTATATCAAAAACTCAGAAACAAAATAGGTCTACAGATCTGGATAGATTGCTAAACATAGATCTTACATCTAAACATCTTACTATGTAAAGGATGGAAAACCATTAAATCCATGTAAAGTAATATTCCTCAATAAAAAAGTTCATGAATGGGGTACATCTGTTAGTTAAGGGTATTTGTCAGTGGCTTTTGTGTGCTTTCTGTCTCTCCACCTTGAGAATTTTGTTCATTGACCCCTGTGTCTCAGAGCAATGCAAAAACACATATCCAAATATATGGATGAAGAAGTATGCAGCATCCACTTCTACAACCATGCTTAACTTTTACTTCAGCTGCTTCCATAGGAAATCAGCAAGCTTTGGTTGTGGGCTGTCTTTCTTTAGTTTCCTTTTGCCTTCATTTTACTATTTTCTACATTAAGCCATTAAGTAAATGTTGATATAGAAACTCATAGATACACAGGTAGAGATCAGGGTTCATGGTTCTACAATGAATGCAATGTTCATTTGTTTGAATGTTAGTTTCTCTCCTTTTGGTGATGATAACTAGGGTTTGAACCTAAAGCCTCCTGTTCACCAGGCATGTGAAAGGGGCCATTTTATACAGGATGTTTCCCTACTGTTAGTAACAGCCAAGCAGAGGATGCTATTTGCTTCAGAGTTTTATGCAATGCTATTTAAAAACATCTTTTGCCAGACTCCATGACTCCTACAGTTAGTAGATATTCACTCTAGAATTTAACATACTGTCTTCAGCATTGGATTTTTTTTTACCTCTCTGGACGAGCTAAAAGGAAACTCCCATGATGCAGATAGGGCAAACCTAATCAGCCATTTGCCGGTCCATGATTCCAGTCAGTCCTCACTGAACAGAGCCAGGGTGTTTCCATTGTAGTAGCCTTGGGGATTACTTGGCTTCTTCTTGTTATCCAATTTACCTTAATTTCCTAGATCAAATCTATAAAACGAGATGATGTGATTCATCCCCCCCAAAACATTGGCCAGCCACAGATCGAACTGGCTGTCTGTGGTTTGGAGGTCACAATGCAGATGGGGCCTTCACACAGCTGTAGAAGAGGGAGTTTGGGCCAGCTGGCTTGTCATAGGGTCCAAACACAAAATTTCCTCCTGTGTTAAAATGTGTACAAGTAGAAGGCCAGGGAGCTTTTGCTGGGAAAGTCTGGGTGGGAAAAGCACTGATGTTGTTGAACCCTGGTGAAGGTGAATGGTATCATTGGAGAATGTCTAGGCCTGAAGCTATAGTCATCTCAGCATCCTTATCACTATGGAACTGGGTCTGCAGATATATCAAAAATATAAGAGCCAAGCAGTCCAGAGGACCAACTGTGAGAGCTGCATGACAGTGATGTGGATAAACACACATTTTGGGGGAAACATTGAGTGGAACTTGCTGTAAGCTTTTCTGTACAGCGGTGATAATGGAAAGAGACTCTTCCCAGGACACATGGGACAACGGGCCTCTTCACAAAACGGAAACATGTGGAGCCTCTGAGGCTTTCCAAGAAGTATTTAACTCAGCTAGAAGTAGAGTAATATGATAGCTTCAAAAGAGTGGAAGAGAAAGCCAGAAGGCCCTGGTCAATACTTACTTAATCTAAAACTATTCTGCGAGGACAACTGTTCCAAAAGAACATTTAAAGTCATGTCTGCACTCAGAAAGGGACCCGGTGGATGTGGAAAAGTTATCTGAAGAAATCATTGAGAAATATAGATTTTACCACTGGCAAGAGCACTAAATGGGTTAAAATGCTTGTCATGCAAGCCTGATGAGCAGTGGAAGGAGAGAACTGACTATCCCAAATTCTCCGCTGACTTTTGCATGCATCATATGTCACATATGTGCCCATCTCACACACAGTAAGTCACACATGCATATGCACACAATATAATAAAAAGTACAGTAAATTTTATTAAAGACATCCTACTTTAAAAAATATTGGATTTGCGTTACAATTAGACCAAACAAAGAAAAATAGTTTACACTCTCTCTCTCTCTCTCTCTCTCTCTCTCTCTCTCTCTCTCTCTCTCTCTCTGTGTGTGTGTGTGTGTGTGTGTGTGTGTGTGTGTGTGGTATAGTATGTACACTGTTTGCTTATTCATGTGTGTTCACTCATGCCTGTGGTTGTATGTTTGTACTTTTCTGTGTATACACTTATGTGTAGGGGCATTCTCTCTTTCTCTCTCTGTGCGTGTGTGTGTGTGTGTGTGTGTGTGTATTCCTTATTTATAAATATAAAAATACAACCTGTTCAGTCCATATAATGCTACTTGTGTGCATGGTTTTAGGACTCATCATTTGGCATTGGATAAACAATTAGTGTGCTCTCCCATGCAGAAGACTACTTCCTTGTTCTCAGCATTTCTTAGTTGCCTGTAGATCTTTATCTAGTGTAGAAACCCCAAGGTCTTTCCCTCTTCCAGTTAGCGTATTCATGGGTGTCCTTGTTCAGGTCAGGGTTAGGTAGCCACATTGGTGTCTCTATTCTTTTAAAGGGAAAAAAGGTTTCTTTTGATCATCTCAGTTATTTTTCTTAGTTATTTAATATCTATTCTTTTCTGTCTCAGTTTTTTTATTTTTTCTTTTCTTATTTCCTACCTACTTTGAATGTCATGCTCATGTTATTTTAATGTAGAAAGGTAAATAAAAGCTTGACTATAGAGAGATGGTAGCCTAACATGCATTATAGAGAGTCATGCTTTTAAGTATTTAGGATTTGAGGTATCTATCTTAGTCCATCTTTAATTCAGTTATATATCCTTTGTATTTATGATTATATATGTCAACTTTTTTTGCATTAGCTCAGAAATTAGAGATAACCTACACCTCTGCATATATGTTCAGCTCAGAACAGTTGGGCTTCTCAAGCAGAGTGTCCTCAAATTGCTTTTCTTACTGAAGCATCTGTCCTAATTAGCAAGCCTGACTCCATGACCTTTCCAGGTCAACCATTTTAGAGTACCTGCTGTGACAGAATTTGAATTTCTCTAAGATCTTCAGAATGTAAACAAATAATATAAAATACACAGATGTTCTGAGAAATCTACTGAGCTATTGACATGCAGATGATATGCTCCCCCACAGTGTTTTTATAACTTTTCCTTTAATGATATTTTATTTATTTTGTGAGAATGTCATTCAAATATTTTGGTGACATCCATTCTTAAACAACTCCTCCTAGGTCTGTCTCCTACTCCCTACCCACTCAGCTTTTATCTCTCTCTCTTTCTTAAAAATTCAAACAAATAATGAAACAACAAAACTTTACCAAAAGTCCAATTTGTGTTGGCCGACTAGTACTGAGCCTCATGCTTGCCCAGAGGTATGGTTAACATACTCAGTGTCACTCTGCTCACAGGATTATGAACCATATCCATTCACGACGGAATTGAAAGTTTGTCTGTCAGATCTCTTCTTCTTTTATAGGATTGAGAGTAAGGTTTTACTGACCTGGAATCTTGAAGCCTTTTCCTAAGGGTCAGAGGTGCTGATGGGAATCTTATTTTTTATTCTTACAGGGGAAGTTGATGTGTGTCTGTTTCAAACAGGAAGATGAGGGATCTTCCAGTCCATGTCTAAGTACTATGGCTTAAACCCCTCAAACTTGGTTTAAGCACTCTGGGATCAGCAGTAACTGAACATTTTCAGAACTGCTGATTTAAACATTCAACCCTGCGACCATTGCCTCAGTACCTAAATTTTATCAAGAGTCTGAATTGTGGCATACACATTAAAATCTGAGAAGTACTGGCATCTGATAATAACATTCTTTCTGAAAGGGGCTGTTGAATGTTAACGCCCCTTCATCAACAGCTGGGTGAAATGGCTGCTGCTGAGCAGTCTGTGAAATTCTTTTCTCTTAGACAAGATACAACAAAAACTGCACTCTGGATTTTGGTTTTAACACAAAAGACACACAATAGATCATGTTCACTGTCCTTGGTTCAGTTGGAACCTGTTTTTGAGGTGGGAAAATTGAAGTTCAAAGTAGTTATTAGCCAGGTCCTGATATGAGAACTGTCTAGAGGTTAGGAAAATTTTGTGGTGCAAACACTGGAGAGCCTCCATCCACCAATTTCCTCTAGGCCTTTCACTACTGAAAAGTATTGTCACTGAACCGCCAGGTGGCGCTGTCGCCACATATTTTCTAAAGGTCTTTGCTGTCACAACCAAATAGGGACCAAATTGGGAAACAGTACTGCAATCTCTCTCTCTCTCTCTCTCTCTCTCTCTCTCTCTCTCTCTCTCTCTCTCTCTCTCTCTCTCTCCTTTCTTCCCACCATCCCTTCTTCCCCTCTCTTTCCATCTATTCTACTTATTTTAGTTTCGTGAGACAAAGGTCAGAAATGAACACATAACACTTTCACCCTGTCCCAACTACTTCTTCTCTATTTTATATGAAAACTTGCAGAACACATTTAATATTCCCTTTTATGAACAACTCGGGCATCATTCATATTAACTCAGGTCTTGATTGATTGATTGATTGATTTATCCCTATGTAGCTGAAGATGAACTTGAGTTTCAGATCCTTCTCTCTCTGCCTCCCCAGTGCTGAGATTACACAATGTGTACCACCCCAGCATCTTTTTGCAGTGTTGAGATCAAATCAGGGACTAGGGAAAAATTCTATGAACTGAATTACACCCCCAGACACAGTCCGGTCTTTAAAATCACTTACACAGGTTCTAAATCATTCATCGTTCATTAATGAATGTTCATTTAGAGTTTAAAATATAAGCCTTCAGGGGGAGCTATCCAATATCAAACCTGTTAGCCAACCAAACATCATGAACTTAGCACATAGAGCCAACATGACTTAAAGCAGGGTATTTGGGGTGGGGGGCTTTCAATGTTGACTCTGTTCTTAATTGTTGTTTATCTTTTTACATTTATTTTTGAGATTGTAATTTAATTGCATTTGTTTCTTTCCTTTCCTCCCTCCAAACCCTCAATACTCCCCTTTCCAATGCAGGAATTTTTAAACTTTATCCACTTATGACACCTGTTCATGTAAGAAATTTTTACAGGACCCAGTGTGTGTGTGTGTGTGTGTGTGTGTGTGTGTGTGTGTGTGTGTGTGTACTACATATCATTGCTGATAAACCACAAGTAAGTATAAATAAATATAAATAAAATTTTATGTAAGTACAAATAATTTATTTACTTATTTTGATACAAGCTATCATGTATACTAAGCTTTATGTTTATGACAAAAAGGAAGTTCTATATAAACAAGCAAACTTTCAATGAGACAAAAAAAAAAAAAAAAAAAAAAGCCAAAACAAAGCAAACTGAAACAAAATTTCAGAATGACACCATTGAGTTCATTGAGTTTGCTTTGTGGTTGTCAACTACTCTTGGGCATTAGGCCTGACCTGAAGTATGGTTGACATATTCAGTGAGAATTCATGGAGAAAAGTGACCCGCTGCCCTTGGCCAGGAGGTATCAGTTGCTGAAAAGTTCTTGGTCTGGTTCCACTTCCCCCTTCAGTGCTGGACCCAGTCTGGCTTAAACCTTTGTTTGTGTTTTTAAAGCAGTGTGGCTTGCATGGTGATCTGTATCTTTTACATTTTCCAGGATATTTTTCTTTTATCCTCACTGATGGGATGCACTTACATTTTCAGTGCTCATAAAAGTAAGTTGAAAACTAAACCATCTGAGCAGTGCTTCTGTTGAAAGGAAATGCTCCTCTCTGATTCTGCTATTTCCCTTGAGCAAAGATCCTCTGATGCCAGTGAGGGTGATGGCGGGAGGAACATGTCCAGTCTCTCCATTTTAATCCCTCCCTGTCCCTACCTTGAGAGGAGGAATGGCTTTTCTGGTTTGTCACACTGGGTGGGAGATGGCCAAATAGCTTTTATAGTATTCTCTCTTATTTTCTCATTTTATATAGCCATCCCAGTTCCCTTTCCTTCCCATCCTCCCATGCCTCCCCACACCCCACCCATCCCATTCCCCATCCACTCCCCAGGGAGGGTGAGGCCTTCTAGAAAAATCTGTCAAGTCATTTGGGGTAGGGCCTAGCTAGGCCCTCCCTCATGTCTCTAGGCTAAGGGAGTATCCCTCCATGGGGGATGTGTTTCAGAAGTCCTTTCATGCACCAGGGATACATCCTGGTTCCACGGCCAGAGGTCTCCAGGCCTTCTAACTGAGACCCATGTTCAGAGGGTCTGGGTCGGTGCTATGCTGGTTTCCTAGCTATCAGTCTGTGGTCCATGAGCTCCCCCTTATTCAGGTCAGCTGTGTCTGTGGGTTTCTCCAGCCTGGTGTTGACTGCTTTGCTCATAATTCCTCCCTCTCCACAACTGGATTCCATGAGTTCCAGGCTCAGTGTTTAGCTGTGGGTGTCTGCTTCAGTTTCTATCAGCTACTGGATGAAGGTCCTAGGATGGCATATAAAGTAATTATCAATCTCATTATCAGGGAAGGACATTTAAGGTATCTTCTCCACTATTTCTCAGATTGTTAGTTAGGGTCATCCTTGTAGGTCTCTGGACATTTGCCTAGTGCCAGATTTCTCTTTAAACCTATAATGGCTCCCTCTACTATGGTATCTCTTTTCTTGCTCTCATCTATCCTTCCCCTGACTCAATCTTCCTGGTCCCTCATGTTCTCCTCTCATCTCCTCTTTTCCCCTTCTCTTTCTCCTGACTCCCTCTCCACTCACTGCCCCCCTTGCTCAGGAGATTTTGTCCCTTTCCCCTTCTGTGGGAGACCATGTGTGTCTCACTTAGCATCCTCCTTGTTTCCTAGCTTCTCTGTGTGTGGATTGTAGGCTGGTGATCCTTTTCTCTATATCTAAAATCCATAAATGAGTGAGTACATACCATGTTCATCTTTTTGTGACTGGGTTCCCTAACTCAGGATGGTTTCTCCTATTTCTATCCATTTGCTTGAGGATTTAAAGATTCCATTGTTTGTTTTGTTTTTCTGCTGAGTAGCACCCCAAGTACTTCACTGTGAAAATATACCACATTTCCTTTATCAATTCTTCAGTTGAGGGGCATATAGGTTGTTTCCAGCTTCTAGTTATTACAAATAATGCTGCTATGAACATAGTTGAACAGATGTCTTTGTTGCATGGATGTGGATCATTTGGGTATATGCCTAAGAGTGGAATTGCCAGGTCCTGTGGTAGACTGATTCCCATTTTCCTGAGGAACTGCCATACTGATCTCCAAAATGACTGTACAAGTTTGCACTCCCACCAGCAGTGGAGGAGTGTTCCCCTCTCTCCACATCCTCTCCAGCATAAACTGTCATTGGTGTTTCTGATTTTAGCCATTCTGACAGGAGTAAGATGGTATCTCAGAGTTGCCTTGATTTGTATTTCCCTGATGACTAAGGATGTTGAGCACTTTCTTAAGTGTCTTTCAGACAGTTTGGATTCCCCTATTAAGAATCCTCTATTCAATTCTGTACCCCACTTTTTAATTAGATTGTTTGGTGTTTTGGTGACTAGCTTCTTGAGTTCTATGAATATATTGGAGATCAGCCCTCTGTCAGATATTCAACAAAATCATAGAAGAAAACTTCCCCAACCTGAAGAAGGACATGCCTATGAAAATATAAGAAGCTTACCAAACATCAAACAAACTGGATCAAAAAAAAATGTTCCCTTGCCCCTTGCCACATAATAATCAAAGCACATACAGAATAAAGAAAGAATATTAAGAGCAGCAAAGGAAAAAGGCCAGGTAACATATGAAGGCAGGCCTATCAGAATTACACCTGACTTCTCCATGGAAACTCTGAAAGCCAGAAGGTCCTAAATAGATGTTCTACAAACACTAAGAGTCCATGGATGCCAGCCCAGATTACTATACCCAGCAAAACTCTCAATCACTATAGCTGGAGAAAACAAGATATTCCATGATAAAACCAGATTTCTAGAGGGAAAACTTCAACCCAAGGAAGTTAACAATACTCACAAAAACATAGGCAATAGATGATCCCACTTTATCAGAAATCAAAAGAAAAAAGCAGGGTAAATCTATTCACAATACCACTACCACCCACGTTCATAAAAGAAATATTATTAAAACTCAAATCTCACATAAAACCTCATACACTTATAGTAGGGGATTTCTCAGTACTAGACAAGACCACCAGACAGAAACATAACAAAGAAACAAAAGAACTAACAGAAGTTATGACCCAATTGGGTTTAACAGACATTTATAGAACATTCCATCCAAACACATAAGAATATACCTTCTTCTCAGCTTTACATGGAACCTTCTCTAAAATCGACCACATACTTGGCAATATAGCAAACCTCAGCAGATATAAAAAAAATGGAATAACTCCCCACCCCCACCCTGTATCTTATCAGACCAAGTAGTTTTTATACCTCTGCCTCTTTAAGATGCTCTGCCACTTTGTGAAAGTGTGGTCTGCTCACTGGCCCATCTTTCCTAGATATTTCAGAACACCATGCCGTATTTTCAGTTTCCAGGTAGAAGACAACTTCTGCTTCCACTGCTGAGTCCTAGGTCTAAAATGCCTAGAGGCTGCTGTGGGCAATAAACTGATAGGACGAGTTGAAAGGAAGCAAATGGTAAAATTAGAAGATACATCCAGAACTTAGGATATTCATGGGCCAGAGGCAGAGAGAGGGAGACATTGCTAGGAAGAGAAAGGAGGGCCAGCAGTGGGATAACTCAGTAGGTGAAGGTGCTTTCATTCAGCCTAGCCCTATGGCCTGAGTTCAAGCCTTTGGATCCATAAGGTGGAAGGAAAGAGCTGTATCTCATAAGATGTCCTTCTATCTATGCATGCATGCTGTGACATGTGCACTCTCACTACAACAAAATAATTCTCCTAAGAAACTAAATGGAGAAAGGAGAAGTGGAGGAGAGGCTTCAATTAGCTACACGCCCCTGCAGGTAGTGTGCATCACCGCTTGCAACAAGAACCTCTGAACAAAGCACTCTGATTGTTTTAGTTCCTACAAAAACAACAAAAGGCCAACCAGTTAAATGTGAGCCAGAGATGGAAGTGGGTCAAACAGGAAGCTAGGATCAAGGGCTATTTTTGTTTACCATTAAAGAGACTGCCTGGTGCTAAGCAAGGCAGCCTCGGGTGTGTGTGCGGCAGGAAAATCGATAGTATTTTTAAAATTCGAAGTCTCCCCCTTTTGGTTCCTTGTCCTTGCATCTGAGACATTCAAAATATCTTTCAGTTCAAAAGCTGAATGCAGGAGAGCATTGCAATAAAAGGTTAACAGCATTGGGTACTCGTTAAAAGCATGTTTATTAAAGTTCTCCCTGAGAGGGAAAATGTGTTTCAAATGTTAATTAATTCAACTTCTTATAAATCTTGACAGGAAACATAGCCAGTCCCTCATCCCCACCAGAGATGTTTTCCTGCAGGAAATTATGAAAAGAATTATCTTAGAGTCATCGGCTCTTCTGGTCAGGCCACTGGGCAATATGCACACTGTAGTTTTAAAAGCAATTCTATGGGAAAGGAGTTGAAGGTAAATACAGTTTCTCCTGTGTCCTTCATTTGATAAAGCTTATCAGATGGCCACCTGCCCCCCCCCCCAGACACACACGAGGGAGGCCTTGAATGGGGCACTAGGGCCTTTTCCTTTTCAACAAAAATACAAAGTCTACAGTGCAGAAGGCTCTACAACATTATCTGATTGAGAACTCCATAGCAGCTGCTTCCTCTCTCTGTGGTTTTGTTTTCTGTGGTTTCACTTACCCCCTGTGGTCAACTGTGATAGTAAACTATTACCTGGAAAATTCCAGAGGTATGGTATCATTTTTAAAATGTATTACTTTCTTTTAATTCTTAAATTTAAGTTGCTTGCTGTCCTGAGTAGCATGATACTTTCATTGTTTTCAGTCCTTCTCCATCGCTGCCTGGTTGTGAATCTTCTCTTTGCTCAGCATCTCAGCTCTGCATAAACTAATTTCCCATCCATCCTTTGGTAGCCATCTTTGTTTTACAAGTGACTGTTTCAATACTTGGATTAAAGCAACTCTTCCAGAGTAGCTAACAATGCTCAATGGCTGTGTTAATAACCTCAGTTCTTCATGTATGAAGAATGGTATTGCATTATCTATCATTAAAACAAAAAAAAGGAAAGAACAGGAAGCTGTAAACGGTTCATTAATTATGAGTACTTGAATTCTTGCAAGGATTCATGTTCAGTTCCCTGCACCCCCATGGCAATTCCTAAGCATCTGTAACTTCAGTTCTGGGGTGTCTAATACCATTTTCTGGTCCCTGATGGCCATTGCATGCATATTAACTAGACATATATGTAGCTAAAAGACTCATGCATGTTAAATAAAATAAATGAATCTTAAAATAGCACTCATTTAACATTTATGAAAAGATATTGCTGTAATTGTCATTTTATCATTATTGTTAATTTATCAATTTATTAAGACATTAAACTTTATCAAAGGCATGCAAGTACAAAAATAAGATACTGTGTAATCCCCCAATTTCCTTCTGGATGAACAGACTGAACCCCATATATACCATGACTATTTCCTTATACAGACATATCTATTCTAAAGCTTAAATTAAAGTAGCCAACAATATACTGGAGCCAAAATTGTTCTGAAATTTCCCATTTAAAGTATTTTGGACCTTAGTTGATTGTGGGGAACAAATTTCAGACAGCTAAATTTAGATAAGGAGTAAATTAATGAAAGGAAGGAAGGAGTGAAAGAATGCAGGAAGGAAGGGAGGGAGGGAAAAAGAGAGGGAGGGAGGGACAGATGGGCAGTGGGTGAGAGGGAGAAGAAAGAGAATGAGCAGAAAGATGAGGCAGGGAGCGAGGAAGAAGGACATAAGTCATTCTATTTTGAGTAAGGACAGTACAGAGCACAGAGAGATAGAAATCTGTAGACAAGGATCAGAAGTAAAAACGAAATCAGAAGGTTTTGTTAGAGACTGATAGGACATGGGCACTCATATGACTAGACTATATGACATATTTGAAACAGCTGCATTTAGTGTTCACAGGATAAAATATACAAGCTAGAAACTTTTTTTTAACATGTCCATTTCATTCATAGGACTAAAATGTTGGGTAATTTTGAGCCTAGCGTCAAAACTAATACTTCGAGGTTTACTCCTTTTTGCATTCCAGTTATCAATGCACTCTCCTTACCTCATCCCACTCTATGCCTGATAAATAATTCTAGAGGAGAATCTATCAGGACTTTATGAGTCAAAAATGTAGCTGTCTGAACATCCAACAGTGCACATAGCCATGCGATCCTTATGCATTCTTTAACATTAATTGATATCTAATAGATCAATATGTTAAGTCCACCTGATGAATAATCTACTTAAAAACAATATTATAGGTAAAATAACTGCTACACAAGCATGGGGATCTATGTTCAGAGACCCCAACCCTATGCAGAAGCTATGCATAACAGTATGTGTGTAATCTCAGAGCTGGGGATGGAGGGGAGGCAGAGACAGGCTGATAACTGAATATTATTGACAATTTAGCCTAGCTGAATTTATGATCTCCATGTTCAGTGAGAGATACTGTCTCATAATAATAAATCAGGCATTATAATAATCATGATCATCAACAAAAATAGTATAGAGAGCAATAGAAGATGCCCATTGTCTATTTCTGGCTTCCACAACATATGCACATAAGTGATTCCATTCACATATGCACACATGCATAAACTACACTGATATCCACATGTACACATACATGTCTTTGTAGCTTGCTTCTGCAAAGCAGACTTCTAAAGTTTCTTACTCAGGTCATAAAACCCAAAGTCAGATGTAGTTCCGTGAATGGTAAGAACTTGTTCTGCTATTATACAAGGGCCTATTGTACTAATGACTTCATTATTTAACAACAGGTTCTCCCTTTTTATGACATCTCACCAAACTTCTATGAGTTAAAAAAAATATATTCACAGGGTCCAAATTTGATGTGTGCAAATACATGTTTAGTCACCTCTAATAGATTTGAATCATTTTGTTCTCAATCCTACTTGAGTTTTCCATTTAAGATATTTTTCCATTTCTCTACTATTATAGATCTTAGAAAGTTTACCCAGAAGGTGAAAATTACTTTTTTCTGATTTTAAAATGTCAATAAAATTCATGAATATCAAATATAGTCAGAACTCGAAGAATGTTTAATGTGTTCGGGTAAGAGCACTCTTCTGCAGAATCTGAAAAGTGGGATCCAACCTACACTGAAATAAATCAATATCAAACTATGATTCAGCATTGGTCCAAACCATGGCTGCTTTAAGGGAAAAGCGTGGGTTCTCAGTTCTGCTAAGATCTGGGATACCTACGTGTCTCCCCAATTCTCATGATCTTTCTATTCAAGTTCTCACGGGTTATTTCTTCTTCTTCCAGCTACCATCCTCCTGCTTTCAGGGAAGGATTTCCAATAAACTCCCCTGTGTTTGAGTGGTGAAACAGCTCTATAGGTAAAGGCACTTGCTGCCAAATGATTTCACCTGAGTTCAATTCCAAGGAGCTTTGTGGTAAAATGAAAGAGCTGACACCTGCCAGTTATGCTCTGACCTTCACAGCCACAGTGTCAAGTATACACACACACACACACACACACACACACACACACCTATACACAGATATATACACACATTAAATGTAATTTTAATGACTCCCTTCCTTTGAGATGCACACTGCAGTTTAGAAGCATATCTGGCAATGGTTATTTAACACATTTTAAAAGATTTGGTTTCCAGTTCAGGAATTTTCCACTTACTAGATTTTTCATGTATAACTTCTTGGACAACTGAGTAATCTCAATCTCAAAGACTTCATAAATGCATTCAGGAAGGCAAAACAATCCATCTTAACAAGTAGGATCCACTTTTAATATTATATGGCATTGTTTTTATCACTTACAAAAATCCTACAAGTCATTTACTCTGTTTTTTGTCAGTTTCACTATGCAGGGAGTGGGTATTTTGTAGGCAATGGGTCCATTGTGAATGAGATTTGAACCGCAAAGCATCACAATCCTAACAAAATGAACCTGTATCAAAGCAGGAGGTACATAGGGGAGGTTCTTTCTGGTTTTAATGTAGCAGTGGAGCTGGGGCAGCAGCTCAGTGCAGTGTTTGTTGTGTAAGTATTGGGAGCTGAGTGTGGATGCCCAGTGCCCACATGAAAGCAGGACATGGTACACATTCATAATCCAGTGCAGGGAGTCAGATATAGGCAGATGTCTGGGATTCACTGCCCAGCCCACCTACCTAACCTGGTGGGATCAAAACTGAATGGGAGACGTTGTGCCAAAAAATATGTAGAAAGCAACAGATGAAGATACCTAGTACTGACATCTAGCCTTCAAATGAATACATATGTGTGGATATCCCCACATGTACCATGAACTCACACATAAACTGGATTACAAAGGATCTAACCAGATTAAACTGGTTCAGACCAGCTAAAACCGGTTCGCATGGGTTCTAACTGGATTGCACCGGTTCAGACCGGTTGAAACCGGATTAAACTGGTTAAAACCGTATCAAACCGGTTCAGACCAGATTAGACGGGGTTTGAACCTACTCAGACCAGTTCAAACCGGATTAATCCAGTCCAAACCGGATTAAACCAGTTCACACAGCATTAGACCTGTTCAGACCAGTCCAGACAGGTTCAAACTGGTTCCGACTGGATTAAACTGGTTCAGACTGGTTGAAACCAGATTAAACCGGTTCACACTGGTTCAAACAGGATTAGACCGGTTCAGACCAGTTCCGACCGGATTAAACCAGCACAGACCGTTTCAGACCGGTTTAAACTGGTTCAGACCAGATTAGATGGGTTTGAACCTGTTTAGAGCAGTGCAAACTGGATTAAACTGATTCAGACCAGTTGAAACCGGATTAGCCCTGTTCAAACTGGATTAAATCGGTTCACACTGGTTCAAACAGACTCATTCAGACAGGTTCAAACCAGTTCCGACCTGATTAAACTGGTACAGACCTTTTCAGACCGGTTTAAACCGGTTCAGGCAGGTTCAGACCAGATTAGACAGGTTTGAACCGGTTCAGACCATTTCAAACCAGATTAAACCGGTTTCACACCTGATTTTTGACAAAACAGCTAAAAGAATACAATGGGGGTAGGAAAGCATCTTCAACAAATGGTGCTGTCACAATTGGATGAGGGTGTGTAGAAGACTGCAGATAGATCCATGTCCATCACCATGCACAAAGCTCAAGTCCAAATGGATCAAAGACCTCAACATAAATCCAGCCACACTAAACCTCTTAGAAGAAAAAGTGGGAGGTACCCTTGAACAAATTGGTATAAGAGACTGATTCCTGAACATAACTCCAGGAGCACAGACACTGAGATCAACAATTAATAAATGGGACCTCCTTACACTTAGAAGCTTCTGTAAGGCAAAGAACACAGTGGACAAGACCAAACGGCAGCCCACAGACTGGGAAAAGATTTTTACCAATCCTACATCTGACAAAGTGCTGATCTCCAAAATATACAAAGAACTCAAGAAACTAGTCAACAAAACACCAAATAACCCTATTAAAATATGGGGTACAGAAATGAAGAAAGAATTCTCAATAGAGGAAATCACAAAGGCTGAGAGACACTCAAGAAAGTGCTCAACATCCTTAGCCCTCATGGAAATGCAAATCAGAACAACTCTGAGGTACCATCTTACTCCTGCCAGAATTGCAGTCAAGATTGACTGTTGTGGTCCCCGGAGTCCTTTGGAGAAATACTGGCTGATATTGTCAGTGTAGTCATGTACTGAGTACCTGTCTTATGGCAAGTTTCCCATGTTTTCTGTGATTAGACCTGCATATACATATGATGATTAAAGTAATGTCCTGGGTTAGAGAGATAGCTCACCAGTTAAGAGGACTTAAGTCTTCTCCAGAGATCCTGAGTTTGTGTAGCCGACAACTGTTTGTAACTATAATTCAAACTTATATGATCATCTCTTCTGGGTTCTCTGGACATCTGTGTTTATGTGGCAGACACACAGATACACATACAAAAATTAAAATAAAAGAAATCTGAATCAAATGTAATGCCTAAAATAGCTTTTAAATACCTCTTTGCAATAGAGACCACTACAGAAAAACAAAAAGTCAAAATGCAGTTGTGGAGCCCAGTCCCAAAGGATACTTCTAAAAACCCTCCTACACCTAAGGTTCAGGGAACACTGGAGGAGAGGGAGGCAGAGGAAATTATAGCTTCTAATAGCATCACAATTTATACCCACAAAATCTCAGTACCCAAATGTGAGCTGAACAAGGAAGACATCAATGGACATGCCAAACTAGAGCAGGAAAGAGCCTGCACCCTACACAAAGAAGTACAGGCAACTGGGAGATGGAGAGACAGTGTTTCCAGAGAAGAGCACACCCACAGTGATTGGTTGTCCAGTGCCAAATGGTCAGCCCTGAAAACACACATACAAGTAAATTATAGGGATTCAACAGGTTCTTTTTAGGAGTATATCTGTATATACAGATGCATATATGCATGCAAAATAACTGATGAAAAAGAGGCCAATGATTTAAAGGAGAACAAAGAGGGGGTATCATAGGGGGTTGAGGGAGAAAGGGCAGGGAGAAATGTAAATAAATGACAATCTCAAAACAAAAGAAACAAAACATGCCAACTGCCAAGTTTATTGTCCAGTAAATAAAAAGGTAATTGCAGTACTTTAATATGAATTTTGTCCTGGAAATAGTCAAGGCATGAATGTAGGATGTGTGTGTGTCACTGACACCTGACCTTGGCCTAGAGACCCAATACAGGCAGTCAACCTGTCAATTACACATATGGAAAGGGAGCTTTGCCCACCTGTGTTCTCCACCTCATTTCTCCACTTTTCCTGGTTCATCCTGTTGGGTTTTATTCACCTGGTTTCTCCAGTGCATGAATAATTGTCCTCATTGTAGTGACAGAAACAACTAACCTACACATTTTAGCGAGAGTGAAGCTGATTTTGCTAGGCTATTTCATCGTGAGATCTACTTCTTTCAATATGTTTTGCTGAAGACTTTCCAGTACTGTTTGTGTGGGGACAGGACACAGAGCTTGCTGGGTATCTGAGGCCTGCCCCAGGGATCTTACCTCAGGGAGCCATGCCTTCAGCCCACACACTTTCACAAAGCCCTAGAACAGTGCCACCAACTGGGAAAACCAATGCTTACACACAGGAGGCTGAGGAAAACTTTGACATTCAAATACCTGTGTACTTAGAATCAATCCTGCTGTCCTAAGAGCTTGAACTCTGTGGAGAGAAAAACATATGTGTGCATGTGGTATTTCTGTTAAAAGCCATCGATTTAGACAAATACAGTGTGAATTTTCTCTTACTAAGAACTAAGTGGCACTACCCAAGCCCTGCTTTCAAACACTAATCAAATACAATTTTGCATGAGCTACACAGACAATACTAGTTTTTAGTACCCTCTGCATTCCTGTTTATCGGGAATAACTGATGTCCTTGAAACATGCAATTCTGTTGATGCCTAATGAAGCCAGTAGCTAGAGAGGCAAAATAATAGAAGAAAGAGCTTCATTGGCTACAAGCCACAAATTGAAGGCATTTCATCTGAAAGAGCCAGCAAGGGTTTAAACTGGCAACTAGATTAGGGTGGAAGATGTTTGGCTCAAGTAACTAATTTACTTGTGTGTGTGTGTGTGTGTGTGTGTGTGTGTGTGTGTGTGTGTGTGTGTGATGACAAACATATGGATACAACAGTTCTCTCCATTCACGGATGAGAGTCCTGGGGGATTACACAGATTGTCAGGGTTGGCTGCAAGTGCTTTAACCTCCTGAGACATCTTACCTACCTCAGGAACACATCTTTTGTCTTTGTGTGAGTAAAATGAATTGGGATTGTTTCAATCAGAGAATACACTTTCTAGGAGAGGCCCAGCTGACCCTCTTTCCTGCAAAGTTAAAGGGAAGGAGACAAGTAACTCACAATAGGAAAGCCTTGACAGAGGGTTTAAAATCTCTCTTCCACATCCATACTCCATTCCTTCATCTCATGAATACATACAAATCAAACTCTTGGAAAAAATCATTGTAAAAATCAATATTTGAGCTGACACACATATACTGTCTTAGTTATGGTTTCTATTGCTGTGATGAACTCCATGAACAAAAAGCAAGTTGAAGAAAGGCTTTAATTGGCTTACACTTCCATATCACTGTTCATCATCCAAGGAAGTCAGGAAGGGAATTAAAATAAGGTAGGAACGTGCAGGCAGAAGCTGATACAGAAGCCATGGAGGGGTATTGCTTACTCGCTTGTTCCCATGGCTTGCTTAGTCTGCTTTCCTTTGGAACCCAGGACCACAGTTCAGGGATGGCACCACCCACAATGGGCTGGACCCTTTCCCTTCAGTGACTAATTAGGAAAATGCCATACAGCTGGATCCATGGAGGCACCTTCTTTATTGAGGTTCCTTCCTTCCAGACGACTCTAGCTTGTGTCAAGTTGTCATAAAATTATCCAGCACATGCACTCTGACCATTCTTTATGGAAGTTTTTAATGGTTATTGTTGAGGGGCACACTCACTTCCTTTGTGAAATGTTCTGGAATGGATGTGTGGAGATTGACATCAGTCTACAGTCTGCAGGCTTAAACTACAATGCTGTGAACCAGAGAGATTGTTCACAACTACCACACAGTCCTTGGCTATTCCTGTCTTCAGAACATGCAACTAACCCACATTCTTTAAAGATACATTAAATTAAATTTATTTGTTTACTTACTCTCTATATGTGTATCTCTCTCTGTGTGTGTGTGTGTGTGTGTGTGTGTGTGTGTGTGTGTGTGTGTGTGGTGGCTATGGAAGTCAGAGAACAACATTCAACAAGTTGGTTCCTTCCATCATGTGGGACCTAAAAAGTGAACTTGGGTCATCAGGCTGGGTGACACTTATCTGTATCCACTTAATCATCTTGTCTGCCCCAGACCTTTCTTCAAACATAGATCATATATTTTTTTTAAAAATTTTTGTCTGGAATTACCTATGTTAGTATGGTGGCTGCTTTATGAACACACTACATAAGAGCTTTGGCCAATTCTGCTTTTTAACCCAGCTATAAATATCCAACAGATATTAGAGAGACTGTGATATATATTGCCTTGTAGAGATAATCACAGAAAGTACAATGTAGAACCATTTAATTAGGATTTTATCCCTGTGTTCTCTCTACTTGTATACAGAAACAACTTCAATTGGGCCAAAGGCTGTCTCTTAATTAGTAGGTAGCCAGACAGAGAAGAACAATAACTCAGGGAGACACTTAAAGAACCAGGTAACAAAGCAGCAGCTGATCTCTTAGTGAAAGATATTTATTATTCCATGCTCTTACATTCCAAGAAATTTCAGAAGCATTCTCCTGGTTAACTGGCAATGACTAAGTGAAACAAAGCAACTCTCCCCAATCCTGCAGATAGAGTGAATCTGAAATTACTTATTAGAAACTATAGCTTTTGTATCTCATGAAATGTTGACTTGTGGCTGGACTTGGCTCCTTTAAAGTAATGGATATTAGAGAAGAAGGAAAGTGGGCTTGGATATTTGGCTGTTTCTCTCTCTTTTCTATTTGAACATAAGCACACTGCCTTGACTTCCTCTCTTGGAGAGGTGGGGAAAATCGTGTATCTGAGGCTCAGGACTCCTGTAAACTTGTCCTGCTTTCAGAACATGTGTGGTTTCATCCAGAAATCCCTCTCCTCATAAGTTAGATGTCCCCCTTTTTACTAAGCTACACCCTTCACTAAGATTGGTTGCATAGGAGAAGAGAAGTATAAAATATTATCTAACCCCTGTAAGGCAAATGTTGTAGAAGCTTGATCAAAGACCATGCTGTAGTGTGTGCTGAGGTCTCACCCCAAGCATTATAGTTACTCATTTTAGAAGTAAAGACTGCAGGGCTAAACTTCCCAGCAGGACCCAGGTGTGATGTGAAATACATTGTCTCTGGACTCATATTCTGAAAGTATTCAGTAGAACTATTTTGGATAAGACTGCCAGTGTATTTTGAGTCTCATTACTATGACAGCTCAGAAAATGAAATTAATCTTGTTGCCCACGATTGCTGTGTATATGCTATGTTGCTCAGAGTCCATCTCTACCTCATTACCTCCCTCTTTTCTCAAAATCAATATATTAAAAATAATTGGAAAAAAAGAATTGTTATTCTCCTCTACTCTTGCACTAAGGCCTTTGCCAGTTTTCCATTGTATTCAGCTACTCAGCCTCTACCTGGCCCTGAGTTAGCCAAGTTTTATTGCATGTGTTTATGTACATATGGATAGTGTATAATCCACATATATGGGAAGGTAATGTAGCTTTTATTATTTCTGAGATCATGTGATCCCACTTATACATTATAAACAAAATTTATACAAAAATTTTATTTAATTTTCCTTTAGAGCTAAATTGTATTCCATTTTGTATATGTACCAATTTTTCATTATCTATTCATCTGTTGATGGAAAACTACATTATATAAGTATTTTATTGCATAGTGAAACTTAAAGAGGCACCATCAAAGGCAAAGCAAAACACATAGCTACTCAGTGTACATTTCATTGTTTTTTTGTCTTCTAGATAGGCTGCTTGTTGCTCTCAGAGAACCCAGAGATCCCCAGTAGCTTCTAGCCCTAAGACTTGTGTCAGTTTACTAATTACAGTGCTTGATCTAATAATAAAACCATCAAATATGACGTACAATTATCCCAAACCTCTACTGCCCTCAGCCTGCTTCAGTGTGAGTGGCAAGGCTAGCTAGCATCTCTACCCATCAATTCCTGTCTAGTTCTTCTCCCCTTTTCCTCCCCTACAACTTCTTTTGCATTTCTAGAAGGCATGCCCCAGCCTACAGTATAGCAAGTTTGAGATGGAGACAGGAGAACAGCCACAAGGCAGCCTATGTCTCAGTTGTATAGTGCAGAAAGAGCTTTGATCAGGGTCTTCCAACTCACTGTCAAGCCCTCATCTGGCAAAGAAAAGCATATTTCCCTGCCCTCTGTTTCTGCCTTGATGTTGTCTGAGAAATATGCTTGTCCTGAAGCTCAATGAATATTTTTTGAGATTTCCTTTCACCCTCCCATGTCCCTTGCTCCTTCAAGTATATGTGGTACACATAGATGTTAGCTTGCTGATTTTGTATCACTAAGGACTCATTTAACCTGTCTGAAACCTAAGTAATATAGGACTGTAATAATGAGAAAACTGGATTTGAACTCTCGTTCCATAACTTAAGTATTATATTGTGAAGAGATATTTAGCCCTCTTTAGGTCATTGTTCTTCTCCCTCCAGGGATAATGTGTAAATAGCCACAGGGTCTGTTTCACAGCATTGATGAAAACAATAAATGATATAATTCAAGTAAAATTGTTAACACAGACCCAAACAAATATCACCAACTTAATTTTAGCTGTCAATAAAAATCATCAAACTAATCAGGCTCCTAGTTTCTGAGACGAAGGTTGAGATCCCGAGTGTCACATCACATTGAGGGAGTTATTAGCCTTCAATTAGCTGGCAGTTTCAGACAGCTGGTAGCAGCTGCCTGAGTGAAATTCAGGGAATAAATGCTGAGACAGGAAGCTGGGAACCATATGTCCTCCACTTTATTCCCCTTGCAATTACTCACAGCTTTCTAATTTTCTCCAACCTGAAGAGGACACATGGGGTGATTTCCTCGTCTCAAATCTTGCCTTTAAGTTCATTCAAAGAGAAACAAAAAACTAGACTCTTCAATAAGACAGAAGACAGGGTTTATTTATCTTTTTGTCTAAGTTTACACATTTTGCTGCTTGATTAAAGTACTAGTGTTTGTTTTTTAATCCATGATATTCTCCCTCAAATGTTTCTACAGTGTTATGACTATGTCAGTCTGACCAAGTGGCTAGACAGGATTTCCAGGCACATTCGATGCTGGGAAGAAAAGGGTGGAGTCACTTGGAGATGCAGAGGAAGCATGACTTGTAGGAGCAGAGGTAACATGCCATGAACCATATGGCAGCCCATAAATTAATAGAAATGTGTTAATTTAAGTTATGAAAGCCAGTTAGAAACAAGTCTAGGCTATTGGTCAAACTTTTATAATTAATAAGAAGTCTCTGTGTCATTTATTTGGGAACTAGCTGTCAGGACAGAGAAAGATTCACTATACTACAGACCTAGGAAGGGTCATTACATCCATCAAGGGACACTTATTTAAAGCATATTTCACTTTTAGGTAGGCTTCTTAAATTTAGACTTGAGTGTAAGAATCTCTCATGATTTTATGTAGGCAGTACTTCATACCTGCTTTTGTATTAAACTTGTTGTCTCTTAGAGCATAGCTCTGGAGCTATTGGTGTGGTGTTGCAGAGGCCAAGATCTACCTTTGGTGTCAACATTCACTTATTGTCTTTGATCTCTTTAAAGTGAAAGCCAGTCTTTCAGTCAAAATTATGATGGCTATGAGGAATAAATCCGCATCAGTAGGTCACGTTCAGCATGGAAAACATGCTGTGTAACTTGGCCTTCATCAGATATCTTTTGGAGGGAACTATTGCTAAAGGCCCAATGGACAGATGGATTGCCATTTTCACATCTTATTAATAAAGTTTCTGAACCAAAATACCCAAGTAAGGTGTGTAATCTTATCTCCAACTATCTATGCTATAAATTACTTCATCTTTATAGGCTTCATGTAAGGCAAAGAAGGAAACAAAGAATAGAAGACTTAGTTTAGTAACTATTACTAGAAATTCACATTCTGAGTTTTGAATATGGACTAATTAAATTAATTTTAACTGAATATAATCTTAGCTATTTATGGTGAGCATGTGACACACTTTCATTATGAAATCCCAATACATTTTAGGGAACTTATTGCTCTCATGCTTCCTGCCAGAGTGACACACCAATTGTGAAACTGCTGACCATTTTCTAACACTTAGTCTCCTTATAGGAAATGTGAGGATACATATGATGCATGATCAATCACAAAAGTAGTGTATGTGATGGTTCCTTCTACATCCAATAAGTAGGTTTGAATTGCTACTGTGTTCCAAAACTGGATCTATGTGAGAGAGCTATGAAAAGTTATTCCTCAGTGGATGTCTGTCTGTTATCAAACAACAAAACTAGAGTTTGGAGCAGTTGTCTTGTGTTGCAAGAATCATATTGTGAGCCACAGAGATGGCTATGTGGGTTAAAGGGCTCTCTATATAAGCATGAGTACCTACATTTGGATCCTCCCATGTAAAATTTGGGCATGGCTGTGGTTGCCTGTGACTCCAGTTTGGCCCAAGAAGAGACAGGAGGATGGTCTAGCCAAAAAATAGACAGACTCTGTCTTCAGTGAATATGGTAGAGAACAACAGAGCAGGACACTCTATGTCTCTGTCCTCTTCACAAGCAGGCACATGCACACACACACACACACACACACACACACACACACGCACCCACTATATGTCTTGTAAAGGTGATTTTTTAAAAATGCTCATCATATTCATGAGACTGAATCCTAAAATATAATAATTGTTGTGTATTATTTTTCTATTACTAGCTATATATCAACAGAGAATTGTCTGTTTACACAGATATTTTTGACAGATTAAGAATAAAACTTTTAAAATTCACATAGCTTCAGAATATTAAAAGCACTGTCTTGATTGCTTGTTCGTTAATTGTACATTGCTAGAACCCAATACATAGAATACATAGAAAGTAAACCCGGCAACTTTATGGAAAGACATAGCTAAAAGATAAAACAATGTTTTCCATAAGTTAATAGCATTACACTGTAATCAGCTATAACATGCCATCAGTGAACAAGATATCATTGCAAAAGTCTCTGTATGTTTATCAAAATCATGTTGGTAAGTTTTATGTAAATTATAAACATATACAGCTGATATACTCAGCATTGGTATGATGGAGATGTTGTTCTTTGGGTTAGATCCTGACCATGACATCTCCAAAGTGTTTGGATGTTGGACAGGTTACTTAACTTGCCTTGCCTATGTTTTCACAATTAAAATAAGGATGGAGGTACGTACATAATGCTGTTGAATCCAATGCAATCATGATGAAGACTAGAAATCATATCTGATAAATTCCTTCACTGTATAAAAAGAACTCTGATAGTACAGAATGCTTTGGGTATGAGTCTTGTCACCATCTGCAACAGAACAGAATGTAGAAATTTAATAGAAGTACCAGCATTAGAGTAACAGCAGAGATAAATGAAGTGACCTGTATGTGTCATAGGATACTGTGGAGTAGAATACAACAGACTGGGTTCAAAGTGTCTCATTAAATTCTGTGTAGACATGCCAAAGGAAAAGTGTCACCTCACAAAAGGATTACACTTGATTTGCTGAAGTGCCTCAGGTATAATAATCCACATGAATAAACTCTGGCAATTTATGATGAAAAAGAGGCCCTAAACAATTAAATACTGATTTTCAACTAAGTGATAGTGATTATGTAAAGGGTATCATCAGGTTTGCCCTGGTGGGCCCAACAGAGAAATACTTATCTTCTGAAAAACATTTTTATTCACTTTCCATATACAGGATGTGACTAGATGACTAGATTTCATCCAGACTGACAAATAATATTTTCTTATTTCATTGCTATTAATCTCTGAGAACAAAATTTAGATTTGTTTGCATTATATCATTTAACTGAAACTCAAAATAGTACAAGTGTTTTAAATATACCTTTAACATTTCAAATCCTAGTCAGATGATATTTTTCACATCCATACTTCATGTCACAAAGACATAGACAAACTGTAGCAAGATCACGTGACTTTTAATTTAACAGTACAATCCAAGGAATTGAAACACATTAGATGGTCTCAATGAGTAATATCTCATTGCAAAAATTTCTGTTTATCAAAAGCATGTTTGAAAGTTTTATGCAAATGATTATTTACACACACACACAGTGGTGTTGATATAATTAGGGTAGATATGAAACTTGCAAATATTGCTTCCACTGGAAAGGTTGTATTATTGAATCTCAAAGAATTGGAGAAGAGATATGTATTTTTCACAGCTACCTCCAGTACTCAAATTCTTTGAGTCAATCAAACAATAATTAAAAAAAGTAATTTCCTGTAATATTTAATCCACATTCAAACATGAAAATTGTCCATTATGATATTATAATTTGCTTAAATGTTTTCTTTCATCATAAGAGAATGAATTCTTTAGATCAATGATCTTGTCCTAACCAAATTTGATTTTCCAAAATAACCTTACCAAAATTTTATCTACGCTTCCCAACTCTAAATTTGTCGAACTTTATTTTCCCCCTGCTTTTCATCAGCTTTCTTTATCATCGTAGCCATATAATTGTGAGGCTATAAAAAAAAAAGTATGCTTTTCAAATTTGCAGGCTTCAACACTGTCAAAGGTCAAGAGCCTGTAGGAATTTGGGAAAGAGATCTGGGAGTATGTAGGCAGAGTGTGAGAGTGAGGATAAGTGGGTCTCTGATCCTTGTGACTACTCTTGAGATCCGTTTTCTTCTCTTGGGTTGCCTTCTCTAACATCTATATGATGACTTTAAACAAATCTCATTATATTTTATTTTCTTATGTCTTAAAAGCCCGTTCTTCCTAATGACAGAAAGAAGTGGAAAAGAGCCAGAGGAGAACAAATGTGGGGAGGAACAGGGGGGAGTAGAGGGCAGGGAAACTATAAGCCAGATATATTGTATGAGCAAAGCATCTATTTTCAACTCAATAGGAAAAAGGGGGAAATGCTTCCTTTGTACTACTAAGATCTTGATAGTTTGTGTTTTACCATCCTGATAATAACTCAATACTCAACAAACTGGGGATGGATAGAATGCCAACTAATCAAGATAATTTAGGGTTTTTTAGGTACTTATGGGAGAAAATAGACAGTAACACAGATACCAGCTGGGTTATTTCTAGAATTCCATCTCCCCAGGGCCCTAGGTCCCAGAGAAGTCCAGTTACTAAATGTAGAGCCAAATGAAGAAGAAAATAGGGAACTCAGCCCCTGCAGTTGGAATACACATGAGGATGTAATCATCAGAAAACAAAGAATGAGTCTAGACAATGGAACTAGAAATAAAATGCAATAGAAAGCAAAAGTGCAGAACAGGACAGATAACAAGGCCAGCACAAAGGTGGCTGGGATCCTTGTCCTGGAAATGCTATGTCCACACTGTTGGATGTCAGTGCTTATTGCAGGCAGTGGTCACGGCTACAGCAGAGTTTGTGAGTTTAGACTCAATTCCTAGGACAGAGTACAAGAAAAGGGGGAGACAGCAAGTTAACAATTAAGATGGGGGACTATCTCTTAGACTTTCCAGTGCCTTGGGGACTCTCAACCTGCTTCAGAAGGCAGGAGAAACTTTTTCCTTCCCTCCCTTCCTTTATGCTTCCCTAACCCACCTCCCTTCCTTCCTCTGTATCTCTCCTACTTTTCTTCCTTCTTTCTTTCCTCCCTCCCTTTCTTCCTTCTTCCCTTCTGTCCTTATTCCATTCATCCCCCTCCATTTTCATTCTTCATAACCCCTTCTTTTCTAAAATGATATAAGGTGCTGGAGAGAACCCTCAGTGGTTAGAGCACTTACCACTTACAAGAGACTGGAGTTCAGTTCCCAGCACCCACATGGTATCTCCCAATCACCCTTCACTCCAGTTCCAGGGCATCTGGTATCGGTTCCTGATCTCCTTTGGCACCAACCACACAATATCTCTTCATGTAACTGACTTTCTTAAAGAATCTAGCATCACAAACCCAGGGAAACATCACTCAAAATGACTTGGTGGCTTTACATCAGTCACTAAATGAGAAAGTGCCCTACAAGCTTGTCTACAGTAGACCTTATGAAAACAGTTTCTCAGCAGACGCTCCTTCCTCTCAGAGGCCTCTGGGTGTGTCAAGTTGACATAAAAATTAGCTAGCACAACTTACCCTTTGTCAACTTGACATACAAATGCATCACTTATTAAACAATAACATTTCTTGTCCTCAATATCTCACATCAATAACATCAAAGCATAAAACGTTTTTACAAAAGTCCCACAGTCTTCTTAAATTCAAACACTTTGGAATTCATTTGTCTCCATCAAACTCCAAAATAAAAGTTCAATATCTCTCAACTACTGTGGGTACTTGTAAAATCAAAATAAATTAAATACTTTTTTTTAATTCCAAAGGTAACAGAATAGGGCACAGCCACAATCTGAACAAAATGGAATGAAAGTCCAACAGTGTAAATAATGCAGTGTTCAATGTCTGGGATTTTCTTATCTTCTGGGATACTCCAAAGAGCTGTGGATCACTTCTCTGTCTCCACTCTGCTGTACACCCAGCTTTTCTCCAAGGCTCAGGCTAGCTACACTCCATAGCTCTTGGTGTTTTTGTAGGTGGTTGTATGGTGTTGGCATCTCTAAAATGTTTGGGTCTTCTGTGGCAACTAAAATGCACTTCTCTCAATAGCCTGTTCTGAGATGTCTTCATGATGCCATGCTTCAGCTTCTCTGCAAGACCCTTTCAATACTAGGGTTTCAACTGTTACTGAGGCTGAACCTTCACTAGAGACCTCTCCTGGCTATTTCAAGGTCAACCATTTTCCACAGGCATTTTACCACATGTTGCATTGTTTGCCATGCAGGTGGTGTTCACAGATTCTTTGGATTAGAAGGCAGATCCATCTTTTATAGGAGTTGGCTTTCACTTTTTTTTTCAGTTGGCAATTTCATAGGTAATTTCCATGTCAAGTTTTATTAGAGGATCGCACTCAAGTTGTTTTCTTAGTTCAAGAGATTGGAATAAGGGAAAAGAGACTGCATAGGTAGGAACAAACCCAGGAAGAAAGACAACAGTCAGTCATTCTCAGAAACAAGAAATGGAACAAACTGAGGATGCAGCTGCTATGGTTTGACATAAAATACTCAAAGCCCTTGTACTAAAGGTTGGTGGCCAGTCAAGGGACTTTAGGGAAACAACGGAATTATGTGGCCTCTCATATCATTGATGTTTTAAATCCATTAGTGACTTCATAATTTAATGTACCACTGAGAAGTTACAGAAACTGTAGAAATTGGGCTTAGTTAGAAGTAGATCGTTGAAGATAGTCTTAGTGAAGTAGGAGGATCCAGAAATGTGAGAACAATTTCTATCTCTAAGACATGATGAAATCCTGGGTAGTGGTGGCACATGCCTATAATCCCAGCACTTGGGAGGCAGAGGCAGAGGTAGGTAGAACTCTATGAGTTCAAGGCCAGCCTGTTTTACAAAGTGAGTTCCAAGACAGGCAGGGCTGTTACACAGAGGAACCCTGTCTTGAAAAACAACAATAACAACAAAAGCAACCTCCCCAAAGACACAGTGAATCTTTTCTTCTGTTTTTAAAACTTGAGTAAGTCTAGATTGATCGAACCTAGATACTAGAACTCAAATAGAAAAAGCAGTTTTTGAAATGGTAGAAACAGGAACCATGCACATTTTTCCCTTTGTACTTACCCTGGTAAGTAATGGTCTGCAGGCTTAAACCACCATGCATTGGGATCTGATTTTATCTGTCCTCAACATTAACATCTGTCCTGCTGAAAAGCCATAAAGTAAATTGTCCCTGTTAGTCTGGCTCAGCTTTTGCTTCTCTTGACTCCAGCTGCTTTTATGACCCTTCAATAGGTAACTACTTACTGATTGGCCTACTGAGCTCATCACCTAGAGTTCTCATGTACGCATGAGATAAAATGCCATGCACTACCTATAGCCTGGTGCAATCATGGGTGTGTTTTCCAGACCTTCATGTCTTCATGTCTAAAAAGGAGACTATTCTATCATGTTAAGTGGTAAAACAACTAACACCTTTAATGTGTTCAACATGGAAGCTGAAATACAGTCATTTATAGAGCTATATACTGTTTTTATTGTGATCATTGTTCTCCATTTGCCTGAGGTACCTCAAATGCAAGTGCTACAATATCGTGGATAAATAAGAATCTGGGAAAACAGACTGATGGATGTTTGTTCAGGGAGAAATCACTTACAACAGAAACAGATGACTGCCAGCAGGTTCCCATTCCAAGGATGCCTCTGACCAGGAAGCAAGAAAGACCCCAGACCTAGTTTCCTCAGGTCATGCCCACACCTGTCCCCACCCCCATTGGACATGGTCAGCACAACAGGTGCAGGAGGGGTCGATATCTCACTACAATTACCCTGCACCTGTTGCACTGACCACGCCTATTGGGGTGGGGACAGGTGTGGATGTGGTGGATATCTCACTCCACTACAAATGAGCTTAACTACTTTCTGATTCTATAGTCCTCTCCCTCCAATAGAAGAGAGGGAAAGGACCACCCCTCCCATCAAACCAGACTCTACTATAATGGGCATCTGCTGGTAAGGCTGGGTCATTAGATTTAGATGGGTAGGGATCTACTGGGTATAATACTGGATTTCTGGCTATACATAATGGGAAAAGGTATTGTTTAGGGATTCTGTAAAGTGATAGGAATCTCAGATGCCAAACTTTAAAACAACCACCATTATCTGAGTTTTTGTTTACTATAACTAAAGTTAAATACTTTGTCAAGGAAAGACTTAGGGGTTATATTTAACTCATTGTGCTCCCGTTTGATAGTGAAAGAGGAGTACAAACCACCATTATAAAATGTCTTGAAACAAGATGTCTTTTTATTCTGCTTCCTTGGAAAAAAATTGAAAACAAAATCTTTCAAGGAAATGTGACACAGAAAGACAAAATATTAGTGATCTTATTATCCTTATGTCCTCCTGCAACTACTGAAGGCAGTTCTAAACTAAGCAGTGACCAAACAATGCATTAAAATTCATTCTTATGGGAAACCCATAGAAATTCCCTTCAATAAACAATAAAGTGATCATTAAGAAATACATATTAAATAGCCTATTCATGTTTTATTCAAGAAAAATTGCAGTCAAGAAAATTTACTTTATTCAAGGTATTTGCCTCATGATGCATAAATCACTTAGTAGAGAAAAAGTTAGCATTTTGACAATTGATGACTTCCTGTAGCAACTGTCAAAATGATAATTTCTCATTTACAAAACACATTTAGAAAGGCCAATTATTTTAGTGCCCATAACATTTTAAAAGGATGAAAAGTGTATAGCATATTCTCTTCCCCTAAGAAACATGGCTTTCCTTCACTGTTACACACTTTAACATCTTGATTCTTAATCAATCTACATGTACTTAAAGTGCACTGTTTGAGATGTTTGACAAAAAGAACACAAAATGACAAAACATATCACCACCCAGTTGTTCCTTGTAGTTATCCCTACCGTGCTTTTACGCACGCCACCCCTCACCATGAAAATCAAACTTCTTTTTTAAGTTTTAACTTCTTTATTTGGATCTAAGTGTAAATTAAAATGAAATTGTAAGACATACCACAGGGGTATGCAACCTACCCTGCAAGAGTAATATTCTTTAATATTATGGTAATATATCAAACTAATAACTTAATATTCTTATGGCTTTCAGGCCGCATTGAAATCGGGGGGAAAGGAATAAGATCTCCCAAGCAAATTGGGAACATGAGGGTGAGGGGACAGGGAGTTAGGAGAAGAGGATAAGAGAGGTGGGCATGATGGAACAGGAAGACTGAGCCAGGGAAAACATAGAGGAGAGCAAGAAAAGAGATAGCATAATATAGGTTTTAAGAGAAATCTAACACTAGAGAAATGTCCAGAGATTTACCAGGATGACCCCTAGTAACAATCTAAGCAATAGTGGAGAAAGCTACCTTAAATGCTCATATGTAAAACAAGCTTGCTTCAAATTTAAAATAAAAAATTATATTAAAATAAAGAAAAAGAAATCTCACTCCTTTTGTATGTACATAGTTTACTACAGCATTACTCTTTGTGTGGGGTCATTGGGCCAGAGTTGAGTTACTATCAAACTCCAACATAAGGATTCCTACTGCTATTTTCTAGCCACAACCACCTCCCTCCTCATTCTCTAACCTCTAAGAACTGCTGATTTCTCCACCATTTATGGTATCATTTTGTCATCTGTTTTGTGCCTTCAAAAATTTCCTATTTCTATCTTCCCATACCTATCCTAGGAAATTTATTTCAGATGATTGGCATGCTAAAGGTATATCAGAGTCAGGAATATGTTTTGTTAAAGATTTATTTTTGTTACTTTTTAGTTCTCTCTGCCTCTGTCTCTGTCTCTGTCTCTGTCTCTCTGTCTCTCTGTCTCTCTGTCTCTCTCTCTCTCTCTCTCTCTCTCTCTTTCTCTCTCTGTGTGTGTGCATGTAAGTGCTGGTGGAGTTCAAAATAGGGTCGGTCTCAGATCTCCTAGAACTAGAGCTACAGGTAGTTGTTAGCCACCACTGTAGGCACTGGGAACTAAGCCTGGGTCTTTTACAGAGCTGCAAATGCTCTTTATTGAGGCATATCTTCAACCCTGGGCCTGTGTATTTTTTTGATTTATGGAACTGACATAGTTTTCTTAGTGTTTCCATTTACATCACTTGGGTGTGAGATGGTAGTGTATTTGTGCATTGTTGGGGAACAGCTCTCCAATCCTTAATTTTTAAAATCTGTGCCTTCATAAATCCCAAACTGGAGCATTATGTTCAATAAACAAGGTCATGTCATGTCACCTAAAATGCACTTTACTTTGGAGCATACTCTCACCCACACTTACAGCTTCGGGGCACATGTATTTGCTCCATAAGAAATAAACATATCACTATGTGATATGCTTTGTACTTAGCTAGGAATCAATAAGGTCTCAATATCAGCTGCAACACACATTTGCCTCCTTTTAAGTAAAAGTTACATGTAGGGAAGAGGAACAATTAGGTGCTACCATCAAGATTTATCTAGCCCAGCAAGCTACCTGATATGGATTAATTTTCAAAATTAATTTCTGTATTTTTTCAAATGTGATTAAGTAAGAAGGTAGTGACAGCTTTCAAGATAACACCACTGCTTTTCAGTATTTCCTGCTGGAAGTGGCTGCATATCCCTACCTTACTCCCTGGGTACACTGAAAGATGAAAGAAACCAAAAGTGAGTTGAAGGGGTCTAGTCTTCCATACTGTACCCTGAAAAGTTATGAAATATTCTGTGATTAATTGGGGATTCATTCAACTGTTTCAGAAAGCAATGTTCTCATAAGCCTATCTGTATCCTGTAACCCTTCAAGTACAAGTTTCACCCATTTAATTACACAAGTGAAGCTTCTGTTGTTATGCCGAATACCCGAAAGGAATCATATAAAGGGAAGACATCTACGTGGGGCTTCAGTTCCTGCTGAACTTGCTCCATTCATTGCTTTGGGCTGTGGTGCAGAGGGGCAGAAGACCATGGGAGCAGGAGTGTGGAAGTGAAGGCACTCATCTCATAGAATCAGAAAATTGAAGGAGAAAGGCAGGAAGAGGCAGAGGACAAGAGACCCTTTCATGGCATGTGCCAGTGACCTGTCCCCCTCTATCCAAAAGTTTCCTCTACTTCTTAGGACCACTAGCTGGTCACCAACATTTGACACATGAGTCTGTGGGGGAGGATACTGCATATTTAGATGATAATAGCAAATAGAAGTAGGTGAGAGACAAACATCCAGAGAGATAGAGACAGGGAGACAGAGATTGCCTCACATGATTGTGAAGTCTTGAGTGGTAAAGTCAGAATCTGGTTGGGGTAACAGTTAACTATAGCCAGGAGACACCTGAGGTTCTACCCAAAGAACATTTTCTGTGGAGCCAAACGTGGTCCACTATACAACCAGGGAAGAGCTGATGTGGGGACTCAAACAAAACAGGATTTCTCTTATCTAGGGTGGCCTCTCTAGTTCATTCAGGTCTGATTATGTAAGGTCCACTTATATTATGGAGAGTCACAAATTTTAATGTAAATGTCATGCATAAACAGCTTTGGAGAACACATACAGAATAATGTTGACCAAATGTTTGATCACCTTAACCCAACCATGAGGACATATGATTTTTATATCTCCCTTAATGGATAAATTTTCTGAAGTCACTGAACTGAAAATGCAGAGAACAGCCTAGCTTGCACATTGTAAAATGATTTTCTGGGTTCAGCATGTCCACTGACCATGCATTCTTAATCGATTGTATCCTGGCAATTGTATTGAGTCCTGTCACTGCCAGGCTGATGATGTCACTTTAATCCAGGTCTGCAAATACCAAGTGAACAATTAAAATGTCCTACAATTGTACTTCCTGGGGTGTTTGCTCTGTGATTGGTTTTCAGCCACACATCACTATAACACCCAACATGTGGATTCTTCTTTTTTCACACCAATCAACTCAATATCAACTATGTGGTCTACAATTCAATTAAATTTTGACACTATCTGGAGAGTGTTAACATAGAATTTTGCAACTTATCAGCTCAGTCCACAGGATTGCAACATTAGAAATACAGTTGAAAATCAAAGTGTGTGTGTGTGTGTGTGTGTGTGTATGTGTGTGTGTGTGTGTGTTTGTGCGCACTTGTGTGCACATGTCCATGCCAAAAGTCAAGTCAATATTAAGAGCCTCCTATCCCCCTTACTCCTGCCTGGGATCTATAGACACATGCTGCTACACCCAGCTTTTTATGTGAGTGCTGTGAATCTGATCTCAATACCCAGAGATTTTGTGATAAGCAATTTACTCACAGCCATTTCTCCAGGTGCTTTATATGTACCTAATGTACTGGATATGGCCTGAGGATTAAGGACCTCTCAAGAGTTGGTAATTCCACAGGATAGATCACAAAATTCAGAGAAAAAAATGTGGGTATCAATATGAGCTAAACGTTATGAATATTAAATTAACACTTAAAGGAAAATTAAAGTATGACAAACAAATGCAGTGTGTAAAAGAATTGTACTATCATGGCAATGTGATGGTTACATAGCATATTCCCAGAGACTTCCTCTTCCAATCAGTATCTGGGGTTTTTCTTAAAGAGTTAGGCCTGGAAGTGTATACTCTTATAAGGCAGTTTTGTAGCACGATGTTCTTCATGGGAGTGAATTGCAGAAGGAAACAGTTAAATGTCCTCAAGGTAATGAAATAAAAGTATGCAGTAAAGTAGTTGTTCCTGAGTTCATTTAGCAGCTATGGGCTGTTAGTAGTTATTGCTATTCTTATTTTCTCTACATGTTGTTTGCATTCTCTCTCTCTCTCTCTCTTTCTCTCTCTCTCTCTGTGTGTGTGTGTGTGTGTGTGTGTGTGTGTGTGTGTGTTATACACATGTGCCCCTGTACAGATACAGAGGCTAGAGGATGCCACTGAGTGTCCTGCTCAATCACTCTCTCCTTATTCCAGGTCTCTCAGTGGATTTGAACTCGATTAGCAGCCACCAAGACTCAGAATCTTCCTGTCTCTATCCTTTCCCCACACCAGGGTTACTGTCATGTGAACACTCACATTTTACACAGATACTGAGGAGAAGTACATGCACTGAGCCACAGTTCTTTGTTTTACTCAATAGAATCTGGCATTTCTTAGTAGGCATAGTATATTTTAAATTATGTAATGTTATCTTTAAAAATGCTATAAGCATGATATTTATTTTTATTTTCCATTTGTAATGACTGATATAAAAAATTATTCTACTAGAGTGGAGAAGTAGTTTTGTGGTAGAAATAGAATGCTGTAACTTCCTCTTATTTTATAATCTTTCATTTATACAGTATATATACTATACTGTATATATGTGTATATATACTATTATGTAAAATATATATTTCAAAGTGTACATATTCATTGGAAATATAATATTTAAATGTGTACAATTTTGTTAAGCATTGTAAAAATGTAGGAACCTCAACAATTTCTAAACACTTTGCAAAAACAGAATATGTGTTTTTCTTCCATTGTCTGGGTTTGAGCTCATCTAACTAATAAGCATGCAAATAACAATTATCTTTGATAAGGCAAAACACTTCCCTGCTAAAATTGCTTCTCATTTGCATGATATGTCTCCTCATTTCATAAACTATTTTAAATTGAGAACACATAATAATATGTTAATATATAAATAATAAATTATTCAAATATTGTTGCTGTCCTTTTGGAATCATTTTTTTCTCATCCCTTAAAGTAAGACACTGATTCAGAACTTACACCTGTCTGTACTCTGATTACAAAATAATAAACATTCCCCAGTAATGTGACATCAAACATTTCACAGATACCTGGATGCCTAGTTCCTCTAGAAGCAGTTTATTTTCCATCATTGTCACTAAGAATTGTCACCTAATAATCACACATGAAGGGGGACTTGGGAATTATTGGAGCATGAAGGCATATTATTGTAATTCCAGAAACTGAATTAATTGCAACTCTGATATAGTTTATTGATAAAAAGGTCCTTAGAGATATTTCTCAGGCAATGATTCATAGAATGAAAATTTCCATCATTTCCAAATTGCTTCAGCATTCTTACACAGTTGACCTAAGACTCTTTCTCCTCATACTGTCTTGAAATCTTAATATTTATTTTGCATTATTTCCAAGATAGTTTTATTAATCATACAATATTTTTATTAAAATTAACATTTACTAATATCTAGAGTTTTGCTAGTAGCAGTCTATGAGTCACACAAGATCTTTTTGAACATATAAATCCCCAGACTCTACTTCCATCTACTGAACTAGAATTTCTCTATAATAGGTCCCCATGGAAGCCACTTGCAGAATGAGACTTGGAAAGCACTGTATGACACCTTGACACTGATGGAGCACGTGATAATGACTCATAATATCAAAAGCATTTATAAGCTGTGTGGGGACAGGTATAAGACCCTGAGGGCCTGAATGATGAGAAAAAAGGGAGGAGCTCAAATATCCTCAGCTGACAAAGTCTTCCCAGGAGACAAATGATGATTTTTCTACTCATGTATGTCTTTGGAATTCTTCTATAGTCCAGGCAGTGTCAGACATTTTCCCCAGATCCCAGGAAACTTCAGTTTTCTTGCAGCCACTTATCAATAGGATGATCAATTCATAGTAGGTAGATACATTGTTTAAATAAAAAGTCTCCACATGACTAAAGATATTATCATATTCAGAGTGGGGCCCTATTAATACATACTGTAAAGTAGAAAAGACAAGCTTAGGAAGGCTGGAATACTGATAGACAGGAAGGGAAGGTTAGTGGAAAGTTTGGTCTACACAGAAAACATAATAAATGTGACAATTAAGGTAACTATTAAAATGGTCATAGGGAACACTCAAATACTCAGTAGAAGCGCCATGCTTTTGTGTGACATGTCATTAATCTCTTTATTGAACCTACTAGATGGGCAGTAGCATTCATTGTACTTAAAGAGGGTATTCAAGGCATATTCTAGAGCATCTCATCCTATCGTGAAATAGAGCTCATGGAGGATGATGGGAAGCAGGAATCTGCTTCTAACAAGTCTCTGCTGTACCACACTTCAACATTGGGCATCTAGTTGTGTACCATAGAAAAGAACTGATGCTTCCAGAAGTAGTACCACAGACTTCTCATTTCCATTTTTCTGTTAATAGCAAACTTTATACATTTTTATACTAATTACTGTAAGACAGACATTATGCCTCTTATATATATATATTTTTCTTTTGTGTGTCTGTAAGTCAGAAATCAATATTTGGTGTCTTCTTCGATTACTTTCTCCTACTTTTAAATATTTTATTTTATCAAGCTGCTGATGTTTGGAAACAAACCTAGGTCCTCTGCAAGAGCACCAAGTGCTCTTAACCACTGAGCCATCCCTCCACACCCTTCATCTTAGTTTATTAAAGAGGAGCTTTCATTAAACCTGGGGCTAGCAAGCAAGTCTGCACCCAGTGCCGAGGTTAGAGGTATACCTTTCTATGCCTGTTCTTATATGGGTGCTGAGGGTCCAAATTCAAGTCCCCATCATTGTGCAGCAGCACTTTGACCATAGAGCATTTCTTTGCCTTTGTGCCTTCCTTTTAATATATAATCACAAGTATTAACACAACTCAAGATGGCAACTGAAATGAATGATTTTATATAGAGTCCTGCTCAATCTCAAATTATCTATGCTCACTTCCTCCATGTTGGGGACATTCTGGATATTTACTGTTTCTGAATGAGTTGCCATTATATTGTAAGCATCACTCCCACTTTTGATCAATGTGTCATTTACATCTCAGTGCATAAGAAAACTGCTAAAATGAAAGAACACAGGGCAGAATGCTGAGAGCTCCTTGGAGTCTTCCTTGAATGTGTGTACAGAGCTGTTGATTGAGGATCTTCAGCTGTAATACTTTCCTGTTATGAGCACTCTTTCCACCAGCTTGGTCCTATAGCTGCATTAGAACCAAACACACAAATGCTATATTAATATGAAACTGTTGACCATTGGCTAGATCATCTCTGTCTCAATTACTAACCCATTTATATTAATCTAAGTATTGCCACAAGGTTGTGGCTTACATGGTGTTACTCCTCTGGCAACATCACAACTATGTCTGAACAGCCCACTCTACCTACTTTTCCCAGAATCCTCTTCTGGTAGCTCCAGTTATCTTTCCTGCCTTGCCAGTAGCCATACAGTGTTTTATTCATCAACCAATAAGAGAAAAATACATACATGGAAATATCTCCCACCAGTTACCACAATCTGCCACTGTCTACTTCAATTTCTTTGTAGCCTTTGGTTCTCTAATAGGCCACTTGGGTTAAATATCACATTTAATTAAAAGCCTTACTTACCAATATAAAATGTCTCATCTTGGAAGAGAGCTCCATTGGCAAAGTGTTTGCTCATAAGCATGAAGACCTGACTTGGATCCCCAGAACCAACATTAAAATGCTAGGTGTCGTGCTGTGTTCCTGTACTTCCATCAGTGAAGCAGTAAAGACAGGATAATCCTTGGACTTGGTCTAGCCTAATTGGTGAGTTCTAGGCGAAGGAGAAGCCACTTCTCAAATGAGGTGGACCTAATTCCTGAGAATGGTATCAGAGGTTGTCCTTTGTCCCCATGTATGCACACACATGGGCACATACACTCACACACTAACACATAAAATAAAAAAAAAAAGAATACATGTCTCTTTCCTCTTTTGTACCACTATATTACTAGTTAGTATTTCCCAGAGAAATAAAAACCATTAGGTATAGGAAGATGACATAACATAAATTACTAGATCTCAGCACCATGGTAGCTGAGATTTCTGCAGACTCTACTCAGATTCCTAAGAAAGCCAGAAAGACAATTCTAGTACGTGAGGTGCACAGAGTAAATGCTGCAAACCCTAGTCCATGTCTGAAGACTTGAGGACAAGAAACATATCACATGCTGTTGCTGTGGGGATGTCTAATAATGTAACAACAGAAGTGATTCTTATAACACTTCTGATCATTTCTTGATTGTTTTAAAATTATTAAATGATAAAAGCAAGAAATTGACTTCAGCTATTTCTTATTTTTAGAAGTTACCTTTTCTTCTATCACTGGAAAAGTAATTTTGTGGGTTTGGGCTGAGAAGGCAACTAAGATTGTGCTACAGTAGAAATAAGATATAGGGAAATAAAAAGGAGCCACTGTTTTGGCTGGGATGATTTCAACTGAGAGAGCAATGAGTTGACTTGAGTGTTTTGGGAAGTAAATATTCAATAGTTGGTAAGTGGTAGCCTATTGGGAACGAGGAATAAGACAAGAATCATTCTTAAACTTTAGTGTTAACTGGTAGACAGGTCATGCTATCATCTAGAGAGTATAGATATGAGCAAGAAAGGGTTATAATAAATTAGAGATAAGTATCAGAAATACAGTTTGCTGAATTGGCAGGTAGCTGTGTGTGTAACTTTTGGAGCTAGTGCACAGATGGCACTTTTGTGCATTCGAATGTTTTACCTCTTCCATGGAAGTAATTTCACAGAGATTTCCAAAAACTGGGTTCTAACTATCAGTAGGAATAAGAATCAACAGAGAGATTGAGTTTAAATGGACTACAGGGCAGAAGAAGCATGGAGAGAAAGGTGTCAAGGACAACATGAGTCTAGAGCACAAAGGTCTTAGGAGAGAGGATTCCAGTTCTAGGTGGACATCTCTTGCATGGCCACTGAGTTTGGCAACAGAAGGTTTGAAGATTATTAGTTTCTTAAGTAAAGAAATGCTGTTAGCAAGCAAATGTGGAGACCAGAATAGAGTAAGTTAAATCAAATAGGAACAGACTCCATGAAAATATTTCCAACAATATTATTCATTGGGCAACTGAAAATCAAAACCATCTTGTAGTGGCAAGTGCCTGTTATCTAGGCATGTGGACTATGGAGGCAGAAGGACTGGGATGTCAGTTACACAGTGAACTTGTGAAGGCTAGGCCAGCCAGACTACACAAGACCTTGTCTGAAACAGTCAAATTAATAACAGTAACAATAATGATAGTAACAAAAAGCCTGCCATGAGGTAGCTAACACTCCATCCCTTGGTGTTCCATTTCTGGTGGACATGGTACTGTTGCTTTAGAGAGGTCAAAAAGATTCTCATGCTCTAATACAGAGTGATGATCTAGCATCAAACACTTCTACTTCTAGAAATAGATCAAAGAAAAAAAACAACCTAAAATTTTGTTCCAAAATTCATGGTTTCATTGCTCATAACAGCAAAACCCATCAAGTAGTGGATGAATGAACCATCTGTGGCAAATCCATAAGGTGGAATATTTTACTCAGTTGCACAATGGAATAATTCACAATGGAATAATGAACCCTTATATTAAATATATCATATGGGATACAATGAATATATAATAAGTGGTCCTATTTATGTGAAATGTTCAAAAGAGGCATTAAGTGATTAAAAAGTAAACTAATGCTTTGCTGTCGTGAAAAGACTAGGAAGAAAATACATGATAGAAAACAAAAGGGACAGCTAAAGGGTATTTTGGAGGAACAAATATTCTAAGATTAACTTTAGCTATGATATACAATATTTGAACTTAGTTCGCACCATTGTATACTTTAAATAGGTGAATTGTGTGACCTATGCCATTTATCTCAATCAAATTGCAAGGAAGCAAAAGAATATTATCTGTTGAATATAAACCATGAAGAACTCTCTATATAGATAATTATATCTCACATAGGTGGGAGGAAAGGAAGGGAGGGGGAGATTAAAAAGAAGAGGAAGGAAGGGAAGAGAGAGGGTGGAAAGAAGAAAGGGGGAATGAAGGAACAGAGGGAGGGAAAGGGAAAAATAAGGAAAGAAGGGAGGGAGGAAGAATGAAAAGAGGAATGAACAGAGAGGAAGAAGACATCAAAGGCACTGAATGAGGTTTAGTACTTTTAGCTTGGATTGGAGCAAGCAGGGTAAGGGTGAAGATGAAAAACTTAAAGTGAGATGATGACATTTTCCTTTTTGATGGCATGTTTAAGGATGTTTGCAAACAAAACTATTGTAACTGGCTCCAGTTAAATAGTGAATAGAGATGACATTTGGTCAGAAAGAAAAGATCATGATTAATATCACACCACTGGAATAATGTTCAACATATGGAATTTATGCACCAAGAGAAAGAGTTTACAGCAAAAGAGAGAAACTCGTGGATGGCAGCCATGTAGTGAACTTGTCTAAAAGTTCCTCTTAAAGTTTCTATGATGTTGAATCAATTACATGTAGAAGAAGCACCAATAATGTACTTGCAAATAACACCAATATCAAACAAAGGCAGCTGCCAGGAAGCTTGACTGAGGGATTCAAAAGTCAGAAGTATACATTGACTTGCACAAATAATAGAAACAATATCCACTTTGATAAACTGCAATTGGAAAGGGTCAATTTATGAAATTGGCTTTATTACTGAGTTCCCAACATCTGAAGCATGTAAATGTCATTATTAATCTGATTTCTGTACCACTGTGATTTGAGAGTGTTTATGTGACTTTATGTGGTCTCCTTGAGTCAACATGCCCCCACAGAATGAAAATGTCAATTCATAATCACAAGAAACCACTTCATAGCCCCACAGAGCTGATAAACATGCTTTCAGGAAGAATGATTTAGCCACAGTGTGGGAATTTAAGAGAACATTTTCTCCCCTCTTAAATATAAGCCTCCCAGTAATACTTCCATGACTAAGTGATGATGCAAGAATTGAAAAACATATCAGAAGGATTTTTCTAAAAAGAAACAAAAAACAAAATTGAGATTCACCATGGACTAGGACATTTGGGAGACCAGATCATCTAGTTGTCTGAAATAGAACTACAGTTTCCTACTCTTTTGATAATCACTAACTAATAATAAATATGTATAGGAAGTCATTAGAATATCAGGCAGTAGTTGAGCTACAACTAAAATCAACAACTGGAGAAGGAGTGAGTACTCGTGTACCTTGGCACTAACTTTGTTATTCATTCAGGCATGCCATTTAAAAGACTTCTAATTAAGACTAATGGGGCATGTGATCTACAATGCCCACATTTTTTTGCACATCATGATGAGTCTGCATGACCAGCTCAACATACCATGTGGGCTGATGATTATAATGGGATGAGAGAACTAGCCGTTTCTTAATTAGACTTGAATAAATCCTTAAGAAAAAATTTAACCAAATAATCACAGTTTTAGAGTTAAGACTAGATTTTTCAAGCTTGTTCATGTTGTAATTGGAAACTGTAAGACTCAAAGTGTGTGGGCTGTTTCTTGAGCATTTTAAGGGAAGACGTAAGCTTTCAAACACTCTAATTCTTTGTCTGCCTTGTATTTATTACTAAGGAAATAATAGGCCCTGTAACTATATGCCATGTAATGGACTCTTAGGCAGCTATCTTTTTAAACACTTGACACATATGCAATGTTCTTCAACCCTTACAAATGCTGCCACTAAACATGGCTGTCCCACAGTTACACCATTTAAAAGACTGGATGTTATTTTGCTGTCAAACCAATATTGTACTAGGCAAGGTTCAGTGAGTAAGGAAGACTATTCAAGGATATAATGACTGGATAAAGGCTGGGACTAGATATGCAGCTCAACTAAGCTGTTTGTGAGTGAGATCGCCATAGATCAATGATTAATAAATGAGATATTTTTATAAAACTAAAGACTTCTGTACAGCAAAGGACAACATCATTTTATCGAAGAGACAGCCTACAGAATGAGCAATATTATTTACCAATTGTATACCTGAAATAAGAGTTAGTATAATAATAATGATTCAATTCAAAGATCTAATATGTAAGAAACTGAGTGAAGTTCAGAAACAGACATCTCAAATAATGCTCAAAGAATACCATAAACAATACTTTACATGAGTTATGATAGTATCCTAATAATATAATCAGTGATAATTGATTTAAGCAAATTATCATCTCAGAACATTGAGAAAAATTACAGGGGAGATACCAAGAGGACAGTATATGTATTTCATGATGAAATAAAGGGAAATCCAAAAAGAGTTACTCAAACTCAGATGAATTACACAGCTAGAAAGGAAAAGATGTTTATCCTTGGATCTTGGCCAAGGGACAGAGGTGCATTTATGAGAGACAAATTTTGGGCTTAATGGACAGCAGAGTGAATTCAGTGAGTATCATGACTTGAAACTACTACAAACATAGACACTAAATGTCCTCAACACAAGTACAAAGTTATATGTGATTGCTGTTAATTAGCTTTATTATGGAAAATATTTATCAAAGTATCTCCATATCAAATAGTAAAATTGTACATCTTTTTGTTGTTGTTGTTTTGTTTTGTTTTCTTGAGACAGAGTTTCTCTGTGGCTTTGGTAGCTGACTAGCTCTTATAGACCAGGCTGGTCTCAAACTCACAGAGATCCACCTTCCTCTTCCTCCCGAGTGCTGGGATTAAAGGTGTGTGCCACCACCACCTGACTTAAAACTGTATATCTTGCTGTTCATACAAATTGCATTCTATGTAATTCAATTATGTATTATAATTATACAATATATATTATTATTGTTGACTTATAAAATATATATGAATTATACTAGTTTGAAGGCAAGGATGTAATGACTTCACTAGATCCAAGATAAATGATAAATGAATATTTATTGGGGAACACTTACATAGGAAAACATAAAGAATCACGAGAGCATTTCTCTGACCTTCCTACCGGATCAGCTAACCCACCAGAAAAAGCATGCAAACAGAAGCTACCCCCAAGCTTCCCTCCTTCCCCTTCCATCTGCCTGAAGCCACACCCAAATGGGTGTGGCCATTGTTATAGGTTTATATGCAAGATGACTCCACTAGTCAACTGTACATCAACAACACTGAGAGGGAAGTGTTTAATGGTAATCTTGTGCTCTGTGATAAAACAAAGGTAGGCAATGGGAGGAATCATAATCATCGCTTTCTTTTTGTAGTTGCAAAAGTTGATAAGGTGCACAAATAACCATAAATTATATTTGATACTAAACTTGATTGTAAAAGGAAGCAAGTATATTTGAATTTTAGCAAGAAAGTTGTAATACCATATCATCTGTGTAGCCATATCCATACTCCTTTCCATATGGTGACTGACATTGGTAAGCATGTCAACCAGGCCTGTATCATACAACATCATTTACAAAATGTCCTGCGCCTGTGAGATGTCATAAAAACTGATATCAATATATTTCCGTGTTCAGTGCCAATCTAACTCTCATTCCAAGTAACTTGACTAAATACACAAAAGCATAAACCTTTAACTCATTCCTACTTGAAGGAAAAACACATAGCCTAACAAAAACTGACATTTACACTATAGTGGGAATTATTAGCCTGAGTAGAAATGTCTTCTTTTGAATGGAACGTTTAATTTAGAAAGGAAGTCTTGGGCTCTAAGTACATTGTGAAATTGAAGTTCATAGAAACAAAGACTTGGCTCCCAACCCTTCTGTGGAAGAAAATGCAATCCAGGCTGCTGTTAGGATGTATCCTCTAATGTGGGCCAGTGGCATCAAAACTTGTAACTGGTTAAAAAAAAAACATAATTATTTCCATTCTGTGTTTATCAGCTATATGTGTTACTACACAGGGTTTTGCAAATAGCAGGCTAATCCCACTGCAAGCCAAGGTGGTGTGATTACATATTTTGTTATCAAGTATGCTGGTTTTGAAAATGTTTATGTAGGTGATATCTAGTAAATATTTAAAAAATATAAAATGGCTTGTCTTGGTTTACTTCCAGAATTTCCAGAAATTTCAAAATAAAAGGCATGATTGTATATTTAAATCTTTATCTAAAAAAATAGTTTATTAAAACCATAGCTTATTTTCTTGGATGACATTATATAAACTGTGTCAAACAGTAATAGTTTCTACATGCACACACACACACACACACACACACACACACTCTAAGTTGCTATTAGATACATTTTTTAATGTACATATTAAACGCTTTCAAGGATGCTGTGAGTTGAAAGCTTCCCATGTTATGTTTTACTATAGGAAGAGGGATAAGTACATTTGTGGGAATGCTAGGCCTTAAAAGTGTTTACAGTGTTGAGAAGATTCACATTAAATGTGAATATTTGAAGTGTTCCTTTAACATAAGATTAGGAAATCTATTATTTCTCAAATTTTTAAGAGAGTGAAACGTGATGGTTAGTCTTCATTGTTAACCCAAGTGAATGCCTGTGAGGTTATTTCCAGATAGGTTTAACAGAACAGGGAAGACCTCCCCTGGATGTGGTTTGTACTGTCCCACAGAGCAGGGTTCAAGACTAAATAAGAAGAGGTAAATAAAAACACCCATTCATTTGTCTCTACTTCCGGAATGTGTATGCAATGTTTCCAGTTGCCTCATACTGCCGTAGCCAAGCCTTCTCCATCATGGTGGACTGTACTCTCAAACAGGGTTAAAATAAACCCTTCCATCCCTAAGTTGATCTCAGTACTTAGTCACAACAATGAGAAAAGAGGCTAATACAGAGTTCAAGACCAATTTCGCTATTTTTTACATCAATTATTTTGCAAAGCAGAAAATAAACTTATATGTTTAATTACATTCCAGTCCCTCATAACTTAAACCTTGTTCTTTCTAAAAACTGACACACTTAAATTAAAATTTTGAATTTGATCTTTAAGTTTTTCTTCTTAATTTCTCCATGTACATGCATTTTACCTAAAAACATTTTGTCATGTTAAGGAGGAATCTGGAAGGGCAATATATTAATCTTCAGATGGATTCCAAGTCAGCCACCACTCTTACGTAAATAATGGCCAATGCTGCATCATATCAAAACCTGACTGTTGTTTCCATTGCCGAACCAGATGATGGCCATGGCTGGGAATCGTCCCCTACCTAAAAGATCTTACATGAAGGGATCACAATGGTTGCCTAGAGACAGAGGGTAGACACAGCAAAATGCAAGAAATATCCAAAACTGTCATTAAGGTCAACTAAAAACTATATACAGTCATCTCACAAAATCAGAAGTATTTCAACTCCCCCACTCAGTTCTATGGTAACTGGTGATTGACAGGAGACTGTAGAGAAGAACATTTCACTGACTATTTCTAACACAAGTTATTAAACTTAGCACAGGGATGGCAAGGGAACTGCTGACAGCCTGGGCCCCACCAAGTCCCGGAGAGAGAGAGAGATGCCAAGGTCTGAATGTTCGTTCCTAAGCCTGTGGGAACTAACATGAGCATCTGTAGACCTGAGCTGACAGCTGATTCACTTCAGTTTCATAGTCATTTTTCACAAAGTAGTTTTTCAAAACATGAAGTGAACCAAGCTATTTACCTTCACACTTTTGCTTTGTATTTTTAAAATTTCCTCAAATGAATCTTTTCTTAAAAATCTTGTTCACAACTCTTGATAGTCATAGGAGAATTTTGAGACAGGATTTCTCTGTGTAGCCCTAGCTGTCCTGGAACTCACTCTGTAGACCAGGCTGGCCTCAGCCTTACAGAGATCTGCCTGCCTCTGTTTCCCAAATGCTGGGATTAAAGGTATGTGTCACCACTGCCCGACCAAAGTGTTTTTAATAATGAAAACGGCAACAGAAGTATTATAGAGTAAGTGTTTAATAAAGTTTGCACATTTATTTGATAAAAATATAGCTTACTTGAGAAAGATTAAACTTTAAGTCAAACGAAATAGGAACTTAAAGGTCGCACTTTAGCCTCAACACATGAATGAGTGCTGTCCTCACCTGAAAAAGTGGACTCAGGTGTCCACATTCCCAGAGGAAACAAAGGGCTCAATGTGATGACCTGAGCAAAAAAGAATTAACCCTTACATATAATGAACAGTGTACATTCCATTCCGTGTCCTAATTATTTTTAGTTTGACATTCATGTTCTATTTTGAGACCAGGAAGTCCACATTTAGGCACATCATTGTATAGAATGAGTAGTAGACAGACCCTTCTGGATCATTTCTGTTTTTTTTAAAAACCTGAGATGACCCAGTGAATTTAGGAAGAAAAATGTGTTTGACTCCTAATAAGTTTTATGTAGGTTTGGGTGTTTTAGATGGTACTTCCCAGTGTTATAATTTACAGTATACATTTGTCTTATGTCTATGACCTCTCTTCTGCTAGACACAGTGATGGCAAATGTTATGTCAAAGAAATCAGTGAGTACTTGATGCTGTAATCTAAGCATAGAAGTTCAGGAATATTCTGCCCATTTTGATTATGTATATCCTGTACTCTCTAAAAATAATAATTATAATTAGAAAATAACATATTTTGAGAGTTAAACAGGAAGAATACCTTCCTACTCAACTACTGTCAGATTTAAGGAAGACAGCCTCATTTTCAGCTCTTATACCACCCTCATATGTATTCTGTCTTCTGCTGTTTTTATTGATGAGTGGATGTTATTGTCTTTTGGTCCCCTTTGTGCATGACCATTTTATAACTGGATCTGAAAGAGTTTCATTTTTAACACGTAGTCTTCAAGGTCAATAGAATGCAACCAGTTAGTCTGAGCTCAAAAATCTTCTATTTATCCTGGAGTCACTTAGAAAATAAATGCTATATTGATAGAAAAAAACTTTATAAACATCAAAAATTGAATATTTATATCACACTTCAAATAGGATTTTAGAAGAACAAGTTTAAATGTAAACACACATGCTGTGTCTGCCCCTCTGCTCTGACCATATCCATCTAACAGGTCAGAGGGAAATTAATTAGAAGAGATAGCAACTGAGCCAATGTGCAATTTGCTGTGTGTAGAGAGTTATCTAAATCTTCACAGACAATCCTCCCACTTCAAGGATTGTGAAAGAACTAATCTTTCCAGGATAAAGTCCTAGACACATAATACCTGGCTGCCAGAACTCCAGTTTACATAATGCCATATCCATTAAGAGTGGCTCCTTCAAAGTAGGCTTTACAGAGAAGGTGATGGCCATCAGTATGTTCTTTGGTGGCTACTTCTCACTGCTGTGTTTGGGATGTTGACTGGCCCTTGGTGTGATGCTGGTATGTGATGCTGGTAAGTGGGGTTCTCAGATCATTGGAGGTAGTGCTTCAAAGGGCAGTCACTTTCATGCTTCTAGATTCAAGGTGTGATGTATCCTTCTTCATCCAGTCCCACCATTCATGAGGCTCTTGCCAAAGTTCATTCTGTGTGGTTTGGCCTTAAAACCATGAGCCACATCCTCTGTTATTCACTCTCTTGCAGGCATTTTAGATAGACCCCCTATGACGCTCAGTATTGTGCTTTTCCAACTCAGGATGATGAAAGCTGCTTTCTGTATTACATAGGGGGAAATACCATGCTTGGGATCAGGTTTCCAAATTCCTTTTGCCAGCCATGCTCTCTCTGCAGCTGGTCCAATTTAAGTCAATTACCACATTCTTAGCTCCGATATTTGTAAACTGCATTTCAGCTGGGAATGTTGCTAAATGTGACCTCAGACTAAATGTGACATTCACGTCTCTGCTGACTAGTTCTAGGCTAGCATGCTATGAAACCCAAGATTTGTGTACACTTCTGAACATAAAGTTTTACTTAACCTCAGCAGTCTGTACACTCAGGCGTGACCCAATTTGAGCATACACATGCATGGATGTACTCTCTTGATCTTGTCTCTGAGTAGGACAGTAAGATTGATAATTTATAACATGCTCATTACCTTTACCAAAGAACAGTACTACTGCCCCAGGAAATGAACCAACACAATGGAGATAAAGTTCTGAGTGCTTCACAAAGAGAGCCCTTTCAATATATTGTGGACCTTTCCGTCTTGGAATCAAAATTGTTAAATTAAAAAGAACCACAGACGCTGCACGGAGAAGAAGTTACTCTGAAGGTGAAAATTATGCAGTATAACAGCGGAAAAGGCAAGTAAAAATCCAAGACAAGCCTTCTCCATGAGATTCTCTGAGGACATTTTAAACCCATTTAGAATACATGCATTCATCACTATTTGTCTTTTGTATTTTTTGCAGTGGATGGTTCCAGAAAAATAAATGAATGTTCTGTATAAGAATTAGCATACCCTTTTGGAATCATGGCTGGCTGTGGCACCTGGAGGTATGGGCTCTGTTCCCAGTACAGCTGAAAAGTTATCCTGTGTCCCTTGGCACAATGGGATGATAACAATACTAATCCCATAGGGCAGTTGAGAGGATTAAGTGACTTAATATATACAAAGTTCTGAGAGTGATGCTTTGAATGCTTTAAGCATGCTCAAATCATTGGGTATTATAAGATTAGCATAGCTTGAGTCATTAATTCTTCATGCCAGCTCAGGGTTCCTCTGGAATAAGAGTAGAAAACTAAAATTCTTGGGTGATAAAAATAATACATCCTTAATATAGAAATTGAGTGAATTATGTCAATGGATGACCTTTCATATGTCAGAAGAGAGCCTCTTTAATAAAGCTAGGTTTTGCATTAGAATGTGTTGTTGTCTCAACAGTGTCACAGACAGGGGAGACAGATGGGACATTTTCAGGCTTAGCAATTTAGGCTCCAGTGGAGTAGCATGTATTTTTCAAGACTGGAACTTTGGATTGGATTAAAATGAAAATCCATTAGTTTGAAATGGATGGGAATACTGAGGCGAGACCATCGGCATGGTGCTAGATAAATAAACTGGGCTTTGGCAATTGGGCTTCTGGCCCAGGCGTATAGACTATTATCTCACCTGAACAGTTTTGCAGGGTTTTTAAGATTCTAAAATTCACTGGTCTAGAGCCATTTCCTTCCTTGGCTAAAATTTCTTGTGGCAAGTGAAGAATAATATCATGCTGACTTGGATGGTCTGTTTTTCTGGTCTTTGTGTTTTTCTGGTCTAACACAGTGGCAAAACTCAGTTGTACTATATTGGCATACTGTCATTTAATCAGTATTTGCTTAGGATATTATAGCAGATTCTGTGTGTGTGTGTGTGTGTGTGTGTGTGTGTGTGTGTGTGTGTGTGCATGTGTACATGTGAGAACAGGTGCTGGAGGAAGCTAGAAGGGGGTGTTGGATTCTCTGGAGCTGTGCCACCTAAAAGTGCTAGGAATCAAACTCAGGTACTCTGGAAGAGCCACAGGAACTCTAACCACTGGGCAATCTCCCCAGCCTATAGTTACTTTTGTTATTGCTTTGACCAAATACCTGACAAGAGGCAGTTTTAAGAAATATGCTTTTATTTTGGCTTATCATTTCAGAGGTCGAAGTTCATCATGGAGTGGAAGATGAGGCATTTGGCACTTGAGGCTTGTTGGCAGGGCAGGCAGCTGCTGTTCCTACTACATCTACAGCCAGGAAACAGAGATCAAGCAGGAAGTTGGGCTGGGCCATGAAACCCCATGATTTACTCCCAATTTACAGTTTCCTCCAGTGGTTCCACAACCTTTCCAGCAAGACTTCTAGCTGAGGGCATGTGTTCAAACACAGGAGCTCATGGAGTACACACCACATTCAAAGAGCAATAAGAACAAAGTAAGTTTAATATAAAATTAAATTTGATAGTTTATGTATTGTGGTGACTTCTAATGTGTTAGGAACAAAGGTCTTCTTATTTCAGATAGGACAACATTGGCAACAGAAACAGTTCTACTCATGTCTAGCTTTGTGATCAATGAGTTCAACTGAAATTACTGACAAGAGCATGATCAAATTACAAACAGAAACACCATTGAAATAAAACCTCCTCTCCCTTAGCAGCTAACTGCCTCTCTCTCTCTCTCTGTGTGTGTGTGTGTATACATATATAGTAATGGCAAGAAAGTCTTTGGTTTCTTCCCTTCACTGTGATAGAATGTTAGTAAGTCTATTCAGGCAACAGTTCTCTTTTGGGTAATGGTAGCCAATGACAGTTCAAGCAAACAATAATCATGTATTCTATACAGTCTGGAGAATCTTGTATGATAGCTGTAATTTAGATTTCAAACGAATGATCTTATTAAAAATATGGAAAGCAAAACTAAAATTACATACAAGATGAAGCAAACAGAAGCAACTGAGAGGGTATCAATCATCCTTATATCAGGAACTTATGGCAACTAGCAGAGACCAGAGTAATCATCAAATCCCAGGCTCATTTGACTAGTGAAAATACTGGCATGCTGGATTGAGATTGTCTCCATTGATAAGTTTCCCACTCCCACTACAGATGTTTGTATACTGTGGAAAATGTAACAGTAACCTTGTTGGGAGAGATTTGCCTTTTAGTCCTTCTTAAGGACACAATGTCTGTAACACTCTTGGTTGTCAACTGTCTTCCCTCTGTTTTACAGAACCAAGGGGCCAGTTTGACTCAGAAGGGGAGTTTTGAAGACTCTTGGCATAAACATGTTTGATTCTGAGACATGGGAGGGCCTCAATCTCACAGACAGTTTTAAACAAATTTTAAAGGCACCTGACAGTTTTCCTATAAAAGGTTCATCATGCCGAATGGATAGCATTCCTCGATAATATGGAATTCAGCTAATTGTCTATGTATAGGAAATAAGTAAAGAGAATGAGGTGTGTAAATAGTGCACTATTCTATAGCCACCAAGGTATATTTCTTACATCTTAATAGTAATTACCATGCTGTCAAAAACTGTAACCCAAAAAGACAGATTCTGAAGTAGCTGTCTTCTGTCATTAATGTGTATATGTGTGTGTGTGTGTGTGTGTATATATATATATATATATATATATATATATATATTTACTCATTTTCAAAATTTGAATGTTTCTAAGTGGAATGATTTTTCTTCTTTTTATCAACCAAGCTTTTCTACTTTCAGAAAAGTAAATATAATATCATCCCTGACATCAAAGGCCAGAATTGCTTCCTTCCATACAGTAGTCAATGGGATACCTCTGGAAGGGTGCTTGTCCACCCTTCATATTTTCTACATCATTGTATGAACAAAAGGCTGTGAGAGTGTGGGTAAGCCTTGTGGTTTTCAAGAGTATAATGTTTTGTAAGACTGAAGTAACATTTAATTCATAGATCCTTCTGGGAACTGGAATTACTTATCATAATGTATGTAGACAGATCACAAGGAGGGCTATAGAAATAACAATAAATTTACATTTCCTTATGAAAAATATCTTCATATTTAAATCTCTTGAGATTTAATGCCTTCTTTCAAAATACTAAGTTGTTTTGAGGACTATCTATGGAATAAGTATGGTTTTAACTTTTTAACCAAACTCTATGTTACTAGGGAATACGAATGAAGAACCCTGTCTTTAATGTATTGAGATAAAAATAATCCATGTTAAATACATGCTAATTGTGTTGTAAATTTTCTAGCTTATTAAAATACGGCAGTTTCCTGAGAGCCAACAAAGCTTTTGCTGATTGTGAGACACCAGGGAAGGTTATCATATAGTGAGTTGATTTGCAGGACAATGCACATGAATAATAGCTGTTTTCAAATTTGAGATAGAGAATAAAATAATGCCAGGCTCAAAAGCTCTGCCTTTCATACATAGATGCACTGGAGGGGAAAGTTCACTCAGACTTATATCCTCTGAGTTCATGGGTCAGAAGATCCAGAGTGGTACCCCCCCAAAAAAAAAAGTGCATTGCAGGCAAGTTTTCTGGAAATGCTGAAGTCTGGTCTGGGACTGCTGTTTGAGAATCATTGCTCTTTGGGAGTTCAATATATGTCATTGCTATATACACTTTACTATCCTGAATTGCTTTGGTGTCTGAACATTGCATAAAAATAGTAAATGAACTTGATGGAAGGGCACAGTTCAGCTAGTTCCACCCTGCTCTGCAAAGACCCAAGACAACAATATGCCAAGCACTTACAAATGCCCTTCTGAACAAGAAGTCATTAAGATAAAAAACATAGGCAACTCAGTGCAATAGATATATTTTCTTGGTTTTCCACTACTTTTATTGTTCTCAAGCATATAGACTTTAATTTAAGCCATTAGTGTAGTTTTTGAGTAGAAAAGTCTCTAGGAAAAAGATAAAACCCTAATTTAGGAAATTAGCAGTGTCCATGTGTTGAGAATTACAGCGACTATCCACCTCTTCCAGTCTCTCTTCCTTTTTAATTTACCTGTTTTCAATAAGTTTCACCATAAAGTGAAACTCCAAAGCAATTAATATTTACATATCATCTATAAATGATATGGAGACATTATAAATAATTGTTTTTCTTCAGATCAGTAATTTATTCAGTTTTGTACTGATAAACATACATGATTATTTATTAAGCATCTGAAACGTGGCTACTGAGAACTGAGATAAATTTAGTTATGTTTCTGAATTTCAGTACTTATCAGGAAAACACACACACACACACACAGACACACACATTTAAAATATGGCTTTCATGTCCTCAGTAATAACATTTTGGTACATTAAAGTTAAACATAAAATTAACCTTTGTCTGAGCCTTATTTGTGTATGCTTATTTTAGTAGGGCATTTGAAACTGCCTAGGGGCCTCATGTCATGTTTCTGTTATGAAATAAGTTTTACTTCATCTTAACCATCTCAATAAAAGCATTTCACACATTTTGCTAATAGCCAGACCCCTTTTCAATATAACATTGGCACTGCTTGGTTAAGGTCAGTCTTGGCTCCAGCCACACTGATTTGTGGTACTCAGAACAGAGCCCTTCATCTTCAATGCACTTTCATCTATAAGAAGGGGGAGAGCCAATGTTTTGAGCTTGATTCATTATTTAGTAGCTTATATCAGTTCAAGATAATACATCTTTTGAGTAGTTATCTTATGTATGCTTCACTTTTTTCTCTATATTTATGAATCATGATCCTTAAGATGTTATGATAATTAGAAAGATTTAAAATATTTATTAAACCAATGAGTAAAGTTTATAATGCTGAAAGCTCCCTAGAACTTGATAGTGAGATTTGTCATTTACAAATAAATGAGACACACTGTCATTGGTCTTTATGCCCATGGCATTGGAAGCAAGAAAACAACTGAGCAATTTCTTTTACTGTATCTTTAATAGTCACTTCTAAAACAAAGTTAATGGGTATATATACATACATATATGTGTGTGTATGTATGTATGTATGTAGTAATGTTTCTTTAAAAAATACTCATCTATTTTATGTATTAATTTATTGTGGGTGTGTGCATGAATGCTCCTGGGTGTGCACCAGCCATACCATGTGTATGGCATTTAGAGAGCAACATTTTCTGCGGTTGGTTCTGTTCATGTGAATTTTGCACAGGTTGCTGGCTTGTCAGCAATTGCCCTTACCTCCTGATCCATCTCAGCAGTCCTATTTTTGATGAATTAAACATAAACAGCACATTGACTGATATGCAAGGATATAGGTATTTTCTTCTTCCAGATACCATAGGATATCCAATAAAAATCTGAGAACTAAGAATGGGCTACTTCTTTCCAAGCTATTTATCAGTGGAACTTCCACACACTACAGTTATTGTCATTGCTCTTGTTCTAGCTTATTCTCCAGAACCTGATGATAAGACCCTATAGTAAAAACATCAAATACATTTGACTTGGATACTTCTAGCCTGACTGGCTTGCTTTCATAGTTCTGGAAGATGCTATACATGTTACTAGAATAGAAAAGTCATTACCAGTCTTATCAAGTTGTGACCTTTGTGAGACTGAATAATGACTGGTATAGAAAGAAATGCTTACTGGTGCAATAATGGAATGAATATTAAGGGAGTTACCAACCATATTTTTATTATGTTTAAGTCTTTTTAATAAGATAGAACTAATGTCTTGCAACTTTAATAGGACCAAGAACCTATGACTAGACAGGTCATTTGTCCTAGGAGAGAATCTATTATTCTGCTAAATTGACATAGTATCAAAATGACTCCTAAAGACATTGCTATATTTGTAGATGAGTGCTCTTCTCAGCCCTCATCATAGAAGCTCTCACTTGCAGAAGATGGTGATTAACACAGAGGGACATAACTGGTCATTATATGGAGAATAAAAGATTTCAGATTGCCCAGACTTAACTAGGACGTCTGTATCACACACTCTCATTTCAAGGCTTGGGGTAGGAGCCAAAGTCAACGACTGATTACAATGAAAACAATGTTTTCAGGACACCACAGGGAAGCTGTACATATAAATTCATAGTGGTTGTGACTGCATCGGCACGACCTACACAAAGGAAACAAAATCCCAGCATGTATGGCAGTACAGTTAAGGAAACCACCCCCCAGTCCTTCCCCCCTTGCAGTGTAGCTATTACTAGTTGATGGCTGCTGGCAGAGGGACTATCAATGTTCTTCAGGGATTTGCACCCTGAGGCCACTCTTGTGCCTGTAGATGTTCTTGCATACCTGCACATATAGGTTGAACTAAGTCAACTCTGTAGGTGGAGATTTTCTATCCTTACAGCCACTTCACAAATAAATACCTCAGAGATTTAATATTATTATAAATGGTCAGCCAACAGCTCAAGCTTGTTACTAGTTAACTCTTACACTTACAAATTAACCCATAAATTTTATCTGTGCCTTACCACATGGTTTGGTACTATCTTTCAGTGGATCTCCTCAAGGCTCTCCTGACTCCACCTGTCTTCATCCCAGCATCATTAATTTGGTTGCCTCACCTTTATTTCTTAATTAAATTTAAACGAGAAACAATTTTACTTTATATATCAATCCCAGTTCCCTCTCCCTCCATTCTGCCATGACTCCCTCCCCACCAACTGCCATCCCATCCCTCTTCTGCTCCATAGAAAGAGTGAGTCCTCCTGTGGGGATCATCAAAGTCTGTCACATCATTTGGGGCAGGACCTAGGCCCTTCCCTGTGTGTCTAGGCTGAGAGAGTATTCCTCTATGAGGAATGGGCTTCCAATGTTCATTTATACACTAGGTATAAATGCTGTACCATTGCCAGGGACCACATAGACTACCCAAGCCTTCTAATTGTCACCCACAGGCAGGGGCCCTGGTACCATTCTGTGCTGGCTTCCTAACTGCTAGTCTGGAGTCCATGACTCCCCCTTGTTCAGGTCAACTGTTTCTATGGTTTCCCCAGCATGGTCTTAACCCCTTTGTTCATTACTCCTCCCTCTCTACAACTGGATTCCAGGAATTCAGCTTGGGGCATAGCTGTAGGTATCTGCTTCTGCTTCCATCAACTACTAGATGAAGGCTCTATGATGGCATATAAGGAAGTCATCAATCTCATTATAGGGGAAGGACAATCCACTATTGCTTAGATTCTTAGTTGGGGTCATCCTAGTATATCTCTGGACATTTTCCTAGTGCCAGATCTCTCTTTAAACCTATAATGGCTCCCTCTATTATGGTATCTCTTTGCTTGCTCTCTTCTATTCTTCCCCCGACTCAAACTTTCTGCTCCTTCATGTACTCCACCCCCTCTCTTCTCTTTCCCCTAACTCCCTCTCCCCCTCCCTACATGCTTCCAATATGCTCAGCATATCTTGTCCCATTCCCCTTCTCAGGGGGACCTCGTATGTCTCTCTTATGGTCCTCCTTGTATCCTAGTTCCTCTGGTGGTGTATATTTTAAGGTTGTAATCCTTTGTTCTATGTTTAATATCCATATATGAGTGAGTACATGCCATGATCCTCTTTTTGTGACTGGGTTCTCTCACTCAGGATGGTTTCTTCTGATTCCATTCATTTGCCTGCGAATTTCAAGATTCCATTGTTTTTTTTTTTTTTTTTTTACAGCTGAGTAGTATTCCATTGTGTAAATGTACCACATCTTCTTTATCCATTCTTCAGTTGAAGGACATCTAGGTTGCTTCCAGATTCTGGCTATTACAAATAATGCTTCTATGAACATAGTTGAACAGATATCTTTGTTGCATGGACATGGATCATTTGGGTATATACCTAAGAGTGGAATTGCTGGGTCCTGTGTTAGATTGATTCCCATTTCCCTGAGGACCCTCCATACTTATCTCCAAAATGGCTGTACAAGTTTGCACTCCCACAAGCAGGGGAGGAGTATTGAGGGGACTTTTTTGTGGTCCACTCTATTTGGTGTTCTGTAAGCTTCTTGTACTTTTATTGGCATGTCTTTATTTAGGTTGGTAAAGTTTTCTTCCATGATTTTGTTGAATATGTTTTCTGTACCTTTGTAGTGGGTTTCTTCACCTTCTTCTATACCTATTATTCTTAGGTTTGGCCTTTTCACAGTGTCCCATATTTCTTGGATATTTTGTATTAGGTATTTGTTGGACTTAAGAGTTTCTTTGGTCAATGAATCTATTTTTCCTAGTGTATCTTCAATGCCTGAGATTCTCTTTTCCATTTTTTGTATTCTGTTGGTTATGCTTGCATCTGTAGTTCCTGCTCATTTACCCAGCTTTTCTATTTCCAGCATTCTCTCAGACTGTGTCTGTTTTGTTGTTGTTGTTGTTGTTGTTGGTTTTTGTTTTGTTTTTACCTCTATTTCAGCTTTCACAGCTTGCACTATTTGAATTGTTTCCATCACTTGTTTGATTGGTTTTTTTCTTGGCTTTCCTTGGTTTCTTTAAGAGATTTCTTGCAATTTTTGGTTTGTCTTTTCCTCTATTTATTGAAATTTTTGTTTATTTTTTTCTTCTATTTCATTAAGGGACTTTCTCATTTCCTCTTTGAGGATCTCTATCATCTTCATAAATTTGTTTTTAGGTTCAGTCTCTTCTGCTTCATCTGTGTTGGGATATTCAGATCTTGGTGGTGTGGAGAACCCAGACTCTGGTATTATCACATTTATCTTTCTGTTGTTGAATGTATTCTTAAACCATCATCTTCCCATCCCTTCTTCTAGTGGGGTTTCTCCTTCTCTTGGTGGGTATGGGTCCAAGATCTCTCCAGGTGGTGCAAATGGTCCAATATTCTGATGGCTCTCCTCTTCCCTTGGGTGTAATTGAGATTAACCCTGAGACATTGAAAGACTCTTTATGGCCTAGCCCACTGGGACTGGTTGCTCTGTGTGCAGTTCACAGGCCTCAGGAGGCTCCGAGTAGGGTATTGGAAGGAGGGCCAGAAACAGGCCCATGCTTACCTCCTCCCATGGGTGGAGGCAGGATTCACACTGAAAAGTTGGCAGGCTCTGGATGGCCTGGTCCACAGGGACTGGTTCCCCCATGTGCAGTTTCTAGGCCTCTTCATCTATGCTCCTTGCCTGGCTACTGGCCAATCAGCATTTGTTAACCAATTCAAGTGACAAATCTTTACAGTATACAAAAGAATTATTGCATAGCAGACCTTAGTATTTTTGAGAGACACACAGAGAGAGACAGATAAAGGGGGAAGACATGGGCATTATGGAAGAACTAGAGGAGTCGGAATGGGACTGGATTTAGTAGAGACACAGTAAATGTTTTACTAAGTTCTCCATCAAAACGTAAAATAAAATATATCATTAAAAAGGATTTAAAAAGATGCACTGTAATACTGGGGAAAGTTATAAATAAGTACGTTTGGAATGCACAGTCCTAAGTGTAACATCTGTGTCACATTCCCTCCTTCTAATCCTCAAGGATCATTCCAGAAGGGTCAGAAAGAGTGTAAGGGTCATAGTTGGTGAATGAATGCAAAGAAGCAGTATCTTTGGACACAGTACAGATCTGTGCAAGCTCAAGCAAGATAAATCCCAACAAGAATATGAACATGGGCATGAAGTCCTACCCTTAGACAAGGAGCTAATAGCAATTGATAGCTGTTGGAAGAATGAAAATTGGTTTACTTTAAGAGTCTAGCCACTAGTAAGATGGCAATGGTCCAGTGGAAGGCCACAAATACAATAATATATGGGAAGTATAAATTAAACTTAAAGAGAAAAATAAATAAAGGAAGCAAAGCTGGGCAGGTAGGGAACAGGATATTGATCTGGAAAGTGTTAGGGGCAGAGTGAACATGATCAAAACATGTACAAAATTCTCAAAATACTAATATGAGTGTTTAATTAAATAGTCAAATGAACCAGAAAATTAACATGAATAGATGATAACATCTTCAAATAATTATTAGTTTTTAAAAATCCTTCAACTTTTGAACGTTTTAAAGGCATTTAAAGAGAAGTTGAAAATATGAGCAAAGAGAAAGATAATTTCTCATATTTAACTGACAAAAGAGATGAAAGTGGCAGAAGGAAAGCAATAGAAAACTTCTACAAAGCGATGCACTATATACTTATTTTTTCCTAAAACAAAGCATTTGAGAGACAAATTTAATAGCAAAATATCCTCAAGCATCATTTTTACCACAAAAGGATCACAGAACAGATATCTATCAGTTAGCTACAATCTGCCAGTATTTGGGCCAATGTGATTTGGGCCAATATTGAATATTCAAAACTGTGTTGTCTCCTAGTGTTGAACAAGAATATGTACAGTAATTTGCACTTTTCAACTTTTTATTTTTCTTTGGTCCTTCATATTTTCCCATTGTTGATTGATCTTAAATTCCCTCAGCATTCTGGTACCCACAATTACCATCCCTTTGAGAAATGACTGCCTCAGTAAAACTGACACAAAGTCCACTAATAGGCCCACTCTTTCAGCTCTGTGTGTTGTTTTTAAGCAAAGATAGATTCATTTTTTTCTGGATTCATATTCCTTTGTTGTGTTTGCTTGTTTTTGTGAATATATGAATGTTTGAGTGTGTGTGTGTGTGTGTGTGTGTACAGGTGCATGAGCATATGTGTAAGTGAAGGTCAATTTTGACATGATGTGTCTTCATCAATTCTTCTTTGTTCATATTTATTGAGGTAGGGTCTCATACAGAACCTATACCTCAGTTGCCATGCAGTCTAAACAGTCAGGTTGCCTAAGAAACCCTGTACTTTTGCTTCCTGGGTAGTGAGAATACAAGGGGCTGATAATGTGACCCAATTGCTGGGATTCAAATCAATCTCAGTTCCTCATCTTTCTGGGCAAGCATTTTATTCACAAAGTAGTCATCTCACCCTCGATTCTTTAGGTTTTTCATCTTTTCCCAAGGATGCCCAGAATTCCTGTGTCAGCCCTAGGTCTATATTAAGGATAACTCTCTTCATCAAGTAATATATTCCTCCAAACAAGCATGAATATGGGTTCTGAACTGGGATGTGCATAGTGGGAGGATCAGGAAGGATAAATCAAATAGATGAGAAGAAGACAAAAGGAATATCTGGGATCAGAGGGCCTTGCATATGCTGATGACTTGTGCCAAGCAAATTTATTAAGTGCAACATCATATAGACTATTTGCAAGAGTGATGTGGCCAAGACCAACAGAGAGCTACATCTGACAGTGTTGGCAAAAAGAACAAGGGATACCTCAGACAAAGCTGTCCAAGTACTGATAGTCACAGCCAGACAGGGGGTAAGGGGAGAATTAGGTCCCCCCCAAACCACAACCTTGACCCTTCTGAGTAGGCTATGCTCCAGCCATAGACTGGCCTTGCCAAGTTCACTCCCAGACAAGGACACAAAACCAAAGTTCCTTTTATCCTTTCATCAGGTCCTCTGAGAAATATTGGGTCAGTCTAGCTCCCCATCATATATAAGACCATGCTTTGCTCTGAAGAGTTCTAAAGCTTGAGAAATTCACATGTGAGGAAATGCATTCATCACTAGGACAATATTACAACCATTACTATGAGCAGTTCTATTTTTTTCACTTCCTTCTTTTTTATCCTCTACTCAGTATATCCACTTTGAAAGGCATACAGCACCTGTTTGATTCACCAATATTTCCCAGACAGACAAGATGGGCATTCACTTAATTTGGCTGGATGACTCATTAAGGACTTCAATTCCACTGGGCGTTGAACCTACTAAAGGATGGACAAGGTGAAACCTGAGATGGTGTCTTAACAGTGTGGAGAGATTTCTCAGCATGGGAAAGTAGGAATATGGTTTGAAGTGCTTGAAGAAGAGAACAAAAATGTAGGGAGGTTAGAGAGGAGTGTGTAATACATTCCTGACTGTAGGCCTGAGGGAAGCCTCTCCTAAACTTATGCAGTTGTTATCTGAATTCTCTTCTTTGAATTTCCTCATTGGTTACAGCACACACAGCATTTGATTCTAGAAGATGCTGCTGCATTCCTTCTGAAGGAAGGTTACCCAGGTTCTTGTAGGTGTTTCCTAAGTCAAAGATCCAGTAAAAGTGAACTAAATAAAGTTAGTAAACTTTTAATCTGTTAATTTTGGCTAGTGATCTTCTTTAACTCCATTGAGAAAAAAAATATCTTTTCAGGGGTGCATGTGGTTGAGGCAGCACATGTGAGTGCTACAAGATGGTTTCCTGGAATTAGGACATGATGCTCTCAAATGAAGAATTATACCAATTCCACTGCTCACAACTCTTCTTGTGTTTAGCCTTAGGTATTTAATGTCTCATCTAGTGCTTCTTAATAAAGATGGCATGAAGAGCTGGCATGCTTGACTATTTAGGCTATTACCCTTTCAAATGCCCATTCTATGACCTGATGCATACCAATAGGACATAAATCTTTCATCGGCTTCCCAATAAATAAACAGGCTGTCATTTAAAGTCACTTCTATTAACCCAGTCTATTCAACAAAGAGGAAAAATCCATGCATTTGTTGATGAGATTTTTTTTTCAGGTGCCCTATAAGAAATGCACTTGGAAAATCAATGTGTTATCCTCCAGTTGATCCTGAAGTTCAGCATTATTCAAGACAGATGAACCAAAGGCATGTTGGGCATCAGCAAAGTGTCAAATACCTTTCTTCTCACTAAGATGGATTTCTCATAAACAAATCCTACTAGCTCAAAGGGCTTTGTTTGGAAATTTTGCTTCAGGCATTTTAAGACATTTTATAGGGATTCAAATTTATGTTATGAAAGTATGCAGTGTATATCATACAGAATGCTTGAAATAATATTACATAGTGTTATTTACAGTAATACATTTAATATTTGGATGTACCTAGAGTACAATTCTTTGAGTACAGTAATAGTGTCAGTCATGGTGTGTCATTTTGGGAATGTGTATTCAGCCCTGAAGATGAATGACAATAATTGGAATGAGGGTTTCAGACACACAGATATGTTTTAAAAATACATTATCAATTTTCTCTTATTCTTATAAACCACCATAACCCAATGGCTTAAACAATAGAAATTAATAGGTTACAATTCCACAGATCAAAGTTCATTAATAGGATTCACTTGAAAAATAGTCAAGGTATCTACAGGCTTATTCTTTTGTAGAGGCCTTAAGAGAAAACATGCCTTCTCACTTGGTTCCAGAAGTCTTTAGAGCCTTCCGTCATTTATCATGTGACTCTTCCATTTTCAAAGTGAGCAGTGGCAGATCAGACTTTCGTGTGTCTTCACTCAGACCCCATGATGGTTAATATTGTCAACTCAATAGGAGCTAAAATCAATGAAAAGACAAACATCTGAGCATGCCTATGAGGAAGTTGATAGATCAGGTTAATTGTAATGGGGAGACTCACCCTCATTGTGGGCAACATCAATCCTTAAGCTGGCTGTTCTGGACTCAACCAAAAGGACAAAAAAGAGACAATAATACATCGCTTTCTTCTTCCTTACTGTGAAAGCAATGGAACTAGTTGCCTTATATTTGTGCTACCTGGCCCTCCCTTCCATGACAGAGTGGCCTGCCATGATTGTCATTGTCTTGTACTGTAAGCCAACTCTCTCTCTCTCTCTCTCTCTCTCTCTCTCTCTCTCTCCCTTAAGTTGCTTTGCCCAGGTATTTTGTTGTAGCAATGAGACAAATAACTAGTACAGTCACCAACTTTTTATCTGTCTCTTAGGACTCATGTGATTACATTGGATCCAAGAGACATTTCATATTAAGTGGAAGAAACAAATAGTCTTTATTTCACCTGTGGCCTTAATTCTGCATCACCATGTACCATGTTATATTCAGAGTTCTGCCTCAAGGCATGGCTATCTTTGGGAATTTCATTGTATTGTGTATTTCTGTGGGCAACTTTCAACTGCTCTCAGGTTAGCAGTTCAATAGTTGCCTATGTCATTTACAGTTTTTAGGTAAGTTTAGGGTTATGGCTCATAGGATCATAAAGGAAATAGAAAATTTGCCTGAGGATCACTTCTTGGTTTTACTTCATTTTCATTTCATTTCTCCTACCTATCTCTCTCCACATAGTTAGTTAGTGTAACCTTGGTATATACCCTGCACACATCAACCAATCTGCAAGCTATTTCATTTGTATATGTTCACAGGTGTTAATTTTTCACATTAAGGTTCCTTTGATGGAATTAAGATAAGCCCAGGTTTCCTTTTTTGTTTGTTTGTTTGTTTTTTTTGAGACATAGTCTCATGTAGCCTAGACTGGTCTTAAATCACTATGTAATAGATGGTAGCATTGAATCCTTTGTCCTTTACTTACCACAGTAAAGTGCCACCATGCCAGTAAAAGTAATATTTTTAATGAAGCAAAATCATTGCTGTCTGTCTACATTTATTATATCTTCCTTCATATAATATATTTTAACAGTTTGGCCTTGATTAGTGTATATCTTGGTGTCTACAATTGTTCTTGACATCAACCATGTTCTAGTGCATGCCTCAGAGCCTCTGTGGGGAAAAGGATGTGTAGCAACGGCCCAAGCTGTACACATAAGAAATTCACTAGTGTCATATTGATTAGTGAAATGTGTATACCAGTTACTATGACCGTCCCTTACTTTGATGTTAAGGGAACATCAAAAGAAGCTGACATGTGTGCACATTTGTGTGTTCATCAGGAGAGTGCTAATAGATGTGCAGACAGAACTCTGCTCACAGGCTGCCAAGAGACCAGGCTAGCCACTGCTGAAAAGAAGCAGGGGCAAAGCCAGAGGTCAAGCAACCCTGAGACTAAAGGGGAAAACTATGTGTTGCTGCATGCTGTCACTTGGGTGAGTGGCCTAGTCTTTTTGTTTGTTTGTCTGTTTCTCAAGACAGGATCTCGCTGTGCAGCTGTGTCTGTCCTGGAATTCACTTTGTAGACCAGGTTAACCTTGAACTCACAGAGATCTGCTTGCCTCTGCCTCCCAAGTGCTGGGATTAAACCTGTGCACCACCACCACCACCAGAGCAAGTCTTATTATAATTTGTTATGCCATGCCATGCTTGATTGATATCTCTGGGAGGCCTGCTCTTTTTTCTTGTCTGTCTTTTTTCATTTTAGGATCACAGGGAAGGAATGGACCTAGGGGAGAGGGAAGCTGAGGGGTGGGAGGGGATGCAGGGCTGTACGGAGTGGAGGTGGGGAAGCTGCAGTCAACACGTAATGTGTGTAAAAAATAAAAATTACAAAAAACAATTCCAATATTCCAAAGCATTCTAAAGACACATATTCTAAAGTAAATCAATAAAAGAATGGAGCAACCATGGGAGTTAGGCCAACTGGATTGTTTAAGGGTAGGCTGAAAAGACATTCAGGGAACTAGAGGTGGATCGAACTGGGTATCTAGTGTAGTCAAGCTGCAATACTGGATGACGTAGCATATGACACACTGCATACAGCAGATTGCACTGTGAAGTTTTTTGGTTGTTGTTATTTTCTTTAATTTGTGTTTTTATTGTTTAATTTTTTATTATGTTTACTTTTTTGGGTTTTTTGTTTTGTTTTGTGCAGGGTAGGTTGCCAGGGCAGAGAGGAGATAGAGAGGCATTGGGCTGTTCATTGTATGAAATTCACAAAGAATCAATAAAATATATATATTACGCACGTGCATGTGCGCGCGCACGAACACACACACACACACACACACACACACGGATGAATTCTTACCAGATGCCAAATCTGAGGGCATGTTGTTCTCAGACTTCTCACTAACCAAAATTACGAAGAATACAATGTTAACTGTTTTGTAAATTGTCCAGATGATATCTTAGCTCCATATCCAAAATAGACTAAGACACTATCTCTGATGGACACCCTATATATTGATAATGAAAAACAGAAAGAGCAGGAAGCAGTACCCAATTTTAAATCTATTTTAAATGAAGGCAAACAGTTTCAATTAGTTAAATGGGGATATATGATGGAAAGGTTTATGTGATTATTTAAGCAAATATATTTTTGAGTCATCTTGTCACTAAAAAGTAATACATATTTATTTGGAAAATTCCCTAGAGGTACATATCGTTAATGGCTTTTAATTAATTGAGTGATCATGAGGAACTGAAACCTAAGTTTGGGGGTTTATACCAGCCATTCCTTACTCTCTGTCCTCTCTGTTAAAGGTTTCTATGCAAAATAGGAATAAAGAGAAATTGCCTAGCATCCTGAGGTCATTCCTTAACTAGAGGGGAAGGGAACAAGGCCTCAGCGAGCCTCGTAGAGTGATTTTCTCCCCAGCTCTCTGGGCCTTCCTCTTCCTTACTCATTCTATGCTCCACACAGAAATTTCTCAGCTAAGCTTTTTCTTAGAAAATCCTTACTTCATGACCCGCGCCTTCCCGTCCTCTCAAGACACTACCTACTATTCCCTTGTCACCCTGTCCAACACTGGTTGTCGACATTCTTTCAGATCTGCAATACAGTATATTTTCTTGACCCATGACTCTTCCAAGAAACCTCTAGTTGCTGCTGCCCAGTTATACTCCCGTGGTTATTTTCTAGATCCCAGTCATTGTGGCTGTATCCCACTCTGTGCCTACATCTCCGTGTATCCCCACTTAATCCTCTGGTACCTGGAAGCCAGTAACTGTTGGCTTCCTAAGGAGCCCAAATATCTCTTCTAAAATGCCTGTCACCTCTGTCATGACTTACTGCTTATTCAGCTTAAATCCTACCTGTGCATCCATTTCCTCCACAAACATCGATTTATTAAGTAGTCATGTGGAGTAAAGGCACACTTTAAAACTATAATGGTTCAAAGAACTACACTAAAAACTCAGGATATGGCAATTAAAAGCATACATCCCTGTGCCAATTTAGCTTTTTTTTGAAAAACGGAAAAAAAAAACAATAGAATTAAAAAGAGGCCACTTAAACTGTTAAAGTGATGATTCTAGAACAGAAAATAAAGCAGATATGTGCAACGTCAGGATGGGTGGGTTTCATATGGAAGAGTGGGGAAAATCCTCACATGAGGACTTGGAGGAGAAAGAGGGGGAGGAACAGGGAGCCAGAAATGAGTAAATGTGATTGTCCTGAATTGGTAGCAATCTCAAAGCATGGTATGGAGGCTGGGTATATGTGGCACAGAGAGATTAATACACAATGATCAGAGAGGTGGACATGGGGATTCTGGGGAGTATGGGCTCAAATTTGGCAGAGTTAACTTTTGCAATCAAGACTTTGAATACATGCATACATAACTCCTTGCTATTTACAATTATTTTAATCATTTGGTTCGACCAGCCCTGGATGAGTATGTCTGTTTACCCTGTCTGCAGCTCCACAGATGAGAACAGCTAGAGTTTTCTGTCCACTGTAGCTGAATTCAGCTCATTTCCAGTGAGCTCTAATGTCCCCTCTCCTCTCACCCCCATACATCCCACCTGGCACAGATACGTTCACATTGTCCTTAGTTTACACCAATGGCTAATCACACCCTTTGCTGTTTGTAGTAAGCCAGGAATTTACTCCCAAATGGAGAAACATGGATAATATGCCCTACACCTGGACAAGCAGATGGTTTGGTAGGTAGTAAGGAATTTAAATTTTTTAAACTTAACTAGAAGTCAAGTTTGTCACTGAGAGCAAAGCTGATGGTGGAGACAAGATAACCAAGGGGTCAGACACTGGAACTGAACTTGTCTCACATCTAAGCTCTTCTGAGCTAAAAAGAACCATTCCTCCCTCTTACATAGAAAATGAGCTGCTTAACCACAAAGCAGTCAGCTGTTGGGCACGGAAAAACTTTCAGTCCTTATGGGGAAGCTAATAGTAAATAAACACCTTACACAAATTCCATATGAATCACTACCCAAGAGGAGATGGCATGGAGGTCATTAAGGATTTTCACTGTGCCAGTAATGTGGAGTTTTGACTCAATCTTATCTCTGTTCTCACCTCAGCTGCTGAAACTCAAGATTCACAACTAAAATATTGTATTGGCCTTAGAGTTTTCTTGCCATACAAATGAGTTGTCATGGTATAGATTGTAGAGTGAGCCTTCAGTAGTAAACCAGGTTCAGCATAAATATATTCCTGTATCCATACTCAGTGGAGCAAATGAAGATTACGCCCCTTGACTTTCCCACATCTCTGTTTCTGAGTCAAGGTTCTTTCATCAACTGGAAGTCAATTCATTGACTTTGGGTCCAATGGGTTTCTCCAAACCTTCTGTTTGCTAACATGATGTCTTAATCCTAGAAATTGGATAGCAAGAACAGCACTGGGTAGTGGGGAGAGGAGGGTTGTGACTCTGACTTGATTCCTACAGGAACACATGTGTCCCCACACTGGTACCTGCTGGGCTTTCTCTAGACCACCCATCCTTCAGTGGAATGCAGATTCCATTGCACTGTTCTCCAATGACCCTTTCTCGCCAATAATTAATGTATACTTGGTGTTTTTTCTTCCTTCCCTCGTGAATCTATTATTACAACCAGGAGACATCCCAAAAGATGCTGAACAAATCTATCTACTTGTACATACTTCATGTACCATCTCTTAGCCCAGCCCTCCTCTGTTCCCTGGGCTTCTGTATCAGCCTCCCAATTGATGCTGATGCTGATGCTGTCTTGCTCTATCTGTATTTCCAATTCACCACACTGAAGCCACATTGATCTTCACAGAGTGTGAATAAAGCATGCTATCCTACAGCTTAGCACCTCCAATTCTTGTCTTATTCCCTGTAGTCCAAATGATGGCTTTCTTTAGAACAAAGTCCTACAAGACCTAGATTCTGTTTGTGGCTCTGATTTCATAAAATATTTTATTTAAGGTGATTCTATGTAATAGGCTTTCAACTTAGTTTACGTTTTGTGATGTATCCCCATTACCTTAGGACTCTTACATAATTTAACCATTTTATTACTAATTTAAGATGAAAAATTCCTTATAAATTAAATAGTTAAGTGATCTTAAGTTTACATTTGTTCCTTTCCCTCTGTCCCATCATTCTGTCTATTCAACTGATAATCAATCTTTAACTGTGACAAAATTTAATATGCTTCATTACCTGATTATATGAACCCTCAATTATTGATCTTTCACAAAATGTTCTTGATTATTTATCTCCATTAGTATTCCAAGTTAAACTTTTGGATTCTGTTGTAGTTTGTCAAAACACGCTCTATTATCTTTCTAAATGGTATTACTTTATGAATAACCATTTTCTTTTCAAAAGTCATATTTTACAGTGTTTTCTTCCCTTAATAAACCTGCTTTATCTTCATTTATTCCAGTCTTTTTGAATGTTCTTCCAAGTTTTTTTCCAGTCTGATTCACACTAAAGTTCCATGTTTAATTTGTATTCATTATTTTCTCCCCAGTTTCAACTTTTCAAGATTAAAGCCATAAAAGAAATAAAAACAGCTTTACATAAAGGCACTTGTAGTTAGTTGAAATAAAGCAAGAGTTATCTTCATCATGATATTTCACAGTGCCTGAAAATGCCTGGCAGACACATCAGAAATAGAACTTGTTTGATTATAAATTATTACCATGAAAACAGGCTGCTCTCAAGACAGGCTCCGAGGGGAGAATGAATATATTCCATGCTTTGTCTAGGCTCCATGCTACTAATTTTGCTTGGCTCAGTGTCCATGTCACTCCAATCTCAAGTACAGCATTCTCAAATCTCTCTACTTGGACTGTACTTTTCTTTTTGTATAAAAAATATCAAATAGCTCTCTATAGTCATCACTTCTGAATTTTATTACAGTATATTAATTATACACGATCATGTATACAATATATTCATCTCCATTACTGTCTCTTATCCCTTCCTATTCTCACTAAACTCTTTCCTCTTCTTGACTAGTCTCCCCTTCACCTTCATGTCTTTTCTATTTTTGTTTTTTGTTTTTTTTTTTTGATGGATCAGTGAATTTAATTAGGGTTAGTTATAGGAGCATGGCTAAGAAATTATTTACAGGAGCATGGACACTTACCAGTGGCTACACCACTGAAGAAAACATTTCTCTAGGCTCAAGCAACTATTAACTTGCTATAAATTCTCTGGAAGAGGAGGGTCCTCATGAATCCTCTCCTAGTCATGATGAAATATCAGTGCTGGTCCTGTGCAGGCAATTACAGCTACTGAGAGAACAGGACTCATGTCTGCTTCAGAAGACAGCTTTGTGGATATGTTAACCCTCTCCCAATTCTTATGCTCTCTCTTCTTCTGCAGTGTTTCCTGAGCCTTGGAAGGGGTAAACATTCAAAAGTCTTCTATTCCCAGAATTGTGACCAGCCACGAACCTCTGCTACCCACAGTGAAAAGTAGCTTCTCTGACAACCACTGACCGTAGTATTACTCCATGGACACCAACATAAATATTTAGAAGGCAATTTTCCCAGACACATCACATCCATTCATCTGGATCTTTCTTTTAAGGATACTTGAGCTTACATTCAGGGTCCACCTAGGTAATCCAATATAATCTCTTAATATTAAAATTCTTAATTGAATCATAATCAAGAGGTCTTTGGCATGTAAAGTAATAGTCTAAGTATATAGAGATTAGGACCTTCCACTTATTCAAAGTACTATAATCATGTCTAGCTAAGGTTGATTTCAATAGTAGAGTAGTAGTGGGATAAGCTTAAATGGAAATTAAATTTCACAATGACAAATTAAAAATAAGTCAATTTGCAAGTGAAGCAGTTAGTTATTTGTCAATTTGATGCAGGCTGGAGTTGTTTGAGAAGAAAAAACCTCAACTGAGGAAATGTAGGTTGTCCTGTAGGCCAGCCAGTGCAGGGGCCATTTTCTTGATCAACGATTGGAGAGGGAGAGCCAGCCCACTGTGGGTAGTGCCACCCTGAGCAGGTTTTTCTGGATTGTATGAAGAAGAAGGCTAAGAATCCCATTTGGGAAAGTAAGTAACAATATGACCTCTCCATGGCTTCTGTTTCAGTTTCTATCCTGACTTCCCTTCTTGATGGACCAAAAGCTATGAGATGAAATAAACCCTTTCCTTCCCATGTTTTATCACAGCAACAAAAGCCTATCTAGAATAATAGCTTACATGTTGTCATTCTTTTTAAACCAATCTTCCTGCAAATTTATGGAAATTGCTAAAAATGCCTGAATGTAGCAGCTCAGGGATGGATGCTGGGCTCCGAGGAAGTCAGAATCTTAATAGTCCAAGCATCAATGTGGGCATTTGTCCAAGCCCAGATAATCTTGTACAGAAACTTCACAGCACAGTATAATAGAGTCAGCAGAATACAGTCAAAGCACAAAACATGGCAGGTGTCCAAATCTGAGCCTCAAGTTTATAGTTATTGGGTGACTGAAAGGCTATACCTTTACAGGGTATATAGAAAGATGGCTTCTCACTGGCTGCCTTTGTGGTGCTGGAAAGAGTAGAGAGGCCCCTGAATAAATTATGTTGAGTCGCTTCTGGAGGCTTTGGGCACATGGAGTGAGGGAGCTTAGTCAGTAGCTTTTATATTTCTTGCTGACTGAGTCCTGTGGGCATGAATTTGTGAAGGGAAAATTGGTTCCTAGGGTTGCAGAAGGTGAAGTGACAATAGCCTTTCGAAAGAGAGATAGAGAAAGGAGAATGCATTTTCACATTTTCCCAAAAGAAATGATAAGGAAAATACTAATAATTCCATGGCCTTTCTCCATATAGAAGTATTGATTATGGGATGGGAAGAACTAGTTGAAGTCTGTGGTCCTACAGATGGCAGGGAGGGATCTGCCCAGCTTCTGATCACTAGGGGATGACTCCTGTTGGAATTCCAAATCACTGGGGACTGTGTGCCCAGCCTACCATGGAGCAGGCTCACCATGAACAGAGCCTACTATGAACGGAGCCCTCCATAGTCATGCTCTACCATGACTTTTGTGATCACAGCCAACAATGAACATAGCCCGCCAGGGACACAGCGTAAAATTACCACAGCCCACAATGGAAACAGTCTTGTATGAACATAGGACACTAGACAAAACAATTTAACTCTTTTATATTTGGTAATATCCTGGAATATTCAAGCAACATGGTGGGAAGGAAGAGATCTTTTCATGACAAACATGATTGGAGTTGCATAATAGCCTAACTCAAATGTAGACATTTTGAAGATTTTGCTTTTCAGGAAGCCATAAAACTAGCAATGTAATATATAATTGCTTTTCCTTTCAGTATTGTGCCTATACATATAGTCTTCGCTTGTTTTCTTTTGCTATAACACAATGCCAGAGACCTTGAAATTTATAAAGCAAAACAAAAACACCTTGACTCACAGTTCTTTGGTCTAGGTGTCATAAGGTCAAAGGTCCTGTGTCAGTTGAGGATGATCCTGTTGCCTTCACCCATGCTAGAAAGAGACTGAGAAAGAAGGGGCTGGGTTTTCCTTTATGAGAAACTCATACCTTTAATGACCTCAATCCCTTCACACTAGGCTTACTTCCCTGTTTGGCCTTCCTCCAGCCTCAGTGCATCAGGAATTGAGTTTGCAACATATAAACTTAGAGGGCCAAATGGAAGCCATAGCAGCATGTAACAAAAATTGAAGAACTGAAGCCCAGGATGATCACAATTAAGTCTGTCTCCATGCAGACATGTCTTGTGACTTCTTATTAAATATATTTCAGTAAATTTTAAACTCTCTAAATTATGGCTTCTGGGAAAAAAAATACCAGCACAATTCACACAATTTCTTTCTCCTTCTATATAATGGCAGGTATAAATAAAAGGATTATTTGTGTTCCTTTTTTCAATGCTGCACGAGACAGGTATTGCAGGACACTCATAGGGCACCTGAGGTCTGAGTTTCTTTCTGGTGTGGAATTGTGGCAGGCCTAAGAGACTCTTTGTGCTACATATAAGTACTGACATCAGTAACTAAATGGATTGAAGTGCTGAGAAAGACTCCCAGGACCCAAGCAATTGATTGATCCTTTCTATATCAGGAAAAGGATTCAATTCTACTGCAGAGATTTGGCTGGGCATGGCAATCACAAGATGCCTTATAGCAATTAGGAACAGGATTGAAGTTGAAGTCCCCTTTGTGGAATCACATTGGACACGATTTTCTCTCCCGATTTAGGGAGCATGGAGGTGTTCTTAGGGTAGCTGGGAACTTGGGAGTGCCGTTCATAACAGTGGTCACATAGGCATTTGTTTTTACCATATAATGAATCCCAGTTGCAAGTCCCACTGAGGAGTCTGGTTCCTGATTAAAGTCATTATTGTGCCTTTTTCAGGCCCATCTAGGGTTATTCAAAAAGGCTCTACCTTGGCTGGCCTCCAGGGGAGACTGTGAAGCTGGTTTTCCTATAACACCAGGCAGGCTTGTCTGTCACACTGCGTGAAGGGAAGGCAGGAAGAACTGAAGCTGAGCAGCCCAGCTCTTGCCCAGGCTCCCATGTTAGCCGCAGCACCCTCATCCCCAGGTCTCTATGACTGAAGCCCTGGAGAAAAAGCAGTTTTGGTTGCCTCTGTTGACTGACAGGGGATGAAGGGTCAAACCTCTGAGACACTTTGGCCTCAGTCAATACTTTTCCATTTCAAATGCTCCTCAACACCTCTGCCCACTCCTACTCACCCCTGCACCTGCACAGCAGAATCCATAAACCCGATGAACATTTCTTTCATGTTCCTCAGTAGTCACTGACCTCTCTGTCAGTGTCGGTGTCTTGTTCTAGGGGAGGATATGAAAGAGAGACTTAGTGGAGGCTTGGGCTATGGACTTTTGCACACACTCCTTTGGTGGGGACAGGATTAACTCTTATCTTCTCCATAACTCCTTCCCAGCTCATCTCATCTCCTGACACCCACTGCAGGTTCACGGAAACCAGCTATCAGTCACTAATCTCACTGTTCTCAATAACGGACACAGCAAAGTTCCTGTAAACTGTATCCAAAGGCCTGGGGCTCCTGGTTGTAGAGCAGAAGTATCAGAGGTCAGATGAAGAGCTCAGAGGACCCCAGTCTGTCAAGACCCACAATCATGCTGGGAAGCCCTGCTGACTTCCGTATCTTAAGGCACCAGAGTTCGGTCAATGTGTTGGAACTACCATGATTATGTTAGGAAAAGAACTCACAATTTTTCAAGAACTGGAGATATAAGGACACTTGCCAAGTACAGCATATCAGAGGAAAACTCTGGTAAAGAGGACCATGGAGACTGCGTAGGAATCTACTGGCGGTCTCTAGCCTCCTCATCTGTTAGAACTTCATGGTCCATGCCCTAATAGGATTTGTTCCATCACTTTCCATGTCATGGGTACAGACTTCTCTGCCTCTTCTTTAAAATAGTGAATGGTTTTATCACCTCTCGTGTATTTTATTGTATGTGTCTCTGTGTCTCTATGTGTTGTTTGACTGCTGGTATAATTTGCGTTTTACCCATTTATTTAGTTGGGTTTCATTGTGACATCAGGCATGTTCATGGATTATGATTTTTGCTTTGTCAGCTCCACATGGAGAAGTGAGAGAGCCGATGGGTACAGGATACAAGTCTAGGGCTTCATGAGCTTGTAAGATTCTGTATATTATTCTCCAGCTTTATGTTGCTGGAGAATAACAAAATGTTAAGACTTGCCAATCAAGTATGGGGCCTGAGGTTAGGATCCCCACAACCCATTTAAATGCTGGATGGGTAGCCAGCCTATAATTCCAGTGCTCAGGAGATCCATGGTTCTTTAAGTTAGAAATGTCTCCCATCATCTTGGGCTTTTGAACACTTGACCCCCAGTTAGTGGCATTGTTCAGGGTGCTTTACAACCTCAGTGGCACTGGATTTTGATAGTAAAAAGCCTTGCCCACTTCTAGTTTTCTCTCTCAGCTTTATGCTTTAAAGAATGTGAGCTCTTGGTATCCTGTCCCTGCCACCATGCCAGCTACTTTATGACCACTATAGATAGACTCTTGTGTGTCTAGAACCTTAAGGGAAAACGATAAAGTGTTTCATCACAGAACTAGGATGAATCTATTATAGATTCCATCCCTGGAGCAAGCTGGCTAGCTGAACTAGACAATCAGTGAGCTCTGAGTTCAATTGAGAGATCTTGCCTCTAGAAACAAGGTGGAAAGTGATCAAGAAAGGTTTCTGAGTCCAGCTGCACACACACTTACACACACACAGAGAGAGAGAGAGAGACGCACACACACACATGCACACACACATGCGCACGTGCATGCACGCATGCACGCACCCTTGTATACATGCATGCAGCCTCCCCCAGGCACACATGCATATACACATGCACATCAAACATACACACACCAGAAAAGAAAAAGGGAACAGTAAAGAAAATCCAACTTTTTAAATGAAAATATAGACCCATAAACTGTCTGACCAGTCTTACGGTCAATTGGAACATGTGGTTAGAGGGCTTAGGGTAGATTTCTGTTCTTTTCACTGGTGTTGCAGACAAGTCCAGCAACGTCACAGCTCAGCAGGGACAGAATTTCCATTGTGGATTATTGCTGAGATGTTCACAGCAGAAATGCTGTCGATATCATTTGGATTAGAATAATTTAGTAGAGAAACTCTTTACCTTGCACATATTTTAAAACACTAAAATATCCAGTGTTCACTTGAAAGCTTTTAACATCATCTGCTTCCAGAAATATGAGGAAAGTGAAGGAAGAATTAAAAACAAGCAATCAAGCCAAACAGCAATGCAGTAAGGAGGACGAGTCAAGGAAGGCTTTCCAGGTTTAAAATGAAGGTGTGACATCTGTGTGATCACACATACCTGACGCTGTCATTTGGGTTCTTTTATGCTGCTTCCAATGTGTAGAATCTTTAATATCAATTTTTTTGTTTACCCTTCCCTTAAAGAAGTATTGTATCCCATGCTCTGCCACCCACACGACTTTAAAAGTTCATTTCTGTATTCCTCTGTGCTACTGTGAGGATAATTTGAGAGATCAACATTTTCCTAAAGAAAAAAAAATGACATGGAAACATTCAAGCAAAAGGTGTTTGAATTTATCAATTTGAGCTGAGGAAGAAGCTTAACACAATGAACACTTGCTCCCTGTGTCATCCCCTACCCCGGCTCAGCGAACATCTAAGAAAGATGTGTAACAGCACATGCCCAATTAGTTAAAACTGTGACAGGCTTTCACAAAGCTCTTGTAGATAAGAGTCACAATTCCCCTTGAGGGACTCAGGCTAAAGAAAGCATCTGGACCTCCCTCTTCTCTCTCATTCTGATGGTAACGAAATTTTCTGGACCAGAATTCTAACTTCTATTCTCACATTTGGAACCAATGTCTTTTCAGGGTACGTCTCTAACATGGCTTCCTTATTTCTAGCTTAACGTTTGGATCTTTATTAAATTTGTTTATGGAGCCTGTCTGAGAAAGTATGAAAGTGCTATTTTGTTAGTAGTAACCTCCATACTGTAGACAGGAATTTCTATCCACTGTCCGATGCTTCAAACTTTGCTGCAGGAGTTTGGTGAGGGTTCATTGGGTTCCATCTACTGTGTCCAGGGACTTGCACAATTTCCTTTCTGTCTCACCTTAGTAGCATAGGTTTTGTCTAGAAATTTCCTTTCTTTAGCCACTGAGTTCTTTTGTGGACACTGATATCAGCCTGTTGCTACAAGACTTATGTTAAGTATCTATAATATCAAAATACAGAGTCTGCCCTCACATAGATGAAGGTATTCCAATAACTATGGCAGCTAACATTCCATGTTTTGAGAAATTTAGATGAATACTGTCTTAGCTAGGTAAAAGAAAGTAAAAGCTCTCTGGACAAGAAAGTGATGATGAATAAATGACTAAATAAATGTACTGAATCTAATTTCATAGAAGCAAATAATCATATAAAGGAGTAAGGGGAAACATAATTGAAATGCTATTAAAGGCATTATTTTAACTTTCATGAAAGGCCAACAGACGATAATGTATTTTACTTTGTAATCAGGAACCCATTAAAGGTTCAAGTAGAACAAGGTATATAGAATTAGTTAACCATAATCATAAGACCAAAAGTTTATTTACCATAATAGAGATTAAAATAGAAGCATTCACTTCCCTTTCATGTGATCCTGATGAGGCTGTGGATAGAAAAGTGGCACACTAATTGCCATAACACAGCATGCTCAGTGATGCAGAAAATATATGAATATAGTTCCCTCAGTCAAGAGAAGAAAGGATGATTTATTTTGCTCAGGATGAAGTCTACCAGGAAAGACAGTTATAATCGTGATTCTTAAATTCAGCCAAGAATGGAATGGATGTAATTTCAAATGCGAAGAAAAGTGGTAAATAATCCTAAGCTCCCAGGAAATCCAGGTAGAGTGAGAACCTAGAGGGAAGAGATGAGACTCCCTGCACTAAGATGTGACTTCATAACATGTTGACATACAGGATGATAAGGGGGGGGGCTTGGATATGAAGACTCTGCAAAGTCTGATTGCAAAGATTTGTGTCAGGGTAAGCATGTACTCAACCTACATAGACATATGTCATTGTTACTTAAGTACCAACAGATGTGAGGTTTACTATTGGATGTGAACATAGTGTGTTGTCTGCTGAGAACTGCACATGAGTTACTTTCTGTACATGTCAGTAGACTGAAAGCAGCTTCTTTATTTCAAAGGATATTTATTGAGGACTAGCTTATACACTAGACTGTCTTATAGAAACATCAGCCCGGGAAAGTTCCTTCTGAGGTGGCTTGGGCATCTGGTAGAACCATCTTTGTCACTGGTGTAAGACTATCAGTTGTGTACCTCAAACAGCCCACCTAGATTCCATGTGAGTCTAGTTTTCCATTTGATACAGTGAAGGAAATCATCATAACAGTGGATCTTCCTCAGGAAAGATTAACTAATGGATTCAAACTTGTGATGGGTTATTTTGGGTCAAAAAAGAGAAGAAAGGATTTTATATCAACCAGATGATCTCAGGAAATGGAGAATTCTGACTTGAAATTTTGATAAGTGATATTCACAGGTACAGACTTGAACAAGGCTAGGGCTATGACTAGCAATAGCCAGGAGAGATGGGTAACTGGTGCTTTGGTGGTTTGCAGAGCACATGTCCTGGGTTTGTTTGTAGTCCCTTTTTGATTCACTTTATCACAGTTGTAGAGTGGGCTTGCCTGATGTGATACTTATTAAAATTATTTACTTCCAAAAGGAGAATAACATGGTATGGCTATTACTACCAGGCCAGTTATTAACTCCAAGACTTAGCAACCATGGGTCACAGAGGATGCTACTATGTTTCTTGGAACTAACCATATTATTAAGTTAAATTTAATGGAATTGTCCTCAGGGTCCTTTGTCTGCATCACATGGGAAATGAGTTTCTTCCCTTTTAATATCAGCCTGCTGTGCTTACTTTTCTGGGCCCATTTGACCCAAAGTCCCTGAAGATTCTGGGAAGCTTCGACTGTCCCCAAGATGTATATCAGCAAATCCACAGTGGTAATCATAATACTGATTATAATTTTTATCTCACTGACTGCAAGGTATTTTTTTTTTATAGTCTTGTCTCTTTTCCATGGATATCAGAGATGGCTGCTCTCAATCTCCACACACATTTTATCATTTTGCTTTAGCATTCCTAAGAAAATGTTTTGTTTTGTTTTTTCATCCTAAGTGAAAAGTGCACCTAATGTCGCCCCCACCCGAGTTGAGTTCACATACATCCACACTGCTCTGAGGCTGCTCTGCAATCCAAGCTGGTGATGCCATGAGGATCAGGGACTCATGACCCTTGAGGACTCTGTTCTTCTTGTTCTATTGTCAAGGGATCTCACCCGGGGTTCTTGTGACCTAGAATACAGAGCACACACACACACACACACACCAATCTGGAGGGCTTTCCATTAAATTGCTTTCTATGCTGTCAGCCTTTCCTCGAATGCATTTTACAAGACACTCTGGTCCTGCACACACAATAACAAAGGTCGCAGACCCTGCTATTTTCATTCTGAGCAGGAAGGAGTCCATTCTGAATATCCTTGTAAGACCATGCTCAGTTAATACATGACCCTTTAATAGTATTTAGCTTGGTGCAGAGACTCTAGCTCCAGGCCATGGCACAGCAATATGCCCCCTCCACCATGCCATGTGGCTGGTAGGGGCAGTACTACTCAACCAGGAGCCACCCAGGGACTCTAGCCCAGGACCAGGATACATCAATAGCTCCACACCATGCCATGAAGCTGGCAGAGGCAAGACTCAACTAGGAGTGAGTGGGTACAAGATGGTGATATGGGAGGGAGGGAGAGAGAGGAAGGAGGGGGTAGGGATTGAGTCATGTGCATGGGAGAAAGGCATATGGAAGAGGCAAAGGCAGTGAGGAATGGACTGATGCAGATGCCCTATTGATTGACACCCAGGGCCAGATGTCTGGGCCTGGGCTTCTGCTAAATGCCATGCTTTGGTTCATGATCCTAATGCAGGCAAAGAGAATAGGGCTGTAGAGTAGATCCCACCCCTCACTGGCTGAAGCACTTAGCAGAGAGGGCCCTGTACTTCACCTGAGCAGCACAATAGAGCCGATCTTGCTTACAGGGTCAGAGGTGATCTGGCCCTGAGGTCACAAGAATGAGGAGCTTTGTGGAAGAGTGGGTGAGAGAAAGATGCCCTCCTCCACTCACCCCTCCACACCTACAGCAGGTGGGTGACGTGACCCAACCTCTCACCAGCTGTAGCACTGCAGAGAATGGGCCCTGCCTCACCTGGGCAGCACAGTAGAGTTGACCCTGAAGACAAGGAAGCAGGTGAGCCAGCCCCGAGGATGTGAGAGGAGTATAGCTGATGTCGCCTCCCTTGTCTGTGCTGTGGTGGAGCGGTGAGGGAAAGATGTCCTCCCCCCCTTGCTCCTACTGCCTCTAGCTGTCAAGGGGGTTGAGTCCTTTACCAGATGCCACACTTGGGGAAGCCAGACCTGTATCTCTCTCTGGGCAACACAGACCTGACCCTGCTGATGAGGGCACAGGTGAGCCAACCCTGAGAACCTTGAGTGTAGGAGACCTAGCACCACCCTTCACCTGCCATATGGCTGCGTGGGCTGGGGAAAGATGCCCTGCCCTCTCCAATCAATGCATGTGGGAGAGCTAGTCCTGAGGTCCTAAGAGTGGGAGAGCTGTGCCTGACCTCATCATCTGCAACACTGAGAACAGGCTCTGCACCTCACCCGGGCAGCCAAAGAGAACAAATCTTGTTGGCGGTGTGAGTGAGCCAGCCTCGAAGTTGTGAGAGTGGGAGAGTTGTTCCCACGACTTGTGTGTCATGTGTAGGTAGGGGAGAGACGCAGCCACCCCTCACCTGTGACAGATGAGGGAACTGACCCTCCTCCTTACCCTCTACAACACTCGTGAAAGCTGGCCCTGTTCATCATCTGGGCAGAGCGGAGGAGCTGACCCTGTTGGCAGAGGTGAGATGGCCCTTACTGTGTGAGAGTGATCTGCCCTGTGATGGTGAGGTCAAGGGAAAGATGACATCCTGTTCCCTGGGTGAGGGATCTGACCGTCCCCCTTACCAGCTGCAACACTCAACTCTCCGCCTTGCCTGCCTGCACAATAGAGCTGACCCTGCTGGCTGGTGAGCCAGCCCTAAAGTTATGAGCATGGGAGAACTGTCCCCATTACTCGTCGTTCTTGTTGTGGCATGAGAAAAGGAGAGATGCCCCCCCCCAACACCTGAGGCAGATGGTAGAGCTGGCCCTGGGGTCGTAAGAGCAGGAGAGCTGTCCCAGTCCCTCATCAGCTGCAGTGCTTGAGAGATTGGCAGCTACACCTCACCTGGGAGGTGTAAGTGTGGAAGAACTGACCCTGAGACCCTGAAGACATGAAAGCAAAAGAACTTGCCCCACCCCTTGCTCAGCACTGCAAGTGGTGAACTGGCCTGGGCAATGCTATAGAGCGCCCCCTAGTGGTGACCAACCCTTCAACTACCCAGGCCCAGAGATGCTCACCCCAGCATCCACCCTATCTGTGACCTGCTAGAGCATGCAGGGAAAGTGGATTGAGGGAGGTGGGATTAAATCCTGTGAACCCAGAGCTGTAGGATTTCCACAACACAGGGCAGCAATGGGATGTCCAAGAAGAGACCCACTGAGGACCCAGTGTCGATGGTGTAGCCGAGACCAGAGAGACCTTGAACCACATCAATGGTTTTTGTTAATGAAGCCCTGCATGGAAAAAAAAAAAAATGGATAAAGGGGTTTACTGTGTGACTTACAGTGTCACACTGCTGCTTCCGTGAGAAGATTTTCTCCTTCATTTTTTCTCTTAAATCTTACTATGTTTTATTAGGAAGGGGTGTTGGGTGGAATCAGGAGGCATGTGAAAGACAAAAAGAACAAATAAAAAGAAAGTTCAAAAAATATTCATACACATTTTCAAATTTAAAAAATAGTGCTTAGCTTTCTTTCTTTTAAAAATCCATCTCATTCTTACATTATAAGTCATAAATTGTCACATCACACTACTGTTTCCACAGCAGATGGCCCCTTCTGATGAGCTGTACATTTTCTTGTCATGATACACATCAGTTTATGTTTGATTTGGTCATACTGCTTGTGTGAAATCTTGTCACATTCTGAAGACTGTTAAATGCAAATGGCCACAGACAGTTGTGATTATATATTTTTCAGAATACTAGATTGAGCATATACAGATACACATATACCCGTCATAAGCATACACATACTCCACCACACCAATAAACACACACCTGTACACACATGTATATCACACGCAAATACAATCACATATGCATACACATCTCACATGTGCATACAGCTCTTACACACAAACCCATCATATAAACATGTATCATATATGCATACACCACTTGCTGTTACACACCAATATATACACAACAGACAAACACAAACATACACTTGTCCAAAGATCTTTAGTTATATTTTTTTCATTGATTTTCACATTGCCTCTAATATAGCTAAATATTTCAGAAAATACAGTTTTAAATTATTTTTCTTTCTGTCTGAGATGTATGATCTTTCATTATCTCAAATTATTTTGATTTGTAGACAAGTAAAACTAGCTGTTCTGAATTGATACTATATTTGTGTAATAGAAAATGTGAAATAAAATCATGTAGGCTAAAATTACTAAAATGCCTCAGTTTAGAGCTGATTTTACTTCTTTATTTTTTGCTCATATTTGCTACAGCCATGTACTAGTTTTTTCCCCTGGGAGCAATCTTGTTTGCTATTTTCTTACAGAGGAAAACAAGGAAGCCTGAGGATTGATTAGCAATGAAACAAAATGAAAAGAAAGAAAGAAAGAAAGAAAGAAAGAAAGAAAGGAAGAAAGAAAACACACAGGCAAGAAACTGTTAAATTGGCTATAAAAAACCACCTCAGAAAATAAACAGTCTAACACCAGGGGCCCAGATAACACAAACAGGAAGCACATATTTGTGATTTTTCCAATTTCAATTTTCTGTTAGCAATCGTTGTTTAGAAGTTACCAGAAGCAAGTTGGGAATGTAGAAAATATATATGCCCTCCCCCTTTCTTTCTGACATTAAAGACAATCTTCCTTTTTTATTACAAGAGATTCAGATCTTATTACTCTGGCGTCTGTTTTCTTGACTCTCGTGATAGATTCTGAAGAGCAGAAAGGAAGAGAAATCATCCCAGCGCGTGATGCTTATAACAGCCCACTGAGCTGCACATCTGTCCCTGGAGTGCAAGCCTGCAGCCTGGCTCATGTTTCTCACTGTGTTATCACCATGAGTGCAAGGTGCTCAGGAAAGGCAAACAAATGGGCAGGGAGAACGGCAGAGGAAGGCTTTGAACTGGGAAAGGGAAAGGTCAGAAGAAAACACTAACTCTGTGTGAAGAACTGACATTTGGATATGAAACAAACTCCTTTTGTTCTCTGCTGGCGTGATGCCCTATCCATGGGCACCCATGAAAACTAAGGAGTTTTGAAGGACCAGAAAGAGCTTATTAAACATAAGCAGTGACTTTGTGACATAACACTGTGTAAAATGTTCATATATGTATGGTGATTAATTCAAAGAGTAAAAGGATTCTAAGATATGGCAAATTTTTAAAAACCTGTATAAATACAACTTGATGGAGAAAAATATTAAATTGAGATCTTTAAAGTATGAGGTAAATTTTATTAAAAATAATATTAACAAAAGTAAAATGGAAACTAAAATATTGAAAACTAAGTTCAAGCTACTGCTCCTTATTAATGTTTGATGGATTTTGATTTTTTTCTTAGATCACACTGTCTCTTTTGGGTATGATACATTTCTATGAGATTTCTTTTCTCGAAGTGAAAATTATGCTAATTATAAAGATTGAGGGCAAGTCTTCACAGAAGACCATGTCCACTTCACACATCCATTGAGAGCAAGAAAAACTATACACCAAACTACTCTTAGGTTTGATAATTCTCCCCAAACCATTAATTTATTATGTATATTTCTCCAATATGACATAATTATTAAAATAACAGGAGCCATACTGGTCTACCAAGTGGCTCCTCTTTAGATATCTTCGTCTATTTATGGGATGTGTCAGTGCTCATCAGAATCCCCATCCATGAGTGAAAAAGGGCTGAGATCACTAACAGATGTCCTGCTCACCCAAGGTGGCCATATTGGAATTAGCTATAGCAATATTGATATAAGTTGAACTTAATATAGTTCCCTTGCATATGACAAAGGAAAAAATGCCCATAAAATACTATAATATCTTCCAATGAAATACATGGAGACTTCAGTCAGCTATGGGGGGAATTGAGAATGTAAGTTTTCACATAAAACGGTCAAATTGGACTGATATTGAAAGACTGTAACAGAATTTGTGAAACCCCATTAGGTTTTTTTTTTTTTTTTTTTTTTTTTTTTTTATATAAATTTTGCTCCATATAAGAATCTAATATAATAATTACCTACTTCCTTTTGGTGTCACTGCAAGATTAATCCACTGATTACTGAATACCAGATGGAAAATAAACATAGAAACAACAGGTAAAGGGTTTAGTTTCCTGTTAACAACAGGCAAATGGTTTAGTTTCCTGTTATCAGGTCTGATTAGCTTTCTTTTCTTCTGTTTGAATAGTGGCTTTCCAAATATGATGGGCTTTACAAAAGTAACTGTGTCAGCAGATCTGTCAAACAAACACTAAGGGGAAATGACAATTGGATCTAACAAGAAATTAGCTAATTGATTTTATTTTGAGATAAAGAAGACTTGCTATATAAGACTGGAAGTATTGTGATTACTTTGACAGAGAGATGAGAAAGACTAGTAAATATGTATTTTTTTCTATTACCTTTTCTCCACCTGCCCCCTTGCAGATAGAATAAGGGATAAAGCATTAAGAATCAAGTCTGGCGTGTGTCAGCCTTTAGAAGATTTAAAAATGAGGAAGTAGAGGATATAGATAGCATAACAGTTATTTTATGGAGAAATAGAAGTACCAGTATTTAGGTTCCTTTCTCAGGACTGCTTGGTACAGTCACCTACAATGTGATTATTTAACTTCTTGACAGGTGAACTGCTAAAGTCTTTAAGGCTTAGACTGCTGACTTTAAGACAAAGGTTATAGTAGAAGGACTGTATTATTCATCTACTGTGTTGTCCTTAGAAATTTATATAATTGTCAACAGCTGGTCTACATCATCCCCCATGCTGGAATGTTGATAGTCTTGGTCTTGTGTAGGTACCCAGAGCTTCTTGACAAATATTAGCAAATCAAACATTAAGAAGCCCAAGTTGTAACTCATTAGCCAATCTTAGGGCTAATGCTATGGGTGTGAGGATTGTCCAGCTATGAGGGTCCCTACACTCAGAAGTGCCACATTAGTTTTATAACTAAGGGGCTTCTGTATTGAAATTCCTAATATTTTAAATTTTGCTTTTATTTTGTGTATGCATGTATTTTTGCTTTCCTGTATGTATATGCAACACATGTATGTCTGGTGCCAGTGGACATCAGAGGAGCAGATCTTATTCCAGGCAACTGGATTACAGATAGTTGTGAGTGGCCATGTGGGTACTGGGAACCAGAAACAGATCATTTGCTAGAGTAGTACATGCTCTTACACGATGAGTCATCTGTCCAACGCCATGTTCCCAATATTATAAATAAAAGTGTACCATGCTTTCCTTTGCATTGTGTCCTGAAAATTATGCAGGTGGACATGCAAATCATGCAGGTGGTCCTGGGCACTGTACAACCTTATAAACCAACCCTTAAAACAGATTTGAGAATACTGCATTGAAAATCTCTCTCCAGATCACTGTACTGTTAGATTTAGGCCTATTCTACAAAATCAGCGAGAAAAGGACTCTGCTCCCTCCTGTCAGCTATCTCAAGCATAATAGCATTCATCTTTAGGGAGCTGGCAGGGGAAAGTTGGGCTGAGCGACAATTGCATTGCACTTGAATTACATTAACAGTTCCAACTCCACAGTGAATTGACAGCATGATTACTCTCATCAGACACCTGAGGCCATACTTGAAAAGATAGGGTTTAGATAATAAATAACATAATTTTTGTACACAAAACTCAGAGCATCTTTCAGCCCTTGACTTACCATGTAAATCTCCCAGGTAACTGTATTCTGTTTTCCATGCATCTCATGTTTTCTGTGCATCTCCTTCTGTAAAACATTACCAGCATCTTTTCTAGGCACTCTCTAGGCTGCAGATTTCTGATAGTTACCTCCCAGTAACACATCAAAATATGCTCACACTCTGTTGAGCTCTGGGAAGAGCATCTGGTTCCTAATTTTGCTGGGTTAATTCATACAGATAATTCTGACTGCTGTAGTTGAATGGTGAAACTTCTTGCCTGGACTATGTTGATAAAGCGTTTACCCCCAGCTTGGTGTCATTGGGAACTATTGGAAACCATAAGAAAAGGGGCATCATGGGAGGCATTCTGGTTATTTGTGGTATACTCTTATCCCTTTCTCACACATAGTCACTATGTATGAGCACCTTTGCAGTAATCCAGTCTCCACAGTCTTAGAATCAATGGACATCAAAGTCCCAAACTGTGAATCAAGATAACCTTTTCTCTTTAGAAGTTGTTTTAGATGTATTGGTTACAGTGGCCAAGGGCTGGCCTATAACACACTGGCTTTGACATAATGAGCTGCCTCCATCTTCCATTTCTGCCCATTTAGAGATGATCCCAGAGACTGTAAACTGACACCCCAGCCAAACATCTTCCCCAGATGCTGTTTCATTCTGATATTTTCACATCTTGAGAGCATTTAGTGGCCTTATAATAGAAATCCCTGCAAATAACAAATACATACTAGGACTGTTGGACAGGCAAAGTCCCGGCCATCCCCTTTACATTCCAGGATAAACTGATCAGATATTAACAACATCTAGCCTTTGAGGTGATTGTTGTTCAGTAAACAGCAGAAGATGGAAGAATGAGGCAGATGTGCAATCTCTCAGTGAGACAGTTCTGTCTCCATCCTCTGTAGACCACAACCACGGTGGTTTCACTATGGTTGAATGCTAGGAGGTGCCAAATCTGAGTCATCTTCATTTCATCTGATTTCTGGGCAGATTTTGACACTGTCAGATGCTGCTTCTTGACATTTTCTTCTCTACCTCACAATTCTGGTCGCTGTGTTTTCTTTACTTCCTCCACACTAAAGCCTTAGGAATTTTTCAGAATGATGCATTTTCCCCTCTTTACTTTTCTGGGGTACTTTAGCCAATTCACTCCTATGACTTTATTTGATATCGCGGTGACTTTGGAAATGACAAGTACAAATTTTGTGTTCACCATTTCCACCTTTGACTACACAGTAATAGTTCACACCTTACCTATTCCTGTATCTTCTACCTGGTGCCCTCTCTTAAAAACCTACCTCTCTGTTATGATTTGAGTGTGAAATGTACCACCACAGACTCATGAACAATCAACTCCCCGCAGATGACAGTGTTTGGGAGGTGGTGGAACCTTCTGGATATGAGCCTTGCTGTCAAGCACAGGACTATAGGGTCAGATCTATGACCATTGTCCATCCTACTTCCACTGAAGTATCTGATTTCCAACAGCTGACTGTGCCATATACCCACCCATATATCCTACTATGGCCTTGGTAAACCCAGAGTACACCATGCCTTCCCCTAACATTATAGACTGTCTCCCATGAACTATGAATTTGAATAAATTCTCCCCCATCCCAAATATTTTTTCCTTCAGATGTTTCATCACAGGAGTCATAAACACAGAAAAAGTGACTAGGAAAACCTCCAAACTTATCTTGAAGTCAGGGAGATGAGTCAAGAGACAAATCTTGGCCATGTCTACCCCTTTTGTTTCTATGAAGTTTTCACTTTAAGCTATACATTCTAAACAGAATAGGAGCTAACTAAATGGATTTCTAAAACTAAAACAAATAAAACCATTAATGAGTAGTGAAATAGACACTGTAGTTGCTAAAATCAAACTTTGAACTGAACATGAGTGAGACCATAGCAATCTGCAGACACAGACTTGGGCTTTGGGAACAGCACAGGGAGGAGTATATATACCAAGGAAAATGAACCATCTCATTTTATGGTTTCATAAGATTTTTCAGCTTACAAATGTTCTTAGTTTTATATGTTTGAAAGTACACAGCTATACATACTAAAGACATGACTATAAATGTCTGTGTGGCTCAGACAGTCTCTGTAGGGGTAAGTGACTTGCTCTGAGGATGAAATGGTTTGTGTTGCTTTTATGTATGCTATAAAAATAAATCCCAGAGCCTCATGAGCTCATAATACATCAGGTCAGCTCATACAAGGACTTGAGTAGACACTTGTGTGCACTACGTTCATTGGTGATGTGTATTTCAAAGAGTTATCAGTAGTACTTTTGTTTTCTATTGTCTTTCTCCTCTCATTGCCCTCTCTTTTCTTGTTATATTGGGAAAAGTAACAGTAGTTACTTCTAAAACCTTGCACCCAATAAAACCAATAGCATTTGTTTTTAAAGTTAGAGGTATCTTGCTGCATGGGAACAGATGTTTAGAGCAAACATACTCCTTCACAATTTAGTCACACTACTTTTTTTTTCTATAAGATTAATTATACCAAGTTTGTCTCATTTGAGACTTTAATCCATCAGCTTTTCTCTCCCCTGTGGTACAATGATGCTGAAAATGATGGAAACTATGCCATTTTTGGCATTGTTTCACGTTGAAGAGTTATATGTAATTCTAGGCTTTGAAGATAAAATGCCAGTGACTCAAAATAAGGAAATTATAGCTAGCGAAAATATAGGGCTGTATGATATTTCCTGCTAACACTGAAACAGTGGTCATTATGTCTAGAAGACTATTAGTAACACTCTTGACAGGTCTGACTCCTCAGAACACCGTCATTGGAAGACAGAGCACAGCAGCACAGCTTAAGAAGATGCCTTCTGCCCCACTCTTTCCTCTGAGTACCTCTTCTTTTATTTGGTGGAATGTCACTTGTTAAGATTTAGGCAGGCTGTGTAGTGTTTAGTCCTAAGTGAGCATCTATATTATACTTTCCACTATGATGCAAGGACCATTACAGAAGAGAGGCAAAACCATCATAGGGAAGAAACAGAATGAAACATTGTCTTCTCAACATGCAAAGGACTATTGCTCTTGTGCAGTATCAGCAGCAGTATCAAACCAGTCAACTTTATAGCACAGAAGAAAAGCAGTTCATGAGCCCCTACTCTTCAGTAAAGCAACTGTGGACAGCCAAGGACTTCTAGGGAAGGAAGAGTCAGTTTTCTTTAAGGGTCTGGCTCCTGGCAGGTTGAGCCTGCTCTCCAACACCCATGAATATGTGGGCAGCGCATATTCATGTTTTGTTTTGTTTTTGTTGTAATTCCTTTAAAGAAGACACAAAATTATATGCACCTTTAACAACCTCTGCCAAGTATATGCAATATTTAGTCATTTATGTGTGGGTTGATCACCTACTTTTACATAGTAAATTGTTATACAGCCAAAAAAAAAAAAAAAAAAAAAAAAAAAAAAAAAAACCACCATGGGTTTGTGCCTGGCACAGCAGAATCATCTAATTAGAACCACCCAGAGCTGCAGTCAGGGTAGCAAAAGGGCTGTATCCCAGGCTGCAGGGCTCATCTGGGAAAGTGTCAGCTTCTGACCTCTGTGATGGCTTCCATGGAAGATATTTCTTGTCATTGTAGGAGAGAAGGCTTCATCTTTGCTGGTGGTTGACTGGGGCCCTGTGTCACTTCCCAGAGGCTTTTATCTCTTCCTTCATATATGAGCCTCCCACATGGCTCTTCCTTTGTGAGCATAGCCAAGGAGAAGTCTCTAAATCAAATGTGATAGCAAGATGGAACCCAGAGGACATGATGTCATTACAGGAATGTATCTTCGCTACTTTCTTGTTGTGGGACAAAATCCCTGGCAAAAAGCATGTTAGGGAAGAGAGGGCTCATGTTGTCTTACAGTTTCAAAAGGGCTACCATGGTGCAGAGGCACTGGGGCAGGAGCATGAGGCAGGCTTGGCAGTGAGGAAGCCTGCTGATACATTATGCCTCCACAAAGGAAGCAGAAGGGTTCGATAATCGTGAAGCAGAGCCAAGCAATAAAACTTCAAAGCCTGCCCTACTTCCTTCAACAAAATGTCACTCCTCAAACTTCAATAATCTTCTCAAACAATGCTACCAGCTAGAACCAAGTATTCTAATGCCCCCATTAAGGGGGATATTTCTCATTCAAACCACATCAGCTTCTTCACCTTCGCTGTCTTGACCGCATAAAACACTTAGGCTGGAAGGAGTCATATAAGGGCACATACTACAGGAGGCAGGTGGTGATGAGGGTCAGCCTGGAGTCTGTCTGAACAGCTCAGTTACTGCAGGGATCGGTTCACTTAACCTCTGACATGGTTTGTTTTCAGTTTACTGATTGATTTTCTTTTCTAATCGTTCTCAATCTCTCAGGACTTACTGGAAAACATCTACTTGTTTTTAATCTTTTGTTTTGTTGGCTCTCTTTCCATGATTTCCTCTCTAATGCTTACTAATTCCAAATATTAGCATATGCATTCTAAATTTATCCTTGTCTCTCTAAAAGATGGACCATGAGGCATGAATCAGTGATTTAACCTCCCTTCCACACACACATATTTTGCTATCAGTAGCATATGTTTTCTTCTGCATTAGAAACTGCATATTTTATTGTTTCACATAAAAAAGCATTCTCTTAAAGAAATTGTTCAAAGGTATTTTAGACTTCCTTGTGTATATGTCATTGTCTCTGGCTCTTTGTTCTTCTTTCAAAATTAGGCTTCTAGAAACATTTCCTTTCATACTAAAGAATTTGGTGTAACACTTAAACTGCAGAACACATCTCATGGGTACAAACTGTTTCACATCGTTACTGAAATATTATTTACCTTATTTTGAGTTTTAGGGGATAATTCGTGGACTGCAGAGTTCTAGTTTCATATTTCTTTTATAGAAGTTAGAACTATTTGGTCCCATTGTCTTCTGGGTTCTATTGTTTCTGAGAGGATGCATTTGTCTGTTACACTGAGAGCGTTTCCTGATTGTACTAGCTAGTTTAAATGTGTTTCTTTTATCTCCAGTTTTCAGCAGCTCACATATAATGTGGCTAGTGTGGCTCTCTTGAAGTTATTATGATGGTTCTGTGTCATGATGTATGTTGTCAATTTTTTATGATCCCTTGGCACTATCTCTTCAAATATTGTCTTCCCATTGTTCTTTTTCTCTTTTCACTTAGGAACTCCCATTGCTCACGGGTTAAACCACTTGATATTTTTATGCAAACATCACTGGGTATTTCTGTCCTGTTTTGACTCTTCCTATTTCAGGTTAGATAACTTGTTTGGTTTTTGTGCCCACTGATTGTACAGACAGGATGCAATCTGCCTTTACCTACACTTATGGAATTGTATGTTTTATGGTTTTTTATAGTTTCAATACCAGACATGACAGGCCCTCTTTTGAGTTGTTGGGCAGGGTTATCCAAGGGACTCTCAAAACATACAGACTATTGATACTGCCTTTGGTTATGCCTCAGTATTGGAAGTAAAGTCCCCATTGAAGACAGTGTGTGCTTCAGAAACAGGGCCTGAGGTCTCTGAGGTGGAACTGGTCTGGATGCTCTCCCCTAAGGACTAGTTTTCATGGGGTTAGGAAGCACCATGCAAATGTTCAAAACAAAGGAAACAATCAATGGAGGTATTCTTACCTAGAGATGAGCACACTAATTGGTTGTCATCACTAAAAGATTAGCTCTGATATGTACAAGTAACAGTATATAGAATGAAAAATTATATTTAGGAAATATATGTACACACATATGCATGTAATAACAGTAAAAAATACCATGGATTGGGATTGATATGTAAAATAAAAAAATAAAATAAAATAAATACCATGAATTTGAAAAGACTGTAACAACTAGTGTATGAAAGGTTAAGAGGGAGGAGGGGGGGAAATGTTTTAATTAAATTATAATCTCAAAAATGTAATAAAAACAGAATCAAATAACATAAAATAAACAAATATGCATCTATATGGTGTTTTGGAACACCCTATTAGTTATCTCTCTCTCAACTACTTCCTCTGCCTTATTTTCCCATTCCTTCCACACTTAAACCTCAATTTGAACTTAACTTACAAGATATTATGCATTACAAGAGTCCACTGGAGATGCATAAAGACAAGGCTAAATCATGTGTGGAATTGTTGAGTTCATTTTTTCAATTAATTTTTAATTGAAAATTTCACATTCTCACACACACACACACACACACACACACACACACACACACACACCAATTTGATCAAACTAACCCCCTTTATTCTGCCTCCGATTTTCCTCTACTATATATTTTTCCCTTCTAATGCTATATACATTTAAAAACCTGATGACTAATTTATCCACCATCATAGAGCCCTCATCTAGTAGCTGATAGAAACAGAAGCAAACACTCACAGCTAAACACTATGGCAAACTGGAATCCAGATGCAGAGAGGGAGGACAAGACCAGGCTACAGAAACCCACAAAGACAGCTGACCTGAACAAGGGGGAGCTAATGGATCCCCAGACTGATAGCTGACAATCCAGCATGGGACTGATTCATACCCCCTTAACATGGGTTTCAGTAAGAAGGCTTGGACAGTCTAAGGGAGCTTTGACAGTGGAACCAGGATGTATCCCTGGTGCACAAAAGGACTTTGGGGGCACATTCCCCATGGAGGGATACTCCCTCAACCTAGAGACAGGAGGGAGGGCCTAGGTCCTACTCCAAATAACTTGACAGATTTTTGTTGATCCCTCATGGAAGGTACCACCCTCCCTGTGGAATGGGGGGGTGGGATGGGAGGGTGATGGAAGGGGGATGGGAAGGAGGAAGGGAGGGAGGGAGGGAGGGAGAGGGAACTGGGATCAATATGTAAAATCAGAAAAAAATAATAATAAAAAAGAAGAAACCAATAAGTCCACTTAATTAATCCTGTATATCCACAGGTATAGAACCATCTGTGGAGCATGGCCAGCCTCTAAGGGCCCACATCCCTGAAGAAAACTGACCCTCCTTTCCCTGGCAACCATCAATTGTCAATATGCCCTCTGATAGAGGTAAGACTTATGAAGCGTCTCTCCTATCATTTGGAGATTTTGGTTGAGTTGATCTTTTGCAGGATTGAATTCCCTGTGATTTCATATGTACAGTGGTCCTGCTATGTCTTGAGACTACTGTTCACTGCTACCATTCATTACTTCTGGTCCTGATATCTTTCTAAACCCTGTACCTTGAGTGCAGGAGTTTTATTCTAAAGAATAAATAACTTGCCTCCTTGATAATTTCTTTGAAATACACCACAAATATAAAATATCTCTGAGGAAATGGTTGAGAAGACTTGTGCAGTTTCTCTATATGAATTAGTCTTCAAACCAAGCAAGGGATATAGATATAAATACATATCAAGAACCATAAGAACCATTCACTGAAAACCATCACAGATAAACCTGTTGGAATGAAGACCAATGCTGTCCAGTATATTCCACTGTTTCTCTGACTTCTGCTATAATGATAATTTCAGAATGTGAATAACATTTTGTAACTTGCTTATGTACATGTGACCCGCTCACTAAAATTAATCATTAATCTTGTGGGGACTTGATATCCTTCTGAAACACATTCTTTTGGGGTGGGGAAAATTAGATTTAATTTGTATTTTTCATTTTATTAAATTCATAATTGTCTGTAGGCTTGATAAACTTCTGTACCTAGAAAATACCCAGTGAAATATAAAGAATTCAAAGTGAATAAACAAAATTGAAGTTGTTAAAAAATAATCCATGAAGAACACATGTGCCATATTCACCCATGGGGAGGGTCCCTCCCTTCAAAATTTTATTTGATTTTAGTCACAAATAGGCAAAACAGTGGGTTTCCATGGAACTTTCTCATGCCCCTACGTTTTGCTTATTTCTTCCTCCAGTAGAAGTTTATGAGACAACAGAAGGTATAGATCAGTGGTGAGACACTTGCTTTTCATGTGTGAGGTCTGAGGTTTGATTCTCCAGCTCCAGAGGTAAATAAATAAAGATAGAAAGAAATGGTAAAGAAAGAAGATTTGGAGATTGCAAGTGGTCAAATTGGGAAAACAAACTACCAAGCAAGATGAATAACTGGTGCAAGTGCATAGACTCATGTTAATTTTGACAGTCTCATTGGCTAAAAACCCAGAAACTTCCACACAAGAAAGTGTTGTCACCTGACAAGAGAAAATGAGCGGTGTAGATTCTCATTAGAGAACACCAAACACCATGAACATCATGAGAAGGTAAAACTTGCAGTCTACTATGATACATGTTTTGTAATTCCAATGCCTGGGAGGCTGAGTTTTGATGCCAACTAGATCACATAGTGAAAGCATACCTCAGAAACAAAGAATGCTATTGAAAAGAATTTTAAATGTGATTAATATGAAAACTGTCTTTTCTGTGTTTTCTGAGAGTAGCACCTTGACTATGTGTATAGTGAGGAAAAAGATCAGAAAATCACGCTGTGACTTTAAATTGGAAATAACTAAGAAAATGAGGAAATGCCTGAGTTCAGTTTAAATGACCAGAAAGATTAATCTCTGTGCCCCTGTGTACAATGGAAATTCAATGTGGAAGATAAATGCAACTACAAAAAGTGGGTTTTCACTTTCTACCTCTGAGCACATGATTTATGGTTGTTTCTAAGATCAAAGATGATTTTTAACATTCACTGTCTAATCTGTTGAATGTTTCCTTAATTATCTATGTAAAGCCTAGTAAGTGTGATGGGATTTGAGTATTACTATATGCATTTTTGACTGAAATTAAAACATAGTAAGTAACTGAACCAAGGTTACATACTTGGCAAATGGTGAAGTCAGAATAATAACAAGAATTTTGTGACTCTAATACCTTAAATGTTACTTTATCAATTTACCAATTTTCAACTGATTTTTTTTCCATAAGGATGCATACACAGACCTTTCTTGAACTCTGAATGGTTCAATGCTCGCTTTTTAAATTTACATCTTTGTTAACATAAATAGTGTAATATTGTAATACTGCAACTGCTAGACATTTGGTGTTCTCCTTATAAATTTTACTCTTGAAGCAACATGACTCACCACTTCAAAATTTTCTTCTATGCTGAAACCCAGAAGAAAGAAAGACTGTTTTCAATTAATCCTAGCATCCTCTGTTCTCTTCTGATAAGATTGTTTATTCTGAAAAGTGCCCCTGTAGTCCACTGACTTTCTCCCAAGGGCATCGACACTGCCAAAGACTTCAAGAACATTCTGTAAAAAACGCTTAGAGGAAAATTTGAAATTCTAGTAGAAAATGAAACAAGGATATTTCAAATAAGGACACATCCTGTTCTTCCTAATAATAGGAAGCAAACAACACTAAACTTCGTAGAACCAATGTCGAAGACTCATTTGTGTCTACTCTTGACTTTTATGTTAATGAGTCATTTAGCTTCTGTGAACACTGGAATAGCAAGCAGCATCTTCTGTTCCCACATTCACTTCCATTTCTGCACCCCTGTCCCTGCCCTGCACATAGTATGGTGTATATGGGAAATTCTCTAAAGTTATTATTGAAGCCACAAGTGTTTTGAAGCCCAAGTTCATTTGATGGTCTTGATATGGTCAGGTTGACTCATTACTTAGCCTATTGATGAGGATGCTTGCTTACTGTCTGTCTTAAAATATTTTAACATAGGAAATTATTTTTCCTGCCCAAAAATATGATAATGATATAAACACATACAAATATTGTTTTTGCATGTACTAAGACAGCAAAATGTTTGTTTTCCTAGTTTACTTATTCCCATATTTCATTAAAATGTTCAAGGCACCAATACAGTCATCTTGAGGGTTCAGTTCTTTGCTTTGCCTCAGGAGGACATCATAATACTTGTTATGTTATATAGCCATATCCTCCAAACTGAATCTTTCCCATCTGAAGGGAGCAGGTGGGCTCATAAGACACTGGATGTAATGAAACATGCACGTATAAGGAAATAAAAAATCAGATAAGACTCAGGAAGCTTCTAAAATGTCCAATATGTGCAAAGCATCTCCCCAAAGTTAGAGAAGCAATAGCAATTTCTTTGAAAAGAGATGCCATGACAAGCCTTGTTGCCTACAAATTGTGCATGGAGGGCTAAGGATACAATTTTTATGACTTGTCCCCACGCTAGGTTGGGGAGTTATTCATCTTTGAGTTATCCATTGTCTTGTAAGCAACCAGTCACCCACACTCTTAGAAGTAACCTCAATAAACTCACTACCTCACCAACCAAGACTTGAAGGAAGTTGCTTCTGTTTGTCATTGGTGTTGTATTTGAAGTGACAGATACTTGCTCACTTGTCTTCAGGAAACTTAATACAAGTGTCTTGAATTTTGCTCACTTTCTCATTTTACATAACTATTACAGTCACTGAATGGAACATTTTAATTAGTTGGGTAGAAACTATTTGTCCTAGAATGTTTGTTTAGGTAAATGTGCCACAGACAAGATCTGATTTCTGTTGTCTAACTTCTTTTTTCAGAAGTCATATGCTGCTCCCTACATAAATGCTCTGGGTATTATCTGAGGGAGTCTTGGTTGCCTCCCACATGCACTTTCTAGTAAGACTAATAAACTTTCTTTTATATTATTCCTTGTTCCTATGATCCACATCTGTGGTCCCAGATTGGGTACCTTCTGTAGAGTACTATATCACAGAAGCTTTTGATCTTCAGCAGTGCCAATTCTGCCTGAAGTATTCTTAATTCAAATACTTATGAATCACCTAGCAAGTTTGGAATACTGTTGTACATGCTGAGATGACAGCAAATGTCTTCACCCCCTGGATCTTTCACTTCAGTGACAGGTACTAGGTACATAGAATTAATTATAAAATCTTATCACCCCAGAAACTACCTCCACAAAATTAGATGACGAAAAGTGTTATTTTTAAGTAAGCATTAATCCATGTTGGGGTACACTACACAACCAATTGGCTAAAGAGGTCACAGAACCTAAAGAGATCTAATATTTTGGCACAGGCAAATGGACACACCTGTTACATGCATGTTCTCAAGATGAGTAAGAGTAATTCCTCAAGTAAGGGTCCTTGGCAGCATCACTTGTCACGTATGGCTCAGCTCCCATTTACCTCGTGCTCGAGCTAGCCATCTGTGTTTACTAATTTTCATTAAAAGGATAAATGTAATTTCTGACCTTCTCCTTGCCCATAAAGTCTTACATTTTTAAACTGGGTTCATACGGGTAATCTGGCACTCTCTTTATATATTAAGAACCCACATTTAGTAAATTATTTTCTGCTTATCCTTCATAATTACTTCAAAGGGACTAGATTCATGTTTAACTGTATGTCCATGGAATGAGAAATGAGGAAGGGTCCTTACAATCCTATTTGTCCACTTCTTCCTCCTTCATGTGTCTTTTCTTGTGCACCCATCATCTCATAATTCTAATACGGATAAGTCTTCATCTCAGCAGCTGGCAGCTCAGCACCAACTTTTCCTGGTAGTTACAACCACATTCAGTTATTTCATTTATCAAATTTATCTTGAGAATTAGAAATGCAGCATCAAAGAAAATAAATGAACATTTCCTCATTAAATTTTCAGCTTTACATAGACATTACTAGTATTGTGTAATATTATAAATGTATTAATTAAATGTTCCACATGTGTTTGCAATATGTCTTGATCATATCCTTTACTACCCCAAATTCCCCTCGGGACTTTCTTGTCATATCTCCATCCTTGTTTCTTACCCTCTGGCCTTCTTTCCTTCCCTCCTTTATTTATCTCACAGGGTCTCACTACAGAGCCCTGGCTGGCCTAGAATTACCAAGTTTCAGGCTGTGCTTTAAAGGTATGTGTTACTAAAATTAGACCTATGGCTTCATTTTTTAAAACAGTGTTTAATTATTTCATTAATATTTATTAATAACATTAACCAATAAAATTGCTTAATTGGGATACATCTGACTTAGTCAAATTAGTGTTTCCCTTATGTGGATGATTGTGGAGGCATCCGATGGAACATGGATACCCTATCAGTGGCCACACACCCAAAGAAAAGTGACAATGCCTTCCCAAGCAGCCATCAATGACTGATTGCTCTTCAGCTGTAGATGAGGCCTCAGAATCCCTTCCCACTCCATGTGACTTGATCTTGTGCAGTTAACCTCGGCCACTGTGGTGTTATGTGTGCAGCATTCATGTAATGTCCGGAGGAGCCACTGAGGCTTCATGGGTGCAGCAGCCATGACATATCCAAAGAAGCCACCATGGCTTGACATGTGCAGTCTAGAGGAACTGCTTTGGCTTCATGAGTGCAGCAGCCAGGTCATATCCAGATGCGAGCATTCCATAGCACTTCTTTCCATTTTTCAGCTCTAATGTTCTTTCCCCTCTCTTATGATGTTTCCTGAACATGATCAGAGGTGATATAAGACACATACATCCCATCTGAGGATGAGCATTCGGTGACTTATTCTCAGCACTTTTCACAGTGATGACTGATTTAATTACTGCACACTGCATTAGGAGGAGACTTCTCTCCTCAATACTGGGAACAACACAAACATCTGGAATAAGTATAAATATTTAGAAGGCAGTTTAACAACACAACCATTTAGAAAAACAACATAAACAGGTTCTTCCTTAGGGGCTGTCCCTTTCCTATAACTATGTTTACAATATCAGACATGAAGTCTATCCTGTGGAGCAGGCCTGGAAAAAAAGTCAACAGAACACTTTGTTGGATGTGAGTTAACACAAACTGAGCATGGATGAGGAAACTGTATGACATCTCATTACTTTGTTAATTAATTAAATAAACATAATTACAAAGGGATTTTTTTTAGGCAGATGTACTCCCAGAATACATGGGATATTAGATATGGTTTCTAGTGTCAGGCTAACTCCTAGGTCACTTCCTATGAGTTATAGATCAGCATAACCTAATAGGCACCTAAAACAATACAAGCTATCACTATCACCACTGTTTTTAGTTGCCCACTGTCTTAATTGGTGTTCTCTTTCGGTGAAGAAAAATCATGGCTGCAACAACTCTTATGAAATGAAGCATTTGATTGGGGCTTGCTTACTGTTTCAAAGGTTTATTCCATTAATATTCTGTCTGGGAGCATGGCAGCATCCAGGAAGACATAGTGTTTGAAAAGTAAAGTTTTGAATGCAGATCTTTAGGCAGCAGAAAGAGTAAGTTCTGGGCTTGGAATGAGCTTTTTGATGCCTCAAAGCCCACTCCCAGTAACACAATTCCTCCAACAAGGCCACCCCTCCCAATCCCTTAAGTCACCCCTGGTGACCAAATCTATGAGACCATGGGGGCCATTCTCATTCAAACCATGATGCCCACCATAAGCAGATGGTAAGATTATATTGCTGAAAATGCCACACACATTGATTTCAGAACACAGAGAAATCAAAATTGAGTTAACAGGCAGACTTTTTCTTCTGACTAGTTTTTCTGGAGCATGCTATGCAGTTTGTTGGCAGAGAAAAGACATCTAGGATCTTACCCAGTACTGGACCCTGCATCTGCAATACTGGCCTGCCAGTCCATCAGTAGCAAGACAACTTTATGGTTGGTTTACTAAGTATATAAAAGTCTAGATTATTATTGTGAGTGAAATAAAATTCATGATCATTCCTGTTTCTTACCTTCCTTGGCATTATCTCCCTAGAAACAAAAGATCTTCCTCTCCAACAAAACACAAATTTCCTTAAGTCTGAAGTCTAATTTTTAGAATCTACTTGTCTGTAGATGTTTTTAGTAGTATAAGATAGTATATATTACAAAAGACTTTGGTCTTTCAGATATTAAACAAGGATATGAGAGATTTATTCTGCAAATAGCAACAACTTCTAAGAGGTTTATCCTTTCTCTCTCTCTCTGCCTCTCTCTCTCTCTCTCTCTCTCTCTCTCTCTCTCTCTCTCTGTGTGTGTGTGTGTGTGTGTGTGTGTGTGTGTGTGTGTGTGTGTTGAGGTAAAATGGATGAAGGATAATTCTTTTATTCTAAATTGCTTTGTTGTAAGGGCCCTGATATGAATCTGGAATAACATTCCATTTGACTGTAAGCCATCATTTTTCTGTATATAGATGATGCCATAAGCAACCCACAAGTTTGAAATGCCCACAAAAATACATGATATCCCAGTTAGAGTTTTTCATGCTTTGAAGAGACACAATGACCATGGCAACTCTTATAAAGAAAATATTTAACTGGGGTGGCTTGCTTAGAGTTTTAGCAGATCAGTCCATTATCATCATAATGAGGATCATGGCAACTTGCAGGCAGATGTGATGCTGGAGTTGAGAGTGCTATATGTTGGCTTGTAGGCAACAGGAAGTCAACTGATTGTCAACAAAGAGAAGCTTGAGAAAAGAGACCTCAATCCTGCCCCCATATTGACATATTTCTTCTAACAAGAAGAATTTTTTTTAGAAACATATTTCTTCTAACACCCACTCCAACAAGGCCATATCTCCTAATAGTGCCATTCCTTTTAGGGGTCAGTTTTCTTTTAAACCACCACACATGTTCAGTACATCCTTCAACACTGGGGACAATCATATAACTTCTCTGTAGAAGTCAGGAATATTGTGGGATATTGTTTGGCCATGCAAAGATGTGTTGCATTTGTTCAGCTATGTTGCATTTTTTTTATGTTGTGGAATATTTGTTAACTATGTTAAGATTGTTGCATTTCTTTAATTACGTAAAGATGTTTTCCTGTTATACCTTGTGTACTTAAGACACATGATTTGTCTAATAAAAAGCTGAATAGTCAATAGTGAGGGGGGAATTATAGACAGAACTTCTAAGCAGGGAGAGTAAGGAGAAGGAGGCATTTAGGCTCAGAGGAAAAAGAAATGGTGATGCCATGGAGATGCAGGAAGATGTCAGGGACCAGCCAAGCACAGAGGAAGCAGGGTAGTAGGACATACAGAGTTAAGGAAAGGTAAAAATCTCAGAGGCAAAACTTAGCTTAATGGAAACCGGATAAATTAAGTTAATAGAGCTACTGGGATATAACTAAGCTAAAGCTGAGCATTCATAATTAAAAATACATCTCTGTGTCTTAATTTGGGAAATGGTTGGCAGCCTGAAGAAAAATTGCAACTATACAGGAAGGAGGCTGTAAATTCTCTCTTCGATATCCATGTTTGTGACAAAACAGTATCTATGCACACATCACTACAGAGTTCAGCATACCTGTCATCTCTATTCCTGTGCACAACAGGGTGACAGTTTGTAATATGCAATTCTTTATCCATACCCCAAGTGCAAAGCACTTGGGATCTGGCTCTTTAGCTGTCCATGTTTATGAAATGCTTTGCAAGGATTTTCCCCCAAACTCAGAATTGGGCACTGCATAATTCTACAACCATTGTGTGCAGTGCTAACTGGGTGATAATAAGAAATAGCTTTTGCCAATTGGACTTTGCCTTCACTTTCATCCATTGATTCCTTGTATTTGTTCAAGTAAAATAAACCAAACTGAATCTTCTCGCTCTGTAAGATAAAATCCACTAGAGAAAACACATGCACAGCCATGGCAGGAAACAGATGTGAGCTGAGAGCTGTGGAAATGAAAGTAGAATGTTTGGGGAGAATAAAGAAACATCTGATAACTTAGGATGAGACGCTCCACAAATAAATGTTGTGAAGGCCACAGTAAGAGGGAGCCTTTTAAATGACAGACTCATAGAACTCAAAGAACATAATGATGAGCCTTTTCAATTCTAGGTTAGTGGCCTTGTATGTTGGTACAGCCTGTGTATTGCTGTTGGTACAGTAGCTGATTGTATGCTCTCTCAAAAGAACACACAACACACAGCAGCAACTTAGCCAGACATCATTTGAAGTGTTTATATGAATGTAAGGTATTTTTAGCTGAGGGGTCTATTAAAATCATAGTTTTGAGAGAATCAGTTTGAACTTAGTGTTATGAGTGAGCCTCATCTCATCAACTTTAATTTAAAAAAGGACACAGTAATTAGCCACCAGAAAGGAAAGTTGGCATTGGAAGTTTTACAATTGTAAAACTTCATTAATATGGTCATTAACTGTGAAACATCAGTGAGATTTAGAAATTCTGTCAACAAAGGAACTCACTAACTTCATTTTGATATTCAAGTTGACGTGATAAACACTGGATTGACTGAATGTTCCTATCATCAGGATATCAGCATCCTGAGTGTATCCTTTAGATGTTTCTAGGTATATTCTAATCTATCATCATTGTATTTTTCATTGTTTTTAGAAGGGAAGACATAAGCAGAGCTTAAAATTCAACTAGTAGTGTAACTTCCTAATGTTTTCCATCTCATTTTTGCCCATTTCACTTCTTCTTTCATATATATGCATAGGCCCAAACTATGTGTCAGCTGAGAGTTCTTTCTTTCAAAGGTTTCCAAATTCTCTGTCTGACCTGCATTGCTTTTCTTACCCAGATGAATGTTAGACAGGAAAATAAGCCAGTGCTTTAAGAATTATCAAGCACCTTAGAGCTCAAATTTATATGAATTTATAAAAGTGATGAAATCCCATCTACCTTTGACATAAGTAGCAATAAAATCATTGAATTACAACAAAATTGCTAATATATAGCTAAGTTTATTATTAGTTACTATATATATGTATATATAAAGCCTAAAACATACACAATTTCCCTCAGTTTTTCCTTCCTTTTGATAGAATACACAAAAATATTTGATATTAACAAATTTCTCTTTTAAAAATATAAATAGCTGGTACATTTTTATGAATATGAATATTATGCATGCATTTATGTATGTGCATTATATACATGCCTGGTACCTGAGAAGACCAGACAAGGATATCAGATTCCCTAGAATTGGAATTACAGATGGTTGTGAGCTGCCATATATGTTCTGGGAACTGAACCTAGGTCTTCTGGAAGATCAGTTAATATTCTTGCCTACTAAGCCATCTCTCCAGCCTCTATAGTTAGATACAAATTTAATAAAAAAGACATTGTCTGCCCCTGCCTCTGCAACCCAGATAGATGCATCATGGTATTCACCTATTTAAGCTTTAATTTACATCTCTACATTTGTATGACCTTCTTTTGGTATGTGTGTGTGTTTGTGTGTGTGTGTGTGTGTGTGTGTGTGTGTGTGTGTGTGTGTCCCTGTGTCTGTCTGTCTGTCTCAGAGGAAAGAGTTTCCTCAATTCTGTAGTTATTTAAGACCAGAGATCAAACCCAATCCCAGCCTAGCTTTGCCCAGAGCCTTGTTTTGACAAAGGATGAAGTGTCCAGATACTTGTTGTTTGCATTGGTGAAGATGGCAGTCAGCACAGATCTGAATTTCCAAACAGGAAATGAGATGAAGTAAGATGGTAGGTGATGAAAAAGTCCCAGCTCAAATGTCAATTACTGCATAAAATGTTAACATGACCCTAGATATCTTCAATATTGGCAAAATTTCAAAAATTAAATTGGAATAAGCTAAAATCTCCAAGTTCCACAAAACAGTAATTCTATTTTATTGCCCACACACTTTTAAAATAGTGTCATGCACAAACTCATACAAGTTAATTAGTTCAGCTTTTGGGACTTCTTTGGAATCCAATGAGTCAGCTGTGGCCATGTGCAAGGACAATCTGAGCTTGGTGTGAATAATCCACACTGTAGGAACAGAGCCCTCAGTCTACTTACTTTAAAAAAAATATTGGATGGCAGAAGTATCTGACAAAGGAAAGAGTTGTACTTCAGTATTAAAAATCCAAACTGAACACTCATGGTTTTTGGTGAGCTTGTAGTTGTGCCTCTTAGTCAAGACACACAATGATCAGATTCCCCTGTATACAGAAGAGGCTTTATGAAGATGAAAAGTCTTGGTGGAATGCAAACAGATGCATGCACAGATTGTGAGGGAATTTTGGCTTTCCTTATTAATCCCTCTGATTCCCTGCCTGGACTTCCTGAAGCCACTGTAGACCTGATGCAGTGGCCTGGGAGCAGCAATCCCCTTTATTTAGCCATTCTTGGCAGAGATTCCTGGTACCTGGAGGACATATAGCAAACTGGTAAAAAGCACAAGTCTTGAGTTTAATATTCCCTTTTTTGATACTTCTCTAAGCCTCCCAGCTGACACATTCATGTGTGCTTTATACTTACATTTCTTCAATTTCTGGACTACAAAGTAGGGATAATATGATTATCTAATGAGGTAATAGTGTGCAAATTTATATTCAACATTTTTTAAAATTCTAAGTGCTGACATGGAGTTGTCATCTACCAGCTCACTTTTTAAGAACAGCTCTATTAGTTGGATACATTAATTAAGCCTATGATAGTAAATCCTAAAAGGGTGGGGTCCTATAAAACTGAGCAGCAGACATCGTAAGTATGAGGGGATTCCAGAGGAGTACAAGATATTTTGCAGATAACTGGCTATCTCATAGTCACAACATTGGGTATATTTGCTAAAAATAAAGCAATTCTCTGGGATCTATGGTAGTTATACTTGATTTGGGGGGGGGCAAATGCTGGCACTCAGGACCAGCACAATGAAAAGTCAAGGTCTCAAAGAAAGATGATCCACAGAAAAGTGAGCATTAAAACTACATGTACAATCTGTCCTTAAACTATTACAGAATTCATAAGATGTTCGGGGATGGGGGAGACTCATAGAAAAATTTCTCTGACCAAACAAAAGAAAGCAGAAAGTAGGTGCTAAGTGAATAAATGTGTAAGTAGAGTTTTCAGTGTTATGTTGTTAATGAAATGAAAATGAGTTTTTGATTAATACTGAAGAGTCAGAATCTTAATAAAGAATTCTGCCTTTATGAGATTGAACAAAAAAAATCAGTACATTTCAATTAAATTGTTCTATGTGTTTGTTCTTAAATTGCATATTACAAAAAAATATTCTCTTTGGTGTAAGAGAACCTTTGTATCACAACTTTACACATGTGATATAGATGGTTAGATAATAACACTAAACAATTGCCCCTAGAGACAAAAAGCTGAACATGAATAATATGAAGAAAATGATAATGTTAGACCCATTATTGCAGGTCCCACAGATATGACAACAGTTCGACACAGAATTTTAAAATGATGGAAAGCAGAATTTTAGGAATGTAAATACCAATAAATTTACATCCAATTGAATTTCTAGAGCTAAAAACTCACAATAACAAGCTAAAATTTTAACAGAAATTTTTAATATCTGACAGGTGTAGTAAGTTAGTAGACTGGAAAGAACAGATAGAGTATTGCCTAGGGCCACTGTGACAAAATGCAACAGAAAGTGCCACAAGCTGAGAGCTAAGTAACTGCAATTTAATCTTCTCAAACTTGTAGAGACTTGACTTCCTGAACCTCTTTCCTTGGCTTGTAAACAACCTTCTGTGGTCTTTTCTCTGTATACAAGCACCCCTGTTATCTCTGTGTGGTCATATCTCTTCCATTAGAAGGCTGACACTCAGATTGTGGTATAGACCGTATTGACAATTGTTTTCCTTTCTTTTTTTCTTACTCCTTTTATCGTTTGAGATTATAACTCATATCCCCCCCCTCTTTCCTTTCTTCCCTGCAAGCCCTCTCATATACCCCTCCTTTCTTTCAAATTCATGGCCCAATTTTTCACTGTTGTTATATGCATATGTGTATGTGTATATAAACAGCTCCTACACCTAAGGCTCAGGGAATGTTGAAGAAGCTCTGGTAGAAAGATTATAGCAGCCTGAGGATTGAGGAGTTTATAGTGAGAACATGTCCCTAGTAATTTCAGAAGCTATACCTATAAAACCTTACCAACATAAAGCCTAAACATGAGCTGAGCAAGAATAACAGCAATAGACATGCTAGAGTAGATGGAGGAAAATCCCTGAGTCCTCAGCCCTACACAAAGAACAACAGGCAGCTAAGTATTGTTGAAGGTGGGAGAAATAATCTTTCTTAGGAAAGAGAACCCCAATTGATTGTGGAATACCAAATCGTCTCCCCCCAAATATACATACAAATAGCATTATAGAGACCAACTCATTTAGTTTAGCTTCATCACCACTTAAAGATCCTATTTTCAAATACAATTACTGACTGAAGTTATAGAGATTACGCCTTTTGACTAGATGGTGCAACTCAACACTCTATAATAGATAAGTGGAAAACCACTCAGTTTGAAGTAAAAGGTATAAAATGAGGTCAATCTTTTAAAAACCTGAATAAAACAAAAGACATGTAGGGCAGGGCTTATAAAATATTCTTCTACTCTTAATGCAAACATGGAGAAAATATGGGGATGCAGAATAAGCAATAGTTGAGAACATATTCGCTATCCATCTTCCAAAGCACATGAAAAAACTCTGCTGTTATTACATGAATTTTGAAAACATTCTAGAAAGATAGTTAAAAGGAAACAATCCCTAGGCCTTTCCTCATAAACTTGCTCAACACTAAAGGTAAATAAGGACAGACGAATATAGTTTAAAACAGACAAAACATTCAAAGATATACAAGCACACACCCAGACACACAGATACATAAAGACAGACACACCCAGAGAGACAGGGGGAAAATCAGAGAAAGCTCACCTCCCTTATATTATCACAGGAACACAAGATATACAGATGAGAAATAATTTCTGTGACAAGAAGGAGCTGAGAGTCTATTGTCATATGAGCATAAGTGAAAGATTTTAAATAGGAGATGCAAGTAGGGGAAGAGCTTTCCATGCAGTTTCCCCCATTTTAAGGGATTCACACTGAGGTCAGACTGTGAGGAAGCAACAGAGTAAATAAAATCCCAAATCCTGGATTTGGCGACTAAGCAAACCAGAGGACAGACATTTGCAATGCTGCACATCTTTAAACTCAGAATTTGGAAAGCAACAGTAGGTGGATATCATGAGTGCTAGGCCATCCAGGACCACATAGAGACCAACCATATACCTTAGAGCCCTGCATTTTTCAGCTTTATAACTGTTCCATCCTGTTGATTCATACCTTTACTCAGTAGGTAAAGGCTTTTCCTCCTTCCCATCAGGTACACTCTTTGAAACCTACTGTAACTTACAAGATGGCTGCCTTTGTGAGCACTCACCTGAAGGGTGGAAGGGAGGTGCATTTATGGGATGCTGGATTATGGTGTTTGAATGTCAGGGCATTGCTGAGAGGGATGTGATTGCTGTGTGGAGAATATTTTCTCATGAGCAAGTGTTTTTCTGGATGCTCTGCATACTTCAAAAGTGTTTTCTCAAGGTTTCTATTTAGACAAATAGTTTTGTAAAAGTTATTGGTGCTGGAACTGACAGAACCCATAGCACTGAAAATTTTCTTGCCTTCGAAAGTGGCTAGTGCCCTCAATATCCGCAGCTCTAACATGATGTCATATGAATATGGTTGATATGATACAGGAGTAACAGGCTTAGAACAAAGCCATAAACCATATCCTCTACTTGCTGCAGAATTCAAAGTATCTAAGTGTTGGTGCAACTGATGTGGTCTATACTTCACAGCCATCTTGCCTCTTTTCTTTGTCCCTTTGGTTTTGGATAAAGAAGGTTAGAGGACAAATGTCTGCCTTCAGTTGTCTCTGAGAAAGTCTGGTCTCTTGCTATGCTCCATTATTCTGTTTCCAAAATACTTTTTGGTAAAATGGGTTCTCTCATGCCAAGTAGGTACCCACAATTGGGAAAATTCCAGTGCTGTAACTGAAATCAAGAGATTTCCAATAGTAAAACTTCATTGCTCTCCTAAATGTTCTTATTCGTCATAATATTTGCTGAACTGTGAGTTTAGCAATGGGCACAACAACCAATGAGGGAACCATATCAAATTTAGAATAAAGACACCTTACAGAGGTGAGAGACATCAATTTTGAGAGATGTATTTTATGTAAACATGACAATCACCAATGTAGTTTTGTGTCTTTCAATGACTTTTAATCATCTTGCCCCCAAGAAAAGATATGATGGTGAATATTTTAACTTTAATAGCTTGATCACTCTGTTATATTTTTTAGGGTGTAAAAATGCCACACTCGGCACAAAGCTGGGTTGGGTTGAATCTTGGCATCAAAGGTGACACCAGCTGCTCTTGTAAAGCCGGGAGAAGCAGATACAAACATAGCACAGACACATCGCTCTGTAGAAACACAGCATTTCTGTGGGTGGATGCTATGGGAACAGTCCTAACAATACATGCAGCCTGGCCTCCAACTTCTGAGAATGTTTTCCAAAATCATTTTCCAGAATTGAGGTTGTCAGGCATCGATATGGGGGGCTGGAATACAGAGTAACAGGAGCCATGAAAGGCTTAGGCTGGAGAACAGCAGGTACTCACAGAATAAGGAGGGTTCACTCAGTTCCAGTACACAACCAGAGCATAGCAAAATGAAGTGTCTTGAATCCAATAGGAATTTTCTTTGAGAATATTCTAGATTCTATAATAGAGTTTGGGGATGGGGTAGAGGGCAAGGGGAGGTAGAGGCAAGGGGAGGAAGGGGGAAATAGGGAGAGAGACGGGGGAGGGGAAGAACACTGTACTAAAATTTGCAAAGTCCATGTTTGTTAAAGATTCAATCTGGTTCTGACCGGTTCAGACCAGTTCTGACCAGTTGAAACAGGTTCTGACCGGTTCAAAGAGGATCAATCCTGTTTCAACCGGTTCTGACCAGTTCAAACTGGTTCAAGCCAGTTCAAACCAGTTAGATCTGGTTCTGGCCAGTTGAAGCTGGTTCTTATAGGTTCAATCCAGTTCAAACAGGTTCTGGCCAGTTCAAACCAGTTAGATCCGGTTCTGATCGGTTCTGGCCAGTTGAAGCTGGTTCTTACCTGTTCAATCCAGTTCAAACTGGTTCAGGCCTGTTCGATCTGGTTGAAACGGGTTCTGACCGGTTCAAACCAGTTTGATCCAGTTGAGTGGTTCAGACCAGTTCTGGCTGGTTGAAACCGGTTCTTACAGGTTCAAACCAGACTGATCCGGTTGAAACCAGTTCTGACCGGGTTCTTACCGGTTGAAGCTGTTTCGATCTGGTTATAACTGGTTCATACCAGTTCTTACCAGTTGAAACCGGTTCAAACTGGTTCTTACCAGTTCAAACCGGTTCTGACCGTTTGAAACTGGTTCTGACTGGTGCAAACTGGTTGAAAATGTTTCTGACCTGCTCCAAATGATCCAAAAGACTTTGAAGATCGTCTGTGGAAGGCCTCACCCTCCCTGGAGCAGAAAAGGGATGGGATGGGGCTGGGTAGGGGGAACAGGGGCGGATGGGAGGGAGAGGGAACTGGAATTGATATGTAAAATAAGCTTGTTACTAATTAAAATAAAAAATTATATAAAAATGAAAAAACAAAGATTTTCATAAACATCTATTCCACCCTAAGTCCAAGATGTTTATTCTTTTCTAATTGTTTAGGGAAGAGATAGTCTGACACAAAAAAGGTTCGATCTGTTTGCCAGGTAAAAAATCACAAAGTTTGCAAATAATGCTCCCTGAAAGTATGTTGTGAATTCAGCTGTGGTCAGACTTTGAATTCCAGAGTGGGTAGACATTTTTATTGGCAAAGGCAGTGGGAAACAAAGAAAGAAAGAAACAAACAAACCAAAACCAAAAATAGTTAAAACCTCTAACTTCATGTTCCAGGCATCCTTGCCAGTGAGGGTCTGTTTTGACTTTCCAGTCTGAGGTTAAGGGCACTGGGTGTGAGGAAAAGATATATACATGCAGCACTCCTAGGACCTGAGTGTGATGGGGTGTGTGGGCTCCCAGCTTTCCTTGATCAGAGTAGTGCCTTTCAAGGCAGCAGCTGTACTTCCAATGTTGCCTGAGCCAGGTAGGGTCAAGGGTAGGGACTTTCACACCTCTTGGGGAAGCCCTCATTCCAGAAGCCTCACTTCTATGACCTTCCTGAAGCCACAAAGATAACCAGTCTTTCTATTTCATTACTTTCTTCTGGGAGACCTGGGGTCATTTCCCACCAGCTGGGAACTCACTGCTCGTTATACTCAGTACATCATTAAACCATCATGAATACTTTTCTCAGGAATCTCATTCATGATTTTATGAAAAACCCCCAAAATAGAAAAGATATGTGAGAGAGTAATTGTCTTCCTGCTTTTGAAAGCACTAGTTACATTTTGTCATAATATTATAACTTAGAGATTTCTCCCAAGGCTTACCCAGTTCAATCTCAGGATTAGTGCTTGGAGGTAGATTTTTTAAAATTTTTTATTTTTAAATTATATGTCAATGTGAGTAGTGTGTGCCACATGTGTGTGGGTGCCTGTAGAAGCCAGAAGAGAGTGTCTGCTTTCTAGGAGCTGGAATTACATATGGCTGTGAGCCACCCAACATGCATGGGTGCAGAGAATTGAACTCAGTTCCTTTGCAAGAGCAGAAAATCCTCTTTACCACTGAAACAGCTCTGCAGACCCAAGCCCAAGATTATATACTACCACATAGATGACACAGAATGTGAGCTCTTTACTCAGGGTTATATAAGCAATGAGAGATCACAAGTGGAACTTAGGTCTGTTAGTTCCATGAATGGAAGAACCTTAGGCATTAATCTTAAAAAAATCTAATTACAAAATTTAAGGCACTCATATTCAAAGATATATAGATATAAATATCTTATTTGTATAATATATATATATATATAAATATATATAAAATATATATATATATATGTCATTCTATACATTTTGCTTATCCTGCAGAAGAAAATATTTGTATCAGCCTAAGAGCCTATATTGATCTTCACCCACACAGCCATAACATTTTATTATCTTTTAGGGCACACTCCAGAGCTACTTATTTCTCTGAGAATCAATACTTTCTTAAGATAGACTTAACTAGGATAGAAAAAAAAATGAGAATGATTCACTTCTTACCATCAATTATTTATGTTTCCTTGACTCCAGTCAGTGGCTCTTAATTGACATTCACAATGGTGCTTAACAAAATTTTAATTATTTGAGATGATGAGTGACAGCATGGGGTCTCCACAGAGTGTCCTGAGCTTGTGGATTTTTTTTTTCACGGAAGAACAGACTCAGTTATTGTGACAGGCAATACACTATTTCCCAGGATGATCTACCATCTGGCCAAGGGAAGAAAACAAGTATGGGCTCTGCTATTACCTAAATATGATGCTATTTTCCAGCAGGTAGTCAATAAATATGCACAAAACTGTAGGAGAAGTCCACACCATTCTTCCCTTTGATTCTAGATAGAATTCCTGCCAAAATTATCATAAATGGAATTCCAAGTTCTGGCTTTGAAAGTGTTATTATTTTTTAGTCTTCATCTGCTTATTTTCTGTTTCCAGTTTCCAAAGCTACAACCACACACAGATTTGATTTTCCTGCTTGCTGAGGCAGGAGAATCACAGAGGGATACTAGAAGAGTCAGAATTAGAAACCAAGAGTGTTTTCAATGTAAAGACACACAAGGAGTTAAAGGAAGGGATATAGAAGGGAGGTAAAAATCCCCAATCTGCAATACTTCTTTCTTTGCAGTTTTTCAAAAAAATCTTGTCAGCTTAAATTTCTTGGGAGGTTGAAGTCACTGTGTTCTGTCTATCAAGATGCGTATAGAAACTGAAGCTCAGAGGTGATCCCTGAGAAATCACTGATGCTACTATAGCCATGTAGTTAAAGAAAATGAGCAGAGCAGTCATATTGTTTTAAGTACCTCCCATTAGATACTTTTGAGCTATACAGAATAACTACTCTATGCCTTGGATTTTAGATATTAATTTGGACAATTTATGCTTATGTTTTTAATAGTTTTGTGACTACTCCTCTGTTAGTAATAACAATTGATTTACAAAATATCTTACACGTACATACACAGGCACCTTGTGCACATGCACACATTTATGTATGCTTAAAAGTTTTTTGAACTATGTACATTCATACAACAAGAAGATCTGTTCAACTAGGTTCATAGTGGTATTATTTGTAATAGCTAGAACCTGGAAGCAAACTAAGTGCCCCTCAACTGAAGAATGGATAGAGAAAATGTGGTACATTTACACAATGGAGAACTAAACAATGAAAAAAAAAAACACAATAGAATATTGAAATTTGAAGGCAAATGGATGGAACTAGAAGAAAACATCTTAAATGAGGTAACCCAGTCACAGAAAGACAAACATGGTATGTAGTACTAATATGTGGATATTAGACATAGAGCAAAGGTTTTCTAGAATACAATCCACACCTCTAGAGATGCTATGAAACAAATAGGACTGTAAGAGAGACAAACACGCTACCCCGGTGAAGGGGAAAGATACAAGAGCCTCTGAACAAATTAGGAGCATAGGGGAGGGGGGATTAAGTAGGAGAAAGAGAAGAGGAGAAGAGGAGGGGAGGAGACCATGAAGGATCAGGAAGATTGAATGAGGAGATCAACAGAGGAGTGAAAGAAAAGAGACTGGTCAATAGAGTTTAAAGAGAAATCTGGCACTAAAGAATTGTACACAGCTACACAAGGATGACCCCAGCTAGGGGATCTAAGCAATAGAGGAGCAGCTGCCTTCACATATGTCCTTCACATATATTGAGAATGATGACTATCTTAAACACCATCCTAGAGCCTTCATCCAGTAGCCAAGGGAAACAGAAGTAGAGATCCACAGCTAAGCACTGAGCCAAACTCTTTGAATCCAGTTGTAGAGAGGGATGAGTGACAAAGGAGTCAAGACCATTCTGGAGATACTCACAGAAACAGCTGACCTGAACAAGGGGGAGCTCATGGACCTCAGACCAATAGCTGGGAAACCAACACAGGACCAACCCAGGGCCTCATGAGTCTGAAGCACCAGATCCTTTATGTGTCAGGTAATATATATTCGCTCATGACTTCTTGGCTCCTACAAATGACTTCTCCTTTCATGAAAGAAGCCATTTCCCCCACATGCTTTTTAGATTAAAACAAATGGCCTATAATTATTGAGATAGGTCATAAGCTTAGAGGAGAAACTAATATGGTCATCCAGGTAAAAGGACATAGGATTAAAATAATTCCTAATGACTTATTGTCACACCCACAGAACAATGTCCCCTCAAATCCTCATCAAATAAGCTGCTTTTATATCTGACAGTCAACACAAAGACCTTTAAATGGACAACATGCAGAAAATAAGAGACTGTGAAGCACATATTATACACCACCATCACCACATTTCAGTGACTGTCAAGGTAAATGGAACAAAAATATGATAAAACCAGAAGTGTCCAATGTTTTCTGGACACAGCATGGCAGTTGCACATATGAACTCACAGCAATTGTTACAGCATGCACAAGACAAGTGCCAGCATGGAGAGAGAAGATAGATGAGATATCCCACCATTATCTGAGTAACAATTGATACCTGGTAGATGCTGAGAGAGGGTCAGTTAACTTTATTTAATGGAATGGCCTAGATAAATGGTTATCCTTGACAGGTCCAATTTCTAAGAAAGTTGGGCAACAGAAACTAAACTGGATATGAAAAAATGAAGACAATTCGAAGATGGGTGGGTAGGGACGTAAGGGTAGACACAAAGGTTAGTTGCTTATTATAAAAGTACATTGTATGATAGTATCAAATAATTAACAAAAATATTATTAAAGCAACAACAATAAAAATGGCCCTTTTCATTGAAATGGTTCGCCAGGTCCTTGCATTCTATAGAGTATTTACAAACTGGCAAGAAGGAAGTAAATTAGTTTAGTAAACCTGAAAACTTGTAAAGGATACAAGTTTTCCTAAGTAACAGCAAACAGATGTCAGTGAAATCAGCTGACATCATAAATACAATGAAGAGTTGACCTGATGTCAATTTGAGAAAAGAAAGCAAACCTGAAGGATAATGTAATTGATGTTTAACAATGGGATCCTTTAAATATCAAAGACAAAGGAAAGTTCTCTGGAGAGGTGATCAAATCCTCAAATATATACTAGTAAAGTATATTAATGAGATGTTTTGCCTTGGAAGGTAAAATGTAAAGTTACATCCCATCAAATTACTGTAAATCATATTATTGTAAAAAGTAAAACAAAAAAATTGGTGCATTAATATTATGATTATTGTGTTACAGGCCCCCAGACCTTAGCACAACTGACTCCATAATAGAAATACCATTCAGGCCATAAAACTCAGCAAATAAACAGTACCACCTGTCAAAATGAAAACAAAGACCTAAACAAAGAACAGTCTACAGTTCTGGAAAAGTCTCTAAGTACTAATGTTGATTTTTGGTTTAAATATTTATGCATTTGATTATGAAAAATCTGTCATTATGTATTCAGTGATCACTGGAGTTTTGAGCCTCTTTATGGGAGTCCATCTTGCCAGAACATCACATCATCTAATACTACGCTTACTTATTTAACTGTTAAACTAGGAAATTAAGCAATAATTCATCATTTAATGAACGTATTTAAAATACAGGCAAGATTGTGGACCTTAAGTCCGTTTTGGAGTCATATTTTTGGAGTTGCTGATGCAATATCATCTCATTACTTCATCATTTAGCCATGTAAATAGATCATCACATTAGCTATAGGGTTAGGACTTTGGTGCCTAACAGTGGTTCTACCTCTGGCTAACTGTTCTTGTTACCTGAAGTGTGTCAATGCTGAACATGTTTTGGGGGGCTTAAGAGCTCATCCTGGGAAAGGTTAAGTGCAACACTTGGATCCCAGACATCCAATATAGTTGCTGGCAAGCTAATAAAGACTTTCTATTGGTTGAAAACATGTCTGATCAGTCTTCTCTGGTGACCACCCCACAAAAATAGTTAAATTTTTATTAAATATAAGACATCCAAACAAGTCATATTTGTATCACATACTATAAAATTGTCAAGTTAAAGATAAAACACCAATTTAAATTTCATATTAATGTTTAAAATTGATTTTCTGTGTATCTTAAATAATATTTGCATAGGATATATTGGAATTATTATTTGTGTTTATGTGACTTTCCAATTTAACTGGGTGTTTTGTGTATACTTGCTAAATTTGACAGTTGTGGTACAGTAATAGGCTAGTTCTTAATTTAGTGGATTTTGTTTGTATCATTTGCCTATGAACAATTGTATCAGGAAATTCAGAACTTTCTAATACTTTTCTATTTTCAAAACTTTTAATAATGAATAAGTAATACATCTAAATTCAGATAAAATGGCTCTTCAAAGGAAATAACAAAAGAACTTGATAGATTAGTTAGGAAGCCTACAGCCTATAGGGAATTAGTTCAATTACAAACACAATATGTCTAAAAGGAAAGAGACAACCTGAATGAAGGAGGAAAAGCAAACTCATTTTATTGTGTTGTTGTTATGATTTTGGGAACTGTTTTGGTTTGAATTTGTTTGAAACTTATAAAATGTGTCTGGGCTTTCACACAGTGATAAACTTGGAAAGAACATATGCAGGCTGATAAAGGGTAATAGGAACTGAACATTAAGCAAGAAGTAAAATTTGTACAGATTAGCATGGATAGAGTTTGTGTGTGAAAATTGATTTCAAAACTTTGAGGAAAACGATGTTAAATGAGGAAAAGGTGTTTGTTACTAAGTTTAGGTATTAAATCTATGTGAGACCTAATGTTTTCAACTTGCAGAACTAGATCTATAAGACACAAACGTCTGGGCCTATCTATGAAAGGGTTTCTAGACTGGATTCACTGAAATGGAAAAGCCATTCCAAGTGTGCTTTGCACTATTCTATAGGCCAAAGTCCTGGACTAAAAGTAGCCAAGCACCTACTGTCTTTCTTCCCTGAGTATTAATGCACTGTGACCCAGATGCCCGTAGTTCCCACTGCCATGCATACCTTCCACGATGGATTGTACCCTCAAACTAGAGCCAAAATGAGCCTTCCTTTCTTAATTCGTTTTTGGTTAAGCTGTTTCCACAGCAACAAGTAACTATAACACAGCCCTGTTTGTAAGTTTGTGTTTAATGCTAACAACTGTGACAGAATTCATAGCTTCCTTGGGTGCCCACAATGTTATTTATAATAAATGAGGTTACTGAATTAATCGTGCTGCTTGAGAAAAATAAAGTCAGTAAGATATGACTTATGTGGTGGCAGGGGCTGAGAAATTCATACAACAGTTCACTGAGCTGAAAAATCACAGAAGGTTTTGTGACACTCACACAATAGGCCATGGAGCTGGAAAACCAGGGCCAGGGCAGCTGGTGGTGAAGATGCCCGGCTGAGGTGATGGTCTACAATCAGAAATGTAGATTGTGAGTGCAAGTTTCAGAACTCAAAGGCTGGAGAAACTCAAGTTAGGATGCTCAGTGACAGTAGATAAAAGGAGTCCTGCTTCCAAGAAATAGCAACACATTTGTCTCTCTCTTTCAACTGTGTCCTATGCCAACTAGGTAGTACCACATTAGCTGAAGGCAGATCTTTCCCCCTCTGCCCACCAGCTCCCAGGTCATTCTGCTGCAGAAATAGTTCCATAGACATGCTCATACATCTAGGAATCTGCCTTCATCCAGTCAAGTTGCTATCTAAAGTTAACCATCTGACTCATCAACCAGGGTTTCTTGAGATGTTGATAACTGTGTACCGAATGACCAGATTATACAACAAGGTTGTTCAAATTGTTGTGGTGTTTATGTAGGAGGAACATCCACAAGCTGCTTTTCATTTCACGAGAGGCAGGTTCTCCATTCCACAAATCACTAGTGGGGTGTAACATACTTCAGAAACAAATTCCCAATACATACACCTTTCATCTCACATATCCCAGACGGACCTGAATATTTAACAAAGCTGCCTAGAATATACTCATATAATATAATGAAATGCCCTGAAACTCAACTGGCTGTTTGTGCCATGATAGATGAAATGCTACTAGAAGCTTTCCTTTACATTGTCACCAGATTAGTCTCATGTCACTCTATGCCAGGACCCTTGTATTGTTCCTTTTTCTGTACTGCAGTGTGTAACACTAAGAAAAAGTCTTAAAGGAAACAATGGCTTCCTTTTGTCAACTTGGTTTGTATTTTCCCACCTAGGGACATATACCTTGTAAGTATCACCAGTAAATGTGTTGATGCCCATGGAATCTCTAATACAGCTGCTGCCATGGAGACTTCAGGATTGAAAAGCAAGACACTGTGCTTTATAATGGGAGTAAAATCTCAAGAATGAGAGTTTCGTTCCAACTTTCTGTAATTTAATCTTTCATTTCCCTTTTACTCTCCCATGTCAACTTGATTTCAATTAACTGAGCGACAGGACATATTTCCCTTCTTGTATTTTAGTGAGCTACCATTATGTAAAACATAGACTAGAAGAAAGTGAAATTGTTCACCTGTGTCTTAAATATCATTCCCCCATTTTGGGTACTGACCACAAGAATATAAAGTAGGAAATGTTAAATGCTAATTTTCCTCGAAGGATTTTTAAAAATCATATATATATATATATATATATATATATATATGAATGATTGGATTTGTCTTTTGCAGTATAATGGAGTAAGAATAATCTTAATGTGGCTCCAATAACATTTATGGTTTGATGAATATTTGTGTTATATTTTAAAAGTATAACATGTCAAGAACAAAGTTTAGAAGGGATTTGTTGCTTAGGCTGGTATTGATAGTGTTTTCCATTGTCAGTAACCCCTTTTAAAGGCTTAGCTAAAGCATAATGCTCACACTATCATTGATAACTTGAGCTTTCTTCCATGCTTTGCTTTCTGACCTTGTGTTCCAGATACCAGCATCAACAAATGTTTCTTCTTTGGTGAAGCATTGAACTTCAATTTTTATCACACAATATAGTAAAAGCAGTCAATTTATAATCACTCATGGGTCAGAATATGCATTTCTAGGAGCAAATCTTTAACTTGGTCCAAAGTCAAAACTCTTTTCTATATTAGATGCAGTAACTATGGAGACTGTGAACATCCTTGCTCACATAAAAGTAACAAAGCTAAAAGATATTGCACATCTTTCTTGTGAAGGAATTTCAAAAGTTAGGGGCCACGGTGTACTTGTGAATTGGAGGAGGGAGCATGGGAACCTGTGGTTTTTAACCTTTATTCTCAGCAGTCTCTATACACATATGTGGGTTTACCCATGAACTTGGTGTTTATTTTAAGCTGGACCTATAGACTATGATCAAGTCCAATATTATCTCAGCTCTATTTTTTATCCTGTGGGAAAAAACCCTAGTTTTATAGTGACATTTATCAACTTCTTGCTATGAATTAATGATTTATGAAGGCCTTAAGAGTTACCCAAATATCCAGTCTCTGGAGTACACTGTGTTAAAGTGAAAGCTTTTATTTTGAGAATCTGTTGCCCTAAGTGATGTGACTGTGCCTACGGTGGTTTTATTATGTCACTTTAATCTATCACACAAATTAAAATAGAGCTATCTCATGGAGAGTCTACTTCTAGATGACCTTAAGCCTCAAGGACCCATTTAAAAGGAGAATTGATTGAGATTGAGACTGTGAATATCAGCTCTAGAAGTTAGTTTTCATTGGCATTTAAGGATTTGGATGAAAAGGACCCTGGAAGTGGCAGTAGAAGTATGATGGGTTGCTGGATATGGTAACACATACCTTTAGTCCCAGCTCTTGGGAGATAAAGGAAGGTAGATCTCTGAGAGTTTGAGGCCAACTTGATGTTCCAGAATATCCAGAGCTACCTATTGAGAGACTGTACCAAAAAAGAAAAAAAAAAAAAAAGAAAGAAAGAAAAGAAAAAAAGAAAGAAAGGAAAAGAAAAGAAAGATCGTGACCACACAAAGTAAAAATGCATTCTTAGGTGGAAAGTCAGTAAATCATCTACCTTTCTCCAGATTGAGATACACTATCAATACCTGATCAATGATTCCTAACAGATAAGAAGAAGAGGGCAAGTCTTTACCAGTCTGAAAATTAAAATGGAGAATGAATCCAATATCTGTACAATATCTGTAGGAAATTCATAGTAGTCATGCATTCTGTAGTTTGTAAATCACACTAATTTGAAGCATACATTTGATGGTCTCAGTGTCAAAAGTCCACTGATATAGGTAACTTTTTTTAATATTTTATTTAATATTTTTTCTTATTTTACATATTAATCCCACTTCCCTCTCCCTCCCATGCTCCCCCAAGTGCCCCCCATCCCATTCCCCATCTACTCCTCAGGGAGGGTGAGGCCTTCCATGAAGGATCATCAATATCTGTCAAGTCATTTGGTGTAGGGCCTAGCCCCCCCCCCTTTTGGTGTCTCTAGGAACAAAGACTGTTCGTGCACTAGGGATACATCCCGGTTCCACTGTCGGAGGTCACATAGACTACCCAGGCCTTCTAACCGAGACCCATGTTCAAGGGGTCTGGATCAGTCCTATGCTGGTTTCTCAACTATCAGTCTGGGGTCCATGAGCTCCCCCTTGTTCAGGTCAGCTGTTTCTGTGGGTTTCTTCGGCCTATTCTTGATCCCTTTGCTCATCATTTCTCCCTCTCTGCAACTGGCTTCCATGAGTTTGACTCAGTGTTTAGCTGTGGGTGTCTGCCTCTGTCTTAAACTCCATCAAAGGCCACAGAAAGATAATATATAAACCCTAGAAATGACAGAGACATCTCACTACCTGGTCAGTCACCTGAAGTTCTTCTGTAGTGTTCCATCTTCAGCCTATAAGCCATAGTGTATCTGGCAGACTTCTCAGCAAAGTAGGAAAATTCAAATTGTCTCACCTGTGTTGGCAGTTTGTCAGTCACTTATCTCTGTGTCCTGTAGAATGTCTGGCAGACTCTTTCACGAAGCAATGTCCATCTTATTTCAGCAGTCATTTTTCTGTGGGTTCTGCATGTCCAGTTTATACAGCATAAAGTCAAAGAGTCCACACAAGAGCAGTATCTTGCCCAAATGGCTACTCTTGCCATATTGAAAGCAAACTGCATAACGAGTTTCTTTGATATCCATCTTCCCTTCTGATGCAGTTGGTGTTGCCAGGAGCAGTTGTGCCTCACTGTCAAGAAAAACCCTAAACCATTTTAAATGCCATATTCTGTAGGTCTTTGAAAGGTTTGAAGAATGCCTATTCATCTTAAATACATCTCTGTATAATTAGAAATGCTAACTAACTTAACTACAAGTTCTGGCTATCATAGGTAACTATAATCTGTGTTAAATTATACATTACATTTCTAAATAAGCTATATAAACACAATACCTAAACAAGAGGAGAAATATACTTATCACAAAATTGACCTTAAATTTGTATCAATAAATGAAAATCCATTCCAAAATAAAGTATTCATTTCTATACCATAATCTCCCTTCTAGCCTTAGAAAGAGATTGTTAACTATAACCAACTCCATTTAAATGAAAACAAACATTTATAAACAATATTTGGGAATTTGGGCATCATTTTTTCCAAACTGCTTCCTGCTGGTAGAGGGCGCTATCTTGGGTATCCAAAGATGACACAGGAATCCTGGCTGTAGTGGTCTTCAAGGCAGCCTTGTCCCAGCTGTTTTGAATATTGAATCATCCAGAACACTGCCTTGATCAAACCATGTTAGTCTGGGAGGAATCCACAGCCTTTCATTTTCTGTGGAAACAAAAATAGAAGTTCCTTTCCCCAGTAACCTGTCCTTAGACTTAAATTTGGAAGTCAAGGCATTTTTAAAATATATAAATTGGATTAATTAAGCAGCATTGATAATCAAGTGTATTTTAGTTGTTCCTTCCTTAGCAATTGAGCAATTCAAAGAAAGCACAATATCATACACTATATAGACTCTGTATATTTTCCATTTTTAATGTGGCTTTCTTATTACCCTATTTATTTATTTATTTATTTATTTATTTATTTTGAGACAAGGTTTCTCTGTGTAACTTTTGCTTGTCCTGACATTTACTCTGTACACCAGGGTCACTTAGGAATCACAGAGATCTGCTTTCCTCTGCCTACAGAGTGCTGGAATTAAAGGCGTGTGCCACCACACCCAGCTACTCTCTTTCTTTCTATTTTTTTTAAACCACTTTATCCTGTTTCTTTTTCTCTCCCAAGCTTATGTATATTTTTAAACACACTGTAAACCTTTAGAGGTTTTTCTTTATCTGAATCTGTCTTTACTGTAAATCTTTATCTTTTTTCTGGCCAAGAGTCTTTTATCTGCTAAACAACGGCATTGCTAAAATGAAAAACACAACTGTTTTAGCTGTCATCTATCCAAGATGGCAAGGGGAGGGGGTACATTTAACACCAGGGCAGAGAGCTGTGCTCACTGCCTTGGTCTACGCTGCTATCCAGCAGCATGCTACTGGCTTGGAGATGTGATCCCTGCCATTGCCAGCTCTCATATACACTATTAAGTTATTAGCAGGGTTTGCTGCTTATGCCAAGTCAAGAAACCTCCCTTAACGGAGCCACGTAAATCTCTGCTTCTATCTAGCAAAACAGAGCCCACCTGAGAAAAATGCTGCTACCAAGAAGACTAGCTTGTCTCTGTTCTTTTGTTTTTAAAATCCCCTTTAAGCTTTTGTTAAGTTTTAAGTGAAAGTTCTTAGTACCCACATTGTAGCTACCATTTTGTTACAAGCAATTTTCCCACCAGTCTGGTCGCAGAGCTTCGTCTGCCAGACCCCAAATTACATGCAGAGATGCTGTATTATATATAAAGCTGTTGGCCTGTTATTAGTGTTTCTTATTGGCTAGCTCTGTCTTAAATATTAACCTATTTCTATCAATCTAAATATTTCCACATGGTCTTATCTTACTGGAGAGAGGGTCTGGACCTCTTTCAAATCTCAACATCTTGAATCTTCCATTACATCTCCCAGAATCCACCTTGTCTCCTAGTCCTGCCTATCTTGCCTTCTTATTTGCCAACAGTGCTTTATTCATTAACCAATAAGAGAAACATATTTACAGAATGACATCTCCCATCAAGGAGCTAAAATAGAGAAGCAAGTTAAAGCAAGAAGTGATATGTACATTTTAAATATCACTAGTTATAAGCATGTTCTCATTGAAATTATATACTGTGAAATACCCACTGTTTGCAAGTACACTAAGACATTTACTGAAATCACACATGTTATATTCAAGTTAGAAAAGCTTAAACACTGGAGATAATTATAATACTTCATAGTATGCTTCTGATCAGAGACAAATGCATTAGCAAAAGAAAAGATACTTTTAAGAGAAATTTTCATCTAGAGAGTGACTAATTAATCAAATAAAAGTTAGCAATGAGTTCACATAAATATTTATAGAGAAATATTTATCAAATGTGTACATTCATCTAAACAGTGGTTTTAAAAGATGTATGATCAGTGCAAAATTAGGAAAGAATAAAGTCCAAAAATCTCCAAGATCTAGATGGCCATCTCAAGAAAGAAAAAGAAAAAATTAGGGGCCTGGGGAGTTGTCTCAGTGATTAAGAGCCCTGGTTGATTTTTCAAGGACATAGGCTCAGTTCCCATCACCTATATGATAACTCTAGTTGCAAGGGATCCAGTGTTCTCTTCTGGCCTCCTTGGGCACCAGGCATGCACATGGTATACAGACCTTCATGCAGGAAAATATTCATACACATAAGATCAATTAAAACTTAGAAAAAGAAAATTAATGTAAATTATGTAGATATAAGAAAACCAGAATCCAGTGAGGCAAATGTGCTTTGTGTCCATAGCCACAAAGAATGAATTTAAGTCATTTGCAGGAAAATGGATGAATTAAAAGATTATCATAGTAACCCAAGTCTTAGAAAGATAGGAATCAAATGTTTTATCTCATGTGTGTCTCAGGCTTCATTCATGTAGATACATGAAACCACATTCTCATGTGTTTGTGTGAATGTCTCTCAGTTGTACACACACACACACACACACACACACACACACACACACACACACACACACGGGTGTGCACACATGTGGAGTAGAAAATGAGAAAGGAGAAGCCGAACTGTATAGAGGAGAGAATATATAGCAGAGAATAAGGAGGGTCATATATATGGGGAGAGAATAAGCTTGGAGAAAACTTAACTCAGTAATTTCCACTAGTAGTCTTTATTGTGATTGCCAAGTGTTTTATGGTAAAGTGATTTAATCAATTTGGCTCTCATTGACACATCTATTTCTGCCATACATTCTCAGCCTGCTTTAAATAAACAACTAGGGACAACTTTGGGATTGCCTTCAATTTAAAAGACTTTAGCCAACACCAGAGGCATTATTGAGGCTCTGAGAGTTTTCCAGCTGTGTTCGAACTGAAACAAAAATCTGATTGCAGTTGCTGTCAAGATTTTCCAAGACAACACTTCTAATAAGGTTGCTTCCTCTTCTTGTAAAAGTTCTTGTCCAAGAAATAAATGATGGCTCTCTACTGAGTCTTTTTCCACTTGGATAAATCCCAGCATACAAACATCATAGATGCAATTTTTTGAGAAAAAGCCTATTCGTGTCTTTTGTATGTATGAAACATCTGACCTGCATCACTGTTCATAGTAAATCTTACAAGGAGTTTGAATCAAAGATCATGTGATTAAGCATTTCAGTTTGGATATCAATATTTTATTATTTCATCTATAAAATGAAACAACATATAGTTGTTAAAAATTGTGAAAAACTGAAATTTGCACTTAAAGAATATACTACTCCTAGAGGAAAGACACTAACAGTCTAAACCCATCTCTGAACTCTGTGAGCTATAATGCTAATATATGCTTACTGGAGATGTAGTGGAATGGATATCATGGGGGCAGCCAGCACATTTCTGATTGTATTTAAAGTCCACCCATAGGTGGAAAACTTGTGGCTGGTGCAGCAGAGAGTCTTTGCCAGACAGGAGAGAGTCACTGCATGCATGAACTCAGCAGCCATGAGAGCATGCATAATACCTGCATGAGAGCCAACCAATTAAATCCAACCTGATTGAGAGAGCATCTCATAAAATCCCACAGTCTAACTGAGGAGCTTTTTGGGAATTGATCCATACTAAAGGAAGAAGGATAAAAAGGTTCTACAGATTACAAATAACTAAATAATGAAACCAGTATTCAAGTTTTCTATTTATTTATTTTATTTTACATATCAATTCCAGTTCCCTTTCCCTCCCTCCCTCTTACCCTCTCTGCCCCCTCACATGCACCCTGACCACCCTCCCCTCCCTTCCCCCCACCTCTATTCCACATGTAGGGCAATGCCATCCAGGTGGGGTCATGTAAATCTGTCAAGTCATTTGAAGCAGGGACTAGGAATTCTCTCCTATCTCTAGGTTAAGGTAGTATACCTCCATGGGGAATGTGTCCACAAGGTCCTTTTGTGCACCAGGAATACATCCTGGTTCCACTGCCTGAGGTCCTTCTGGCTGAGACCCATATTCAGGGGGGCCTAAGTCAGTCCCATGCCGGATTCCCAGCTATCAGTCCTGGGGAGGGGGCATTAGCTCATCCTTGTTCAGGTTAGTGTTTCTGTAGCCTGGTTTTGTCCTCTCTCTCTGCATCTGAATTCTAGTTCGACTCAGTGTTTAGGTATGAGTGTTTGCTTCTGTTTCCAACAGGTACTTGATGAGGGCTCCATGATGGTGGATAAGTTAGTTGTTGATCTCACTATCTGGGAAAGGCATTTATAATAGCCTTTCCACGGTTGCTCAAATTGTTAGTTGGCAGCAGTCTTGTAGGTCTCTAGACCTTTCTTTAGGTTCAGTTTTCTCTTCAAACCAATGGCTCAAGTTTTTAAGGTGACTTTAAGATGAACTTTCAATCTCACCTTTGTTTAAATTAATACTTGCTCAGAATCTACAAAATGCCAAATATAAAATTTATTATATCCCAAATACTCCTCTACAATGCTTCACAGACTATAGAGGAAGGCAGATGTGCAAAAAATAAAAATAAATACCATTAGTATTTTATGAAGGTTGGCAGTGAAATGAGATCAAAGAGAAAAGTTAACTTTTGCAGAAGAGAAAAACCTCAGCCAAGTTTGTCCAGAGGGAATGAAAACTTATTTCAGCCTTAAAGATTAAATAAAGTTCAACAAAGCGAGAGTGATAATAGTAAAAACCCAAGGTATGTGGATATAGAAAGATAGAAAGCACTATCCTGTTTGGCCTTGCTGATGTACAGGAGACTAGCTACAAAGCACGAAATTACACTCAAAGTTCTCTAGACAGATCAAAACTTGAAAAGAAGACTGCTATTTCAAACTCAGCACAATCTAGGCTTTGAATATTGACTGAGTTAATATATATATATATATATATATATATATATATATATATATATAAAATTGGTGTGAAGCAACTGCTGCCTTAAAAGATGGAGAGCAGAATCAGCACCTGTGGAATTCAGAAGGCCAACAGAATTAGGGAGGAGGCCACTGTGGGAGATTCTGGGAGCCATTTCAGACCCCTGAGATCCTGAAATAATAAACCTAGTTCTTGCATGACACAGAACATCTGAAAATTTGCTTCAGCTATAGTGGAAAAATAAATGTAATCTACTATACTGCAAGCTGCAGAAAAAACTGAATCATAATGGAGGGAAAGGTGAGAATAATTGACAGATTATGGAATGCTGCTTTTGCAAACATCTGAAGAAATCTTCAAGTAGCTTCCATGTTGGACCAGCTTAGTCTTTTCCCAATTTGTTTTATATGCTATGCCTCCCAGAACCATTCTAACCTTCACATTCAAAAGTCAAGGTTCCTGAGATTCTTGCAACTGAAGTACTAGAAATAAAAACAAGACTGAAAATCTTGTGAGGATGTTTTCTTCATTGGTTGATGGTAGGTCTCTGGAGCCTGCTGACATTCTGCAGTCACAGCCTCAACAAAGTATGAAATAACACTAAGAAGCAGGCCAGCTGTGTTCACTAGGACAGGAAGAGGAAGAAATTGAACCACTGCTTGCCATGAATACAAATATAAACACCGCCTTGAAAAAGCAGCTGTTGTCTGCTATTGAAATGGGCACATTGATGTAAGCACATTGCAATGTAAGATAATGTATGCCCTGCAAATGCTACCTGTTTTACAATGGAACTCAAAGTCTAATTCTAATAACTAGACAGAGATTGCATTAATTTCTGATGTGACTAACTGAACTTAAAACCCTTCACCTTTCTCACATATCTAGGACAAAAGAGGAAGGGAATAGTTACTCAACCGTAAGTCAGCGTGGAGCTGTTTTCCTATGCATTCCCATGGTTTAGAGGAACCTGTGGTTGTCTGGGTAGTCTAAAGAAACATTATCTCATCCTAGCTCTATCAGGAGTGCCTGGTTAGATTTTTCCATGGGAATTGTTTTTTATCTATGAACATACAATATGGTTGATCTTCTTATCTCACTAACCTCTGATCACTAGTTAATTTGATGTTTCTACTTCATTGCACCCAAGAGCTTTTCAGATAACTGGTAAAGCATCATTTTTGGTATGTCTATGAAGGTTTGAGGAAAGACACTGCCTTTTTTAATTAATTATTTTTTTCATTTATTTTAAATCTGGACCAAAGTTTCCTCTCCCTCTTCTCACATTCCCTCCCCCGTATTCCTCCCTACTTCCCCCATCCATTCCTCCTTTGGCATTTTAATCAGAGATTGAATTTGATGAATCGTATTGATTATCAATTTAATGAGGTCTAGAGTCACTTGGGAGACAAGTTTTCAATCATACCTGTAAGAAATTATGTAGATTTAGTTAGTTAAAGGAGGTGGGAAGGTCTACCTAAACTGTTGAAGGACTGAAATTGCAGGTACAATAAAAAACAACGCCTGAATGAAATGGCCCCAAGTAAGGACCACATCAGTGCTTGAGCCCTGACATGATTGAAGGACATGAATAAGTCTGGGCATGCCTGATGCTTGCTACTCACCAAGTAGCTATGATATCTTATTAACACAGATAACTCTAATGCTCAATTAAAAATAATTGACATTTGTTCATTTTTAGTTGGAGCTTCATGAATTATTTTATCCAAAGGCACATAATGCTATTTTAATCCACTTATCTTCTGAGAATCCTTCGGAGAAAAATATTCACACTCAAGCACCTGGAATTACAGAATCTCTTTAGTTTTATGGAGGATTTCCCAGGAGTGCAGCAAGTTTGGGGTGATGTCTTCAGCTTTAACATATCTCTATTGTTAATCTTTTTTTTATATGGAATTACCTTCTCATAGCCCATGTGAACTTCTCTTTATTGTCTGGCTGTTAGTGAGGTCACCTTAAAACAGAATGATCACAGGATGTTTAAGGAGAAAGAAGAAAGGAAGAGCAGGATTGGGTCCAGATCTCTTCACAGTGCAGGAGTTCATTGACATGTGGCTTGCAAAACATGCCAAAATGTGCAGGCATTGACGTTTCATTTAATTAGTACTTCTTATTCATGCTACTTTTCACTCCTCTCTATTGTAAGGTGCCTACATCCTCTCCCCCAAGAGAAGGACTTATCTGCTCTCAGGATAAAGTCCTCCAAACCCTGCTGTGATATGTGAGCTTTTTACTTATGAAATATAACTTCAGAGTTCATTTGTACTCCTTTCTCTGGGACTATGATGTTTTATAGAACTCTGACAGCTTCATGACATCTCTCCCAGCATTGGCTAGCATCTGAATCTCCTCACAGTGGTAAGATTAGCATGTCAAAGATGTTGATAGAATCTTTGCTCTGTTAGAAAGATCCACAGATGATGAAACTTAATGCTATAATGTCCACCTTCAACCAATGTAACACCAATCCAAAAGGCAAGTTGGTTTAGTAAATTAAAATATTCAATTTCACTGGAATTTCAGAAATATTTTGGTTTAGCATAGGCTATATCAATATTTAAAATGTTGCTTGTTTACATTAAACCCTTGTTTCACTGTTTCTTGATTTTTACCTGGACTCTTTCATACTAACTTATGCCTTTCCAAAGAATATTTTCCCTGCACAGAATGGAACTTAGAACCACTGCCTGTGGCCTGAAATGGTTTTAGAAGCCAGCCTTGGGATTGAAGATGAAAGTGACTGTGAATGATGTATTTACTTTCTTTTATATGTTTTCTCATAAGGGAAATCTGTTTCTGATGCTTATAAAAGTGTTAGAGGCAGCAACTTTGAAAAATAATGAAATTATTGTTTTGTTTATTTTAGATAGAATTATCCTCAAGTCCTCTTAGGCTGCAGAGAAATATTTTTCTTGTGTCCCTAAAATTAAATTATTTCTAAAAACATCTTCTCTATAGTTTACTATGATAGAAAATGCTTTTTTAAAATGATTAGTATATAAAAAAAAAATGACCACTGAAAACAAAGTCATCCTATCTGGCTACAGCAGGTGGTGCCTGCACTTGGCTATAAAACTTTTGTTTGTTTTCTGATTTTGTGATGAATAAGAAATTAGTACTCATTCTTGGTATGTGTATTTAAACTTAAGTTGGAAGCTTAAACAAATGTGCCCATTGACTTTAAATTATCTTCCCTGATATTTTCCTAGTAAGCTATAGAGAAATGAGTACTGTATATATGTTATTTATCTTTCTTATAGTAAATAGAATTTACAGATTTTTCTTTAAATAAATATGAATGAAGATTAGGAAATATAAGTAAGCAATTATACCACAATTGTATTTTCTGGATTTTATGTTTTCAACTGTCTAACATTCTGCTCCATTATGTTTAATGTTAAGAATTCCTGATATTATGCTCATATTCTACAAATTATTTCTTACAACTGAGTTACAATATACCAAAATTAAAATTATGTTTGTTACCATGTTTCCAACACTTTTCATTTTCTCCCCATCATGATAGCACCAAACTCCAAGGATAGGCTGCTGCTTAATCTAACTGTGATTAAATTCATCTATTTTGTTGAATCACCAACATATATTAGTTTGCCCTTTTGATGTGGCTAACAAATAACTCCTTATTCCAACACACTAAAATCACTGGTCAAATTTGATGAATAAATGACAGTGTTGTGACAAATACATCAGTAACATTTAAGCAATAACAATACCAAAATGTTTTTATTTAAGTTAGAAACAATATTATTTTACATATAAATCCCAGTTCCCTCTCTCTCCCATTCTCCCATGCCCTTCGCCAATCCCCATCCCATACCCCTCCAAAATATTTTAATACCTATAGACTTTCAATTAGTTCAGTCTTTTCCATTAGAGACTAAAATAGTGGGCTATCATTATTGTCACTTAATACATGAAATTACAGGCTCAGGGTGGCTAATGGCTTGTGCCTGAAGCTATCACATTAGTTAAAGATTGGCACAGTCAAGACCAATATTCATTAAGTTTTGCACAGTAGCCTGTGTTCTCTCTCATACTTCTGGGGAGAAAATAAATGACCAAGCTATGAGCAAAAGGGTACAAATAATTGTGTGGGTCACAGAGAAACCAGCTGCTCTCCACTGAGTAAAGCTATGGGAAAAACATCTTCCACTATGCAACCTTTAATACTGGAACCTTCATATTCTGAGTAAAGCTTCAGAGTCACTCTAATTCTAAGACCCCACATTTTCAACGTTGATACACCCTGACAACAATTTCTAAAGGCACCAAACCAATTTTACAGGACACCGTGTAGATGCATTCTTTTCAGTGAAGTCTTCTTCATGTTCCCCTCCCCAACTTGACTTCCATTCTCCTCTAAACACCACGGTATGCAGCACTTGACTTATGTGATGCTCTTGAAAACAGCTGTTTTTGTTTCTGCGGGCACAACTAAAACTACACTCATCCCATAGCAATGGTTCGTTCACTTTCTAGTAAAGCTAACCTCTCAGCTAAAGCCCCCACCTCCCCACTCCCAGCCCACTTTTAACTTGTCTCACTGTTCATAGTTCGTGTGGCAGAGCAACAGCTTAGAGTATTTCTACTGCCCTGTCTCATGATAGTCCTGCAGGTAATTGAGGCTGGGAGAGTGAGTAACTGGCCTCTCAGGCACCCACATGGCCTCAGGTGGTGGCCCCGATCTGGGGCATCTGCACGGCCTTTGATGGTAACAGAAGCCATGGACATCAATGGAGAACCTAGCTGCCGCCGAGGGCCATAGATCCAGACATGGCCGTTAGCTGCAGCTTGGCCTGAGCATTGGCTATGGATAGCAGCACAGGGCACCCATCAGTATGTCCCTGGTGATAGAATGGCCCTTGGATACCCACATGGACTTAGGTAGCTGACCAGATCCTGGACAGCCACACGGCCCTCAGTGGACAGCCACACACTACCAGGATCATGTTGAAACCTGAGGGCCATGCTGAGCTGGCACCTCCCTTCCCTGGTCCTGGAGTGCTGGCCCTGTCCCTCACTTGACACTGAGAAAAGCTGGCTCCACATACTGGGGAGAGAAAAACACACTCCTTACTATGGGCATGAGAGAGCTGCCCCTGATGGCACAGGCCTAAGAGGGGTGTCCTAGGTGCCCAGACTGGCCAAATATGCTATCACCCAGACTCACATCCAGGGCTCTGAGTCAGCACACCCCACCAATCTATACCATCTATGACCTGCGGGAGCACATGAAAGGACCGGCTCTGTGGAACCATAGCCGCAGGATCTCCAAGACTTGGAGCAACAGCAGGGTATCTGAGAGGAGTCTCAGTAAGGGTCCAGTATTGATAGTGTCCCGGAAGCCAGAGGCCTCAAACCTGAACTACAAACAACATAATCCACACACACACGCACACGTTTTATATAAGTGTTATATCTTTGTGTCTTCCCTTGTCTTTGTTTATCTTTGTCTTTGGTGTATTCTTTGGCCACCTTCTGAAAAAGACAGATAAACTGATTATTTTTACCATACCTTCAGATTGTGTTGATCATTTGGATTGGTACGTGCTTCTAAGTTAGAAATACTTTTTTCCACTTTGAGACTCTGTCTTCCTCACTTTTTGTTCACAAAGCTGGTAGAAGTCTGATGCCCTCAGAGTCAGAACTTTATGAAATTATTGATTTTTCTTTTTCAACTCCCTCGGGTACCTCTCTGGAATTTGAAACTGGTTCTTACTCATGTATGCTAGTCATGTTATGGGAAAATAACCATTGGACAGTCAATTAAAAATATACCCATGCACAAAATGTCCAGAGTTCTTCAATACTGCTCCAAAATGGCATTGTCTGGGTGGTGTTGGGACATTATTGTATCCAAACCCAGGAAAATTCCCTTGAACAGCCAGAGTTGAGGTGTAATTCTCTAAATCATTTTATTTTCAAATCGTGTTGTGAATCTGCATAGACTGGCATCTGACTGAAATCTACTTTGACTCAGGAGGTGTGGTGAGAAGCCTGGGAGACCTAATAAGTGGTCTGGAAATTCTGATGGTGCTGGTTTGCTAACTGGGGACCCACCCAGAGAGGGAACTCTGCTCCTGAGAAAAGACATACGTTGGCTCCAGAAGGCTGTGAGTCACTGCCTACTTATTTTTATTTCTTGAAGACTTTCATGTGTATGAAAGTTTAAGAACCTGAGAGCAGGAACCTGGAGCAGAAACTGGAGCAGAATAATACTACCTACTGGCTCATATTCAGTTACCTTTCTTACATAGGCCCAGCCCACTAGCGTAGGGATGGCCCCAGTATGGTAAGCCCTACTAAATCAATCTGCAAGCAAAAAAAAAAAAAAAAAAAAAAAACTGCCCTCACCCAAGACATAGCCACAGGCCAATCTGATGGGAGCATCTTTCTTTCAGCTGAGGGCCATTCTTCCCAGGTGTGTCAAATTAGTAATGCAGTTGAATTATGAAATATCACTTATTCTCCAGTCTGATTTCAAAGACATACATAATCTAAGAATAGGAAACCAAGTGTGGGATAGGGTGATGAGGGGTGCATAATCTCTTCTACTCCATTTTGCTGTATAAGAAGTCCCAAGTATCATGGCTATTGGGTGTGCATATAACATCTAGGTGATTTGGTTTATTAATACTCCATAGTGACAATGGTTGGGAAAGTTAAGTTACTGCTACGTCACTGCCATAATGAAGTACCTTGAACCAGTCTAATGACTTTATGCATAATGGTATCAAGCACAATAAACTAAAGATCCTTGTCTCACTCTGAGTATATTACCTCACTGTAATCACACACCTGTTTTCTCTATGCTCTCTTCAAACATTATTCAAGACTTTACCCTAAAATGTGTTTTTTATGCTAAGATGTAATAAAAAGAAATTTGGTGGAATCCACTTACAGAATGTACATACTTAAGAAAGATGATGTCAGATAGTTTTGGATTTGTCCTTATACAGTCTCCCACAGTCTCCCCCCCCAAAAAAAATCACAAAAACAAACCATTGAGAGAGAATTTTCTTTTCTCCTTAACCTCATTAGGTTTATGTGGCTTCAGAGACACCAGTGAAATTGCTGTTGCTGTTTCTCCAATGTTCCATCTGTTCCTGCTGTTCATTCCCCTACTTGAAGGCTGAATCCTTTAGTTCCCCAACTATCATCAGTGCCCAACTGTGGTGATGGCAGAGGGAGTGGTAGAAGGAGGTGTGTGGATCCACAAAATGGTGATTGGCTCCGATGAAAATATGTTTAGTAGGAAATACAAAGACAAAGGAGAAGCAAAATCATAGAAAACATTGCCAGAACTCTGCAGTTATTCCAAGCTACATTTGAGTGTCTTGAATTCCAGAGGAGTTTACTTTTGTATATACACATTTTTTATTCTGTATAAAGCATCTGAATACATGGACCTTGTTAAACAATAGAATGGAAGAAGGATTTCCTTACTTTGTATCTGTTGCTGTGATTAAGATACGCTAAATAAAAGCAGCTTGAGGTGAAAAGGGTTTACTTGGCTAACAGTTCTAATCCCCACCTATCATTGTGGGAAGTCAAGGCAAAAACTTCAGCTAGCATATCAATATGAGTTTAGTGACAAAAACCATTAACCCAGAAATATGATGGGAAGAAATGTAGAGTAGAAGATAATCAGGCTAAATCATGGTAAGATGTCGTGCAACACCAAAACTTTGTGATAAATATAAAATTGATCAGGTCATATAAAGATCCTGTTGGAGGAAAAACCCTTCTATGGATTGTAAGAAATTCTTGTATATCCTCAATATACATGTGAATGAATTCGTCACATATTGGGTTAACAGGAAATGTCACCTATGATAGATAATTAAAACATAGACATGACACTACAAAAGCATCTTCCCTTTCCCTTCCTTCAATCTATTTTGTATTTGAAGCTAGTGTTTCATTGAGGTAATAGCACAAGTCTTATCTTACCTAAAATACTGGCTGGTTATAAACACTCATAAACCCCCATGTTTACCTGACTTGTATACTTGTCTGCCTGGTTTCAATTCACTTAGCTGAAATTAGTACATAGATGAGATACATTTGTGACTCTACCCACAGACTTCATTAGCTATAACTATATTAGCACACTGAGCCTTCTGAGATACAGCATTTATCATTGTTTTAATGTGATTTACTTGCATTTCCATTCATCTCCAATAAACTTCTGAAAAATACACTATGTATAGAATATTTTAAATCTGGACCTTAATGCATGGATTATGTTGAAAAGTGTTCATTGAATAAACATATGTATGAATGATTACAGGAACTATACATTATATGCCTTAAATGGGTAATCGAAGTTAAACTCCTCTTTGAAAATAAAACTATCAAAGCAATACAAAACCAGACTTCAGATTAGTCTGAGTAAAAATGTTTCATTTTGACAAGGGGAAGAATAAGGACCTTCTTCAATCTTAATAAAAAAGAAAATACGTTTAACTATGTTTTCGAACACATGCATTGCTCTAGGCAACAGTGTGTTTATTTATTAATGGCATGCATTTTATTCATCAAGGTTTAATTTCTTCATAGTATGGTTGTATAATTCTTACTCATATTAAATATGTCAGTGTGCTAGTGCCAATTATAAACAGAAATTTATACTTAATGAAACTCACAAGAAACTTGAAAAAATAGTTCCCCCATTTTCCAGTTAAGCATTTTATAAGACTTTTTTTATATTGTTCATTTTTATATTAGTCACTTTGAGAATTTAACGAATTTTAATTCAATAGTATGAACAGAGAGTCAGTTTTCAATAGCAATGTAGCCCCTGGTAGTTTGCTCATGTTCCAATGGATGGCCCCACACATGCATGCATGTACAGACAGTATTAATTGCACTTGATGGGTTTAAAAAAATGTTACATCAAATTGGAAGTGGCATGAGGTGGTAGGGGATAATGTTATAAATATGTATAGATTTCTCAAAGAATAAATTAAAACATATTTTAAAAAGAAACATTTAAAAACATCTGTACTTAAGTCCCTTTAGATTTTATAGACTTTGTTTTATAAAAATTAGTTAGCCATTGCCATGTCATCTCTTAAACCCTGATGGACAGTTAGCATATTTTATTAGTAACTTCATTTGAGATGAATGGATAATATGATTACACATCTGTGGTACTTCACATCATTTATAATATTCTACTGACTGGGGTAACCTATGAATGTCTAGTTGTTAAACTAAGCTTAAATGTGATTTTGCCCCTTTCCTATGCAAACATAATAAAGCTATGCAACTTCAGAAAGCCTTAGCTCTGGGTCAGTAAATAACCACCTTGAATCAAAAAGACAGTACTTACTATAGGTGATTAAGATACTTGTGAAATAAGCTTGATTACAAGCACATCTATATTTCATTGACATTATCACAACTGTTTTCATGTGACATGAAGCTGGTAGCAGAGGAGGGATAAATGCTGGTGAAATAACCATAGCATTTATTATTATTATTATTATTATTATTATTATTATTATTATTATTATTATTGTATTGCTGTCTGAAGAGAAATACAAAAGGAGGGAACATTGCCTGAAAACATACCTTGCCTGTGGTAACAAATGTTCTATTTTATGGTATAGCTTAACCTGCTCATCCCATTTCTCCTAGTACAAGGAGAACATAATGTGTGACTTCTGAAGCTTCTCACTTTGTCAAACACCATCCTCTGCCAGTGGCACACCCACAAAGCATATGCCCAAGAGAACACTCTCCTCTACACTCTGTACCTAAATCCTCCCTCCAGGGAATCCTCTTACTCCTAGGACTAATGTGTGTGAAGAAATACACTGTTGTTCATCAGTTATTTAACAGACTAGTCTCCCTTGATTTTTCACTGACAAAGTAGGAAACAACCATTTCTTTTATGTGTTTTGGTTCAACCTATTATTTTTCATAAAGCAACACCATACATACAGATTCATTTAGAGTACAAGTTTTAAGTAAGTCCATTTACGGTGAGATAACCATATGGAATTAAGGTGTATTTGGAGAAAATTGGAAATGACAGCTGTCAATCATAAGCAAGATTCCCTTTTATGAAGCTGGCTTACTCATCAGTCAGTTGCATGGATCATAGTGAAGTCTCTTCAATACCTCTGACCCCCTTACAGTTTGTAGAAAACACTAGAAGTCCTTACCCTGCAGGGTCTCCCGAATTTCCCATCTTTCCGTCTTGAATATGCTTCCCTAAGTATCTATAAGAGCGGTACTGTTTCTCCATCAATGTTTAGTTCAAATTTTTATGAACCCCTAAATTCAAAATACATGACCAACCAAAATCTGGAGATCCTACTATAAACTTAGTTACTAGATTAATGAGCTTGGGATTTTACCATACTGCATCTTCCCTTCCATTTCTGTGGGTAAACACATATATCAGTCAATATATGCATACATTTATATATCTATACTTTACATACATGTAAAAATGAATACAAATGTGATATAGTCACTATTCATAGCATTAATAAATACTGTCTTTAAATAAATTCTAATTTATTTCCCTCATATCTGAAACCATGAAGGAGAAAGTTGGAAAATTGCCTTATGTGTTGGCTTCTGTTTTTCACATAACTAGAGTGGCTTTTTTTGTCAGAGTACATTGCTTCTAAACACCATATAAATTTCATTTTTGTAAACGTAGCTTATTTTTCAAGTGCAGATCTCCAATAATTTAAAATGAATTGTAAATAAGATTTGTGGATGTCTAGTACTAAATATGATACATACTTTTTTGTATGGAGAAAAAAAAATGTCAAAGGGACATGTTCTTCCCAAGGCTGGCCATTGTTATAGTTCATAGGGTTACAGCAGGATAAAGCTTATGATACCCTTCTCCTCTGGCAGTAGGCATAACACCTTCCAGACTGTGAAAGCTAACTGGTAGGGACAAAACTACTAGGTCACTACCAGGGTGATATCTCTCTCCATGTTTTATGACTCAAACATATGACTCAGCAGCAGCAACAAACTCCACATACAGCTAAAACAAAAGGCCTGGGATAAGCTACAGATGGTGATGACTGGAGATAGTTGATGCTGTGTCTTTCTTCTTTTTGCAAAATCTGAAAATGACTAAAGTAGATTTGCTATTATAATAGGCTATTATAATAGTCCCCATAAAATATAATAACCTTATTGTAGAGAAACTGTACTCATCTCCCCTTTGATTTTCAGCTTGGTCATGCAATTGACGCTTTTGATATTGGATGATTAGTGGACATGACATGTGCTGAGGCTTTTGCATGGTTGTTTGCTCTCTTAATAGTCTAGCTTATGCCATGACAACAACATGTCAGATTTATCCTTTTGCCCAAGAGGAATAACAGATACATTGGGCTATACCAGATGACCCCAAACGTAGTTTGAGTCCAAACTCAAATGGAACACAGATCCCACAGTGAGAAATTGTGTCTAGTCGTATCTTGGGGTCATCTGCTAAAGGGGCTGACTATTATAATGATCCAAAACTGCAATAGCTAAATTCTCGAGCAGAAAGTGCTTATGGTTTGTGCTGTGGAAGATTATATGAGCCTATGTTTCCAGATAGTTTGCTCTGTATCATTAATGTTGCATAGCAACATCATCATTTGGGAAGACATCCACTGGGGATCTTCATTGTTTCAGGATTCCTGCTATTACTTGGGACACAGAGAAAAATGAGACCTCATTATTGGCTTCAGGGAGTTTGTATGTAATTGAAAGAGGTAGACAAAATATCATAGCAATGGAAAACAACACAACAAATTATTACCATACTGCACACACTGTACTAAGGCACCATGCTCATTTGACAAACAGTAAAGCCGCTCTATAGCCAAGCTGGGACTATGACTCCCACAGAGAGTTCTGGCTTAAGGTCAACACAAAGCTTAATGGAGCTCTGTTCATCGAATTTGGATCTCTGGTATTTCTTCAGAACACATTTGAAATATAAAAAAGAAACTCTTAAAGTTTCTGAACAAACAAAATAGATACCATAACTTCCATGTGCCAAACTTCACTTATTTCATTTATAATATTTACTCTGAGACTTACTAGCCAGCCATAGAGCACTTGAAAATTTCATAGCATAACTTATAGTGGTTGGTGAACATGTTCTCAGACAGCTGTAAGTGAAAGTATAGTTTTCATGTGAACATAAAACAGAGATAAGTGTGGTCCTATAGATCCATAGAGATTGTGTGGTTTCAAAGGAAAGGCCAAGGCTAGGATAGATAGGGCCAGAGCATGCAGGATGGGAAGGAACAATTAGCACCTATAAAGGTGACCTTGGGAATGTGTTTAGGAGATTTGTGATCTCACAAGCAACATTTTATTTCCCTCTTTGCTGATTCCACAGTAGTGTTCATCAACTTAGCAACATAATTTTTAACAAGGTTCCATGTCTGTTCTCCAAAGCATTGTTTATTTGAAAGCAACTTCTGCCACACCTATACCTTCTCACTTTGGGAGCTACCTATATTTTGTTTCTCAGATTAAATCCTTCCCCCATAGAGTATACGACTAACAGTTTACTTTGTGAAGTTATATTAAAGATGAGATGTTGTGTGCATAAAAATTCCATTCTAATATTGACATTTAGAATGGATGAATAAAGCAAATTAAGTGTCTGGATGTCAAAGTTCCTGAACATGAGTTTTCATATATGAATACTTCCCAAAATATTGAAATGTTTCTCCTTCAAAAAGTAGCATTGTATTATCACACTTATTTAACTTACCTGAAATCATCAAGGACCTCCAAGTTAGGCTTCAAGTAAGGAAACAATTTATTATTTTCAATTTTACTAATAGATAATTTCCTCAATAGGCACTCTCTTAACATTGACAAAAATTTCCAATTGAGTGTGTCTAGAGAAACACTGTTTTCAACTGTTCAAGTTGAGGGGAAAGAAATGTTTGTTGTAGGTTTTCTCGTTTCAGCTACAAGATAACTGGCCTGATTTGTTTTACCTCAACTCTATTGACTGTCACACACATCGAGAGACTTAATTAGAAAAATGAAAGATGAAATTCACAGTTGATAAGAAGACGAATCATAGCAGATGCAGTAGCATCCTGCTTGCCTGAGCAATGGCCTGGTCCAAATGAGGATCTCTGTACTGTAATTACCATGTCCTTTTAGGAATGATTGTAACTATAACAGATTTGTCCTCTCTGTCAATAGTCTGTGTTTTGTTCACAAGAAAATTGCTTTGCTTGGCTTGTTTAGTGGCTAGCACATCCTTTGTGCTTTCTTTACATTTGCCAGATGATCAAAACAAAAATTTATTTTCCTGCAATTGTTTCTCACAGAAATCACAGAGAGTAGTTTTAAAAGCTATTTTTAAAAGTGATTCATATCGGGATGATTTGAAAAGCAGTAACTATTATCCAGTGAGCAAGGAGTAAATTTTCCTTCTGAAATGGGACATTTTCCAAGGAGGGGTACATTTGAAATGTTAGCAATGAGGCTGGGCTGTAACTAGGTAGGAGAAGCTCACTGGGTCTGTACAATAGACTGGACTGTTTCCAAGACTAACACTGATAAAGATGATGGTGATAATGATGATGATGGTGGTGGTGGTATTGATGATGATAAATAATGCAAGGTAGGACAATTTCAATAGAGTGTTTGATCTGCCAACATCATGGTGATCTTGCCTCAGATTCTACATTGGCCATCAAGAACTTGTCTCTTCAACTTATAAAATATAGACAGAAATGTCCAAGTACTGAATGTTTGCTACAGTAAATTTCCCAATGATTTTTTTTTCAGTTTTATCTATTTGTGTTAAAATGAAATTCAAATCAATCTACTACAAAATATCAAGGGGCTATCTTATAAACACAACATGCTCAGGGAAGTGTAAGATGTGCAAAATCTCCCTTCCCCAAAACTCAAGTTCCTTAAACCACATTCACCTTTGTCATGTCACTTAATTAGAATTTCATGTCTTCTTCTTGCATCTCACTTTTGTCACTTATAAATTACTTACTGAATATAATTAGGAACTAATTATAAAGCAATTATCTCCCTACTACAGGAAAACAGGAATTTAAGATAATTGCCACATTGTAGTTTCAAAACAATTGTCCCTACCTTCTTCACACACACACGCGCGCGCACACACACACACACACACACACACACACAGAGTACACATTTACACACATAACATACACACATACACACCACACAAGATCACACTTGTTTGTCCTCTCTCTGTCTCTCTCTCTCTCTCTCTCTCTCTCTCTCTCTCTCTCTCTCTCTCTCTCTCTCTCTCTCTCTGTGTGTGTGTATCTGTTTCTTATACATGTGTGCTCTCCTCTCCCTCAACCTCTCCTTCCTTCACCTCTCTCTGTCTCTGTGTGTGTCTGCTGTCCTTTGGAGATGGAAGGTTATTGGAATCACTACAATTTAGGTCATTCCTTTTTGCCATGTAATTAGCTTCCACTGCTCTGGCAGGTTCAGACCCATCTCAGGATTGTAATTCTGCAAAACTGCATGTGTTTTATGTAGATTTTTTCTACAAATTTCCGTTCATTTGTTTATTATCACTAATGCAGCTTACTGTACATTAAGGCAAAAGTCTTCAAGTGTTTTCTATGTTGACTGTGAGAAAAAGGGTTTTTAACTATGTGAGTCTTAGTGCTTTGATTAATATAGGATATCTGAAAATCAATGCTAAAATCTGAAAATTTGGATATTTTAATAGTGTATTTTAAAAATACACTAAAAATATGCCAATTGGTAAAAAAAAATGTGCTTTGAAAAAGCTGAATTAATGACACCCATGAACTTGTCTATTTGAGTAGACATGGCTATAACCACTTTATTAGATTTCCTTGTGCCTCACTAACATAGGTTGTCATCATTCTAAACAGAATGTTTATTGCATTCACGCTTCTTATGATGTCTGGTGGCAAGCAAGTTTTTGAGTGTTTTATCTGCTTTATAGCTATGTCTACTAATTTTGTGGAGATGTTTTCTGTATTTTGTCATGTTGGTATAGCAGGATCATTTTATTTTGACACCAAATATGATTTAGATAGTCATACTGACAAAACGGAATTCTCATTTTTAAAAAATTTCATATTGTTTTCTTATGCTTTGGCTCCATCATGAAATTCTCTTGCTCAAAGTGCCCAACAGGAGTCCCAGTAAAGTCAGACTGGGTGGAAGCCTTGAGCTCTATGTAAAGAGTCTGGCATAGACTCTAACTTTCTTTTGACCTTATATTCCTCTGTGAACCAAGGACCCATCTGCTTTGGCCATAACATGGGGGTCTGTATTTTATTTTACCAGGTACTTTCTTCTTGATCTTTATAAAATCCAACTCAGAATCTCAATTTAAATAGTGTACTCTTAGATCCACAATCCCTGAGCAGAGAGTCTAAAGTATTTGCCTACATGCCATCTCTCCTAGCTCCTATGTGTCTCTGTACTGCAGTTCTTCATTAATACTTCTCTCCTCTTGATATCTCTCTGACACCATGCTGTCTTCCCACTCCAGTACTGGGTCTTGTCCATGCTACTCACATTTCATCCCCACTGTTTCTTTCAATGTGATCAGCTAGTAATATTCACTAATGACATGAAATGAAGAAGTAAGGGCTGGCAGGTCTCTACAAACTAAAGACAGTGATTGGTATTGAGTCGCCATGCTGATGCTGCATCTTGCACACAGTGCAGGAGGTGGCTCAGGCTTAGGACATTTCAGCTGTGGTTAGTCCACTGTCGTGTGATCTGTTTGTTGATGGGTTGATGCACATCCATGTACAGAAACACATTGCTTTACAGCAGTGGCTCTCATCCCATGGGTCCAGATCCCTTGAAGGTCAAACACCCCTTTCACAGGAGTCACATATCAAATATTTGCATTAAAAATCATAACAGTAGAAAATTACACTTAGGAAATAACAACTAAAATAATTTTATGGGGGGGTCATGACAACTTGAGGAACTGCAGCATCAGGAAGGTTGAGAATCATAGTTTTACAGTGTCAACTGCTACACTAATGTAAGGCCAGAATAATCACTGATAATTGTTCTGGGATCTTATCAGGACCTACAAGGGACACATAGCTCAAATATCTGGAGCAATTAAAAGCATTTTTGGCTAGCTATTTAAGACCTCTTAAACTTATAATTGTATAGGTGTTACCCTAATGGGCCAGTGAAGTATCCCAGTTGCAATAATCTGTCTGGTTTGTTACAGTTGTTATCATTCTTGTTTCTTTCAAACAATATACTCAGAGTTCTAATGTCTGGAATTAACTTCCATACTATTTTTATTCATCACAATCAACATTTTCTTTGTACAGAATGCTGACAAAGAGAAAGTTTTCTTTGAGTTGATGCTTGCAAGTTGGTGGTTCCAATAAAATAAGAGGCATTCCATTGAAATCTAAAATTTAATTCTAAATAAGCAATTTTAGGATAGGTATATTTCATACAACATGCTGGTTACAACATGCTAACTGTTAGATTTTTCTGCAGTTTGCATGTGAGCAGATCTTCTGTGTATGATCAAATAACTTTGTCTGAGCTCTGCTCTTGAGTTTTGTGTCTTGACATGGCTCAGTCCCATCATGGAACCTACTTACAAGGCACTCATCTTGATGACTTAGGCTTACCCAATGTCAAGAACAAGTTCACCAATGCCTTATCCCTGGCCCCTAATGTGATATTTTTTGTCCTTCAATTTAATAATGATTTAGGACCAAGATTAGCAAACATGCAGTTTTTATTCCACATTCATGGTTGCAAATTTCTTTTCCCCAGATCTTCTGAGATGCCGTTGGAGTTGCTGGTTACCCCATTCATCTCAAAAAAAAAATCTATTTAGCAAGTTGTTCAGTCAAAATTCTGCAGTGCTTTAGAATGATGACAGTAGTGGGAACTGGCGTGTGCCTTTAAGTACTATAAAGTATTCAGCAAACCTAGAAGGGACATAAACTGTGGACACAACAGGGAATCGTCTCCTTTTATATGCCTGTGAAAGTGCTGTTCTCATTTAGCAGGCAGAACTCTCTATGCACTGGGGAAACACCATTCTTGTTTGCTCTGCTTAGTTTTAGAATATGTTCTGAGTCTGCACAGGTAGCTCTCCTTTCCCGGCATCATTATAGTGTGCAAGGAGGACAATTAAGGAGAAGTTGCTAAAATAATGTGAGTGTAGCCTTCTGGGCACTTCCACCACCCTAGTGGTAGTGGTAGATGTGTGAGCTAAGCCCCTTCGCCTGCCTTACTAAGCATATATTTGACACAGAAAAATATCTAATATAGTGAAATGTGATCTAGACATTTTACACACAGACTGTCTTATTTCTATCCCCATATTTACCTTTAGGTTCATCATGTTGTTGAAAATGACAACTTATCTTCTTATTCTAGATTAAATAATGTCCCACTGTACATATATTGTTGTAAAATGAGACTGAATCCTTCCAATGTGTCATTTAAAAAAAATGTTGTAGCTATGCTGATTTTCATGCCTTCACTTAAATTTTAGAAAAGAAACATCTAATCTATAGAAGTCTTTATGAGTGTTTTTAATTAAGCTAGTTATTTAACAATTTCAGACAGGCATATAATTTATTCAGGTAACTGTCTTCCACCATCCTCTCCTATCTTCCCCTCAACTCTATCAAGTCCCTTCTGCCCTACTGGCCCTCTTTCCCACATCTGTGACTTTGATTCTGTTGTATGACAGTATTTTAATAGGGATTTTGTTATGCCTGTAATCATTTTGGAGAAAACAGACAGTTCTCAGGGGTGAGTCTGGATCAAATTATACCTTCTCTCTTAGCTGTCTTTCATTTGTTTCATTAAAACCATGTAGTCTTTAAGGCCAAAGAAATGAATCAATGTGTAAACACATTTGTCCTGTAAGTTTGAAGACATGGATTCAGATCCCTGGTATTGTTCCCTAAGCACAGGGATGATTGTATGAATTTCTCCTTAACATTCAGACAAAGTTTGGAATATCGGCTCTCAGTGTCCTGTCTAACATCACACTGGATGCCTTATCCAAGGTGATAAGGCAAGAAAAAGTAAAGAATATAGATTGCAAATAAAAAAAAACTGATATTCTTTGCTTGTAATTGAAAAAACCCAAAGAATTTAGGATCCTATAATAAAATGAGTTTGGAGAGATTATTGAATATAAGATCAACATAGGAAATGAGAAATACTTCTATACAGTGGGCTACTTGAATTTGAAATAAAAATCCCACCTGAAATATTACACAATCTATAGAAAATATACATAGATATAAACTCAATGACATAAACATATAGATACCAATAATGTGTTATGTCAGTGTACCAAAGCCACAAATCACTGACAGTCTGTAAAGACTAAAGAAATGCCAGTACTGTGTCACACTAGCAGGGAAAACCCTCATCTCTGTGGCTCTCTGACTCTGTAAGTTAAAAATGGAACATTTAGATTGGGAAAGCTCCCCAGAATTCTTTCCACATAATGTCTAGTAAGTTATTTCCACAACTCTTCCATGTTCCAAATCCAAATTCACTGCATTGTTCTTTAGAGCAAGGAAACATTCTAACACAGGGAAAATAAAGAAAATACCTAGTCATTTCTCATCAAAATCAAACATTGAAAAATATCTAGAGAAATGGAAACAGTATTTTATTAGTGCCATGTATAAGAAGAAAAATCTCCCATGCATGATTTGATAATAATTACCACATTCTTTTAAAGGTCTACTATTAGATTAAAATATCACATACTTGGAAGTCAAATCTGTACATGAAATATTTAATAATAGATATTTAAATTGTACAATCATTATTATTAACAATGTAATATTATCATTGGTAAACTATAGAATTTTGACTAAATAATACAAAATTCAACATTACTTAAATATCCTTAAATTGCAAATAAAGAGTTTTGTGGATCTCATGTATATTTTTATTAATTTACTGGCAGAAAAAGGAATTTAAAAAGCAAGGGTGATCTTTTTTTTCATGGGGATTTACTTGGCCTTCTTAAATCACATTTGTCACTAGGATTTGGGTTTCAGTATGATTTCTGGCAATAGTAAATATTGCTTTCATGAATCCATCCTTATATGTATATAAGCACATGTATCTACACACACCCATTGCATAAATGGTGGGGTAAAATTTAACACTGAGTTTCCTCAGTCACTGTTTCTATGGAAACACAAAGCTGACAGAAACATAAAATTCATATCCCCTTGCAATGACATTGGCATTATTTTCCCATTTTTTTCTGACAAACAAAATAGCTGTGCTTATACTGAAATTACAGTTTCACAATCCAAACTAATGTTTCATTTCGAACCAATCTACTTTCTAATTTAGGGCAAATTTGATTTTTATTAAAGTTAATTTACTTTAAATTTCTCCTTGAAAACACATTAAATAGAGAGGGAGAGAAGGAGGGAGGAAGAGAGAACTGGGATTTATATGTAAAATAAGAAAATAAATAAATAAATATAAAAACAAAATAAAATAGAAAGCCTACCCCCCAAAAAAAGAAAGAAAACACATTAAATCAAACATAATATAATGCATATGAACTATAGTCTGTGAATAAATTCTAGACTTCTGGCAGTCTGGTATATGGTTTAGCAGAGAGTGTTCACTATCAAATTTAAACTTAAAGGTGTAAATGGTAAGCACTTAATATAGTCCTTAGGGGATGTACAGAATAGCTCATTGATTTTAAAGCAAAAATGGACAATGGTTTGAAATAAAATACACAAACTAGACCTAATAAGTAACATTAAACCAATGGCTACTGAGTATGTTTGAGTGCTTAGATATCATAAATAGCACGCATCAAATAAATGTTAACTATCCAGACTCACCAAGCTGCATGCAGTAGTTGGCAGTTAGGGAGTTTGCTCAGGTGGTAAATGCTTGCATCACAAGCATAAGTACTTGAGTTTGGCTCCCCAGCACTCCTATTAAAAGCCAAGTTAAAGAGCACATGCATGTCATCCAACCATGGAGGGATACACAGGCATATCTCAGAGGTCTGGTGACCACAGGGCTTAACTGAAATGGGAATAACAGATTCAGTAAGAGACCCTCTCTCAAAACCAGAACTGTGGTGGAAACATCACTGAGGGAAATACCTGAGGTCAACCTCAAGTCTTCACATGTATGCACGTACATAGTTGTTCTTTGCATCGATCTTATAACCTACTTAAAGAACAACAGATATCTAATCAGGACTTAATCATTGATTATCCATTTTCATCTTCTTTAAGGAAGATATTTTGATACCTTGACAGAAATCTTGAACTGCATTTGCTTGTTCAGATTTTCAAAAATTATTCTGAAGGTCTTGGAAAGGTTTGAAGAATGCCTATTCATCTCAAATACATCTCTACATATCTAGAAAACCTAACTAATACTATAAATTTTGACTATTATAGGTAACTATCTATAATCTGTACTAAATTATACATTACATTTCTAACTGAGCTAAATAAACACAATACCTAAACAAGAGGAGAAATATACATATCACCTTATTGACCTTAAATTGTATCAATAAATGAAAATTCATTCCAAAACAAAGTATTCATATCTATATCATAATCCCCTTTTTACCTTTAAAAATATTGGTTGTGATCATTAACCATTTATAACCAACCCCATTTAAATGAAAACAAACATTTATAAACAATATTTGGGGATTTGGACGTCGTTTTTTCCAAACTACTTCCTGCTGATAGGGGGCTCTGTCATGAGGGAATCCTAAGAAGATGAAGAAATCCTGGCTGTAGTCTGCAAGGCTGCCTTGTTCAAGCTGTTTTGAATGTTGGATCACCAGGAACGCTGTTTCAGGGGGTCTGGCTTGCTCAAACCACATTAGTCTGGAAGGAATCCACAGCTTTTTATTTTCTGTGGAAACAAAAATTTAGTTCTCAAATTTTTTGAAATTGGGAAGATTCAGTGTCTAATGATGTTCATTCATCTTCCATAACACCAACTGTGTGTCCTCCTGTATTAAAAGTAAACAAGATCCTCCTGTGATCTTTTATATGGTCACTAACAACATTAGTCATCTCCAAAAGCCTCACTGTGTAGTACAACCACTTTAGGGTCTCATTTCCACATACGACATTATGCCTATAGCAGTGGCTCTATATATCAGAATTTTTGTCCAGTATGCTTGAGATCTGGGTAATAAAGACAGAATACAAGAAAATACCTGGAGATAGTAAATATACATAGAATATATGTCCAATGCTGTGCACAGTGTCCCACATTTAGTAGGGAAGATGAACTGTGCTATAGATACAATGTGGTAAACAAGGAGGAAAAAGATTAATATCGTAAACCTAAATGGAGCAATTTCTCATGTAAAGGTTGGGTGTGTGTGTGTGTGTATGTGTGTTTGTGTGCCTGTAGTGAACTTCGTTAACAGAATACTCCAAGGGAATAAAAGACATGGTAAAGGCATAGTGTATCTGAAGTCAAAGATGTCAAACATCTTACATTATGCAAGCCATGCCCTGACACATGTCTCATGTTATAAACTTAACCCCATACCCTGCATTAATAAACTATTGGAAAAGACTGAATTTTGTAAGCTATGATAGAATTTTTTAATTCTATTGAAATGAACTGTGTAGGTACACAGATAAAATTCTACAGAATTAACATCTTGAAAACAAAATGGTGAATAAAGAAAGTAATGGGCTCATTGTTACACAACTCACTGAACTGAAGGAGGCAGACCAGGTACAGGTACAGTCACTTTGGCCTGAGAAGGTATTCTGCTGGTACAAAAAGGGAAACCTAGACACCAACCCAGCCACAAAACCCTCCACCTAAATCTGCCCTGCCTGAAAGATGGACTAGGATAATGGTGGTACAGAACTTGTGGGTGTGGCCAGCCAATGTTGGGTTTAACTCAAGGCCCATGCCAGGAGGGATGCCATGTTCTAAACTACCAAGATGACCAGAAACCAGAGACTGGACAGCCTAGATATGTAGGGTAGAACCAAACACGACTAGGAAAAAAATCAATGAAATGACTCCTAATGATATTCTGCTATAGTCATAGATTGGTGCCTTGTCTAATTGTCATCAAAGAGGCATCTTCCAGCAGCAGATGGAAGCTGGTCCAGAGTCCAATAACCAAACACTATGCAGAGAGAGTGTCTGAATTGAGGGACTCTATCTGGTTTCTCATCTCAGAGATTGGGAAATCTTCCGAAAAGGTGGAGGAAAGATAGTAAGGGTTAGAAGGGATAGAGGACACTTAGAGAACAAGGCCAGCAGAATCTTAGTGGGCATCCTATGGGCTCACAGAGACAGAAGCAGCAAGCACAGGGCCTATGGGTCTGTAACAGGTCCTTTGTCTATATTTCCTAGCTGTTACCCTGGTGTTTTTGTGGGACTTCTAAGAGTGGGAGTGGGTGTTTCTGTGATGTTTTTGCCTGCTCTTGAAACTTTCCCTCTTATTGGGTTGCTTTGCCCAGCCTTGATAGAAGAACGTTTGCCTTGTCCTATTGTATCTTATATCTGCTCAGCTGCTGTCTTGTCTCTGGGAGGCCTTCCTTTTTATGAAGAGGAAAGCAAGAATAAGTGAATCTGGAGGAGAGGGGAGATGTATGGGGATGGAAACTATGAGGAGTGGAGGGAGGGTAAACTGTGGTAGGTATGTATTGTAAGAAAGTAGAATCTATTTTCTTTCTTTTTTAAAACACAGTTTTTAATTGGTTCTCTAAGAATTTCACATTATGAACCCCAATCTCACTCATTTCCCAGACCTCCCATACTTGTCCTTCACCCTTGTACTGTCCTAGTGGGGGAAAACTTAAATATTAAAAATAAAAAGAATATTAATAAAAATTAAAAACTGAAAATTTAGATGATCACGAAGGGTACAACCCAAACCTCAGTAATGTGTCATAGCTACTTTCGAAAGCATTTTATTAATATATATCAACTTAAGTTGGTTCCACTTAGAATCTGAATGGCTTCAAGTCCAATCTTACAAACAAAACTTACAAAATATTTAATATTTTTCATGAATACATGGATTATAAAATTCAAATTCTCTTTTCATCCCCAAATCATTTTCAAATGTAGTAAAATTAAAATATACCTTTCAACTAGATGTCACACATTTATAGCCAACCAAAGTTTATGCTGGAAATATAAAGGGAATCTGTGGGCTTTGTATGAGGACAAATTATAGAACCATTTTAAACACCCAATAGACACAATGTTTCTTAAGTCCAGCACAGGTTTCATTTCACCAATTGGTCTTGAGTTCTGCTCAGCTTCTGCACAGCAATTATCATTTCCAGTGTGTATGTCATCATTTAACAATGTGTTACGTCATCTTAACAGCCTTAATACATTTAATGCCCATATATTTACAACAAAGAAGTGATGTTACACACTGAGCATTTTTGATGATTCTTATGGCCACATCATTCCTTGTTTCTAAGTGCTATGAAAACCTAAGACTTAACTTCAGTCCTCCAGTGGGACTTTGTCCTGGATCCTACCTTCTGGTTTGATTTCCATCCTGTTAAGTTCTTTTATCCAAATTTATGGACATAAAGCTTCAAATTCCTAGACAGATCTGTGCAAATGGCCATCAGAGGGGAGAGCCATGAACAAATGTCTGCTGATGATAAATCAACAAGGTAGTGGATAACATGAGAGCAAGGTATTGGAGCAAATACACACACCCCACTTTGAGTAATCCACACTACAGAGCAATGGCCTTGTCTGATGGCCAGCAGCCTATTGTCTCAAAGGAGATATTCCTTACATGAGATCAGAGATGAGAAGACAGAACTTCATAAGTATACCAACAGGAACAGCTAAAGCCAACAGGTCACTCAAAGGTGGTAATGGGAACATCCAGCAAAGGCTTATTTAATTTGGCCTCTTCTAAAGTTCTCATTTTTATTCTTATTACACATTAAAGTTACTACTTCACAATCTTTCCTTAGTTTGCCCAACATATGGATTAAAATCTAAAATAGCAGCTTATTTTCTGCAGTTTCTATGTTAGAAAGTCTCAGTAGGTGTTGGAATTTGCATTTGCATTTTCTTTACCAGCAATTCAAGATTATTTTTCCACACTTCTTTGCTAGAAAACAATGTAGGGTGATAAAATATTCCTGATTATTATTGCCCTCTGTCTTCCAAGTTGGCACAACTGTAGGTTGTTTTCTTTTCCACTCATCTCAGACATACACATCAGGGCCTGCTTGATCATGAATGATAGAAAATGGACTTACATCTCCATCTGCTTATCACAAAAAAAAAAAAAAAAATAGACAAGCACTTGAGATGTACATTCTGATAATGCCCAACAATGCCAACATCATCAGGCCCTGTCTCTTAGAATGAGATTCCAGGAAATAAACCCTAGAACAAAAATTGTATTCAGACTCTGAGAGAAAAATTAGGAGTGGTCCTCAGATGATACCTGTGGACATGGGACAGGAATTCGGTGTCCAAAATTATGAAAATAGATGGGACCTTTGTTCTTTCATCCTTTAGAGAAGTTGATCAAGAGATCAACAGAGACAATTCCCAGTGAGACACAAAACTGTATTCAGCCATGCTATTTCCAGATACTGATATGAGAAGGAACTGTGTATGGGCAGTTTTAAAGAAGAGATCTCAATTTCCATACAGACAGACCTCCAGGAACATTAATTCCATGTGTTCACCTAGTCTCTGTCCACTGCATGCACTAATCACTAGAGACTCAACAACTACAGCCATACTGTCTGCACCACCCAAGTCCAGTGTCATCCAAGAATATAATTCAGAGTATTCTTAGAGATCAGAGGAAATAAATTGGAAGTTAATATTTGGTGTCACTCCTGTCTCTACCTCTCAGTTCTCTGACCATGGCATCACTGGACTGAGGATGCAATATTATAAGATTAGTGTTATCTAAGTGATATATCAATTCTCTACCAAGGTCCATATATAATCAAGATACAGGGTGTTTTCTTCTGATGACCAAAAATTGGAGCATAATTAGCAAGAATCAAGATTATGAACTCTTAGCCATGTTGCCTTTCCTAAAAGATGTGATTCTTGATGAATCAAGTATTCTGAGTCCTAATATAGCAATGTAGACTCAAAATTTATGTCTATGAAAAGAGTATACTTAGAAGATACTGTTGTTCCTAAGACAGATAAAAAATTGTTCCTTCCATCATGGAGCTCTCTGCTAAATAATTTGTCTTACTAACAGACAGGAAGTCAAGAATAGTATTTGTTAGTGTAACTTGAATTGATTTAGTAGAATTTGCTAGATAAATATTGGTGAATAGGTGTGTCAACTATAGTCTTTATTTCTACTATGATGGCTGCTCTGTATGTACCTACCATGTCATGATTAAGCCAACCAACAACAAAAGCCAGATCATTTTTTCCAAGCAAATGATGTTATCCACTTTGTTATTTTGACCATCATTCACAGTTAGTATTATTTTATGTGTGAAAATACACTATACAAAGATTTGCATTTTGTATGTATGTGCTATGGGGCATTGAACCTAAAGTCCTGAGCTCTAGAAATATGGGATAAGTGTTACAAAAATTAGGGTAAGATAGTAAAGTGATAAAGTCAAGGTTATAACTTAGACTAGATTACTTTTATGGTAGTTCCCCACCAAACTTGAGACCCTGGAATCCATGGTTCTAAACAGAGGTTATATAAACCATTAGTGAAGGGGGATGAGATGGGAGAGTGGTCGGGGGCATGGGAGGGTGGGGGAGAGGGAGGAAGGGAGAGGGAACTGGGATCACTATGTAAAATAAGAAAAAAAATAATAAAAAAATATAAACCATTAGTAAACCTATCACTTAATTATTTTTTGTTCAAAATTTTCATCAAGTAACTGATTCTCTGCATTTTTCACATCTATTAAATGAAGATAATAATAGCAATTCATTCCATGGTGCCAAGCTTCTTACATAATTGCCATTGGGCAAAACACTTGATTTTATTAAATATTTATTGAAGGGAAGGAGTACACACATGTTAACATACACAGTCACACACACACACACACACACACACACACATACACACACACACACACTCACTCACACACACACCATACAGAATGTCTTACTGGCTGTGCTAGCTATTCACTATTTCATAATAAGCCATAATAAAACTTATTAACCAAACTGAAGGTTTATTATTTTCTCCCACAGTTTTGTTCTTTGGCTGAGCTAATTAAGGTGGTTTGGGGGTTTCTCTTTCATGAAGTTTCATTCAGATACTAATGGGGAGCCGTCATTATCTGGAAGCCAGATGAGACTTAATTTATTTGAAAAGTTCGCATTGCTAGCAGTATCTGCTAGACATTTTGGGGGAACTTTAGGTACATGTATAGTTTCTGTAAGGGACTTAATTTCTGAAAGCAGGGCAGATGCTTTCCCAAGGTGAGTGTGCCATCAACAAGTGTTCCCAGATGCAGGAGGCTAAGAGTACCAGTCTTGTTAGATTTAGCTTGTGCAAAGGCTAAATAGTATCACCCTCCTTAACTATGCAAACCTCTTGGGGAATGTCAAGGAAGACATCTTTGGAATGCAGTCAGCCACAATAAATTAGTAAAATCCATGGCACAGGAAATTACTCTACAGTGATCTTATTTTATGCAGGAAGTAAAATATTTGTGACATCTGTGTACACATTCCCAGAAGACTTTTATAGACAAAAGATAACCACATGTAATTGGAATTATCAGAAAACAGTTTTCTTCATACTTATAAATCGATTTTTATCTTAGTGAGGGCTCTTGTTTAAATATTCTGATTTTACAATGTTTCCTGAAACAGACATCTTGAAATGATTATGAGAAAGGCACGGGAGTCTGTGGGTTGAGTAAGCAAGTCTACAAACACATAAGGGGAAAGAAAAGCCTTCATTGTAAAAGTAGATTAAATTATTAAAAAGTAATATCACAATTAAGACACTTTATTTGAAGGACCAATTTTAATTTCATTTCTGTGTATACTTTCCTCTTAAAAAAAAAGCTTTACTTCTTTATTTCATCTGGTAATAATGAAGGACAGTGTTTTTCTTATTTATTTGTTTCATCATTTCATTTTAAAAAGTTTGAAATATGGAGTAGAACATTGCATACAACAAAGTAGCCACATGGGCAGTGTAGTGTTTGTCATCCCCTGGGTACATTTTAAAGCTTTTTCTGTCTGAAAAGCACAGAGATTTGAGCACTATGTTTAGAAAGGTTAGAATGAATGATGATATCTTGGCATGTTTCTCTAGACCTCTAGCTTCAGAGACTTTAAAACTGGAGATAATTATATACATGCCTTTTGTCAATTAGAACGAATGTTTCTTGGAAAACACTTAAGTCTGACTTTGTATCGATGTGTGACATATTACTTTACAAATTTTCAATACCCACCAGTGTTTTGTAGATATTAGTAATTAATCAAATACTGATTAATTGAAAAACTTTTCAATACTAATAACATTCATCAATAGCATATTGTACTAAAGAAATAAAAGTATTTTTCCCTCAATAAGGAAAGAATTATGCTGCTAAAAGAGGCAATAAACCCAAATCAATCTGATATATTTTAGTCATTATGAGTTATTTTCTTCTGTGTCACTAAATCACTTTAAGAGTTTGCATTCACCAATTGCCTAATCACTGCTTCTTCTGTCGCCCTTAGAATCCTTACATAGATATTTGACCTTAGAGTGGAGTAGAAATAGCACTTGTTAAAATTGTGAATGGTGTGTCTTCATGCTAATTATGATTTCTTAGCTCTTCAAGAGTAACTAAATTTCGCTTCTTCTAGCTAAACTAAGTAAATGCTGGTGTGGCAAACTATAATTTGAAATATGAGTTAATAACTGCATTTATCTATGCAACAGAATCATTCTCAGCCTAAAGCAGACCAATCATTTAAACAAGGTCCTATCCTAGAAAAATTTGGAATGATGTTAATAAGGTGAAATTCAAAAGCAGTATGACCTTAGCTATGCCTTCAAAAAAGACTGATATAGAGAGATGCTGTTTATGAGCTTCCCTGTGCAAAAATAATAAATAATTCGCCCCCAAACTTACTATAACAAAAATAATGTAAAAATATTAGAAATAGACATTTAGATTGCATAAAAAGAATGACATTATCATTACTTCCTTGCAATAAGCCCCCACACTTGGCATTTCTCCTTTTTGAGAAGTTGACACAACTAGAACAAAGCACCGTGACCTCTCACAAAATAAAGACACCAACTAGATGAAAGTGGAATGATAAAGTGAGGCAATAGTAATAGAAATCTCTTTCTGGTGGTGATAGAAAATCTGAACGTGTAAAAAAAATCACACAAAAGTATTTGGATGCCTCTGTGTGTGTGTGTGTGTGTATCACAACTGTTCAAGTCTGGCTACAAGTATTTGGCTACAATTGAGATAATGATGTTTATTTTTAAATGTATAGTTATTTTGCCTACATATAGGGCTATGCATTATTATGCATGCCTACAGATGCCAGAAGAGGGCATCAGGTCCTCTAGGACAAACAGTTGTGAACCTGATTCCTGTGGACAATCAGCAAGAGCTCGCAACTGCTGAACCATCTCTCCACCTCCAATACTAAGATTTTTAAGAGAAAAGATGTGTGTCCTGGAACCCCACTTGCATTCTGGCTTCTTTGCCCAGGAATTTTTTATAATTAATAAAGGGAAAGCAGAAAATGAGAAAAAGAACAAAGAGTAATCGTAGAACAAATGGAAAATAGATATGCTATACTAGAAATGAAGCCATGTAAGTGTAAAATAATACTGCATGGGCCATTAAAACACCAACAGTTAAATGATGTAACTCTCACTGTAGAATTAAAAAAAAGTTGCAAGAACAAAATCCTAAGGGTCATTTTAAAGCTGGAAATGGTATTACACACCTATAATCCTAGTTCCAGAGAGTTGGAGGCAGGAGGACCATAAATTCAAGACCAGTCTGGGCTATATCACAACTTTTTGTCTCTAATAAAGTAATGTGTGAATACATACATAAATGCACAAATAAAAATAAAATGGTAAAACCTATGGACACGTTAACATTATAATTTTTTAAATGGTAGTATGTGATAACTCATGTCTAACAAGGTCATCCAAATCTACATAAAGAAACTCTACCTTTAAAACACTATACTTTAATTTTTGGTCTGAAGGCAGACACCTGTAGTCCTAGCGCTCAGGAGACTGGGTGATAGTGAGATCAAAGCCAGTCTTAACTACATAGAATGATTCACTCTCAAAACTAGACAAGCAAAAGAAAGAGTTGCCTCAGATTAGACTTCAGAAGATGGAAGAAAATAAAAGAATGAATAAAAGCCATTAAGTAATAAATGTTTTCTGAACTCTGTAATTATACTTCACTGGTGGACTGAAAGAAAATACAAAAATGATAGAGATAATTTATAGACCAAGGGTGAAGTATCAGGATACAACTTTAGACTTTCACACACCTACACACAATCCCCTACAAGAAGGGTTGTTCTGTGAACTCAGTGGGGGATACATTGTGTAATTTCACCTAAGTTTTATTGAGGTCAAGTTGAAGAAATCAACAATGGAATGACCAAATGCATGTAGCACTATTTCAAGTTCCAGTTGCCATATTATGGAAAGGACATTAAGAAACCATCAGCCTTTAGACAAGGTCAGGGAGGTGTGAAAACCATGCTTCAGTTTATGAAAGTTCAGCTACCAACAGGAGAGTAGAAACCATCCACATTGTATGTGATAGAAATGAATTTCTTTTAAAGTCAAGTTCGGTGCTAAAACTTCTACGTTAAAATTAAAGTTTTGTGCATTTTCTATTTGAATAAGTCATTAAATTTGAATAATTGACATCTCATAGAGTCTGGGTAACATGGATTGTATGCATTTTAAATGTCCTTCACAAAACTAAAGTTAGGGTGCATTATTCAAAACTACTGAGGAGAGCCTATAAATCATATGCATTCTGAACATATGTTTGGTTGAGAAAAGAAATCATGGAAGAGATTTTTTTTTTACCTAGTCTGGATGACAAATGTTAAAGCAAAAAGATAAATTTGCTGATTGACAGTTTCACATTTTGCTGACAGAACAAAATGCCAGAAAGTGGCAGTTTAAAAAGTACAGAAATGTGTGTCTTATAGCTCTCACAGGGAAGCTCTAGTAAAGGTGCCAGTGTCTGGTCAGAGCCTGCTTCCTAGTCCATGCATGGATCCTTTTCTCTACATCCTCACATAGCATAAGGGGTAAGGTCGTTCTCTGGGGCTCCTGTTTTGCAAGGATACCACTCCTATTCTTGAAGACTGCTAATAACACCACAATGGAAATTAGGCCTCAATTTAAGGATTTAATGGAGACATCAAATTCATACCATAGCAGTTGAGAAGGCACACAGGATCACACACAGAAAAATAAAGCAGGTCACACATTTGAGTACCTTTCTTCAAAGTTATTGGAACAAATATCCCCCAAGAGGGAAATATGCATTAAGTACCCTTTCTGTGCACAGTGTCTGTTTAAGCTGTGGGTGGAATATGCTCTTGATTGGAAAAGTATCTGTTCGAAAAAGGTCTGCCTGTAAGATGGTAGCTGCATAGTATCAGAAACTTTCTTTAATCTGTTAGAAACTTATTTTTTCAACAATGCCTGATGCTGAAAGAAATGTTTAAAATAGACTTTTGGAAAAAAAGTATGTAAATTTTAATTTCTGCCTACACAGGTCAGAAAGGAGACCAGGTGCGATATACTGAGTTTTTGTAAATGGTGTCATTATAATTCATTTAGAGGCTTTGAAAATGCATTTATGGTTGTCTCATGCTCCTGAAGTTTAGAAGATTTATTGTTAATGATATTAATAGAGCTGTGTTCCTTCTAAGGGAGAATTCATTTCCTTGTTTATTTGTAAATAAGCAGGTAACTCATGATCATCTTACTTTCACTTCATTCTTAATTTAGTCATGTCAGCAACATCTCCTACTCAGACATTCACAAGTTTAGAGCATTTTGTTATGTACATGTACAGAGGGGAGTCCTGTTTTTTAACCTACCACAAATGGTGAATGTATCAGACACAGGAGACACAAACAGAAGTGCCATACACAGATCAGCAGGTTGGTTGTGCATGTGGTACTCATAATATAAGACTTTAGCATCTCCCTTCAAGAAAGAACTTGCCAATGCACACATCTGCAACGATCACACTTTGTAACTATTAGCCAATGACACAATACAGTAAGGGTCCCCAAGCCTGACCATTACTGTCCAATATGAGACTCCTTATCAGAAAGTATTTGTTGCACCTCCCTATCCTTTCCCAGTGGTCAGATGACTATCATAATCCATCTTGCTTCCTTTCCCTTCCCATTCCCCTTCACATGCTTGTCTGCTCTTAACTCCATCTCAATGTCATCTTGCTCAACCAGCATAATGTTATTATAACAACAATCCCCACTGGACAACTGGATTTCATGGGATTTAGAAGTTAGAAGGTAAAGATTATGAAGCATGGAACAATCTGGAAGATTGTTCTTTTACTCTGCCTTCTACTCTGTTCTTCTACTGCAGGAAAGACTTTGAGTGAGAAAGACTCAAAAATGAGTTACAAAAGCTTTATTTTTGGAGGACCACTTCTTTCTAAAAAGCGCCATTGATGAAATCTATTAACATAACAACTGCCAAAGTCAAAACTTTCCAGAAAAAAGCATCAACTTATCCATAGGTCTAAACCTGTCAGTTTTTACTGTTTGTATTTATTTAGAGTGTATGAATGGTGTGTGTGTGTGTGTGTGTGTGTGTGTGTGTGTGTGTGTGTGTGTGTGCGTGTGCGTGCGTGTGCGTGCATGTAAATGCATGTTCACAATGCTCAGGTCCACATGTGTGAGCAGAAACACGTAAATGCCCATATGTACAGGCCCAAGTTCAACACTGGTTGACTTGATGTCTCCGTTTTACTCATTAAAAATCTTACTCTCTCACCCAATCAACAGATTTCAGATTCAGCTAGTCTGGCTAGCCAGCATTCCCCAGGAATCTCATCTCTGCCTTCTAAACACTAGACTATAGGAAGACAACCAAGCCTTCCTGGTTTTTGCATGAGTGTCAGGCATTGAAACAGAATGGAACTTGAAGAAACCATCCTGAGTGAGGTAATCCAGTCACAAAGAGGAACATGGTATGTACTCACTCATATATGGATTTTAGACATAGAGCAAAGGACCACCTATAATTCACACCACCAGAGAAACTAGGAAACAAGGAAGAACCTAAGAGATTTATACAAGGTCCGTCACAGAATGGGAAAGGAACAAGATCTCCTGAGCATATTGGGAGTGGGGAAAGGTTAGTAAGTGGAGAGGGAGCTAGGAGAAAGAGGAAGGGAAAAGAGGTGAACATGTGGGACCAGGAAGATTGAGATGGGGGATGAATAGACAAGAGCAAAAAAAAAAAAAAAAAAAAGAGAGATACCATAAAAGAGGGAGCCATTATAGGTTTGAAGAGAAAAGTGACTCTAGAGAAATGTCCAGAGACCTACAAGGATGACCTCAACTAACAATATGAGCAACAGTGGAGAGGCTACCTTAAATGCCCTTCCCTGATAAAGAGATTGATAGCTAACTTGTATGCCATCATAGAGCCCTTATCTAGTAGCTAATGGAAACAGAAGCAGACACCCACAGCTAAATACTGAGCCGAACTCATGAAATCCAGTTGCAGAGAGTGAGGAGTGATAAGAAAAGGGGTCAAGACCAGGCTACAGAAACACACAGAGACAGATGACCTGAACAAGGGGGAGCTCGTGGACCCCCAGACTGATAGCTGGGAAACCAGCATTGGACCCACTCAGAACCCCTGAACATGGGTCTCAGTTAGAAGGTCTGGGCAGTCTAAGGGTCCTCTGACAGTGGAACCAGAATGTATCCCTGGTGCATGAAAGGACTTTGGGAGCACATTTCCCATGGAGGGATACTACCTTTGCCTAGAGGCAGGAGGGAGGGCCTAGTCCCTACTCCAAATGACTTGACAGATTTTGATGATCTCTCCTGGAAGGTATCATCCTCCCTGTGGAGTGGGGGAGGGGGATGGGACAGGAGGGGAGTTCAGGGGGCATGGGAGGGAGAAGGAACTGGGATTGGGATTGATATGTAAAATAAGAAAAAATAAAAAAATATACAAAAGATTGATAAAGGAAATAAAATAAACTTATGTTTTCGTGCCTGCTCAGCAAACACGACCAAGCTACTTCTCAAGCCTGACTCTTTGTAGTCAAGAAAAGACTTCAGTGTATTGCTAATTCAAAAGGAAGCACAATTTGAACATTTTAGGCAAAAATGAAAAAAAAAATCTTTCTTGGCTGTTGTTGCTTTGAGTGGCACAGAGAGTGTTAATTAAAACCTTTGAATTCCCTCTCTTATTTAATCTGAGAGTAAAGAGAAAGCCATTCCACAAATAAAATATCATTTTATCTGTTCATTTCTTTACCTCTTACTTAACTAAGATTTAATCTAATCAGTGAGCTATTATTCAATTGTGAAGGAATTTTCTCTTTACAATTAAGCAGAGCTCATAGGTGCACACAGGCTAATGTGACCATCACAGAGCCTGCATGGGACTGCACTAGGTCACCTTGTCTTGCCTTGCCTTGCTTGCCATGCACATGCCTTGTCATGAGGATGCCTTGCATTTCCTTTTGGTGCCCTGCCATGTGCATTCCTTGCCTTCCCTTGCCTTGCCTTGCATGTTAAGGTTGTGCAGCTTGGTGTTCTTGTGGGACTCAGCAGTAGAAATGGGAGGGGAAAACTAAATTTTTAAATATTCTTTCTAAACTCAAAATTTAGTAATATTATAGATGTGGTAAGAACTGACATTTTTATTTTTATTTGGGTTTTCATACCCAAGGATTATTAGTCAATAGTATATTTAAATTTGACATGTTGCTTGCATACATTTGGTTGCTTCAATATATGTGTGCAGAATACACATTGTCCTCTACTTTCTTTTATTTTATTGCAATGTCATATTTTAATATTTTATCAACTCTAAACAAGCCCTAGCTTCCCTTAATGTTTATAATTCATTTTCCATCTCAATATCTTTTTTTTTTTTTTTTTTTTTTTTTTGCAGAGAAGGAAAGGAAGACAATGGTGAGAAAGGAAGTCCAGGGAGTTACAGATTTTATTTTAACCTTAAGAACAAGCTTGAAATTTGCTCTGTAAACGGATAAATTGTGTCCCAAAATAGTAACATACTTGTGCTGACAGATGGAGGTGTGGAGAGAGAAAAATATGCCTGGCAACTGCTGCCCAAGGCGTTTCCATCTGTCACCAGGTCCCTGCAGTGACACAGTGCACAGGCATGCACTCAAAACTACCCTGTCCACTAATGGGCAGGAGTTCATGTTTCCACCATTCATTTCTCTGGAAGGTGGGCTAAACTTCTCAGAAGGATCTCGGCACTAAAGGAAATGGGGACTGTACCCAGAGTCTGCATCTATGGTACTAAAACATCATCACTTTTAAAACATCACCTTTTTCTCCCTAGATATGTATCTAGGACAAAGAAGGGATGTTGAAGAGGGGGAAGGTAGGACAAGCGAGGACGAAAGAAAGAAAATATCTCCTACTGAAGTATTTTCCTTAAAAAAATGTTTATATCTTACAATAACATAAAATAGCAATAAAGCAAGCTACTTAAACAATGTAATAATCAAATTCATTGTTCCTTTTTTTTTTTTTTTTTTTTTTTTTTTGTAGGCAACACAGTTAGTGTGATCTCAGATTCTGCAGCCTGATCACTTGGGTGGAACGTTAAGCCTCCTGCCACCAACACTGGCTACTCAGGTATATTTCCGAACCATTTAAGCCTCAACTTTTCATAGTAAATAAGAATTAATAATCGTGGCTATGTCGGCGTTGTGATGGGTGTGAAATCACTGGATGTGCATGAGGCTTTTTTATTTAAATTTGAAACAATTTTATTTTATATATCAATCCCAGTTCCCTATCCTCCTATTCTTCCATGTACCCCACTGACCCCCATCCCATCCCTCTTCTGCTCCATACAAAGGGTAATAGGGAAACATCAAGTCTGTCAAGTCATTTGAGGCAAGGCCTAGGCCCTCTCCTGTTTGTCTAGGATGGGAGTATCCCTCTATGGGGAATGGGCTCTAAATGCCCATTCATACACTAGGTATAAATGCTGCTCCATTACCAGGGACCCCATAGACTGCCCAGGCCTCCTGACACCTATGTGCAGAGGGTCTGGTTCTGGCCTATGCTGGTTTCCAAACTGTTAGTCTGGGGTCCATGAGCTCCTACTCATTCAAGTCAGCTGTTTCTGCAGGGTTTCCCAGGGGGGGGGTCTTGACCCCTTAGTTCATCACTCCTCCCTCTCTACAACTAGATTCCAGGAATTTGGCTCAGTGCTTAGCTGTGAGTCTCTGCTTCTGTTTCCGTCAGTTACTGGGTCAAGGTTCTATGATGGCATATAAGGTAGCCATCAATCTCATTATAGGGGAAGGGCATTTAAGATAGCATCTCTACTATTGCTTAGATTCTTAGTTGGGGTCCTCCTAGTGTATCTCTGGACATTTTCCTAGTGCCGGATTTCTCTTTAAACCTATAATGGCTCCCTCTATTATGGTATCCCTTTTCTTGCTCTCCTCTATTCTTCCCCCCCCCCATTCAATCTTCCTGGTCCCTCATGTCTTCTTCCCCTCTCCCCTTCTCCCCTTTTCTTTCTCCTACCTCCTTCTCCCCTCCCCCCAAGGGCCCAATTTTTTCAGGAGATCTTGTCCTTTTCTCCTCCTCAAGGGGACCATGTATGTCTCTCTTAGGGTCCTCCTTGTTTCCTAGCTTCTCTGGAGGCATGGAATTTAGGCTGGTAATCCTTTGGTCTATGTCTAAAATCCATACATGAGTGAGTACATACTATGTTTGTCTTTTTGTGACTGGATTACCTCACTCAGGATTGTTTTCTCTAGTTCCACCCATTTGCCTGCGAGTTTCAAGATTCCATTGTTTTTTTTTTTTTTCTGCTGAGTAGTACTCCTGTGTGTATATGTACCACTTTTTATTTATCCATTCTTCAGTTTAGGGGCTTCTAGGTTGCTCCCAGGTTCTGGTCATTACATAGTTGAACAGATGTCCTTGTTGATGAATATTCATCCTTTGGGTATATGCCTAAGAGTGGAATTGTTAGATCTTGAGGTAGATTGATTATCAATTTCCTGAGGAACCACCATGCTGATTTCTAAAGTGGCTGTACAAGTTTTCACTCCCACCAGCAGTGGAGGAGTGTTCTCCTTCTCCACTTCCTCTTTAGTATAAACTGCTATTGGTGTTTTTGACTTTAGCCATTAGACAGGTGTAAGATGGTATCTCAAATTTGTTTTGATTTGCCTTTCCCTGTTGGCCAAGGATATTGAGCACTTTCTCAAGTGTCTTTCAGCCATTTTGGATTCCTCTATTGAGAATTCTCTATTTAGTTCTGTTCCCCACTTTTTAAATGGATTGTTGGTATTTTGGTGACTAGCTTCTTGAGTTGTCTGTGTATTTTGGGAATCAGCCCTCTGTCAGATGTGGGATTGGGCTTTTAAAGCATTCCTTGTTGCAAGACCATTCCTGATCAGCTTCCTGCCAGACACTGAGCCAGGGGACATATATCAGTGTGAATTTGCTGGAACCTATCATCTGAACTGAAGCATACAAAGAATGGAGAGGAATTTCTGACTTCTTTGAGTTCAGGTAGACTCCCCATAACCAAAGTGGATCACCTGCTCTCAAACATACCTCTTTGATCACAGTGCACAGCTTGTTCACAGTGCATAAGAACTTTGTACTCTTAACATAAACAGCTTGTGACATTTTAGCATTGAGAGATTGAAGTCATTTCTCCCATCCTGAATCTCTCTCTCCAGCTGTTTTTTCCACATTCTTTCTTATCCCTTCAAAGCCTTTGGACTCCTGAGTATTGCTGTTTCAGGTAGGACTTAATTTTCCATTTCCATTTAGACTTAGATATCAATGTATGAGGAATAATTGCTGTCTCTAAGGATAAAATCACTGACAAAATGAAAACAATGACTCATTTCTCATCTTCCACTCTTCCTTTAGGCCCTCAGTTCCCTGGAAGAGTATTATCTCATTAAAAATCATTTGCATTTGGAACCCCCAAATGAGTAAACAAATAGCATAGCCAGAAGATCTAAGCCTTGGGTTTCAGTTTCTCTACTTGTTGCTTTCAAAAAAAAAAAAAAAAAAAAAAAGAAAAAAGAAAAAAAAAGAAAGAAAGAAAGAAAAGAAAAGAAAAAGAAGAAAGAAGTAGATATCCAGCAGGCAGGACAGATCTAGATGTGTGAAGGCACAATAAAAAACGTAAAACTCTATGGGCTGTGAGCAATGAGGGAAGAAAGTAAATATGTTTCTCAACTGGTTAATGAATAAAGCACTGTTGGCCAATAGGAAAGCAAGATAAGTGCGACTAGGAGACAAGGAGGATTGGAGAAAGTAGGAAGGAGGAGTCAAGATGGAGAGTATGGAGAAGGCAGAACCGCCAGCCGCCTCTTGCTAGTAAGACCACGTGGAAATACATAGAAATGGGTTAATAATTAAGACAGAGCTAGCTGATAAGAAACTAGTAACAGGCCAACAGCATTATATCAAATACAAAGTCTCTGTATGTTAATTGGGGCTGGCACTGTGGCAGGACAAGACCAGCGATGGGAGGAAAACCTTACTCCTTACAAGAAGTAGATATCCCAGGAAGGACATATCTAGATGTGTGAAGGCACAATAAAAAACACAAAACTCTATGGGCTGTGAGCAATGAGGGCAGAAAGGTTAAGGAGCCACTTAATTATAAATTTGTTGGTTTTAAAATCCACTCATGACTTAGTGGCAAGGGGAAAATCCAACTAATAAACGAGTAATGTTCTCTTCAGGTAGCCCTGACATGCTGCCCTCTGTGTTAGTTACTTTTCCATTGCTGTGATAAAACATGATGACCAAGGAAACTTATAGAAGAGTGTATTATAGGCTTATGGTTCCAGACCAGTAAGAGTTTATCATTCCAAAAAAGCATAGCAGCCAGCAGTAGGCATGGTGGAAGGAGCAGGAATCTGAGAGATCACAGCTTTTACAGAAGACATGAAGGACAGAGAGCAAGTGAACTAGAATTAGGGTAAGCTATGAACTATCAAAGTACACCCCCAGCAATGTACTCCCTTTAATAAGACTGTGTCTCCTATTCTTCCCAAAACAGCATCTCTACTGGCAAACAAATATTCAAATGTCTTGTGTGAGCTTATGGGGGATATTCCTCATGTAAACCACCATACTTGCTGATGTCTCCCTTCCCAGGCCTTCTCCAAAACCTGAGATCTTACTGATCCCTAACCCTAGTACTTGGCGTCCAAGGCAATAATTAATGCATATCAAAGGTAGGGTAAGAATGAAAACTTTACCTATCCCATAACACAAACTGTAACAATTAAGATGTCATGTCTTTGGTTGGCAAAATATCTTTAAAAACTAAAGGGCAATATTACATGTTGGAGGAATATTACAATAATTACTTGGCTTTGAGGAGAAGCTGCTTCCCTTCATGTATGAAATGAGTACTGATTCCCATATGTTTTGTAGAGAGCCCTTGTTCCCTGGTTGATTTGAATTTCACTGAACAGGTTATAGTCTGTCAAGTGATTGCCATTAAGAACAAAGGTACACCTTTGTCAAGATGCTGTTTAGAGCCTGTCTAGGCTTGTAGCTTGAGGCCTCACAACTAAAGGGCCACCATGGATTAGTTTGTCTTTCTTTAGCAATGAGTCTATTTTCTAGCCAAAAAAAAAAAAAAAAAAAAAAAAAAAAACTAGTAAGCTATGTGATGTCATATACATTTTTCGTGTTTAACTCATATCACATAGAATCTTCTAAAACAGGAAATAGTATTGATGTCTTCTGAACCATATTAATGTTTGCTCAAAAATATGAAGTTCAGTTGATTCAGTATAATGTAGTGAACCAGTTTAGAATAAGATATATTCCAAAATGCTGGCATTAGAATTATAAAAAGCTACATATTTGCTTTAATAATTCAATATTTTCCTTTATAAGTTCCTCAGTTAAAAAGCCTTCTGAATAACGGTAATCCTCTGAAACCTTTCTCTATAATTGATTTATATATAAGACAATATGCATAAATAAAAGAAAGGCTTATAATTTCTTTTCACTTCAGATAATAGAATAGGACTTAACAACATATGCACTTTTGAGGGGTCAGTGATAGACCTGATGCTGGGATCCTCATGTCTATGTTGTCTTTTCTGGACAGACCTGAAGCAATGACTTTCCCACATCACAATGTAGAGTCTGAAAAATGAATCCTCTGACAGCATTTTCCATAAAAAGAACACTTTCTGTTTCAAAGGATATGAGAGAGTTGGGCTGGGTAAACATCTCAGTTGGTAAAGAGTTTTCCATACAAATACCAAGATTTGCTCCCTAGAACCAACTATAAAGCTGGGATGGGAGAAGATTTTGTAAATATTAGCACTAGGGAAAAACAGAGATGTGGATCCCTGAGGCTCCTCAGCCAGCCAGTCTTACCCTTGTCATGTTCTCAGCCAACTAGAGGTTCTGTCTCAATGAAGAAAACAGATGGCTCTGGAGGAATGACACCTGAGTCTGACTTCTAGGCTTCATGTGTACATGTATACATGTGTGTATGTCCATACAGACATACACACGCACACACACACACACACAGTAAACACAAGCACATAATCACACACTCACACACATAATCACGCGCATTCACACAAAACTAAATTACAAAAGCATATTAGGATAAGAATGCAAGTCACCTACAGGTAAATTGCCTCAAAGGTGCATCTTTCCAGCACTTGTCTCATTCCTGTACCACATGTAAACTTACGTGCCACTTTTAACAACCATGAACTATGGACACTTGAGTCCATCACGGTTTTCCTCTAAAGTATGCAAAGAAGATATTTGCCTCCTTGAATTATTGTCAAGGCTAAATATTAGTTGTTAATCACTTACTGTTTATCATTTGTAAATGAACAGCATAACTATCATTATTTTGAAATTTTACACAGGGTTCCAGTTTATGTATATAATCAGGGTACCAAAATCTGAAATGAAATTAGAGGATACCTCCCCAGTTCTGCATCTACAGTTGAAATTAAATAGAAATGATATTTTTAATAACTACTCAGCTAGTGGACTATTAGTCATATTTAATACACATTTTGTTAAATAAGATCATGTATTATCCAGTTCATTTACTGTCAGAAAATTAACAAACTTGTAATTAAGGATATATTTTATTTATTAGTAACCTTTAGTCAGTGAAAAAATAAAGCCACTAAAAGCAACTGACAAATTTAATCAACTTCCTGGCTTTAGGTGGGTACCTCTATCATCTAGCCATTATATAAACATATAATTCTAGGAAATAAAGAGAATGGTGAATTGAAGATCCTGTCAATTTAACAACTAGTTTTGGTAGACGTAAACCTTCCTGCTATGAAATAAGCCATGTTCAAGAAGGATGGCTTTTAAAAGGTTAACAGAGCCCTATAAGATTTATGACTTTTTGTTACATCATAATCACATGACCAATTATCACACAGAAGTCTGAAAAAGGGGCATGGAAATGTATGCCCAGTTCTAAATTGGTGATCAAAAGTCCTTGGTGATTGAACAAAGAAAGTGTGTGGCCATGGACCCTGAAGAGAGAGATATGTGCCTGCCTTCTCTAATAAGCACCTTGTTCTCCTGCTGACCTGGAGTTCACACCCCCATGAAAAAGGACTGGCTGAGTAGCTTGCACCTGCATACCAAGTAGTCAGCCTAAAAGCAGCCACAGTATCTGTCAGCATTTTCCCACACTCTCCAGAAGACAAGATCACTGCATGCTGCATACCAAGCTCAGGAAACAATTAAGCCCTGAGCCCAATTTAACAAAGAGCAAGCATGCTTTTCCAGGAGAGGGAGGGCTCACAAACCTGCATACTGAGGTTTGTCTTGTAGTGTGCTTTACTGGTGGGAGCCATAACCTGGAAGCAACCTAAATGCCTCTTAAATTAAGAATTGATAAAAAAAATATATGGTACATATACACAATGGAGTACTATTCAGCAGAAAAGAAAACAATGGAATCCTGAAATTCTCAGGCAAATGGACGGAACTAGAAGTAACCATCCTGAGTGAGGTAACCTAGTCACAAAAAGACAACCAAGGTATGTACTCACTCATATATGGATTTTAGACATAGAGCAAAGGATCATCATCCTACAATCCACACTGCCAGAAAAGCTAGGAACCAAGGAGGACCCTAAGAGAGATATGCATGGTCCCATTGAGAAGAGGAAAGGGACAAGATCTGAACAAAATGGGAGCATGAAGGAAGGGGAGAGAGAATTAGGAGAAGAGAAGGGGAGAAGAGGAGGGGAGAGGAGAACATGAGGGAGCAGGAAAATTGAGTCAGGGGAAGAATAAAGCAGAGCAAGAAAAGAGATACCATAGTAGAAGGAGCCATTACAGTTTAAAGAGAAATCTGGCACTAGGAAAATACCCAGAGATTTACAAGGTTGATCCCAACTAACAATATAAGCAATAGGGGAGAGTCTTCCTTAAATGTCCTTCCCCTATAAAGATTGATGACTACCTTATATGCTATCCTAGAGCCTTCATCCAGTAGATGATGGAAGCAGAAGCAAACACTCACAGCTAAACACTGAGCGGAATTCTTGGAATCCAGTTACAGAGAGGGAGGAGTGATGATCAAAGGGGTCAAGACCAGGCTGGAGAAACCCACAGAAGCAGGTGACATGAACAAGGAGGAGCTCATGGACCCCAGTCTGATAGCTGGGAAACCAGCATAGGATCCACCCACCCAGAACTCATGAACATGGGTGTTAGTAGAAGAAATGGGCAGTCTATGGGGCCTCTGGTAGTGGATCAGTATTTATCCCTAGTATACAAATGGAATGTTGGAGCTCATATCACATAGAGAGATACTCTTTCAGCCTAGACATATGGGGGGGGGCGTGTTAGGAACTAGCAGCCTGCTGACCCCGCCCCCAACGATGGGCAGGATGCTCATGGCTATGTCATTGCTATGTCAGCCTTACCTGGCTGCTCAAGCTTTACCAGAGGAATCAGTTACACATGTGCAACCCCCCCCCCTTTTTAAAGCAAGTACCCCACACCCTGCTCTCTCTCTCTCTCTCTCTCTTCTGCTTTCGGTTGGCCACCAGCTACCCCCCTTTCTCTCCCCTCTCTCAATCAACTCCACTTGGGCACTGGGTCTCATGTTTGTGTTTTATAGGCATTAGCTGCAGCAAAAGAACAACAGGAGGTCCTTGGCTCTTCTCCAAATGATATGACAGAGTTTGAAGATCCCCATGAAAGGCCTCACCCTCCCTGGGGAGCAGGAAGGTGATGGGATAGGATTTGGGGTGGGGACAGGGGAGGAAGGGAGGGTGAGGGAACTGGGATTGACATGTAAAACAAGCTTGTTTCAAATTTAAATTAAAAAATATCATAAAAAAATTCCTGAAAGACTGCCATCTTTAATAGTTTTATAAACAGTCTTTGTGTCCATATCCAGGACAGTTACATACTTTCTATTTCTTTATTTTTTTTTTCCTTTTTCCCTCTGTGGTGTAGTGTGTGTGAACATGTGTGTGGCAGTGGATATGCATGTGGGTGCCTGGGGTTCAGAGTGGATGTTCTGTATCCTCTTGGATTCCTCTTCTCCGTGCTCACTGATTGGCTAGCCTAGCTGGCTTCCACTGTTCCTCCTTTCCTGCTCCCAGTTCTTGTTCTATCCCCTAATTTGCCTTTTGGCCAGAGAGGAACGCTTCTAGCACCAGCGTGTGAAGCCAGGCAAGCAGGTAAACACATTGCAGCTGTGAGAAACACCTGAAAAGGGCAACAGGGAACGCCAGAGACAAATTGTGCCTATTTCACAATCTCTCTCAGACCTAGCACCGTTGATATTTCTTGTTCAAAAAAGCTTTCTATTCTGCACAGAATCGAGTCCCAAGACAGTCTAAAAGCAGGGGTTGATGTAAAGAGGATAAAGGCAGCAATTTTTCATTCCAACACCATTAAATCACCTTTCCAAAACAGGTGATAGTCAGTAGCTACAGCCATCTGTCTTCTTTTAGTCAAAGACAAATCCTAAATTTAATTGAAAAAAAAAATCTGTGTTTCATTTCCTCATGTTTTTGAAAGATTTATTACAGAAACAAGTGGTGAAAGCCATAAATACCCAGATTCTATAGAAGTTCAAGTTGGATGCTATGACTTTCAAATAAGGAGCCCATGAGGCTATTTTGTATGGAAATATAAGCATATTCTCTCCTTTTCATATTTTCCTATGTATGAATTATTCATAAGTGAAAAATATGAGATTTATTTTCCAGAAGGAGCATAGAGGGAACTGTATCATAAGCCACAGAATTTACATCTTAACAAATATATTGGTATCTCAAAGAGTTCATAAGAAAAGCACAATGATTTTAAAATGATTTTTAATCAAATATTTCTATAAGAATGTTTGGACAGTCCACCAGTATAACAGATGCCCAGATGAAATTAGTGCACACTAAAAAGGATGGTCAGACAAAATGTTAGGACCACAGCAGAGATTACCTTGTGTGTATGGTTGAAAAGAACAGAAAGAAACATCATGTTTAAATCCCACTGCTTACCATTAAGCCAAATTCCTCTTCCCTGAGTTACTTTTTAGGGCTGTAGTTCCTGTGGAAATACTATTGGGGGGTCATAGTTTATAGGATATGCATCCCTTCCTAATGCCTATATAATCTACATCAACATACCAGCCGCTGTGCCAGGCTATCTCTAGTGTCAGTGTGTAGATCTGTAGATCAACTACATAGTGAGAGACTTTGTGAATCTGGTGGTGAGGTCACAAGAAAGAAGAGGACAGAAATAAAACCATCACATTTTGTTAAGCCTAACTAGGTCGTCCCTGGAGGTAGCACAGATGGTAGATGCACCTCAAAGCAGGGTGAGGAATATTCAGCATTGGCAAGCTCTCTGTTGGCTGTAGGACAAAGTTGCCAACAGCACTGAAATGGAGAAGGGCTCTGGGGGGCAGGGTGCATCACTTAGAAAAGTCTCTGTGAGATGAAAATGCTGTATCAGCTGACTTACTTTAGTATAATATATGGCTGGGCATAGTATTCCCTAGGGGCTATTCTTATATCTGCATTGCTTAGCGCTATATACACAAAGAAACCTCTGTAAACCACAATACTCAACAAGCCACCAAAGACAAATTAAATGCAACCCCAACTTAGTTCCCTTTCCTGAGACTCTGAAATGCCTACAGTCACTTCATCAACAAGGCACTATGAAGGCTACAACAATGGAGAAGTTGAATCATAATACCCAACAATCATAACCAAGTGTGATTAAAACATTTTGCATTTCAAATATATGATGACCTAAACTTAGCCCTGGGGTAGATAACCCATTAAAGGCACTTTTCCCTAATGATGTGAATACAGGAAATGGAGGAGGAGGAAATAGATATTTACTAGTTTTTTTAACTTGTTTTCATTTATTTTATGTGCATTAATGTTTTTTGTCTATATGTTTGTCTGTGCCCCACATGCATGCAGCACCAATGGAAGCTAGAAGAGGACATCAGATCCTATGTAACTGTAGCTAAGATGGTTATAAGCTATCATGTGAGTGCTAGGAGTCAAACCTGGATTCTCTGGGGAGAATGTCTCATGCTCTTAATCACAGACCCATCTTGTTTTTTAATGAAAGATAGTACCATAGGTATGGTGACTCAGACAATCAAATATTATTTATATTCTGGAGAGTATGTGCTGGTTGTTGGGAATGGGCTCCTTTGTTGGCTAGAGATGCTAGGGGCCCGGGGAATGAATAGAGGGGTTGACCTCACATAAAAGTCTAAAACTATACCCCTCCTTATCAGTGTGATATCAGCTGCATAAAAACACTAGATTTTTGTGATCATTTCTTTCCTTGATATAGTGTGATTCAGTGTATCCAGATGAGTGACTATTGAATGAGAGAGCAGATGGGAGACCATTGTCTAGAAAGTGTGTGTGCATATAAGGGCAGGGGTTGCCCAGAAGACTAGAAATATTGCTTGGAAGTGGTGTTGTCTGTTTGAACATTATGATGATCAATTTAAGTGCAGATAATTGAAATTATTATATATTCTTCATCAGAAATGAGCTGGTTCAAAGTCTGGAAAAATTGAAGATAAAATGTGCTGGATTCTTCTGTGAGTGTAATGAAGACAGATGAGAAGAAAGAGCAGTCTATGACATGAGAAAACTATGGTGGTGTCTGATACATTCTGGCTTGGATACGGAGGAAGTGAGAGGCATGATGGAGAGAGGAAATGTGGGCTGGAGGATTGAGTGTCATTGAAAAGGTACTTGTCTGTCCTGAAAATTTATGGTCATGTTTGGAGAACTAAGAGGTCAAGAACAAAGTAATAAAAGTATTGGGAATGAGAGCATCTAGAAAAAGGCAATAGAACCAGTCAAATCTGGATGGATGTAAGTCAATGAAACCAAAACCAATATTTAGAATATTAGAAAATATTATAACTTCTTCCCAATATAAATGAAAAAAATCTTTCAAGAATATTGCTGGAAGAATGTAGGGAAAAGAATGGGCCAAGTGCTAAAATACAATGATTGCAGATCAGTTCACAGTCTACATTTATTCACTTGCCATACAATGCATGCTCAATGAAAATAACTCAGATTATGGACAGGTAGTAACACTACAATTGTCTGCAGCTCCCTTTCCCCTCCAGTAATCACCACTTTCACAATAGCTTCTCACCACATGATCTACACATACATATGCATATGCAAAAGACTACTTTTCTTCATGGCAGAGCAGGTAGGATCAGCAGTTTACTCTTCTGATAAGGTTGAATCTGCATGACTTCCTCAATTTGGACATATTAATGTTAGTACTAAATGAAACTTAATAATTCTACATGAAATTTATATATACATGAGATTTTATACTTGTAAATGTATTTAACCTCTAATTTATAAAATTAGTTAGTGACTGATAGTTGATATAGTAGATAGATGGTAGATGGAAGGATAGATGATATATAGAGAAGATAGGTGATTTATAAATGATATAAGAATGTGAGATGATAGGTGATAAATGAAAAATAGGTTAATAAGTTAATGTTTGGTAGACTATAGAAACATAGCTCATAGATGACAAAGAGAGTCACAGAAAAGATGGACAAGAGATAAATACATACATGCAGAAATTAATGCTAGAGGATTGGTTGATAAATTGTAGAATGATATACAATAGATTATTGATAATAAATTATATAAAGTTATATTATAAAAGACAGATGACAGATGATAGATACACAGAAAAATTGTTCTCCTTAATTTCCAATAAACCAAAGGGATTTTCTTGTGAGTTTCCTCTTGGATAGTCAATTTTTCCCCTTAAGTAAAATAATACATCTCATAATACTTTCCTACTTTGCTGAAACTGTTACCTCTAAATGATGAAGTTCTTTTGGACATTTATCCACAAGCAGTGAGCAAAGAGAAGTTTTGATCACCTCAGTATAACATCTGGATTTTCTGTATCATTGGTATAGGAAAACTGAGGCATTTAATAAAATTGTGGCCTTCTTCAGAGAGCCTGTTTCTGTAGAATTGATCAACTACAAATAGCACAGTGGAAAAATATATGGTGAGAAATTAAGATACATTTAGAATGGACCAGTAAGAAAATTTTCGTTTTTTAAATTTTTTATTTTTATTTAAATTAAAAATAATCTTATTTTGTATAGTAATCCCAGTTCCCTCTCCCTCCCATCATCCCATCCCACCCCCCATCCACCCCTCAGAGAGGATGAGCCCTCACATGGGAAATAAAGAAAGTCTGTGATAACATGTTGAGGCAGGACCAAGGCACTATTCCCTGTACCTAGGCTGAACATGGTATTCCTCCATAAGGAATGGGCTCCAAAAAGCCAGTTTATGCACTAGGGATAAATTCTGATCTCACTGTCAGTGATCCCATCAACTGCCCAAGTCATGGGGTTAGCTAGAAACCTAGGAGTAGAGAAATTCCCAGGAATCCACAAGGATGACCCCAGCTAAGACTTTAAGCAATAGTAGAGAGGTACCTGAACTGGCCTTCCTCTGTAATCAGACTACCTTAATTGTCAACACAGAACTTTCATCCAGTAACTGATGGAAGCAGATGCACAGATCCACAGCTTAGTACTGGTCCAAGCTCCTGGAGTCCAATTGAAGACAGAGAGGAGCAATAATGTGAGCAAAGGGGCCAAGAACATGATGGGGTGACCCAGAGAAACAGCTGAATGGAACTAACGAGAACTCACTGGCTCTGGACTGACAGCTAGGGAACCTGCACAGGACTGAACTAGGTCCCAAGCACTTTCTAATCACATCTGTAACACTTAGCTGTCCTTTACTGATGGGAAATTTTCTCTGAAGGTTAGTCATAAAGGGTGATCCTTTGGGAACCTAAACTGGATCTTAGAGTGTGAAAATAGTCAGTAATGAAAATATCATCCTTTAGGTAGTCATCAATCTCATTATTGGGGAAGGGCATTTAAGGTAGCCTCTCTATTGTTGCTTAGTTTCTTAGTTGGGGTCATCCTTGAAGATCTCCAGACATTTCCCTAGTCCTGGAATCCAGCTTGTGGAGAGCAGAGAGGGATGAGCTAAAGGATCAAGACCAGGCTGGAAAAAGCCACAGAAACAACTGACCTGACAAATGAGAGCTCACTGACTTCAGTCATAAAACTGGGCAACCAGCAATGGACCGAACCAAGACTTCTGAATGTAGGTGCCAGTTAGGAGGCCTGGGCAGTCTGTGGGATCTCGGACAGTGGAACCAGTCAGTATCTGTTCCTAAGGCACAAATGGACTTTGGAAGCCCATTCCCCATGGAGGGATACTCTCTCAGTCCAGATACACGGAGGAGTTCCTAGAACCTCCACCAAATGATGTGACAGACTTTGATGATACCCCATGGAAGGCCTCACCCACCCTAGGAAGTGGATGAGGGTGGGATAGGGAGGTTGGTAGGGGGCATGGGAGGATGGGAGGGAGACGGAACTGGGATTGATGTGTAAAATTAGATTGTTTTAAATTGAATAAAAAAATAATAAAATAAAATATCCTTTACAAAACCATTCTCTAAAATACTCATCAATTCTCAATTACCCACTGCAATAATACTGTGTGATCTTGAGCTTCAGTGCTTATAAAATGTCTAACACTTTGACCTAGTATTATTGATGCAAATTAAAACGAATGAGTACCTGACTTTCTAAGGCATAGTGATTAGGATAATGGGTTCTGGAATTGAATTATCCTGGCTCTAATCCTAACTCTTCATTTATATGAATCACAGAATTTTGCAATTTTCCATTATATTTTAAACTAACCTGTCAAAGGTACTTTGACTTTACCTAGTTTTAAAAGAAGATATTAGTCAGGATTCTAATTTTAAAATTAATTTGCAGGATGTATAATTTTATTTGAAGAGAGATAAATCAAGGAGTACTTAGTGAGTTAATTTGTAAAAGGGTTATAGGACGTAAAATCCCAATTTGAAAAATACAACTTACAAATTTGAACTAGTAATTCTTACCAAATGTGATTTTTTTCCGGGTGTCTTTGTCTTTTGTGATGGTAGGAAAAGGTTATCTAAACTATATAAACTAAATTTTTATGTGAAAAGACCTTTTTTTAAAATGTGAGACTAAAATGTGTGATATGACAAAATAAGTATTGATTAAAATAATTGCTATGGTCAGCATTCACTAATCTTTTCTTTATTTGTTTGAACAAGCCTGAATGACTGAAGAAGCAATTTTTCTCCTGCAAAAACAAAAGAACAAAAAAACAAACCTTATGTACAAAGTCAAGCTTAATTGTCCTTCATAATGACATTTCATTTTGGACGTATTTTCTGGCCAAGTCTGAAATTAAAGTACAGAGCTATTTTTTTTCTTCTATATTAGAAATGTGGGTCCTCATGAATCACTCCATCTTCTAACCCTCAGTTTCCCCTACTCATAAGTAGGACTGCCTTGGTCATTTTGCAGTAGCCTCTTTAGGAGTCTAAATGAGAGTGGTGTTTGCTCGAGGATGAGGACCAGTGGGGGGCATCTTTGAAGGGTATGTGTTCCCTCTGATTCCTTCTGTCTTGGTCTCTGCTTCCTCAGAGCTATGTGTAGCTTGTCCTCTGGTGTGTCTGTCCACCATGATACCTCTTCCTTGCCAGCAGCCTTAGGAAAACAGAACAAGAAAGTCATAAACTGGATCCTCTCAAGCCTGCAGTCATGATTTTTGCTCCTTTAACTTGTTTATGTTAGATAAATTGTTCCAGTAACAAAATGACTAACACAATATGCCAAGACTAAATCTGCCTTTTCCATCTTCATATTCTATTTGCTCTTTATTCATTTACTTGGAATTATCCTTTTATTAATTGACATGTTTACCCATTTATGTGGTAGGCTGTGGTAATTTGATGTATGTGGGCAATATGCTGATCAAATTTGGGTAATTAGTATTCTCATTCCCTTTAGTATTTTCCCTCTGTTTCGAGTTATTTAACCATTTTTTAGAATTCATTTATTTTTATTTCTATAAAGTGTTTCGAGGGAATCAAAGACAGTTTTGTGGGTGAGAACACTTATGAGCAAGCATGAGGGCCAGAATTCAAATCACACTCTGTCTTCCATGTTTACACTTGTGTGCACACACCACATACATGTGTACAAGTAAACAGACACCACTAACACCACAGTGTATAAAGTTAACCAATAAGACAAATAATAAAGTGTTTTAAGCATAGATTGCCTAACCAACTTTTTTCTGTTTGTGTGCACACATGCATGTATGTGGGTATGCACCTATAAAAAATATACATACACAGATGCTAAATTCCATGACAACCACCTTCTTCTATTTCTTTCCACCTTATTATTTCAAGACAAGGTCTTTCACCTGAGCCTGGAGCTCATGGATTTATCCAGATTTGCCTCCTGCACTTTCCCACAGCTGGGGTGAAAGGCATATGCCATCATGCACAACTGTTCTAGGGATCCAGACTTAAGACTTTATACTGATTTTTGTAAGCTATAACCTTAGTAAATCTGAAATTAACATTCCTAGCAATGTTTTATGAAATCTATTTCTCTACATATAAAATTACATGGTGTACAAACAGGGATGACTCTTTCCTATGGGTAAGGCCTTTTATTTCTTTACCTTGTTGGTCTGGATAGGACTATAAAGCAATATTAAATAGAATAATCTGGTAGTTTCTTTTAAGTTTAAGCACTCTACAGTCAATCTGTTCCACTCCTAGAAGAGAAACTGAAACCATTTCCTCTAAAATCAGGAATGAAACAAAAATGTCCACTCTCCCCTTTCTTATTTAATATAGTGCTCAGAGTCACAACTGTAGCATTTAGACAATATATATATATATATATCTAGTGGTGATGTTAGAATTCAACTTAAATTTTTTAATTTTGTTTTGAAGTCTTCAGTCAACATGTGCCTTACCAAGATTTATTTTTAGTTTATCTTTATGTTTTAATTATCACACAAAGTAACAGGTTTCCTTGTGCAATTCTCATACTGCTGTGTTTTATTTGGTTCTTCCTTGCGTTTCTCTTCTGTACCTCATCTGCATTAGACTTTTCCATCCTCACTATTCCCCATCGCCCTTCTCACATCTTTACCCCCAGAGCCTCTCAGTTTCCTTCTGATGGATCCCCTCTGGTTTCCTGGATCCACACACTCACTCCCACATACATCCACATAGAAATTTTAAAAGCCGGGATCTGCATAAGAGGGAGAACAAATGATAACTGTCTTTCTGAGCCTCAGTTACCTCTCATGATGTAATGTTCCATTCATTTTCATAGTCATTTCATAATTCATGGTTGAGTAAGTTCTGAAACAGACAGATACACACACACACACACACACACACACACACACACACACACACACACAATTTCCACTTCACTTACTGTGCTCTGTTGCTGAACAACCAAGCTGCTCCATTCCCTTGCTATTGTGAAGAGAGCATCAGTACACATGCATACACAAGTATCTCCCTGGTGGCACACAGAGCCCTTTACATGCATCTTAGCAGGCCAAGCCTTTTTCAAGCAGTTGAGCTACATATTCTTGCCCTTGTTTCCTCAGCCTTCCCCCCACCATGGCCTAATTCTTCAACATCCTCTCAATACTGCAAAGCAGCCCATTTAACCAAATGACTTCTCATGAGTCCTTGTCTAAAGAAAGGCAAGCTCTCTTATGACTTTCTCTGTAAATCCAAGTAACAGACAGTTTCAGAGTGTTCAGTGTAAAGAACGTGTGCCTGAAGAGAGAAGGCATTGAGTATGACTGTTGACCTACAACTAGGAAACCACTGTGATGGGTTTGTCTCTGTGAAAATGGGTATTAGAGTCCTCCATCAGAGGGGTCAAATAAAAGCCATATAAGATCCAATTCAGATGACTCACAAAGGAAACTTCTTCCTACTACAATCCAAAGGAAGTCAATCGGGAAGAAATGACATTTCTATAAAAGCAGTATCCAACATCTAAGGAAAGAACATGAAAGCTCTCCTGTGCTTCTCTGTGTGTGTTCAGTATGATAACTCTTTTTCTGAAAATATGCATCACTGATTTTTCGTAATAAGCAAATAAGGAAAACATTGACCACCATTAGTAGTCACAGCACAGCCCTGACATAGTTGTCATTGACCTGGAAAGTAAGTGTGAGAAATCCACACACAAACAAGAAAAAAAAAACATAAGCCCCTTTCTCTTTTATAAGATACTCTAAGCCCACCTAAAGAACATTTCTAAAGATGTCAAGCTGTGGACTGAGCAATTGGAAAAGGAATTAGGTGACTAAAAATAGCTGCAGCCAGGGTAAGCCTTTGAGTTTGTAAATACCTCTGGGTCAGTGCAAAGGATGGAGTTAGAACAGCTCATGGGCATTTGAAAAAATAACTTTTCCTTTCTATTATCTCCCTAAGATACATTTAAAATCTGTGTGACAAATGACTAAAAGCACAACAGACAACCTTTAGTTTTAAAAATTATGCATTTTATTTGTGTGCATGTGCATACCACAACATGTGTGGTGGTTGGAGGACAACTGTATGTATGAATTGGGTTTCTCCTTCCAATATGAAGGTCTGGAGATTAAACTCACATCATCATAACTGGCAACCAAGTTAATAAGTATGAAACATACTGTGCCAAATTGCCAACCAGGTATTATATTTATTTGTGTGTGTATGTGTATGTATACGTATATGTTTATATAACCATATGTATATTTGTATATATAAAATTGTGTATGCCACAAATAACAGACAATTTCAGAAGAGGAAATCATGTGTATCCTAGTGCTAAATGTAAAGAAAGTGTACCTGTGGAAAGAAGGAATTGAGTATAACTGCTGGCCTACAATTAGAAACATTGTGCTGGATTTGTCTTTGCGAGAATGGGAATTACAGTCCTTTACAGGAGTGGTCAAACAAAAGCCATGTATGAGTCAAATAAGATCTCTCTCTGTCTCTCTGTCTGTCTGTCTCTCTCTCTCTCTCTCACACACACACACACACACACAGAGAGAGAGAGAGAGAGAGAGAATTAGAGAGAATGCAACTGTTTGTGGTGTTGAAAAGGAACACTATCTTTTTACTTTATGGTTTCTATTATGTCCCTTTCTATATTTATAGTTTCAAGCAGGGTCCCACAGTGGATAACCTGACTGGACTGTCCAAGGCATCTAGTATCTAATGTAAGGTATCACATAGGCTCAGCCTGTCTAGAGTGGCATTGTGAGTAACTGACAGAATACTCATCAATGTTTTAGTAACATTTGACACACAGTAGGTATTCAATGATTTATATAATTTGATGTGTTCTCCCATATTATGTAATATCTCTCTCTCTCTCTCTATATATATATATATATATATATATATATATATATATTACAAAATTTATTTTCAAATCATGTTACATGTATACCCTTTCCATCTTCTCTGATAGCCTTCATGGGAATCTCATCTTATATTTCATAGAGAAAACAGAAATCATGAAATTAGACCTATTCTGTCATAAATAATTCTAACATATTGCACATTTGAAGAGAATAGAATGGTTTCTCTACTCTACTGAAAGTAAACAAACAAAAAACAGTGAGAAATGCAGCTGATATTTTGTGTTTCTATAATGGTTATCAAATTAATACATTTCTAACCATGGTCAAGGCAGGGAAATGTTTAAATTGGACTGTACTTTCACTATCCCCCTCCTGAAGATCCAGTCCTCTTTCTTCTCAGTACCCCAAAGGGAATGAGACCTGTATACTACCTCACTAAGATCCCCTGGCCACTGATACTCATGGACGATGTTGGCAGGAGTCTCAGGCCAAGGGAGTCTAAAAATCACCACATACTTTGTGCTTGGTCTGTGTCTGTCTGTGGCTATCTCTCAGGAGGCTGATTTTTGACATTTCTTTCACCTATTTCTCAGGCCAAGTGATGCTAATATGACCCATTCTCACTAGTGCTAGAGAAGTATGGCATGTGCTGATGGCATCCTTGCTCTTTCCCTCAACTCAGCTAACATCCCCTTTATTATATTTCACCTATTAGAGCAGCACAAGTCCCTTGTTTCCCGTGTTAGTGGTCTCATTAATTCCAGGCCTATCCCCTTTCAAGAGTTCTTCCATAAAAACTCTGGTCTATCTGTTTATTTATGGGTTTTCCCGTCATAATTATTCTATTTGCCCCTCAAATGGTGTTTTAAAATTGCATTTTAGTCTGGGTTGCTGGACAAAATAAACCCTGAAGAATTCTCTTATCTGTTATATGGGTAAACATTCCCAGTAGCAAAGATTAAAAGAGATATCATGAAAGCCTGGTGGCACAGGCCTGCAATCTCAGCTATTTGGGAGACTGAGGTAAACAGCAACAACAACAAAAAATCCATCAGACCAGTCTCAGCTACAGCTTGGGTGGAAAAGTGCTCGCCTATTGTTCTGAAAGCTCTATGTTCAATGTCAGTGAGGGGGGCAGGGGAGAAGAGGGTGAGGAAGAGGGAGAGGGAAAGGAGAAGAGATCAAACCTGGTGTATGCCCAGTACTAGTAAAGCCATCTAGTTTACCTCGAAAAATTCTCAAACACCCTCCCAATTTACCTACATCTCTGTCAGTTTAGAATCTCCTACTCCTTTGATTTGTTCAGTGTCTTTGTGTCTATTGTTCCTAAAGGTATTGTGACTTTTGTGTCTTCATTTTTTCTGATATGCATAGAATGAGTACAGTCATAGTTACTTGATTCATGACAGAGTTTCTTCATTTGATAAACCCATGAACTACTTTCAGCAACCTATTTATTTGAAATATTACAGTAAGTACCTATAAGCATGCCACTTTAAGTTGTTGATGCAATCTAGATCTACAGATTCTCTCATCTGCCCTTCCTCCATCTATATGACATAAGCCACATATATGCCCTTGATTCTATTTGTCTATATTTGTTAAGAAATAAGTATATCACTTTTGATCATTTGTTACTAATATTCAAAATCAATTTATCATAATTTGTTACTAGTGACCATTGTCTCATGTTCCACCTAATGTGTAATTTGCTCATTCACTGTCCTTTAATGGAATCTAGATCTATGTACAGACAGAATCTAGCTTCAGGCTTGTTATGGTGACAAATTAATGTTACTGACATTTTGATATTGAATTAATGAGTGACAGATCAGGAAGTGCAGAATCTGTAAGGAAGGGTGAAGGTGAAATGCTTGAAGAGACAATGAAAGCCCATGTGGATGCTGTTTAAAGGACTGGGAGGGACTGGAAATGGGACCAAATGGCCAGAGGAGGGTAAGTATGTGGCACAATCTTAGGAAGGACCTGTCACTATACAGTTTACATAAATGGCTCCATGAACCTCAATGTGGCTGTGAATAGTTTCTCCTGCACTTTGTAATGTAAAATCCCCGTGATGCCTGTTGAAGAGCCCTGTCATTGTGCCCTTCAAGGAGTGAAGCAGGGAAGTTTAATATTGAGATTTTATAGCAGCAAGAATACTGAAGGAAACATTTTGCATACCAATTGTTGTATCAGTTGATCTGTTAGCACATTTTAGATGCAAAGATAATTAGCCACTGCAACTTCCAGGGAATTCTAACACTTTATTTTAGCACTTGTGAAAACAAAACTACATTCAAAACAGTTTTTAGGACCCCAGAAATGGGAAGCGTCTAGAGACAATATGTTCTGCAAACTATCAAAATAGTTCTTGTATGCATCTCCACAAACCAATGGCCAGGCAACCAGTATTATTTTGAATATTGTTATTTTTTGTTTTTTTCATACTGTAATATATTATTAAATAGTAATATATAGATATATAAAATTAGAGCACTATTTTGCATCTCAGTCCCATCACAAAATTACCAGGACCTATAATAAAACCCATACATATTTCTTGAGTGTTATGTAAAGTTTTAAACAAGAAGGGTAAAATACGAAACTCAATTTTATTCTAACATGGAATTGTTTGGCCTGATGTGTGCCTTTCTATGAAAGAGCATTCAGGCAGTCATGAGAGGGATTAACACGCATGGAAAGAAGAGCAGCTGCTTGCTTTGCCACTGGCTTCCCAAAGAGCTATTGGTGACTTAATGATAAAACCCAAGTGACCTTTGTTTCATAACCAGTGATTTCCCCAAAGACTGAGGCTAGGGGAAGAGTTAAATCTCAAGCTTAGTTGCTATGGAAGTTCAATAGATCTGGGGCTAGATTAGATTATTCAATGAGATGTGACTCTTTTAACTTTCATTAAAGTGGTTTGCCCACAGTGACCTCAAGAGAACAATGAGGATAACAATGGTTCACCACTGAAACTTTTCTAGACATAGAAATATTAGGAGCTAATGTGGTAATTGGCATATTTGCTGTCATTTGAATTACTGAAATTGTAATTATTTATTTATTAATGGTTAAGTTATAAAAATTAATTCATTGACCTCTTTCTTCATATACATATACTTAGAATGTCAATTCCTATACTCTTGAGTATCTGTCTTGGGCAATTTTAGTGTTTTAGAAGACTTGATTCTAGCAATTTTCTGATTTCAAGTCCTGAAAAAATCAACTGAAAAATTCAAAAGAGATAAAGTGGAGGATGAAACTGTAAGGCATGATAGCAGAACTAAACTCAACCAGGGACCAAAGACTTTCCTAATATCTCTCTCCTGACCTGAGTAGACTCATCCTGACACTCACTGGCAGAGTCACCTCTGCCTTCAGAACCTTCAGAAGCAGAAGGCTGGGGCAAGGAGGCAAGCTTTCATTCCCCAGTTCATAAATGAGTTAAATGACTTCTCCCTGAGGACAGGAGTAGGGACATGGGAAAGAGAATGGAAACAACTGTGATTGCTTCTAGAAATATGGAAATAGAGGTGGTAGGACCAGAAAGGCTTTCCCATTAAGGACAAAAAATGGGAAGTATGTTTAGACAGGGAAATAAATCTGTTTCAAGTTTAACTTCTCCAGGAGTAACCCTCAGTCCCAATAATGAAGATGCCCCTTATGTCCAAATTATTTACCTTTATCACACTTGTACATGTCCATAAACTAAATGTAACTTTAAATATATAGTTGTTTTTTTTTACAAAACTTGACTAATGGTATGATATTTTATTCAATATGTTATTTTAACATTTTATAAATATTGATACAAATCAATGTAGGTCATGAATATTAAAATCACATAGTATTTTATTATATGGCTAAACCATATGCCCATTGATCCTGGCATATGGGAGTTTTCCCAAGTGTTGTGATCAGTGTTCTTAATGTAGTAATTATTTCTACTCATGTGTGAGAGACTGTCATGAGATTTTATCTCATTCTAGAAGAGAGCTGTTGTCCCTTCTAGAATATATTACTATCTGCAGAGTTGCTTTCCACTGCAGTGATACCAGTTGATCATCCCTCCTGGAGGTGAGTTCCCATTCCCTGAGTTTTTCACTACAGGATTAGACAACCTCACTTCCCTCTTTTAAGCATCATTAAACAGAGAGATCTGCTTTATAGACAGGTTAGTTTCAATCTGGAAGAAGAGAGAGATAACTGAGTATTTGAGTGACCTATTCCCAGTTACTCACAGAGATGGACCTACCTGCCTTTGCTTTCCTAATGCTAGGATTAAAGAAATGAGCTACTATAACTAACTAGTGCCCTCCTCCATATTTACTAATCTGATAAAGCACTTCTTTGATGTAATGATTAATTTGTTAATTTGCCTGGGCTAATAGGTCCCCAGAAAGCATAATTTCTGGGGAGGCTTGTGAGAGAACTTCTTGGAAGATGTTAGAATTTGAATTGATAGAATGACTAAAAATGTCTCCCTTACTTATGTGTGTGTGTAACAAGTACGGTTTTTCCACCTGGCACCGCCTGCTCTTGTCCTGCCGCCGCGCCAGCCCCAAATAATGCACAGCGGCTCTGTATTTGATATTATGCCATTGGCCAGGTACTAGTTTCTTATCGGCTAGCTCTGCCTTAGTTATTAACCCATTTGTGTTAATCTATGTATGTCCACGTGTTCTTCTTACCGGGAGCTGGCTGCCGCATACTGCTCTCTCCAGACTCTCCATCTTGACTCCTCCTTCCTACTTCCTATTTCCTCCTTGTCTCCTAGTCCCTCCTATCTTCCTTTCCTATTGGCCAACAGTGCTTTATTATTAGCCAGTATGAGAAACATATACAGAATGACATCTCCCATCATGTGTGGGTGTTCTAGAGTCCTGGGGGAATTAATCTGCCTTATTCAACTGAAGCAAAATCGCCCCATGTTCTTAAACAGAAGTGCCTGCATCACAGGTTCCTTTGGCTTTCAGTTCAGAAACCAGCTAAATTGCTTCATGAAATTTCCTGAGTCTCCAGGGTGCACATATCATACAGTTGGATCTCTTGGCCTTCTTAACCACATGAGTCAATTTCCATAATATATTTCTTTTTTTATGTATGTTCTTTTGGCTATGTTCTTCTGGAGATGCCTGAGTAAGACACCCAGAGGATGTGAATTAAGAGAGAGGCCTTGGAATAAAACATATCCTCTCTCCTATTCCTATAGGTATCTTCTGCCTGTTGGTCTTTATCTTTCTGCAGGACTATTCTTGGTCATATTTATATCACCTACTGCCTTTATCTTATTCTCAACATAGAGCATATTGAAGCTCTCCTCTTGTCCTCCCTCAATCAAGCATTCACTTTTTCCCCATTTCAGTTGTTGTGTAATGTTCTGGTAACTCTATCTGCTCTATTATACAGTTCATTAACTTTCTCTTCTACAATAACCCATACACAGAATTTTAATCACAGTGGCAGGTGTTGTCTTGAGGCTATTTATAGACAGGGTAAAGTATCAGTTGTCAACCATCACAGTGGTGATTAGTTTCAACATGTGAGCTCTAGGTAGATACACAAATATCCAGCTTATAGGAATATATTGTCTTCTGATTTTATAAAAAACAAATGGCATGATCTTGTTCCTGTTTGCAGCCCAAGAGACAAACATGGGAAGGGGTGATAATTGTTTGCCTTCATAGTTCAGAAAGAGGAGTGTATTCTTCATTTCCAACCTTTCTAGGACTCCATCTTCATCTTTTATCTTTCCAGGTGATTCTTGCTCGTTCACAATTGAAATCACTATTCACAATTTACTCTCTTGCCCTGTGAGTACCTGCTCCTCATTCTAAAATGTGATCTTGTTAGCCACAGTCAGTACTCTTTGGGTAATTAATTACACTCACAGGTGTTTTTCACCTATACATATGTTCTTGCATCTGCCAATAAATGGCATCTACTGTTAGAGACTGTAATTTACATCCTTTGTCCTCAAATTATGCCATGGTAACTTGCATAGTGAAAGTGCTTATTGCATGTTTATTAGTCAAATAAATGTAAGGAACAGACCAGAATCAAAATCAGAAATTCATCCTTTTAAAGGGGACTTGTGTTGGATAATGTAAAAAGTTGGTAGTCATAACATGTTAGAATGAATGCAGTTTAGGATAGTAAAAACAAGTGCTTTGAAATACACCAATCTTGGTTTAAATCTATATTTTGTACTGACAAACTCTATCAAAGCAAATTGTTAACCTTTCTGAATTTGAGCTTTCTTCTCTATAAAGTGATATTGATAGAGACAACTGAGAGCTGTCCTACATTAATGAAAATGTTAACATTTGTAGCAAGCCCAGAACAAGTAATTTCTGGGGAGTGGTTCAAATTTTGTTTTTGCAACTTCTATCCTAATCACTTTTATACATTCCCCACAGAAACTTGAAAAAATATATGTACTACTCAGAGATTTCAATCAAAAATCTGATATTTTAGTATAACACTTCAACTCAAAGAACCATAGCGCTAGTGAAACAATATATATTGCACAGTCTGTATCCTATATTTGGTTTTAATTTTAGAAAATTATATCATAATAAAATATATATTACCCCAAATTACTAATTGTTGTTCAGAATAGGCTATTTTGTGCTTTCTGAGAAACAAATTGTTTGCTGAATGACATAACTGCCTTTACTACTTCTCTAAATATATATATAAATGCTTGAAGAACAGTGGCAACAACAGACATAGTGATATGGAAGGGGAAATCTCATGGTTCTCATCCTGAGATAAAGATTTATATGCCACTAAAAACAGCAGAGAAAGGGAGAAATTAATTTTTCCAAGAGATGAACCACTTAATTGGTTATCAAATACAAAGCAGTCTTATCTGAAGTTATATGCACACAAACAACAAAAATGGACTCAACGTAATATATATATATATATATATATATATATATATATATATATATATATATAGTTTAAGGGAAAAGGGGGGAACAGGGAAGTGATGTAATTATATTTTACCTAAGTGTTAAAAAAAATGGAGAGAAAAGCAATGATGCCAAACCTAGTTGACATATAATAATTCCTAATTGTTTTATATTCAATGACAAGAGGAAAAACATTGACCTCAAAAATTAAGAACAAATGTATTATCCAGTAGTCAGTGTCTAAAAGTAATAATTAAGACTCATACTCCTTGTCTCTTCCTGAATGCTACATTTACTAGTGCTACTTTTGAGTTAGTCGTTTGCATTTAGCTCCACTGGATTTTCACGGAGACTGGTGTTTCAAACGTGTTCTCAACACTTTATTGCTTAAGATCATCCAGGGTTTTGACTTTACCTTTAAGGAAAGGCATCTTTTCACAATGCGTCTTTTCTGTGGCAGACAGTTCTATCCAAACCAGTGACATGATGTATTTTTTTTTTCATATAAACACAGATGATGCTAGTCTTAAGCAAGCATACTCTCATATAGCTAATTGATCTTTGCAGGCATGTGTATGGTCTACAGAGCAGTAGCAAAACTAACTCTCTGGTCCCATCAAAATTACTTAAGGAGAAACTTTGTAAGCTGGTCCCCTCACCTCAATCTAGGTTTGAGTCAGTACTCCAAATAACTTCGATATCCTATATGGTCCAAACCATTACTCTACTCAATAATGAAGTCCATTTTCACTACGAACATAATTCCTACCTTTTTCAACACCAATATGCTCAGACCTTTCTTCCAGTCTTGTGTATTTTACTTTGTCAGTGGTTGGTCTGGGAGAGAACTACTTCTTTCTTCCTGCAACAATTGAGATGGAATGGAAGCTGGGAAATTACAGTTCAATAGGGATGATGAGAGATGCGGAAACCTCAGCTTGCTTGGTAAATAGGCTAAAGCCCCTGGATAAGTAACATCATCTTGGGATTTATGCCACAGCTAGCCAGGTGTGAAAGGTTGGCATTTCAACAGAAACCACACAAGCTACTGTGGCTTAGTAAGGAATTGCCAGGTTAAAGCTACTCAGCTCATAACTAATTCTGTAGAATGCAATCATCAAGATGTGATAACTAATTTTAATATCTAATTCCCAGTTCTTTACAGTTATGCCAAGCATACATGTGGTGGGAACTGAGGCAAGGCAGACAGTAAATTTGTAATGGTGTTAAGGGAATGGAGAACTAGGCCAATCTGGTGAGTGGATATAATGTGAATGGGGTGAATGGGTTGACAGAAGCCTTTGAGCAAAGGAACAAATCAACTGACATACAGAGAGATAGATAATTGAAAGCCAGTAATATAGGCACATTGCCATCATATAAACATTATGAACACTTTCAGAATTTATATAAAATCACAGTATTCATTTATAATGAAAGCAGAGAGGTGATGGAGTACGAATGCTTTTGTTTTAAGTTGGAAAATTTTCTGTCTCCTTGTGCATCTTGTATCAGCTCAACTTGTAGGGGTAACAAATATATCCAACAAACAGAATAGATGTTGATAGGTGGTTACAAATTTAGACTTCAGATACTTTATCCACATGGATATGCCTTCTATAATTCCTACCAAGACCCAGAGCCTTTAGATGAAAGTTTCATCAAGACAAAAATACACTTCTTCGTGTTTAGTGAAAAGAAAGACTTTTGTTTCCAGGTGTCAGCAATGAGAATTATGCATAAATGACACCTCAGCATCTCTTGGTTGACTTCTTAGCTGTGTGACATAAAGTTCCAGCCTGAACATTTTTATGTAATGGGTCGCAGAAGTAGTCCAAAAGGGCTTTCAGGACCTCAACTTAATTATGCATCCCAAACGGTAGTTGTGATGCTAGGATCAGTAGTCCAGTTGAGGTAATTTATATACCATGACCCATTTTCTAGCTTCTGGGGAGTTAAATAAATGGCGCAGTTTTGCTGCCCTGACACTTCTTTATGCAACCTAGTCAGTATTTTCATGGGAGGTGGGGAAAACTTTGCCTAAGCTTCCCTTCTGCAATGTAGCTCAGAGAAATAGATCGCCTCACAAAGTAAAAATTACCACGACAAACAGCTTCCTTTACTATCTTTACTGGAGGCTACATACAGGCAGGGAAATCAGATGAGAGATAGGAGAGCTACAGCTGCCAAGCACTGTGGTAATCAGTAACTGTTTTTATATGTTAATCTCTTCAGGCCATCACCTTGAGTCTAAAACATAATTGTCCCTTTGGTGCTGTTTTCAATCTTGGTCAGAAAGGACGTATTGTGGTGGGTAGTGGTTGATACCATTCAAAGTACTAAGACTAAAGAACTCTGTCTGCTTGACCATAGATTGGACATCGATATCACCCACTGCCCCCTCAATGGGACTCCGAGAAAAACACAGAATAGGAGGCAAAAAGAAGACAAGAGCTGGAGCACAGGAAGAGTGAGTGCTGTGGAGTGCTATAATCTGGACATGACATGGCGTCTGCATACTTCAACACACAGTCGATATGGTTTCCTACACAAGATCAAGTCAGTTAAACATTTCAGTATCCATGGGCTGTAGCCCCACTCCTAGCTAAGGAGCTGTTGGCAATGATGGGTGTTAGATAAGGAGAATCATAATTTTTGGTCACTGATAATAGTGACTGGTAGGATGTCCTGCCTCAATGTATGTTTCCATACTCGTGTGACCATTGCTAGTATTAATTTGACTCAGTGGACTGGAAAAAGAAAAACAAGAAAGAAACAAGTGCTATGCTATGTTTTACCATTGATGAAAACTGGACCTCAAATGGGTGAAGTAGAAAGTTCAGGTAACACAATTTCCTGTGTCAAAACTACCAGCAGCTGGTCACAGTATATTGTGACCACTTTGGTGATTGAGTACAGACGTACACTTTTATTTAATAAAATATGAATGTGAGGGCCTGGGGTGATGCTCACTGATTGAGAGTGTGTACTTCTGCAGAGGATCCATGTTGGTTCTCAGCATCAGTGCTGGGTGGTCCACAAATGTCTGTAACTCTAGCTCCAAAGGATCTGACTATTTCTTCTAGTACTCATGGGCTCCTGCTCATGTGCACATGCCTGTAATACATGTCTAGTTAAAAGGAAAGTAAAATCTAATAGATACAAATAAAAGATGAAAATCAAAATTAAACCTCAGAATATCATAGGAAATGGGAAATTGTAAGTCTCATTCCAGGCATTACCACTTTATACGCATGCCAGATAAAGACATTCTTTTAGTAGCAAAGTGAGCATGCTTCTATGCTGTTTCACTTTTCTCTCCTTTATTGCACAGTTAGTTATTCACTAGATATTCATCCTTTAGACTTCTCATAGCCCTAGCTCTATTTTATGACCATTTTACAATTATCTGGAGTATACTCAACAGTGCTGCAGGAAAAATACTGTTTCCTTTTTAGTTCATTCAAAACCAAGTTCTGAAAAAATGGACCTCCCTCCCTTATGTCATCTCTGATTTTCAATTGAATTAATTTTCTTAGAACTCAAAATGCTCAGTGTCTTTTGTGATAGTGGAATATGTCCATTAAAATATATGCAACTATGGATGCCAATGGATTGAGGTAATAAAGAGGGTTGAAAAACCTAGGCCAACTATCAAGGATATTAGTCCTTTAATAAACAATGTAATCACCTGTGTCCTGGTTAACGATGAATATTCAATGGGTTGGAAATAATAGCTCTAGAATCTGAGCTTCTGAATAACAGTAATCAAGTTTGATGTGTGTGGCTGGTCCATACTTTGTTTTATATTGACTTGCACCCTTGAAGAGCCTGAATATTTTCCCGAGTACTATCTGTTTGCACAGACCCAATACTTTGAGAGAAGGAGGGTCATGTGATGCCTTGATATGCACAAACTACATTAAGCATTGGAAGTTTGTTTGTTTGTTTGTTTGTTTGTTTGTTTATTTATTTATAGCTCAAGGTCTACACCCCTACTTGAGAAGTGAAGATTCCCAGTATGGAATTAGAGGAACCACTGTATATGGGTAATGAGATAAGAGCTTATAGATCTTTGGGGAAGAGGACAGTGTTGTTGATAATTGAGCTATGACATTCCTTAGGCAGTGTACAGGCCAGTGACACACTAAATGGGAGAATATGGGGTTGATTAAAAAGCTTAAAGTCACTTTATGCTAAACACTTCCATGGGAACTGAGCCTAATTCTATCACCAGATGGACAAATAATTTCAAATTTGGATAGAGATCCCCAAAACTTAACAAGTTTCCACTTAGTATTTGGGGAAGTCAGGATTAATATGTACCATGATGGTTTCAGTTAACAACACAATAACTAAACAAATATTCTCAGAAGTGTTTTCCTTTGAAAATAGCTTTTGGCAGAAATAGAGATTCATACAAGCCTTGGAATACAGGTTATCAGTTTCACTTAATATTTTAGACAATTTTTTTTAGTCCTGGTTAACAGAAACTTTGTCACTAAAGACTGGCTTTGTGCCCTTTCTGCTCCCCAAGGAGGGTGAGGCCTTTCATGGGGACTCTTCAAAGTCTGTCACATCATTTGGGGCAGGGCCTAGGCCCTTCCCCATGTGTCTAGGCTGAGAAAGCATCCCTGTATGTGGGGTGGGCTCCCAAAGTCCATTCATATACTAGGGATACATAATGATCCATTGCTAGAGGCCCCATAGACTGCCCAGTCCTCCTAACTAACACCCACATTCAGGGGGGCTGAGTCAGTCCTATACTATCAAACAGGGATGCATGAGCTTCCCCTTATTCCGGTCAGCTGATTCTGTGGGTTTCTCCAGCCTGATATATATATATATATATATATATATATATATATATATCAACCTTGTTTCAAATTTAAATTAAAAAAAAGAAAAAAGATAAAAGGAATAAGAAAAGTGAGACCCTGTAGAGAATTAATTGAATACAATATTTAAGGTAGTGCCTGTCCTATTGTAACCTTTAGTTTACCAGAGTTAAGATTTTGGGATCAGCAGTAATAATATGGGGAAACTTAGGCAGTTTGTAAATTCATACATAGTGTGGGGAAAAAACAAAAAACAAAACACAGTGCTAGACCACTCCTTCCTTGTCTTGTCCAATTCTGTCTACCAGACTGGATTTCGATGGATAGAATACATTTTCTTCCTTGACTAGCTGAGAACGGTCCTTGTCCTTCCACATACACTAGTGGAGTCCTCAGTCTATCTTGGAAGAGATTCACCTACCCCAGGCAGCCAAAAGCTGGTGACATAATGAAAATGAGATGAGGATTCATAGATAGTCCTTGGCTGTTCTAGCCTCAATATCAAATTAAGGGAAGAAATCTTCAAAAGCTTCTATCCTTGTTTGCCCCTTGACTAGATGAAGGACCCAAAGCCTGAATTTCCCAAAGGAACTGTTAACTCCTGGAACTTCATGTTAGTAGTGAACTGTTCTCATAAACAACTAAGCCATAGGATGAGTTCATGTGGCAAGGATGAGATAAAACGTGATAAAATCCCAAGTGCTAACATTCATGGGATGTGAGTGTGACTCTACACTGTAGTGAGCCTCAGTGAGAGGACATGTATGGAGTATGCTCTAATGGCAGAGCAGATTCAAATTTGTGGTTGAAGAAAAGTTATGAAAAACAGTGATGGTTGGGTTACAAGCCAAGCAACAGATATTGTTTTTAAGGACAGGGTCAGGGATTTTGGTTCTCATGAGGATTGTACTGCAAAGAGAGAAAGCAGCACATCCAATAGCCCTGGGGTAGGAAGGAACATGATGCATTTAGGGCACAGGAGGGTCACTAAAGTTAGAATGTAATGAGGTGCAGGCCATGCAGTCATCAGATAAAGATGGAATCATCTTGCCAGGATTTATGCAGACTTAGATGAACGTTTTCTTGCAATCTAAATTTTAAATTGGAAAGTTTTGAAAATCTACTTGGATATCCCTCAAAGATGATGCAGAGACTTGCTGACCTGTTCCACCATGTGTGAAAGTATTTCATAAAGCCAAACGCATTACTGAAATGCCAACTATAGGTAACTATTACCCCTCCCCCAAAAAGTCTTAGTTCTCAGAGAGACAGTAAAATAAAGGAGTAGATGGTACATTTTCAAAAAGTACCCAAAATAATGGAAAATACTTGAAATAATTTACAAAGCTAGATATTTGGCTCTTAATTGTGTAGATGTTTAAATCGTGTTACAGGCACTTTCAGGAGGAAGCATTTGCTTGCTAGCATTTTCTGTGTCAGTAGAGGAAGTTCCTTGGGGAAACAGATGCCAGAAACTGTCATTTGCTGAATTCCTTTTGGTTTTCATGTGTCTGTAATTCATCATGTGATTTTGGATGAATGGTTTAAAATCCTTCTAAGCATTTCTGTTAGAAAGTAAGAGATGACAGTAGCTGGTTGCTTCTTGGCTCTTCCACTCAAACAGCTTGCATTGGTTGTCCATAAAAGTGTTACATATGAACACGTGAGGGAGAATCATGTGTATTTATATGCCCTTTTCATATTTGTTTCTTATGAATTGAGGGTCACAATTATATAATCACAACTCTCTTCACAACATGCCATTTGATGTGTCATTCATGTGATATTTTGTTTTCTTTTCACAGACAAATTGTACTTGATCATGAGGCCCTTTGATTTTTAATCTTCTAGGAAACAGTTAACTGATAACTCTGCATATTACATCTTCACATGTTCTAGAATATTCTATATATGAAATGAACTCATTGTCATTCTCTAGGTTTGCCATCAAAGGTGTCCTTAAAAATATGTTCAGTCTACTTAATTACAAGTTCCTTCCCTACCTCTTAAAGGGGCTGCTCCTGAAGAAACACAAGTGCTGGCTATCCAACTGCATTATTTACCTTATGACATCATATATTTGAAACATCATTGGACCCAGCAATTACTGAAATTGACTGAAATTGACATGGGTAAATATGAATAGGTAGAGATGGAGCACTCAATTTCTGCCCCAAGCAGCTGTAGTTCATGTAAGAAACAAGGCACTTTTGTAAATAATACACAGTAAATCCAAGAGAAGAACTACATCATCACAGGAAATAAAGTTCCCAGCAAGATAATATAGTGGGGCAGGAGTCTAAAACTCCTTTCTGTCTTGCAATAGACTATCTGTTACACCTACAGGGTAAAACAAGTAATATGAAATTGAAGTTATCTGAGAGGGATACAACTATCAGTTCAAGTAGAAAAACATAGAGGCTTTGGATTCACACATAACCAGGTTACTTCAACCACTTTGTAGTCCTGATAATTATAGGTGGTTGCATAACTTCTACATCTTTAAAATAAAGATCATAGACACTTGCCAAAGAACTATTAAATTTTACCAAGGAGTGGCTATTGTAAAGCCAATAGTATAATGAGTACTGAATGAATATCATATTAAAAAGAACATGATGCTGTTAGAATTTTTAAATGGTCAGAAGGTTCATTCCTATCTGCAGTCCAGTTGCAGCAGTATACATGAGTCAATACATACAATTAATAAATATTAAGCAATATTTAAGTTGTTATTCTGTATAGGGAAATCAAAACCTTAGTTGTACAGAAAAATCTCTTTTTGAAATTATATTTATTTATTATGTACATGTGTGTTGGTGCACATGTGTCCAGAAGACAGTTTACAGGAATCTCTTTAAATCATCTAGGCCCTGGAAGCTGTACTCAGGCCATTAGAATTCAGTGAAAGTACCTTTACCCGCAGAGACATCTCTCCAACCAAAAGACAGAAACATCCTTTAGGAGATGCACTAGTAAATTATGAAATGATTAAAGCTATTGACTCCATAAAAGTTTTCTCCTGCTGATTGGAGAAGCAGTCAACTCTTCTTTGATGCCTAGCACCTTTACATATTAACAATTCTTTTCTCCAGCGAATACCTCCTCAGATATGGAGTGGGAAGTGTGTATAAAAAATTAGAACCAGCAAGGTAACTCAGAAAGGTGCTTGCTGTCAAGCTTGAAAACCTGACTTAAATTCTTGAGATCACATTGTTCAAGGAGAGAACCAATACAATTGTCCTATGTACATACACACACACACACACACACACACACACACACACACACAGACAGACAGACAGACACACACACACACACACACAAATACACACACTCACACCCTAAGTAAAGGAATAAATGAAACATAATAATCTTTAAAAAAATTGTAACACATTGTGATTCAATTTTACCAAAAATAAAATCACATTTTAAAAGTCCTCAGTGCTAAAACTGAAATGGGAGTATGTGCTATATGTAGTTACTGATTATTGAGTGTATAAGTTACAGTTGTCAAGAGATAAGCCAGGCATAGTGGGACTCAGAAATCAGGAAAATAGTTAAGTATGAGGTCAACCTAGAAAATGCATACTTTCCCTGTACCTTAACATCCGCCTATATTCATCTACAGCTAAAGTGGAACTTATTTTGAGATATTTGTTGATAGCAGATAATAAACTGTCAATATGACAGGGCAATTAAAACCCACATAAGCCAGTTGAGACATAATTAACATATAACATCCAGCTAATGAATATGCATATTTATTATGCTTCTGTCTTTAGTGGCTGAGTTCCTAGTTAAAGAAAAAACAATTTTTCACACAGTGCATATTTCCAAAGGCAGACATCCAAGCAGTATCTGGGACTTCTGGTTTATAGCTCATAGTTAACATAATTATACAGGTAAGACCAAAAATCTGTACTATACAGTAATGAAACTCTCATCACTGTTTTTAAAAGTCTTCATGTTTGTAGAAATGAAAATTCTATTTTCAAATGTCATATAAGAGTATCATGTGTTTATCCCAAATCTAATTTCATGAAGGATAAGAATCAGAATCCATCTATAAGGAGTGTGCAGAAATATTTATGACTGTACACAGATGGTCCTTAGCCTGATAGTTATAACAAAAAGAAAAAATAATGTCTACCATTTACCCATTTCCAAGGCACTGTATTCTCTGCTCTGGGAACAATCTGACAAGCAGATGTCATCTAAAAGGAAAAGAATCTGGGAATAGGAAATGAAGCTAATGAGTATCTCCCAAATTGTGCAACTGATGGGCTGTGGGTATGAGCAATCTCCTGAGGGCTACACCTCCTAAGTTTCCCTCCTACAAACTATTTTACTCATAACAAAATAAATATTTTATTTAGAAAAAAACACATCTCACATATTTGTCATGTGTCACGTTACTTTTCTCTGTGTCTATTTAAATTAAAACTTCACTATTTTTATTTTTATAAATTTTATTTAGATTAGGAACAATCTTATTTTAAAATCAATCCCAGTTCCCTCTCCTTCCTATCCCCCTATGCCTCCCACAAATCCCCCCCAATCCCATCCTCCATCTACTCCCCAGGGAGGATGAAGCCTTCGATAAGGGATAATCAAAATCTGTCACATCATTTGGGGCAGGGCCCAGGCCCTCCCCCATGTATCTAGGCTAAGGGAGTATCCCTCCTTGGGGAATGGGCTCCCAAAGTCCATTGATGCACTAGGGATACATCCTGGTTCCACTGCCAGAGGTCCCATAGACTGCTGGGTCCTTCTAGCTGACACCCACACTCAGGGTGCCTGGTTTGGTCCTATGCTGGTTTCCCAGCTGTCAGACTGGGGTCCATGAGTTCCCACTTGCTCAGGTCAGCTGTTTCTATGGGTTTTCCCAGCGTGGTCCTGACCCCTTTGTTCACCACTCCTCCCTCTCTGAAACTGGATTCCAGGAGTTTAGCTCAGTGTTTAGCTGTGGATCTATGCTTCTGCTTCCATCAGCTACTGGATGGCATTTAAGGTAGTCCTCATTCTCATTATAGGGGAAGGGCATTTAAGGTAGCCTCTCCACTATTGCTTAGATTCCTAGTTGGGGTCATCCTTGTGAATATCAGTATAATTCCCTATTGCCAGATTTCTCTTTATACATATAATGGCTCCCTCTGTACTCACTCATATAGCGATATTAGACATAGAACAAAGGTTTACCAGACTACGATCCACACCTCCAGAGAAGCAAGGAATCAAGGAGGATCATAAGAGAGACATACACAGTTCCCAGGCAAAAGGGAATGGGACAAGATGTCCTGAACAAATTGAGAGCATGGAGAGAGGTGGGGGGGGAGTGAGGGAGGAGAATGGGGAGGGTAGAAAAAGATGGGAGAAGAGGAGGGGAAAGGAAAATATGAGGGATCAGGAAGATTGATTCGGGAGATTAAAAAAGGAGAGCAAGAAGAGACTTTTATATGTTTTAATGACAAATTAAAGCTACCTTTTTGTATCACTGTGTCATAAGGATTTTTATCTTAGATTATATCTGTGTCAACTAAATGGTTCAGTTCAACAAATTTCTATATTGGCCTGTTGAAGTTCCAGTTATTCCAATCTCCTGATATGCAATATTGGGTTATGGGGAAATAGTAAGAGATAATACTTAAATTACCAGGAGAAAGCTACTACTGTACATTTTTGTCAATAACTCAAAGTTTAATGTTTTGAACAGCACAGCCCAAGTGCACATCTGGTGTTTCATGCATTGAACTGCACTTCCCAATCAGAGTTCCCACAATTACATTTGGGGAGTTGCAGGAAGACCTCTATTCTGAGTTCATGTTCAAGGGCAATGGACAGATGGCAATCTCCTTTCTGCACCTGTGCCTTTCAATAAGTAGTAGTTGGTTTTAAATTAAATTTGTTTTTTTTTTTTCAGTTCTGGAGGGAGCACTGCAATGATGATGGATTCTAAGGGGTCCTCCTCCAGGATTTTGGTACCTGAGAACAAGTGTGTCCACTAGTGACATGGCACCACAGGCAATAACACAAATTGATGTTTTGCATGCAAAAGGAAAGCTAAGATTGCTCTCTTCTTCGTGCTAAGCCATCAATTCACTTTCCACCTATTGTGTCAGATGCTTGATATTTAAAGAGGAGGTTCCAGTATTATGAACCTGCCAGCCTGGTCCCAGAGCCCCATCAGCCCCAAATAATACACAGAGACACTGTATTATATAAATGGTTCAATAAAACCAGGTTTCATCCATATGACTGGAGAGTCCATGTTTTAGAAAGCATGGAGTAACAACCTGGAGAACAAAAGATAGCAAATGACAAGCACTCTCTCGGATGGTGGCAGTATCTTGAGTCCCCCATGTTCTTTTTATTAACCACCTCCAGGTTGACTGACACTTTAGACACTTATGCCTTTGGCAGCACAAAATTATGCATCTTTATGAAGCACTGGTATCTAGAAGCAATGGAACATATCTGGAAAATGAATGACATTTCCTTGGGATTCTTTCAAACAGTGAAGGGTCTGTTTACAGGGACAACATTACCCCTTTCCAGAAATTCTAAAAGTACCTGAGCTATGGTGAAAAAGTACCCTCAGTCCAAATTTAAATACTTTTTTTTTTAATTTCAAGAAATTCTGTGCAAATACTCTTTTGTGCTAGACTGAAAAAAATAGTCTTCTGATTTTATCTCCTAATCCCAGGGACCTTTAATACATCACTGAGTATATGTAATATGGCAAAAGGACTCCCTGGGTATGACTAATTGAAAATCTTCAAGGTGGAAAGATTTTCCTAGATTACATTATTGCTGGGCTCAAAATCTAACTGTCTATCCTTATCAAAGAGACCTCAGAATGTAAAAGGAGATTTAAAAAAAAAAAAAAATCAATGTAGAGAGAGCGGCAGAAACAATGCATACAATAGAAGTGCATGCTCTCTCAAATCCTCTAGAAATACCAAGCCCTAGTCATTGATGTCCATACCAGACTCTGACCTTCAAAACTGTAAAAAGTTGATTTTGTGCTGTTTCAGGCCATCACATTTGTGGTAGTTTGTTACTGCAGCAGTAGAAAGCCCTTCTGTTATAAATTGTAGGCGGCATTTTATGAAACCCGATAACTCCTTTTGTACCTTTGCTCCACTGGTCCACAGCCAAGAACACCATGCAATTATTTTTATCTATTAAAGACTGTAAGCCATGAGGCTACCCTGTACTGAGCTGTGAGTTTAGCCCACAAGTAGATTTACAACAGAGACAATGTGCTGCCTGCCTGCGTGAGAGTAATTGTGGTGTGACAAGGATGGCAGACTTCAAATAAGCTAGCAATAATGGTAAAACATCAAGGGTAACTGTTGGGATAGCCCACAGGAGCTACACAATGCTATGGGAACACCCACATCTAAGCAGCTGTGTTAAAAGTATAAAACAAATAGTAATTTTAAGGTGGAAAAAGATTATTTTAGAATTAATTTATAATGATGGAATAGCCTGAATATTTAATATTTAAATTCAACTGTATAGATTTCTGCCAGAAAGTTTTTCAGTACATTATAGAAGCCATAATTCTCATTAAAGAAATGAATTATGAAAGTGTAACTAATTCCCTCTATTTAAGCCAGCCTTATGATGTCTGGGATAGTGATTTTAAAAATAGCAACCACACCACACTTTTGAATATGATTTGTTTCTGAAGGTTTTCCTGCACTATTACTTTTCCTCAGTGCATTCTTGCAAACTGTGCATTAAGCAACCTTCGTGTTGACAGTTGTCAGCAGTGTCTTCCTGAAGCACCTAGGATGCTCCCTCGGGCCCATTCTCAAACAAATACTAAAAACAAAATAAAATCCCATGCTCCCAGCCCTTACTGGATGCTGTGTGTCTGATGTGTGGGGTGCTTGTCGCCTCTCTTAGTTCTGCGGGCTGTATTTGTATTTTCACATCACAAGAATATTCGATTGATGACTGGCATAGTACTTGTGGTCCATAAGTTTGCATAGTAGGAATAAAAGGAGTACTGTGAAACATGTATGTCTTGATAGAAGTTGTAAGGATATATGGAGAAAGCCTTTAAAGACAATTTACATGCATGCCTGACTTGCTTGTCAAATAGGACCTGCACAGCCTCTGCTTTGGAGCAAGACTAGAACACTTCCAGTCTAGGTCTAGCTCTCCACTGTAGCTCTTAGTCAAGCTCTTGTCTCCTTATTCCCATTTTATGTTCCTAAAATGTGTTGGAGGGAAAGCTTTTTGAGATCTGCTACAAATTTTCTGGAAGTCCATAGAAATTTTATGTATTAGACTTGCCTCAGAAATGCTTTAAGGATGTGGTGTGTGGAAACAATATCAAAGAATTCTTAGTTTCTGGGATTTAAGGACCCATGGAACTAAAGGACATGATTTCCTGAGTTCGGGCTCACATTCAAATAGTATATTCATTATACTGAGTTAACTAACAGCTAGACTCAAGGATGGTGCCTTACAACTTCTCCACTGCCTTTAACTCGCCACATCTCACCTGCTTCTCATCTGTGCTAGTATTCTGAGAGTTAAGGACATTTACCTACACTTGCTTATACAGGAGAACTTCTGAGTTCTTACGAATGTTCAGGAAAGTGCTGGGCCTGTCTAGTAATCTATATGATCTAGAACTGTCATGGAGTCACGGGTATGAGGCTTCAGAATTTTCACATCATCGCTCCTCAGATGTGTCCCAGAAATCTGAACCAAACCTTCTCCTTATTGTCCCGGAACCACGTTGAAAGAACAGCAGCACCCGGTATGCCCTGAGGAGCTCAGATTCTGACAGTTGCCATCTGGAGCCAGCTACCTAATTGCACCCTCTTCCTGATTTCATAATTGGTACACATTTTGGAGAACAGTGTCACAAGAGCTATGGTTGAGGACTGTGACAAAGCTGAAAAATGGGAAGTGCAAAACTTGTATCAAGCTAATGTTTCAGAACACTTCACAATGCCATATTGTTCACTAACTTGTTTGAAAAATAATTTTGAATTGTTTAACATTCTGTACAAAACATTAAAAAGAAATCTCTAATTATTAGGGTTTTTTTTTAAACTTCATTGTTCATTTTGCAATGGCAAGTGCTGTAATCACTAGGAAACCCCAGAAAGTTCGACTTTGTTCAGTAACTGAATGTGAAGTCACAACAATCAGGGAATTTTAGGATCTTGAATGTACATAGACATTTTCCTTGTCTCTTAGCAAGTTTTATACCCTATTGTGTGACATGCAAATTATAGACTGAGCTACTTCCCGTGGCACTGGGATATCTGCAGATACCAAGTACTGTGGATAACAAGTACTGCAGATAACAATGACTGGGGATAACACATGCTGAGGATAACAATGACTAGGAATAACATGTGCTGAGGATAACATTACTGTGTATAACAAACACTCCAGATAACAAGCATCATGGATAACAAGTAGTGCAGAACTGGAGATCACACTAGTGCAGATAACAAATTAACTTTTTCTTGTGCTTTTCTTCTTTTATTTTCTTGAATATATATATATATATATATATATATATATATATATATATATATATATAATCATTGTCAGATAGCTTGGCTGAAAAGAAACTTTACTAGTAATCACAACCACTGATAAGCACTGTCATAATGGTACCAACTGTCACACCAAGTGTGCAATGTGAGGGAGGGGGAAAGACTATTAAGATGTTTCTTAGATGTACATTAAAGTTCTAAATCAATTACAAAGGGCAAGCTCCAGCCAGCCAAACCCTGAGAAGGAAGGAAGGAACACCACCATCACAAAGACGATACCTCCAACCATTGGACAGGACTTAGAAGCCACCTAGCTCATCATCACACCTGGAGCTTTTTCAGTCACTCTTCCATGTTTGTCTGTCTGTTGGCCAATCCCTTCCCCTAGACCTTTGAAATCCTTCTGGTCTATTATGAGATAAATGTCTCCTTATTGATACTATTTCATGCATTCTTTGAAATATTATTATTTGTATCCATATACAACATATCTCTGGCTCACATGTAATCACCCTGTTGTATGTAAAACCACAGTCTAGCAGAGTGTTGGTTTCCTCCTTAAGCATTTGAGAATAAGTAGAGTCCTTCCTGCCCCTGCCACCGTTCAGTGTGCACATCAGCAACCATGACCCCTGAATGTCATGACACAATCAGCAGGAGCTATGAGCTGAATTCTTGTGTCCTCCTAAACTCAGTGTTGAAATCTAATCACCATTATGATATCAGAGAGCAGGGCTATTTGAAGTTAATTAAAGCATTTCTCATGAAGCTACCTTATGACAGTAGACCCTGAGCAGGGTGTGGAAGTGTGTGCCTGCAACCTCAACATTTAGGAGGCTGAAGCAGAAACAACGTTCAAGGCCACCTCTTATACCATATGAGATTAAAAAGTACCAACTATCAAGAAAGAAATGGGCTCACATGAGACACAGTTCTGACAGCATCTTGGCTACAGAGAAAATGGCTACAACCATTAAAAAATAAATGCTGTTCTTGCTGTTCTTTGTAGAACTGTGAAATTCTGGGCAATGAAAGGAGTCAAGTTAAATATTTTATACTCTTCTAAATAGAGATGTGTGGGTCTAGACAAGTCCTGGCATGCCAATTTACCCACTAGCAATGTGTGGCTTCCCCTCTCTATCCCCAACTACTGTAGTAGATGGTACTTCCTGCCAGCCTGGTCCCACAGCCAGGTCAGCCCCAAATAAACACATGGATATTATATTAATTATGAAACTGTGGGCCAATGGCTTGGGCTTCTCATTGCCTAGCTCTGTCTTAATTATTAACCCATAACTGCTGATCTTTGTATTTCTACATGGTATTATCTTACTGGAGAATGTCTGACTCATGTCCTCTCTTGCCCAGGCTCACATGATGACTCCTCTCTGCCTGTACCTCCCAGAATTCTCTTTGTCTGGTAGCCCTACCTATCCTTCCTGCCTGGCCACTAGCCACACAGTGTTTTATTCATCAACCAATAAGAGAAACATAAACATAATAACATCTCTTATCAAACTACAGCCACTAAGATTAAGATTGACTTCGGCAAGTAGAACTGTAGTTACCTAAAGGTGTTCATGTTATGATCGACTAAAACTATGGGTATGTTACCTAACATGGTCAGAGAGATTCTGCAGATGTGATGAGGTTAAAAAAAAAAAACCCAACAACAACAAAAATAAAACTTTGAGATTCAACCACCCTGGTTTTTCAAATGGCTTGATCAATCTCAGGAGTCCTTAAAGGTGGGGAGGGGAGCAGAACTGTGTGCTAGTTATGTGCTAGTTATGAAGGTGGGAAGAGAAGGCTGCTACCCAAGAAATGCAGCAAATCCTAGAAGCAAGAGAATGGCCCCAAGTTTGAAGACAGCTAGAATATGAAGACCTCATTCCTACAAGAATAAGGATCGATATTCTGCCAATAATCTGGGTGACAAGAAAATGACTTCCCTAGAGTCTTCAGATAGGAGAGTAGCCTGCTGATAACCTGAACTTGGCCTGTCAAGAACCAGATTTGCCTGGCTTCCAAACTGTACAATTGTAAATTATCTGATACTTTAGGTATAAAGTTCTGGTTGTGTGTGTGTTTGGGAGAGGGTGGTGAGTGTGTGCATGAGACACTCACTTTGGTCATCTCCCCGTCATCCTTCACTTCAGTTTTAGTCTTAAGATAGGTTTTTCACATAACCTGGAGCTCACAGATTCAGTGAGATGAGGTGGCTCCTGAGCTCCCAAGATGTTTCCATTTCTGCCTTCCCTGCAGTAGAAAGGTACTTTGAAGCCAGCATGCTTGGATTTTTATGTGGGTACTAGGGGCTGGAATTCAGTCCTTCCATTTGTATGCTAGTACTTTGCTGCCTGGGCTGTCAATGGCAGTGATAGAAAACTAACGCATTGGTTTGAAACATCTAGATGAGAAAAGCGAGTAGCACAAAAAGCAGGTAAAATCAGTATCCTTGTGTCCTGGTAGAGTTTGCACACAAATGCCTCACTCTCGACTGTTAAAGCCTAGACTCCTGTAGAATGAGCCAAAAATAAGTGCATTGTTAATGAATATAGTTACAAGGATATTCTTCATTGCAGTACTCTAGAAACATGTTCCAAATATATATTAATATAGAGAGATATAGACACATGACATAGATATAAGTAGATACAGATATAGATAGGCATAAGCTTCTTTTATTTTATCCTATCCCTGTGTTTTTATTGGACTCTGATCCTTAGAAGCAAGTCCCTTTGTTCCTTTCAATGAAGAAAGTAAAACCAGAGGGAAGCATATACATTTCTCTGGAGGCTCTATACTGTTTACTCCATGCTATATACCAGTTGACAATATGAAAACTATTTTATTTTTCTTCTTAGGAACTGGAAAGATGGCTCAGTGGTTTAAAATATTTGCTTCTATTGCAAAGGACTCAGGGTAAATTAGAGCACCCATACTGTATGGCTCACAGCTCCCTGTAAATCTAGTTTCAGGGAGTCTACTGTCATCTTCTGGCCGCCACGGGTACCTGCATGCATGTGGTACACATCAGCTCACGTACATGCAAACACATAGAAATATTTTAATTTACATTTTCATGTTGGAATAATTGTGCTTTCATATACATCCATGAAAAGTAAAGAGATAGAAGCCAGGTATCTTTTATCTAGTTTACCTTACAATAATATACTATAAAATTATAGTATAATAAACATTACAATATGGTATCATATTGATGTCAATAAAGTGAAAACTATACAATATGTCATTCAAATCCACTTCTCTTTCTCTCTGCTCTTCTTTAGTCTTATTAGCCATTAATGTGGCACCTATTTCAGATTTTGATGTTATTATATATAGCATGCTACATGTTACACAGCATGCATAACAGACATGCTACATAATACGATCATATAGAATATAACCATCTTTTTTATTTGGTTTCCTATAGGAACACCTAGCTTCCTTTGTAAATTAACAGCCCATTTCTTTGTTTTGCTAAATATTATTTCAGGAATATCAGTTTGTTTAGTCAATAAGCCTATGAAGAATACTTGTGCTATTTCTAGCTTTGTAATAAAACTGCTTGCAAACATTTGTGTGTGAAGTTTGTATGAACCTAAAGGTTATTTTCTCTAACAAACACACAGAGACACAACTGTTAGGCCATGCTGTTCCAGAACATCTAGTGTTTTAAGCCCTTCCAAATTGCTTCAGAGTGATTTCCACACCCTACTTTCCTACCAGTTAACAGATGAGTGATGATAGACTCTTTTAATCAATAGTTGGCATATTACTCTTTTAAATATCAATCATTCTGATTGGTATAAGGTGAGATACAGTGGTTTCCATTTGTATTTTTCTAATGGATAATAATGTTGATCTTTTATTGGGAGTTTATTTTCATATAAGCCTTCTTTCCTAGAATAACTACTCGTGTCCCTATTCATTTTCTAGTTAGAAAAGGAATTTGTCTGCATTTGAATTTTAAGAAGTTTTTTTTAAAAAATATATCCAGTTTTACTCTTTCACCAAATACCTTGTCTGCAAATATAGTCTCCAAGCTAACAACTTATTTTCAAGTCCTTTCAACTGGGTGTTTCTCAGATCAAATAATACAATGAATTAAACAAATTTTCCTTTTCTGTATTGTGATTTTAGTGTCAAAATTAAGGCTTTTCCTTGGTCCTAGATCTCAAAGATTTCTGCTCATGTTTTACAATAAATGCTTTGGCTTTGCTTCTGACATTTAATTGAAGTCTATGATCTACAATAAGATGTGTTCTATATAGTGACAGTCATCTTTTTTTGTAACATATGAGTGTCCAAATGTTGCATCATTATTTGAAGAGGAGGCAGGAAGAGGATCACACCCATCTTTCTTCAATTGAGTTGTTATACAACTTTGCAAAAAGAAAAAGGGGGCATGGGACATATTTGTGTTGTATATGTTCTTTTTCACTGGTTTTGAGTCTATCCCTCCATCTACTACATGCTTGGAATTACTCTAATGTGGTATCTTTATTGTTGTAAACAGATTTCAATTTCTTTTTAATTTTCTAACAGTTTTTGGCTTTTCTAGTCCCCTTCTATTTCCATGTACATTTAATAATACTCTTGTTGATAACTGTAAAATGGTCTTGCTGATAGGAAATATGTCAAGCCTAGTATGAGTTTGAAGAGGTCTGATGAATTTTCAATTCCTGGCACAGCGGGTGTCTGTATCTCTTCGAGTCTCTGATTTCTTCCATTACAGTCTCGTCACTTTCAGGCACAAGTCCTGTGCAATGTTTTATTAGACACTGGGCTGAGTGTTTCTTTGTTTAGTAACTTCAAATGACATTTTAACTTCAGTGTTATTTTGAGTATGTAAGAATAGTATCTTACAATTTGATCTTGTATACTGAGGCTTTGTAAGTAGTTTTGATTCCTAGGTTTGTTTGTTTGCTTGCTTGCTTTTTAAATCAGCAATATATTTTTCACTGGACTTGGTGTCACATGCCTATAATCCTGGCAATCAAGAGGCTGAGGCAGGTTGGACACAAGTTGTCAGGATATCAAGAACTTCACACCAAGATGAGATACATACATATGTATGTACACACATACATACACACTTGAAATTTAATTCATTAAAATCTTTTCTGAGGATTGTCTAAGCAGACAATTATGTGTGTTGTGAAATCAGAGCTGATTTAGCTCTTCTTGGCTAAATGGCTTGCTTTTATCTCCCTTTCTTATCTACTGCATTTGCCAGCATTTTCAGCACCTTATTGATTGAGCGGAGACAGGACAGATAATTATGCCTTTTTTCCAGTTTTAGGGAGAAGCATGCAGGTTTTCAATACTGTGTGATGTAAGGTATGGGCTTCTGGTAGGTGCTTTTTATTAAAACAATTCCTATCATATTCCTACTTTTCTGAGAGTTTTTGTCAGATGTGAGCATTGGATTTTGTCTTTTTTTTTTTTTTTCTTTCTTTCTTTTTTTGCTTTAACTAATAGGATCACATTTTTTTTCTTTTGACCTGATAATATAATAAACTGTAGTGATCAATGTGATTTTTAAATTTAGAACTAGCCTCACACCCTTATAATAACTCCTACTGTAGGGAAAAAGAGCAGAGTTAAGATCGTACTGCTCTTGCAAAGGACCCAAGTTCAGTTCCCAGTGCTCATGTCAGGTGGCTCATGGCTCAGAACTGCCCATTATTCCAGCTCCAGGGGACCAGATGCCCTCTTCTGACCTCCATAAACCTGTGCACATCACACACACACACACACACACACACACACAAAATAAAATATATACTTTATTAATTATTGTGTTTGTTTATAACTTATGTTGAATTTCACTTGTTACTGTTTTGCAAGGGTTGTGTGTCGGAATTGTTAGGCTGCACCAATTGTTAGCCTGTTTATCTTTCCCTGATTTAGGTTTCTAGATACCCCAGTCTCACAAAATAAATTAGGATTCACTCTTCATGTGTCACCTAGAAGAGACTGTTCTAGGTCAGTGTTAATTTATCTTTAAATATTTGGAAGAATTCTTTGATGAAATCATCAGGGACTGGAGACTTCAGTTTTTGAGAGGTCTTTCGCTAATTAAAAATTCAATTTTCTTAATAGATTTGGGGCTCCTCTGATCAAATGTGTCTATGTTGCACCAGTTCAGTTTACATAACATATCCATTTCCTGCAAGAACCTTAGCAAACTATCATACTGAGGACAGTCTAGAGACACGGACCTGTATTGTTTTGCACTTCGGAAGACTAGAAGTGCAAAACAAAGACGTCAAGAGGGCCATGTTCCCTGAGACACACATAGAGAAGCCTCACTCCTTGACCTTTTCCAGCTATTGCCCAACACTCTTCTTTCGGGTCACAGTGTAACTCCAGCCTCCACTTTCTTTGTCACAGGAGAGTCTCTGGAGTCTCTTAGGATCACCTCCACTCTTGCATGCCTGTGTACAAACCACGCTGTCTCCCTTGCAAAGTTGGGACCCGAGGCTCCTTTCTGGCCTTGCTGACATCTCTGTGGCTATGTCTCCAGTGATTTACATTAAGGCTGTTACATGAGCTCATTACTTCTGAATTATGTCTCCTGTAAATTGCCACCAAGATCCTCCCAACATCAAGGTAGCACGGGTTGTTATGGGCTGAGGGAGCTAAAACCTCCACACCGACTTTGCCCTCGCCGCACCTGTAAGTGTGGTTGGAGTTGTGGCTGGTCAGGAGGACCCACTGATGGTGCCTGTTTGTGATCAGCTTCACGGATGCTGTGCTGAGAGTGGGCAAGGGGAAGCACATACTGCTTCTTCCTGGAGGGGATGATACTCCTGGAGCACACTAGTCATACCAGCACTATATGGCTTGGGAATGACTCGAACCTTTCTAGCCCACGTTATTGAAATCTGGGCTTTCCCCCTAGCCTCTTACTCTGTAATTCAGACTGAGAGTTTCTCCTCTAACACTCTGCCAACATGAAGCAGGTATCTGCACATTTTCTGCCTGGCTAGGTGTCTTTGTCATATGGCTAGAGACCCCTACAACATTCCTTGCATGTTCAGGCTCCTAGTTGGTCTCCATGATTCTGCCAGATGTTTTGCTATATACAATTCATAATGTGGAGAGTCCTGGTTATACTTGCAAGAGGCAAGGGGGGGTATATTTATTCCATCTTCCCATTCCTGGAAGTCCCAGGGCTTTCCTTTTTAGTTTGCTTTTCAATTAAAAAAGAAAGGGCAGAATGCCCTATGCTCTCATCTTAACAGACAGTTGCTACCACCAGTGTCTTGATGCCTTTCTTCTTTAAAAGTAAAGGCTGTTTATGCTCAAAGAGATGCTGAGCAGACAAATGGAGCATCCTTGAAGCTTGCATTCAGGCTCTGAAAGATGCCTCATAAGGACGACCACTGTTGAGAGTTTTGAGACCTTCTGCTCATAGGGTCTAGCAGGTGGGAGATGGCAAATCTCATTTAAGGAAAATGAGTTACATGAAGACAGGTGAGACAAACAGGACAGGTTGCTTAAAAGCGAAAGAACTAGATGTGTAGGCACAAGTGACCAGGCATGCACCACATCTCCTGTTTTGAGGTAGAGGACGAATCATACAGGGGCTTCCAGGGGAAGCGTGCACCACCAGTGGGAGGAACAGCAGGGAACTGAAATCGCCAGAAGTGAGTCTGTGAATGCAGCCAACTGGGTGAACAACTTCAGGGATCACACCAGGTGTTCACCAGAGAAAGCGAGGGGCGGGGACTGGACTAAGCGGGAGGGGAGCCAGCGGGGAGGCTCAGTGATCAGTCTGAGATAGGAGACCTAGGAAGGAGGCGGGAACTAGGCTGGAGGCTTGTGTCCACCCAGAAGTCTCTAAGATCTGAGCGGACCACAGGAGGCGCCACCGGGACCTCTCTGCAGCTCTCGGTGGCCAGGGAGGAGCGAGCCTCAGTCTGCGGCCGGTCTCCGCCACCACGGCACCCGCCTGAGCATCTCTGTCCCCGCGCGGGGCGCTCAGGCTTCCTAGCCTTCGCCTGAGCTGTCAGCTTTTCTGTACCCGCAATCAGCCATGGATGTTAACTCCCAGCTTCCTGTGCAAAGGTAAGAAAGAATCATTTCCCTTTATGCCAAATGCTATGTCCCTCAAACTCTGCTGGGCACTGGAGATCACAGGCAAAGTTGCTTTCGATCGTTTGCTCTACTAGGTATATCCATGAAGAAGTTGGATACCTGCACTGCGAGCCCTGGGATCAGCCCTAGGGGACCTTGGTCCTTGTTAGATAGCCAACTGGGATACTGGCTGGGTGGGGCCGCTGTGCTGGAGCTGCTCTAGGTAGAGGACAGCCAGGTGCCTGCCTCTACAGTTCAGGGATTTAGGTCTCCCCTGCCCGGGGAGATATCTGGGAAACCGAACTTTCAGGTATGTGTTGCCTGGAACAATTTCGCGCCTTGGCGTGGAATGGTTTCCAAGGTGGAGAACAGAGACCAGAGGGATCAAGACCAAAGTCAAATTCCCCTGATCTTGATTTGGAATAGTGCTTGGGGCTTTGGAATGAGGTACAATGCAGTGTACTGTTGCGTGGAGACCTCTTTGGTCTCTCACTGAAACCTAATCTGAGTCCACCTGTAAACCTGGACAGAGACCTTCATCCTCCTCAGTCCCTTAGCATCTCTGAAGTGTTCAACAATTCCACCCTAGTCCCTGAGTCTGCTCCGCAGACAGGTAAGTGCAGCCACCTGAGAGACACAGTTAACATATTTTGTTGTTTGGTCTCCTGTCTCCCTTCCCTCTGTTCCGGTTCTTTCTGCTCTCCGCCCGACCCAGCCAGAGAATTCAAGAATATATAATCTTTGTTCTCCTCCCGGTAAACCTCTGGGTCGAACTGGGGCTGTACCTCTGTGGTGGTTCCCCAACTGAGGAGGTAGTTTTGACCCTTTGTGCTCTGCCCAGCATGGAGCTTAGCACATTCACAGTTCACACCTAGAGCTCCTGAGCTCCTGGCACTGTTGAATGCAACAGCTTGGGATGTCATGCTGACATCCATCACAGCCCCACTTTTCACCTCCCAGGGCTCAGTGCTGATCTTATAGGCTCTTACTTCCTGTCCCCAGCCCCACCCCCAACCAAGCCAACATTGAAATAAACACTGAGCTAGGAGTCTGGGATTGCATTGGAACGTAGCAAGACCCAATACTCAAAGGCTAAGGCTCACTCACACCTCACACCGAGTAGCCAAGACAAGACAGGGTGGCTGAAATAGGGTTGAGCTTACAGGAGGTTAGATATTGCCTTTCAAGAGTTCAGAGTCTGCCATCTACAGCCTCGAGTGTTTATGCTGTATGATAGAATCCGTCTTCCCAGTTTCACAGCCATCACTCTCCTCTGTGGACTTAACAAGTGAGGTTTCTACACAGTGCTGGGGGCAGCTCTTAAATGAGGCTCTAACTCTGGTTCAAACAGGAATAAATGACCACTGAATCTATTCTGACATAGTGTCTGAAAAAGCAAGTGAGTACGATGGGAAGACTTTAAAAGCTTTAAAAAAAAATCACTGTTGATTTTAGGTAAAAGTATAACACATTTTAAAAGTGGAATCTACTAGAGGGTTACTGTTTACTGCCTGGAGAAATGGTCCTTGGAATTGACATCTTGAGGGCTAAGCATACAGCTCTAGCCTTGCTTGCGTGAGGCCCTCAGTTCAGTCTCAGTTTCTCTACCCCATTCTCCACAAATTGAAATGGTGAACTAAGTGGTCCCAGCATTCCAAAAGAGGTCCTTTCCATAACAAAACCCATACTTTAAACCATGGCAATAATGTAGAAAATACATTAATACATTATTGCCATGGTGTATTTCTAATATTTTAGAAAATGTTCCAGGATTAAAAGGAAATTAAGTCATGGTTGAACCACAGTCATGGCAGACTGAAATGGTGGATTTAAAGATTAAGTTAGTTGAAGCCCCACATCTGAATCTCATTAACATGTCTCCAGAAATAAACCTTTCAAATATTATCACTTACCAAGAAACACTTTTCCTCTAAGTCAGTCTAACACCCTTATCTATTGTAGCATCCTTTTTCTTTCCTGTATTTTAGTGTAAGAATCACAATTCCTCTCCCATCAGATTTCATAAGAGGCCATCAGAATTTACTTTGTGTGTGTGTGCGTGTGTGTGTGTGCTTGTGTCTGTGTGTATGTCTGTGTGTGTGTGGAAACAGGACTGGAATTTGAACTGATATGTGAATGTCCTGTACTAATCACAGAACTAGTTTACAAAAGCTGAAATTTTGAAGAACTGATGATTGGACATGAGTGGTTTTTTTTTTTTTTTGAGAAAATGACAAAATGATCAAGTTATTATTACTGGTCAAGCATGTACTGTACAAATATGAAACGTTCTTGGTACTTAATAAAGTTAAACTAGTCATTAAATACCAGTGTTTCTTTAAAGCAAGATAGTATAATTTAGACATCTATTCAACAATGCACAAAGAAAGCAACTTGGTTTGGGAACACAGTGAGTTAATTGTAGGATTCTTGCTGCTATTGGCAGTTTTTACTTTCTTGGTGTTTTCAGTTAAAACAGCATATAAATGGGACAGTAATCAAGCAATACTCTGTGATGACTGATCTCAAAATGGAATTTGAATAATAATTTGGTAACTTGAAAACATGGAGTTTTAACACAGAAAATGTTGATAGTTCTGTGAGTTATACTATATTAACCTTGTATTTGCAAAGGTTTCAAATTTATTTTGACTATGAAGCTTTTGATTTTCAGATATGTAAATAAGTTGTATGAAGTACATTATAGACTTTTAAAAGTCACTGCATTTAGAAGCCAGACAATGTCTCCAAGAAGGAAATCAAGCAGTAGGGAAATCAAATATCCTCCCATTACATAAATTATTCATGTTCTTTTCTATCTTGTAGTTTGGTAAAAATAAAATGTTTTTAAAAACAAAGGTTTTTATTTTGGTTTGGATATTTTTTACATCTAAAAGCGTTGGGAGCATTTCTTCCCTTACCTGTTTTATGAAGTGTATTTGATTTGCTAAGTCGCATACTTAGGTGTTTAGAAAAAAGAATTGCTGTTCTCTTCCACGTGTTTCCTATACTATAGCTTTTCTTTTCAGATGTAAGTTGATATTGTTTACATGAGTAACTGTATGCACAATCATGTTCAGATATTATCAGGTGTCATCCCATATATTAAATTATTTGATCAGCACATCCTTGGGAGTTAATTATAACAGATATTACTTCTACTTCACAGCCAAAAACAAAAACAAAAACAAACAAAAAAGCCTGAAGCAAAAGGAAATTAAATAAAGCAAATATTGGATTTAGAAGGCCACATAAATAACACCCAGGATACCCCAGAGTTCTTCTGATTTCACATCAAGTTTTGAGTTTGTTTTGTTTGGTTCTTATATTGGCTATGAACTCACGCTTTTAGATAGGAGAGAAAGAAATGCTGGCGCAACTTTAATTGTAGCATAGTTCTCAGACACGTGGGGGCAGCCTAAATGCAAGATGCTCCTTCAAGCAGTGAGCCTTGGAGATATCTAAACACAAACAAACAAAAAATACTAGAAATGAAGCGTTTTTCATCTGCACCATATCAAAGATAGAATCTGAAGTTGAAGAAAGAGATAATCTGCTTCATAAACATTTGCATTTTTATATTTTATAGAATTATTCTTTTTGCTTTGTTGGGCTTCCTTTTTTTCTATTTTCATCATACACCTTTTATATAGGCATTTGGAGAAAAAAAAATAAGTTTGTTTTGAAAAAAAAGTGGATTATTGATTTCATCATTTTATTTTACCCAGCCTTTAATTTAATTTGGCAACACATCACTCATATTGTTAGTACATAGGAGAAAAGCAATTGTTTTTCATAGATCAAACAACTCTAAACTGTGAATGTTGTAGGTTTTCAGATTCATAAAGCAAAAGAAATGTAGGTGCATCGCTTCATTTCTATGTCATCTTGACAAATAAGACTGAGGAAGCACTGGCCTCAACCCCCAGCGTGGAGAGGGAGGAGTAAGGGTCACACGCAGCTCTGAGTGTTGGGTGATGTTTTTTCATGGAATGTGTCACTCTTTCACCAACCCAGCACTGAGCCACTTCTTATCCCCCAGTTCACAAAAGCCAGGATGATTCCACTCCAGAAGTAACTTCCTATAGATAGACAACTTGGACTTAGGGATCTAGACAAATGTACATGACTTGGGATGCTGACCGCTTCTGTGAAATAGGCACATGGTGAAGAAACAGAAATTCTCAAAGTAATTTCTAACCAAAAACCTTTATAAATACTCTTGAAATGTACCACTAACATTTCACAGCACCGGACTGGCAACTTTTATGGGCACCTGGCCTCCATCTCTGTGGTTTCCTTGGTAAAAATGTGTATATATCAGTTGTAAATAATCACCCAGTAAGTCAATGTGTAATGTTTTCAGAACTTCTTGTCAAGTAGTACTCAGCTGAATGCCCTTGAACTGTCTGTGGGAGAGTTTTCTCCACATAGAATATTAGAGGAGAAAGAAGAAATGATGGTGCATTTAATATTGGAATGTTCATGTCCTTATCAGTGTCTACTTAAGGTACTTATTCTGACATATGCAGGAGGTATACTGGTCATCTAGGTCTCTTTTGTTTCTAACTTTCTACAACGTCATACCTTTTATTATTGCTGCAACTGTCAATTATGTACTGTAAGAATGAATGTGTGACTCCCTTGACCCTCAAACCAACACAAAACAAACAAACAAAACAAAACAAAAACAAACAAACAAAAAACAAATCAAGGCAAGTGAAAGAACTGGTCATAGTTCTATAAGAAAACTGAGTTTGGAAAAGTGTTGGTTACTCTTTATGAATCCCCCACAGGTGAAGAGAAACACCAAGTTTACAAAGTTTACAGAAAGTGCGCTAAAAGGTTACTCCTTGGTAGAGAAGGTAGCCCAGTATCTAAGAACACAGTCCTACCATCCATCGGGTTTCAGTTTCCTACTTGGAAGCAAGATTTTATGAACTCTAACTATTTTCATCACCACACTAAATAGTAACAGCACTTGACTTGTCCCATGAGTTGAAATAGCCTTGTGTATGAAGACTGGTAACACTGAGTGACTTTTTAGTGGTTATTTGGTCATCATACTTAAAAAACAATTAGAAAAAACTAAGTGTGGTTGTTTTGCCTTCTTTAATTGATATTAATAAGATACTCAATTTTTTCGTGCTTATGTTTGGTACTCTACATCTTCATATTTAAAGTTAGTTATTGGGGATGGGTTTTTAGGTCCTGCCTTTTAAAACATTGCCTAATATCTTTTTTTTAGCATAACTAGTTAACTCTTGTCCATTATTGTTGTACTTGGAGCTAGGTTGAAATCTGCCACCAAGCAGCTATTTTCTATTTGTATAAGCTGTCCTCTTTTTTAAATTTACTTTTTTCTCTTGGCTGTTTTATTTGAGGTTAATTGGGAAATGTTTATAATTCCATGCTAGCTCCTCTGCTGATTTACTATTTATGTTTTACTAAAACAAAAATTGATGCCCCAGAGTTTAGAATATGTATCTTTAATTAATCAGAATCTACTTTCAAATTATAGTGTATTTCTTTACATCCAGTACAAAGCTTTGATTATACATTCAAATTCTCTCCTCTGATATTTTAGCCTTTGGTTGACATATATTTTATTTTTTATAAATGGCATAAACACTGCAACCTTATATTTATATTAAAGCACCATATTTTAGAATAATCAAAAAGTTTGACTCTTTTTCATTCACTTCTGAAACCTTTGATACTTACTTATATAGAATTGAGATTTTTGTCTGTGTTACACAGCTTCTGTTCAAAAGACTTCCTTTAAAATTTCCTGTGGAGAAGGCCAGTCAGCAGTGAATATTCTGTTCTGCTCTTCTAATAAAGCTTATTTCTCCTTAACTTTATGAAAAATAATCTTTTTAAGAAGGGAGCCTGAAATGGATGGAACTAGAAGAAACCACACTGAGTGAGATGTCAGTTAGAGGCCTGGACAATTCAAGGGACCTCTGGATTAGTGTTTATCCCTAGTATAGGAATGGACTTTGGGATCCCATTCCACATGGAGGGATACTCTCTCACCCTAGACACTAGGCCCTGCTCCAAATGACTTGACAGACTTTGAAGACTCCCTATGAAAGGCCTCACCCTCTGGTGGGGAGCAGAAAGGGGATGGGATAGGAGGTTGGTGCCAGGCAGGGGAGGAGGAGAGGGAGAGGGAACTGGGATTGACACGTAAAACAAGCTTGATTCTAATTTAAATTAAAAAAAAAAAAAAAAGAAGAAGAAGGAGGGCTCCTAGGTGGGACCAATCTAGGCCCTCTGGTTATGTGTTATGTGTGACAATTGTATAGCTTTGTCAGTTTGTAAGGCTCCTAACAGTGCGATCAGGACTTGTACCTGGCTTTTGGGAACCTGTTCCCTATGTTGGATAACCTTGCCCAACCTTGATGGAAGGGGAGGAACTTGGTCCTACCTTGACATGCTATGCCTTGCTGTGTTCAAGCCCATAGGAGGCCTGCTCCTTTCTGAATGGAGACAGGGGAGGAGTGGATGGATTGGAAGAGGGGGTAGATGGGAGTTCTGGGGGAGGGTGGAAGGGGAAACCATGGTTGATATGTAAAATAAAGGAAGAATGCTATTGATAAAAGACAAATAAAATTTCAAGTTGGGCAGTGATGACACATGCCTTTAATCCTAGCACTTGGAGGTAGAGGCAAGCAAATCTATGAGTCCCAGAACACCCTGGTTTACACAGAGAAACCCTGACTCAAAAAACAAAAAAAGAGAGAGCTATTTAGAGCAGTTTTGGGGTTAGTGTGTAAAGTGAAGGGTGTACTGGAACATTTTGTTACCTAGTTTGTTCTTGACCCTCCTCCCCCACTCCTCCAACCACCTGTGCTGCTTCTGCTGGCCTACTTCCTCCTTTCCTGGGTCTACACTTGTGGTTCCGTCTCCTATTAAAAACGCCTTCTCTCAAGATCCCCTTTTCTAGATTCACCATCTATACCTCCTTCACATACAAGTATTTGTATGCATAAGTAAATCCGGGAGGCAGACATAAAAGAGAACGTTATTACCCATCTTTCTGAGTGTAGGATATTTCATCATTTCAATTTTTTATTGGGGATAAATAAGGTACAAGTGTTGTTACATTTAGCACATTTTCTTTATCCATTCATCAGGTGGCAAGCATCTAGGCCAGTTCCCACTTCTATACTATGTGAATAGTATATCAATAGCCATAGATGGATCCATGTCTACCCAGAAGCAGAATAGATACGTCATTATGTTAGTCTTAATTTTAGCTTTTTTTATATTTCAGAGACTTCCATGAGGCTTTCCAGTGTGGCTATAGAAGTTTACATTCCTTCCAGCAGTGAACAAGGGTGGATCATTTTCCACATCTATGCCAGCATTTTCTCTATTTATTTTCTCTATGTTAGCCATTCTAACTGAGGTGAGACGAAACCTTGAGATAGTTTTAATCTCCATTTTTGGCAGCTAGTGAGACTGAATATTCCTCAAATATTTACTAGCCATTTGTGTGGGGTTTTTTTTTTTTTTTTTTTTTTTTTTCATTTGAAAACTCTGTTGAATTCATTAGCCCATTCATTGGTTGGAATGTGTGTGCTTGTATTGAAGCTTTGCAGTTTTTACATATTTTAAACATTAAAACCCATCTACTGTATGTGCATCATTATTTTTCTTTAATTGTCTGAATGTAGTATTACATCAAACTCTCCATCCACAAAATTCTTCTTGGTTTCTTTTATACCTCCCATTGTGTTCTTCATGTGATTAACTCTCATTTCCAGAATTATATTTGTCAGTCTCAATTTTCTAACAGAGGCTTTCCTTCATGACTTTAAAGTTTTCCTCTAAATTTCTGACCATTTAATACAGTTTGATAAATTTCTTATTTATATCCTAAGTCAGCGCTCTTACTTCATTTGAGGCTTATCTGAATCCCTTATGTGATGATTCGAACCTTCTTTTTAAGTATGACTCTGAAATCATTTCTGGCATTTCAACTATCTCATTATCCTTGGTTTCTGGTTGAGGAGTTGTAAGATTGATGGGTATCCTAGAACATCATTGCCACATAGTTTCTGTGTTTCTTTGTGGTGTTTTGCACATCTCTTGTCCCTCTTTCCCCTTTCCATTTTTTTTTTTAACATGAGTCTTGGTGAATTGTCTTCACTTTTGATGAATGTTCCTCATTACTATAGAGGTAAACTGAAGTAACAGGTAAAATTATTTAACAGTAATCCAAATATTAATTTGTCACAACAGACACTAGTGTTCAAAGATATGCCACTAGGGTACTAATAGGGGAGAATGTAGTTTTTAGAGCTAAGAGTATCAAAAATTAAATAAATTAGAAGGGCATAGGCATGAAGGAAAAGAGAATAAAATATGAAAGAAAACTATATGGATTACAGGTGTGGAAAATAGCATAGAAGATATTGTAGAGTAGGTATAGAAAAAAGAAAGAAGGAAAGAAGGAAGAGGGAAAGAGAAATAAAGAACAGCCCGAAAACATATTTAGCTAACGATGTATGTTGTAACAAAACAGCTAAAGAAGTAGGAAATATAAATACAAAGAAATGAAATAGAAGGAACTATCACCTCACAATTTCTTCCTAGCTGAGATGATAGGATTCATTCTGTCTTTCTGGGTTGTCTTTTGTTTCACTCTCTACAGATGTGTATGCTGGGGTTGGGGCCTGCCAGGCTTTCAGTGACAGGGCTCCTAGACAGGGAGTGTGAAAGACCTGCCACCTGTGTTTACCTTTGTCACTTGGGAGTCTCTTCACAGCCATACCTCCTCCTCAAGATAGCACCAAATTCAGCAGTGCTCCTCCATGTGACAGGGTTACCTCTCCCAGGCGGAGACTGGTACCTCCAAATCAGCAATGGAAAACATCAGCTTTGGGTTCTTGCTGCCACACACCTGCCCCCTTCTTTATAGCCTGCTTTACTCTGTCTCTGAACTGTGCACCTTATCTTTTGTTGTATGTATCCACCCGATTCAAACTCTTTCCATTCTGCTGTTCTTGTCACACCATTTTTAACTTCCGCAACCCCTATGTTTTATCTCTTCCTATCTTCAAGCTGTTCTTTGTCTTGTTTAGACTTGGATGACGGAATATAATCAGCCAAGGAGTGAGATGACATCTATGCTATACTGCCCTGTTCTCTAAACTTCTTGGATCCATGATTTGGGGTCAGTTATTAACAGAAAAAGTTCAAGAATGATTTCCTCCAATCTATTTCCAACCATGCTCTGTTTCTCACTTTTCCCTCCAACTTCAACCTTTCTTTAGCTAAGTTAACTCAACTGGTTATTGGCAAATGCTGTAATATTTCACTTACCTGGAATTCACATTTGTTTTCATCATACAATTTTCATGTGAGTTTATATACTACCTACTTGGTCCATCATAGCCACTCAAATAATTATTTAATTTTCAACAGTTCAAAAACTTCTGCCCTACCTATTGGATATGGTTCTGTCGGATGTTTTATCCCTTGGAAATGTTTTTGTTTTTGTTATTTTTTTCTATTAGTTTGCACAGATCAGATGCTCTCCACCCAGGTAAGAGGTGGACAGTTAACCAGGAGAAAATAGTTTTAAGTCGCCAATGCTAATGTATCAAAGATGATATATCATGGTAGGGGAGGCACAGGAGAAGCAGTTTGAAATGTTTAGTCACATTGAATCAACAGTCAGGAAGCAGCAAGTGGGCAAGGAGTATGTCCAGGCTCTTAAATCCCAAAGCCTGCCCTCAGCTAGATCCACCTTCTAAAGGTTCTACAACCTTCCAGAAGAGTTCTACCAGCTGAGTACCAACTGGTCAAATCTATGACTCATGGAAGACATTTCACATCCAAACTTTATTCCCTTCATTTTAAATGTACAGAAAATAGCCAACTTATTAAAATAGTTATTTAAGTTTCTTAGATGAGTTATGGTTTCCAGACACTCCAATTAGTCCCAAAGGAAAAAAATGCACTGGTTTTCAAAGCAACTAGTGTTTAAAACAATGCTTACCACAGTTCTGTGGGTCAGAATCCTAGTGTATACAGTCTTGGGAAGGCAGCAACTGTGAGCAAGGCACAGTATTTTCTGGAGGTTGTTCTAAAGGAACTGTGTCCTTCTAACTTCTATAGACTGCTATATTCTTAACTCCATGGCTACCTTCTCCATCTGAAAAGCTAGCAGTTTGTGCATGTGGAGGTCATATCACATCTCTCTGATTCTTGACCTCTGGCTTCTGGCCTTCTTTCCTCTTCTGCCTCCCTCTTATGCTATTAATAATACTGCACCCTAGATAATCCAGCATAATCTTTCTCTATCCAGGTCATCTGATTAATCCCATCTTGAACTTTAATCCTGATTTGCCTTAGAATAATAATGGTCACAGCCTCCAAGGATTAGTCACTAAATGTCTTGGGGGAATCATTCCTGTGCCTGCCATGGACTGTAATCAAACTAAAATTGCTACTTGAGATGCTACCAGAAATTATTTCAGTTTTCTTCTCCTTCTCCCTCCCTTCTTCTTCTATCTTTATTAAATAAAAGTGAAGAGAGGCAACACCATTTGTCCTTGCAGCATCTCAAGTAAGTCATTAAGTATAATAGAGTTGAAACAGCCATCCAATTTTCAGTCTACTCCAATATACAAAGGGTATACATTTCAATGAAGTGCTCTTAATTGCTCTTTAGCTGCTCTTAGTGAAAAGGATTAGCTGCCTTCCTACATATAGGGCAAGATTGTTCTTGATACAAGATAAAACCATGTGGTGGTAGTTTTTGTTCAATTCCTTCATTTCAGGAAAAATAATGACATTAAGCCCTACACTTTACATTTACTAGCCTGGGCCTCAGTTTAAAAAAAAAAAACTGGTTTTGATAAGCCTATCAATTTCAATTTTGATAAGCCTACAATTTCAATAGCTCAACAGGTAGGGAAGACTACTAAAAATCATAAGATACCCAGAACCCCAAGTCAGTTTAAGAGAAGTGACAATCACTAACAGGCCACTTTAAAAAAAATAAAATGTTTTCTTTTTTCCTTTTTCTTTCTTTCCTTTCTTTCCTTTCTTTCTTTCCTTCAAAAATACAAAAAGATATCTGGAAACAAATAATCAAGAGATTGATCATCTTTCACAAAAATAGAAAAAGCAACCACGAGGATTCTTCTGCCAGATGTCAGTTCACATGTTACCACATCCTCAATGTTTATAGCAAGCAAAGGTGTTGACTCTGCCTCCATCTGCAAATGCTCTTGTTGACCTTTCATGTTCATTACACATAGGTACAGTTAGTTGTCTTTGCACTAGCTTCAATTCCATAATAAGAGAGAGGGGAGAAAGAGAAAATGAGGGAGGGGGAAGGAGGAAGAATAGGAAGAAAGAAAGGAGAGAAATGATTTGAGAATGTACAAATTCAGCATTATCTGGCATGTTCCACCAAATTCAGCATTTGTTCCTGGATAGAGGAGGAGGTTCACAAACTTGAAGTGGTAACAGGAAGTAAAGATCACTGTGTCCTAGAGAACAATGCCTTGGAAGAATCTCCAGGTCCCTACCAAACAGTATAAAATGTAGTGAACAGAGCTCAGGTGGAGATAATGAGTGGTCAAACTGTGAAAACAAGTTAGTTGTTCAAACTGTGGCATTGCCTGTAACCTGGGGAGACAGCTCTAGGGTTGAAAGTTTTCAAGTGTCATCACCTGTCAGGGAGGCTTTAAAATGATGTGGCTTTTTTTTTTTTTTTTTGTAAATACGCATCACTCATACTCCTTTTAGTAACCCAATGAAAAACTCACTGGTTCATCTGTTGGAACACTGGTGCCACCACTACCCTGTTTGACATAAGCTCTCTTTCTGGGGTGAGCAGAGGTATGTGTTGCATCTCTCCAGGAAGATTATGACATCATATGGGTCTGTAAGGTAGGGACTGGGTCAGTTAACTACCATACATAACATATGGTGCCCTCACATGAGACAATGTTTCCCTTAACTTTTACCAAAGGTTCAAAAGAACAACATTTTCTTCATGTTCTTAAAATTCTCCATCTCTTCAGTGAGATACTGCCCTCTCAAAGATCTTGTGTGATTCAGAACTGTACTGTAAAAACTTTGTCTACTGTCTATAACTGAATCTTCTCATGTGGCTGCTGATTCCAAGACAGATGCTCCCTGGCATGCAACTGCCTCTGCTCACTTTAAAAGTGGGACACCAAGATCTGTTTCATTTGGAACACAATACTTAGTGACTCAGCTTTTTCAGAAACAAAAAGTTATTCTTTCTTGGGTTTTACTACCTCCTCACAGAATTTCTCAAAGTAGGCCTGGCTTCCCTACCTACCTCTGTGCTCTTACTATCTTGTAACCTTTCAAAGTCAAATTAATATAGCAATATGCATTGCATGTAATTTATACTAACAGTAAATAAATTCATCAAATTCTTCACACTGAATATTGGCAACTTTTAATGGATGCAATAATATAATTTAATAAGAATGGCCAAACCAATAGTCTTGTTCAAATTGAAATAAAGATAAAACTTATGATTTAAGAGTCATGGATAAGGATCTAATCGATTTGATGAATGAGTATAATTTAAATGTAAAAGAAAAAAATTCACAAATTATCACCTGCATCATGAAGTCACCAATATTCTCCCACTTAATATTTTGAATTGTTAATACAGCTGTAAGAGAATAGCAACATGCAAGGCATTTCTTGTTCTGGACTCTACTTGTTTCCCTGGCCTCCTCTGTTAGGTTGAGGATTGACTCAAGATTTATTCATACAGAATGGTCTATGTGAATAGACTACAATTACCATTGACCGAAATTGAAATCTAGTAAGTTCCTAGTAATTTCTAAGCATTTCCTAACTTCTATTGACTTCTTCCTCAAGGCCACCATTTTTCCTGAGTTGTATTCCTGAGGGAATATTAACTAAAACCCTATTAGCTTTTCTCTCTGCAGCACCATACCTGTAATCCAGTTAGCAAGACATTTTAACTGATTGTAAAATCCTTAACACAAAAGCATGGAACCCACTTGGTAAGACTACTCAAACAAATATTGCAATTAGAGCACTTTGAAAATATCTTTTGATGCCATGTGTATGTGTGCTTCAGAGAAAACTTCTCAAGAAGTTCCATCCTTCACTAATGACGAAATGTATGTCACTGGTAAAAATTCAATGACTAACATTCTGAGGCAAAATATCACTGTTTCTTGATTCAGCGAACACAATGTCCCCCCATGCTAGTCATTGATGTGGTACATCCAGCATCATAGTTGGATACACAGGTTGATGACTTTCCTCCTTTGGAAGCTTGCATGGTGCTTTCCAGTACCATAACAGCTAGTCCTCAGAGAGGAGTCATTCAGCTCGGTTCCAGCTCAGGAACCTCTGGGTCCTGTTTCCGAAGCACTTAGTGGTCTTCAGCAATAGGAACTTAACCTTTTACCTTTGAGAGGCAAGCAGAGGACATAGTCTGTAATGTTTTGGGATTCTTTTGGACAGCCCTGACCAACAACTCAAAAGAGAGATCTCATGCCTGGTATTTTTTTTTTAAGATGGTCTTTAGTTCTTGGAAGGTATATTGTCAGCCTAGGTAAGAAAATAATATGATATACATATATGTTTCTACATAGACTGTTTAAAGACTGTCATATAGAGAAATCAGCTGTACCAACACAGCAAAAATACCACAGCATCATAGTCTTCAATTCTGTATGTTGAGAAATGAGGATGGAGAGTCAGAGAGGAAGGCCCTGTAGGTTATTGACTAAGAAAATTGTAACTTGTCTCTCAGAGCAAATACCCTTAACCTTAACATAGGCTTTTTCTTGATGTTGGGCAGCACATCAGGAACTCTAATTTCCTGGAATGATGTCTTTAGAAATTTTTTAAAATTTGTGTTCAGTCTCTGATCTTTTGAGAAATGAATCATTTTGGAAGTCTGTTGGCAGTTTTCAAACTAGAACTGTCTTTCTGAAGGACCATCTCTTTGAAATGTAATGTAATGAAATGTTAACACTACTGAGAGAGAGAGACAGAGACAGAGACAGAGAGAGAGAGAGAACACACAGGGGGGGAATGCTATCTTGTATTTCTGAATCACAATAGGAAAGGAGGAATCTGATATTTGTGGGTGGCTTATGCCAACATGTAAAACTATGCCAACTCATTAAAGTATGAGAAAATGTACTTCCTTCACATAAGGCTCCTGAGCACAGAGCTGACATCTGCTTAGTACTCCTGCTACTGAGAAGCTCTCCTGACTTACATAGTTTAGACCTCATTCTGGTCTCCCTCCCCATTTCAGTGACCTTGCATAGTGTGTCCTTTGTTTGTCTTTCCTCTCGGTTTTTCTTTCATGATTCAGTCTTGTTTTTCTCACACAGGACATAGATGGGTTGAATTTTTACAGGGATAATGAGAATGCAAAGAAGGGCATGAAAGCAAATCATATTTAGAAAAACTGGAAGGTTTTCATAATGGAGTAAGTATTTGGGATAAAGGAGGATTAGACGGTAAATCCAACTTATCTTTGGTTTGAGTCATCTGGGGTTGCTTTTGACAACAAAAAAAGAACAAGAAAAAAAAAAAAAAAAGAACTGAAATTCCTTGGGTGAGGCAGATCTCAGGTGAAAGTAAGTTGAATTTCGGTCGATGTTAACAAATGGATGTGGATGCCAAGCAGCTGTGGTTGGTTCTGAAGCACATGTGAAAGGGGGTGGTTGGAGTGCAACTGTGGTTCTGGGCTGGAAGTATCAGAGAGAAGAGATCCTTTAGCATAAACTGATGCTATCGGGATAGTGCTGCCGCTTTCTCACTCCAAATTCTATTCTTCAGTTTGAATTTTGTAGTTTTCCCCCATCTTATTCTGTAGGTGTTCCTCCTGTCATTCATTGTATGGACTTGGCAAGAAAATTCAGCGGCCTGACTCCGACCTTTCATCTTTCCTTATCTGTACCCTGACACTTCCTTCTCGTTCTACCCACTCTTTGCCACTTTCATCACCTGCACACTAGAAATGGATGTGGTTGGTCTCTAGGCTTTTAACATGGAATAAAATCAGAGATAAGGCTGAAAAGCAAGAAGTGAATTGTAGTTGCAACCCCCCCCACGTGTGTGTGTGTGTGTGTGTGTGTGTGTGTGTGTGTGTGTGTGTGTGTGTGCACTTTCACACATCCCTTTTGAGAAAGATGAAATCAGGTGAAGATGTTAGTAGACAGTTTAGGCAGGGGATGGAAGTTGTTTAGATGTATGGTCAGTACTGCTCAGAAGTGCTGATTAAATTCACTAGATAATTGTCCAAAAATAAACAAGTCTGTGTGAGCTGTACACCCCGCTGCAGACTTCCTGGCCTTTTACAAGCTTCTCCATCATAATTAGCTACACTAAGTTTGACATGCTGCTGTGCCCTGGGAATTTCCACATTGGTCTTGAGCACAGTGCAACAGGCTACACAAATATGATTAATGCAAAAACCAACTATAATTAAAATTTGACACCCAGTTTCCTGTCTGTTAGTCTTTTTAAATATCACAATTATTCAACTTAGACGAGATATCTATTGACCTTCAGTGGCCATCTAAATTATCTGTAAAAATAACCAATGTCCATTTTCTAGATGTTTATTTTCAAGGGTCAGCAGTAATGGTTTTCAGAGCAACTGTTAAAAGATCTGATTCCAATAGTAACCTCCAGGCTTCAGGGCTTACACTCTAAAATGTTATCACCTTTAACCCCAAAGCAACAAAAACATCCACATTGACCAAATGGACTCAGAATCCCTCTTAAAGCAATTTCTAAGAAAATAAAATATATTAGCATTGTGAAGCAGAGGTTCTATTGCTAATTATCCAGCTGCTTCATTCTGTTCTTACCATACAGACCCAGCCTTATTTTCTTGTTACTAGTTTTGTTTTGTTTGAGGCTGTGCATGGAGAACTCATATATATTCAGATACATATTCAATCTCAGAATACTTTGAGTCGTTTCCATGATGTTCAGTACACACTTGTTTGTACTTTTAGAACTGGATCATGCTCTACAATGGGGATGGGAGGGAGATACAAGATTGAAGACCCTGAGTTTAAGATGGTATGCCATGACTTATCCTGTGAATTGAATATCCATGTGCCTCTCAGTGTTTCCTGACAAGATTCTCAGGTGTGTGCAAAGGAAACTAATACTTTACTAGAATGGTATGAAAAACCACCTTCATTTCATTTCACCTTAGTCTTGTAGGTAGTTTTTGGGCCTGTCTTATCCAATATTATATAAATTCATGAAAGTCAGAATTGGTTCCCCTTCCTTTGCTGACATATCTTGACATTCTAAACGATACTTAGCTGTTAATAGCTGTTAGGTAAAAGATAAATAAAAACTAAGAAGGTCTGTTCGTGATTTTATGACAGCTCAGAAGGATTGTTTTTTTGTTTTTATTGTGCTAGAAACTGATCAATGGATGTATTAACACAATGTTAGAAAGAAGGTTCACTTAAATTGAATGAGTTATAGAAAAGCAAGTATACCTGGACTTTCAAGAAGATTCTAATATAGAAAATGAGCAGCTCTGAACTATGTCCTGGATATGAAGCCTGTTTATTGTTATCACATTTTTTTCCTTGCGGCAGTAAGTAGAGAAAGGAGCCATTTGAGCTAACACACAGGAGGCACCAGAAACTCTAATATCAATAAAGCTCCCTCCTGGCTTTCTGCTGCTATAACAAATGCTTGAAATAAGCTAGAAAGGAAGAAGGAAAGAGGAAGGGGGAGGAAGGAAGAAAGACAGGGAGGAAGGGAGGGAGGAAGGGAGGAGATAAGAAAGGAATGAAGGGTAGGATTATTTATGGCCAGAGTTTTAAGGTATTTTTTCATGATTGGTTGAAACCAGGCTTTTTATTTTATTTTATTTTATTTTTACATATTGATCTCAGTTCCCCCTCCATTCCTCCCTCCTTCCATCCCTCCCTCCTTCCTTCCCTTTTCTCCCACTCTCTCAAGACCCCCCCCCCACGGCCACCCTCCACTCCCAGCATTTTGAGACTATCTCTATACCACAGCAGAAAAGCCCAAGTTCCTCATGTCTAGGAAGCGAACCAGAAAAGATAAGAAACATACTCCACAGACTAATTCAAGTAAACACCTTCATAATTTAGAGACTCCCACAATGCCAACTCAACTCCTAAAGGTCACATGGCCTCTTTGACAGCATGGCTTTAGGCACAAAGTCCTGAAATGCTAAAGACCCAGTCTTGTAAATGGATCATAGCTACAGCTGAGATAAACTCATCTGGTATTGGGGAAATCAGAGTAGACTGGATGAAAGCAAACATGCCAATTAGTACTCTTATCTCAAAGTAGGCGAAGAATAAAAAACATCCTGTTCTCTCAGGTGTCACATTATAGCTTAAGTAATCCTTCCCAAGGGAAGACATTTCTCACCATGATGCTCTTCTATATAGGACACGTTCCATTCCACTCTGCCTACAAACTGGCTAATAAACCCACAACCTGCTGTTTCCTCCCTGAGTCCCAACAAAGGAGGACTTCCATATTCTGAGACGTTGCTCCTCCTGCATGAGCCACTTGCAAGTTCCATTTGGTTACAAATATAATTTGCAATAAACATTTATTTTTCAAAATGCCTCTTGGAAGTCCGTTATGGCTCTATTGCACATTTTCTAAACAAGAAAACAAGTGTGTTAGGGTACCAAGCAGCAAGGGAGTCTTTACATAATGACTGTGGCTGCCTTTGCTTACTTGCTGCTCTCAGCTCACTCTTCCCAGTAGCATCTAATGAGGCAGCAACATAGACCTGCTGTGTCAATGGCTCTATTGTCCTAATAATGAGGAAACTTGCTCATCTCTCAGCCTCGGTAAAATTCCATGCTCTGCTTTCACTGAGGAAGAAGAAATGCTGTCTTTAAGAACTACTCAAGGTTTCCTGAACTTGGCTATTTCAGAGTCTATAAAGTTATTTTAAAAAATCTAACATGGGCATTTATATCCTGAGTATTTTTGGGTCTCTTTAGAGAGCACCTTTCTTCTGTTGATATGATTCATACAGGCCATAATACTAGAGTCTATTAATAGGAGCTGTATGCAGGTTATAGTTCCATGAGAGCCTGCGTGTCAGTTACTTTTTTCCTTATTATCTACACTTAGAAAGCAAAGTCTGAGTCTATTAATTCATATCTTAGAAATGGGACTGCCGAATGAATGGCAAGTGTATTCTTGGCCGAGCTGCAGATGGAGATGCCAGGCCTGTCTCATGGGCTTGATTTCATCTTCTGAAAGAAAGCATGATAGTGTTGCAGACACAATAAGAAAACTAATTGAAAGTAAGTGGGACAGAAAACTATACTTGAATACCGTTATAATGGTTGATGGTACTCAGAAAATGGCTTTATTACTAGGAATAAATGTGCTAAAAAAGAAGGAGCATCACTAGACTCTTTTAGAAAGCTCTTCACAGATTGGTTAAATAGTAAACCTTATAATCAGCCCTAGAATGGCTCATCCAGATGTGTAAAAGTATAGTCAGTAATATTTTAATTCCCCAAACTGATAACCCAATATAAAGTTTTATTATCATATTTAAGATTTTTTTCTTTCGGTTACACAATTAGAAGACTGATTAGATAATAAAATGCCCAGCATTCTTTACAACTTGAGGAATGCTTTTACTGCTGATTTTGATCACACAATCTTTTATGAGAGGTGCAAGGTAGATCTACTTTTCCCTGTGTCGGCTCAATGCATTTAAACATGAGAACTTGGGGCTAAAATGAGAATTTATATTTTTCCCTTTATCAACAAATTCATTTAATTCTTTTTAAGTAACTGAACTCCTGTGAGAATAAAGGAAGGAGATATTTTATTCTTTTACACATTTTTGTGCCTCATGGTAAAACCTAGTGGTGTTTGAGTTGCTGTCTTAGACCAAATGTGAGAGCTTGGCTGCCCTCTCCAGCACAGGGTTCTGCAATTCAGCCTTGTGAGTGTAAAAATGCTTTGTGTTAAAAGCTGTTTAGGACAAACATTGAGCACCATCCTCCAAGACATGTAGCTACAGTCCAGAAAAATCAAACCTATGGACTCAGTGATAGAGTGCTATTTTATTGAATTGCTAACCAAAGAATTAAGATTTAATAAAATTAATAAATTCACATGCTGTATTTCTTTTGTCCAGGTATTTTCATATATTTAAGGGACAAACTTTCTCTTAATTATGCCTGCTTTATTTTACAAGAAATATATTATGTGATGTATATAAGCAAGGTATACTTTTAAGACTAAAACAGGAGCCATATTCGGTCAATTATCTTGTTTTTAAAGTATACAGTTCAGAAAATGGTTTGGAAAATGTCCACATTTTTAAAAAAAATCTATACCATGGGGTTATTTTTACCAACAATCTTCATGTAAAATGGGAATGAACTGATTTACTTCTCAAAAGTGGCAGGCAAACTGAGTGTGTCCTAATTAAAAAGTCCAAAACCCAAAAGATGCCAGAGTCCAGCTTTTGAGTACTGAAAACCGTCACCAGGGGCTATGCTATTCCTGACCTCACATGGCAGTTCCAGTTGAGATTCACACACTGAAAATATTGTATGGTACCACCTATAATTCTACATACAGTAATCAAACTCTGGTTTAGATTTGGGACATATCTCCAGGAATAAGTCATTAGGTATATGCAAATATTCCACACCCCCAAATATCTAAATGCCAAAACCTTTCTGACCCTATGCATTTGTGATAGAGGATAATTAAACTACACAGAACTACTTAAACCACAATATAACTAACCTTGCTATACAAGTTATTGTTTTTGCTAGAGCTTATTGCTATGGTGTAAGAAGTCCATGTATCTTTAGGCTAAAGGATGACTATTGCCTCCTCTGTTCCAGCACTATTATCTCTGAAAAGCTTTTCCATCAACAAGCTAGCGTTTTCTTCTTTGGTCTTCTCTGTTTGCAAATACTCTTCTGTCTCCTTTATCTTACCAACATTGTTTTCTTAACCTTATAACCCATTGACACTATTGTTCTTTCTAGTTACATCCATCTTGACAGTATCAAGAAACTGATATGCCTATGAATTTTAGCTTTAATATTATTTATTTTAAAAAAATCATATATAAATCATCTTCCTGAAAACAACTAAAATTGCTAACACTTCTATTTTAGGTGTATTTATCTTATTTTAAATGTATGAATATTTTGCCTGCTTGTGTATATGGGCACCATATGCATGCCTGTTGCTTGTACAGATCATAAAAGAGTGTTGACCCTCTGGAACTGTAGTTCCAGATGGTTGTGAGGCACCACATGGGTCCTAGGAACCAAACCCAGGTCCTCTGTAAGAGTAACAAATGCTCTTAACTGGTGAGCCATCTTTCCAGCCTCTGTTACAAACATTTGACACTTACCAAAAACAATATAAAAAAGAGCTCACTAACAAGTACCATCAAAGTTCATTTGTACACAGGGATAAATACTGATCCACTACCAAAGGCCCCATAGACTTCCCAGTCCTCCTAACTGACACTCATGTTCAGGGGGTCTGGGTCAGTCCTATGCTGGTTTCCCAGCTACCAGTCTGGGGTCCATGAACTCTTCTTTGTTCAGGTCAGCTGTTTTTGTGGGTTTCTCAAGCCTGGTCTTGACTCCTTTGCTCATTACTCCTCCCTCTCTACAAGTGGATTCCAGGAGTTTGGCTCAGTGTTTAGCTGTGGGTGTCTGCTTCTGCTTCCATCAGCTAGGATGGCATATACGTTAGCCATCAATCTCATTATAGGGGAAAGGCATGTAGGTAGCCTCTCCACTACTGCTTAGATTGTTAGTTGGGGTCATCCTTGTAGGTCTCTAGACATTTCCCTAGTGCCAGATTTTTCTAGACCTACAATTGCTCCCTCTATTATGGTATCCTCTTTTCTTGCTTCCCCCCCCTCCGATTCAATCTTCCTGCCCCCTCATGTCTTCCTCTCCCCTCCTCTTCCCACCTTCTCCTTCTCTTAATTCCCTTTCCCCTCCCCCAGTGCTCCCAATTTGTTCAGGAGATCTTGTCCCTTTCACCTTCTCTAGGGAACCATGAATGTCTCTCTCAGGGTCTGCCTGTCTGCCTTGCTTCCTAGCTAATCTGGGAGTGTGAATTGTTGGCTGGTGATCCTTCACTCTGTGTCTAATATCCATATATGAGTGAGTACATACCATGTTTGTCTTTTTGTGACTGGGTTACCTCACTCAAATGGACTTTGGGAGCCCATTCCACATAGAGGGATACTATCTCAATCTAGACACAGGAGAGAGATCCTAGGCCCTGCTCCAAATGATGTGTCAGACTTTGAAGATCCCCATGGAAGGCCTCACCCTCCCTGGGGAGTAGAAAAGGGGTGGGATAGTGGGTTTGTAGGGGGCAGGGGAGAAGGGGAGGGAGAGGGAACTGGGATTGACATGTAAAACAAGATTGCTTCTTTTTATCTTTTCTTTTCTTCTTTTCTTTCCTTTCTTTTTACTTTTTTTTTTTTTTGAAACAGGGTTTCTCTGTATTTCTTTGGAGCCTGTCCTGGAACTAGCTCTGTAGACCAGGCTGGCCTCGAACTCACAGAGATCCACCTGCCTCTGCCTCCCAAGTGTTGGGACTAATTGCATAATTGCACACACCACCAATGCCTGGCACAAGAGTGTTTCTAATTTAAAGAAAAAAAAAATAAAAAACAGAAAAACAAACAAACAATTCCCCCCCCAAAAAAACAAGTATCATCAAACTAAAAACACATTTGAAAGATTTTTTTTAAGTGAGTGAAAAAAAAAAAAAAAAAAAAGGTCTCTGAACTTAAAACTTCAAAACCAATAGTTAGTTAATCTAATGGCCAATTTCACCAGAGCAAATGGGTAATGTTTTCAATGTGTTCAAAAGACCTATTGCTAGTTTAGAATTCTGTGCTCTCTGAAAATACCTTGTAAGAGTAAATGAAGATATTTTCATATTGCCAGAAATGATCACTCATCTGTACTTTTCCCTCATTGTTCTACACCAGGGTTTTCCTGCTGTGACATCTCATATTTCTCTGATACCTTCATTCACAGAGTAAAATTGCTTTGTGTTTTGAGTTACTAGTGACTGTGAGATAAGATAACCATTATTTTACTGACAGTTTTCTTTTCTTGCTTGGCTTAGCCATATGTATTATCCCTTCATAGTTACTGTAATCTGAAGATAACTGAGATATAAAATTGATTTGCATTCAAAAAGGACCAGAGCTTGCACAAATACATCATATACAAACCTTAGCTATAAATCTTACAAAGAAAAAAATATCTAAAATGATATATTGCTTTGTTTATCTCTTAAAATATTATCAGAAAAGTGATTGTGTATAAAATGAGTTAAGAAGACCTGAAACTCTTATCTACAAAATGAAAACTATTTTTTCATATACTAATGGTGTGGTGATCAGTCACAAATAAAAATCCACTGCGATCCAAATCAACTCAAGTCAGATGACGTACAAGCACATGCCTGGAGTCCTTAGACCCTTTGCTGAAGTTGAAAGTATTTTCTAGAACCTGCCATGTAACCACTGTTGTACAAATACTGGCATGTTGTGAACCTGTCTTTCTTCTTAAACAATACTAAAACGTTTTTCTTTTTTTCCCCATCACCTCTTCTCTGGCTTCCTCTCCAAATCTGCTGGTGTTTCTAACCCCTTTATGGTGGGTGTGGTCCTCTCCATCAGCCATGTGGGTAGTTGAACCAAACTCTCCCACCTGCCTCTCTGCTGCCCTGCCTGCCAAGAGACACTCCCAGGAATGCAGGTGGGTTGTGGGGCTTGGGACCCAGGGGATTGCAATGCCAAGTCATGATCAGGGTCTTCTTAATCCCAGTACCCATGAGCCCTGGGGACACATGGCTGAAAGTTTTGACCGTGATATTTTAGACCTAACTGTTTGATGGAGCAACTGTAGAAATGCAAACCATCGCATGCACTTGTCTCTTATTTATTGTCACATCTAACTCCCATATTCTACCTCTTCAGTGCCCTGCCCTCCTTCTAGCTTATAAGGCTTTAAGGCGTTACGAGATATTTCAATATCATGGACCCCTATGTTCCATCCCTGCAGTGTCCTCCTGCCTTCTTGCAGATTAAAGGGCTCCCAGGTATTTGGAAATCATTAGAGGGGAGGTAAAACCTTTACTTGGGTGAAGTTCATGTTGCAAATCTTAAAATCAAACTTGGTTTCTACTGCATTTTCACGAAGTACAGACCCCTCGGTGTGTTTACTTATAACTATCGTTCAACCTGATTCTATCCATCAAGGTAACTTCCCATGCCAATACTTACTCCCAGTCTTCATTGCTATTCTCCAGACCCAAAAGTTCAATAAAGTCAGAAGACCCCATTAAAACAGCTCCTACATAGCTGGAAATCATGCCAGACCATAGATTGGGGAGAGCAGGTTCTTCTTCAGTTTCTAGAGTAATAAAATGGGAAAACACAGAGTCTGTGACTCTGTAGCCTTACCAATATAACAAGTCGGCAGCAACCACCCTGCAGTAATACCAGGACGACTGTAAAACTCAAAACAGGTACTCAGTGAAATGTGTTTATTTTTCATTGAGGTTGCCTTCCTTTCATTCATAATAGATATTATAAAGTGATTAACATCAGCCCCATTTACCAGAAGAGAGCACAAAAATATTCCTAAGATCAAAGCAATGAAAGCCAGTTGAGAGCCCAATTTAAGTTTTTTAAAAAATATTTTTTATTCATTTTACATACCAACCACATCTCGCCCTTCCTTCCCTCTTTCCCCTCTCCCCAACCTTCCCCAAACTCATTCCCATCCACTCCTTAGAAAGGGTAAGATCTCCCATGGGGAGTCTTTTTCAGCCACTATGTAATAAGGTTCTACACTGCACAGAGAAGAAACATTCAAATCTGACTCATTGAAATGAAGTGTGAATATTCTCCTGTCGAAGATTTTTAATGCATGGATATTCTTATACTTTATCCCATTTTAAAAGGCATCAAATACTGTAAATAGGACTTACAGACATTTTTCTTGGTCTAAAATAAATAAATAGTGTTTCATTTGGAATATATGCAAATTATTTCTATGTATTTGATATATTCACTGAAACTTGTATTTTAGAAGTATTGGCACTCAAAAAAAGAAATTGAAATTAAGACATTATTATTAATATTCTACTTACTTGAATTAATCAGAAGGTCTTTAATGTGATGTCATAATTGAACCTATCACATTTATGGAAGGATGAATAGTTAGGGGCACAGCTATCTTTTGTGGGATCTCATCATGATTCAGGTATCCTTTTCATATCAAGAACTAAATAAAACACTGAAAGATAAAACGTGGCAATTCTAACTTACACCCATTGAAGTTGTAAGCCTCTCTTAGGTACAAAGGTAGTACCTTAAAGTGGAGGTTGGCATGTGTTAAGGTTGGGAGGTAAAGATATATTTACTCAATCATGATTTATTTATGGATATTTTTGCCCTGGACAAGGAAAAAAAATGATCATTTATTTTCTAGCTATGTTAAGCAACTGCCCAGATAACTTACAATGCCTTCTGTTACAATTACAAAAAGACCTTATCTACATTTCAACAATGATTCAAAAGTTCTTAATTCCAAAACACAGTACAAATTAAGAAGCAATCCGGGAACACATGGCTTTATAAACTGAAAATCTGTGGGTAGGTGCTATAAAGTTGAATAGGAATAACACAAGGGAATTTCAGGGCTTTAAAGTGCCCACAGGTGAACACTGTAATATGGGGCACATGCCATTCTTCCAAATCCTCAGAATTTACAGCACAGAATGTGAGCCCTAATGTAGACCGTGGACTCAGGTGACAATGGCCTTTGTGGCTTGCCAGTTGTGACAAGCAGACCAGCCTAGTTGAACATGTTGGTGACTATGTGTGGGAGATGCAGGGGCCTGCTGAAATGCTTTGTACCTTACTCTCAAACTTTTCTGGTACAAAAAGCATAAACAAAAATATTAAAAATCTGAGGAAAGAAAATATAAAATGGATGAATGATATGTCTGGTATACTTGCTATCTGTAGTCAAATAATCAAATACTTTAGACCAATACTTATAATAAAATAAATACAACAGGCTCACTGCCTTACGGGTGTCTCACATTCACCAATTACTGTCTGGTATAAGCCAAATCACACCTCCCCCCGCCCCTGTATTTTTATAGGTATACCCTTCCTGTTTTCAAGTACTGAACGCTGATTCAACTATGCAGAGAAATAGGGCCCCTAATCTATGGGTTCTGTTTTACTCTTGCTAATTTTGATATATCCCTCCTCTCCACTATGTTTATTTTTCCTATTTGTACCTTTTTTTTTTTTTTTTTTTTTTTTTGACATTTAACAAACTGGGTTTTTCAAAGTCATTTAAAAAAGTGCATTTGTAAGGAGGTGGGTGAGTTATTTGGCTTGGAGGAATAACCCATAACTGTAATAACAGACACATTTTTTTCCAAAGAAAATCATTAAATGCATTCCAAAGTCTGAGTGCAGAAGCACCCACCCAAGGTTATTCCCCAGCCTTTTCTTAAGGTCTGATCTCAATCACTCCAAAGTGCCTTCCAATGCTTTCTGATAACCTTCCCATGTGCTTTATTTACTTTTATAAAATATTCTCATATTCCCAATAAAGAGTTCAGCTCAAGTCCTGACCTCATTAAGATGGTGAAGGAAAAATGAAGCATTAAAATAGGTAATCTTACATATTATGATACATGCCTTTAAAAGAAACTATATTTGTGATGTGGTATTACTTTACATAGTACCAGCAATGCCACTCAGTAGACTCTGAGGGCTTCAGCTCCTTTTGTCTCATAATTCACAGTGAAGCAGTCCATGGGATTCTCTGGATTTAATTTTATTCTATTACTCATTGTCATGGACAACTGTGACATATTCCGGAAGTCTTGGGAGGGAGATGCAAGGGAGGCAAGATGCAGATTTATAAACACTTAACCTGGGATAACAGATTTTTCCCAGCAACACAGATGTTCTTGCTGTAGGTCATGTCTTTTGGTCTAAGCCCGAGCTTGCTGGCTTTGTTGTCTTTCCTGTTTCTCCCAGCTACACCACCCAGCCCATTCTCACTGTATTCAAATTCTCAAGGCATGGAGGGCATGCTTCATTCAAACCATCCCATACAGGTAGGAGGCTAGAATGGGTAAAATTTGAGGAAAGCCTGGTCAGGTGGTTTTCAGAAAAGTCATGATTTATACTTCCAGAAATAACATGTGAATATATATTTCATATCAATGGAATAGTGAAATAGTTTTCATAATCTGAATAATCAAAAATGTGTTTCTTTCCTTAGTTGCCAACAAACAAACAAATCACATTGGAATTGGCCCATGTATCAATTTTCCAGCAACACACGTACCTCTTTTACTCCCTGCAGGGTTCAGCCTATCCTGTACCTTCTCTCCAGTTGGCATTACTCCCTTTGAGATGTGAGACATGATGCTTATGCTAAATGAAGCAGAAATTCAGAGGCTTTTCTTCTGGGATCTCTGGGAGAAAGATTTTACCAAGCAAATACATAGGGCAAACAGGAACAAATGATAAAAAAGGCACAAGCTACCTTAGAAACATAATTGTTACATATTTATTGAAATAATCTTATTCTTTTTTGCCACTTGAAGTAGCATTTCTTTCTTTTTTTTTTTTTTAAACAACTTCTTTGGTCTATAAATTAAAAAAAATTCGGGTTTTTGCCATATAATAATTTTTTGTTATCTTTGGAGTATGATTTATTTTAATATTTTCCATAATGATAGACAAAACATTGTGTGTCTGGACAGGCACATCTTTATAGTCTTTTTATAGACTTCATAAAGACTGATTGAAAATTTCTGTGGTCTTTAGAGTTTCTAAGATGTTTGTGAGTCTTCATTTTATGTCATCATGATAGTGCTCATGATTCTCCCTAAATACAGAAATGTCTACTCTGAATATTTTGAAAAATCAGGTATAAAGACAAAACTAAGTATGTGTGTATTTATTTTAAAAGTCTGCATATATTATGTTGCCAAATGTGTGTAAGCCTAACAAGGAAGCATTTTGTAGCATTCAGGACTTATGATGGCATCAATTCTCAGCTTCATACTGAGTGATTTTTCTTTTATACCATGTATGATATTGCAGATTTACAGGAACTAATCTTACCAATCCACCATAGTAGCCCATGGTGTCTGCATTCCATAGAAGAGAAGAAAAAACCTTAAACATTAAAGAGACTTGAGCAACTCCTTCCTGAACATTGGGTCTTTGGGAACTGGCCACATTTGGTCTTGCTTAGCTTTGTCATGGAAGCAGAGACTGAGAGGGATTGGTAGCAAAATCAGTAGAGAAGGATGCTGCACAGTGTCAGGAGTGGCAGAACAAGTCTGTGGCTGTAACATCAGGTTATTATAACCAGGCAATATAACATTAGGTTCTTATATTAGTACTCAACTTCTTATATACAAAGTAGACGTATCATAATAATTAACTAAGACGTACTTCTGAGTGCAAAAACTGCAATAGATATTAAGCAATAGCAACTTTGGGAGAAGTGAATGGTGTGGTGAAGAACTGTATAAGAGAGAGTCTTGTGCCTATGTATTATGAAAGTACTGAGTAGGCCATAGCTGAGGCAATCTCTACAACATGTTTCCTAAGTTCACCTGGATGAAGGTCTGATGCAGTTGAATGAAGCAACATACACAATATAGTTTATCTTTGCAGCTGAAACACCTCTTATCTTCAAATAGAAAAAAGATGGAATTTTTGTGTATTAAACATTGTGTGCCATTCCTATTTGAATACTTATTCATGAAAAAATAAACTAGTGATAGTGGTGGGAATGTATTGTCTTAAAGTTACCAGTTTATGTTTTTGTACACATGGTTGGGAGCTGCATATTTTAAAAGAGTTTCCCACATAGCCAGAGAACAGACAGACACACAAGTCCATGTGTTTGCAGGCTGGGTCTGTTTCCTGAGCAAGGTGGTATAGTTTCTAAATTACATTTTAGGAATTTGTGAAGCCCAAGACTGTGTAGCAACATTTTTAAAAAATGAAATCTAGGAACCTACACAGTAGTGATTAAGGCCATGTGTATGTTGTCTGTCATCATCTCCTTAGTAGAAACTGCATGCATTTGTAAAGCCTAGTATCTGACACACAGACCCTGCTCTGCAAATGCTCTTCAATGCTATACATCAACCGTAACAGCATATTGGTTGTCACTGTTGGTTGTCTTTCCTATTGTAATACAGTCATTTTGCCTAGTATCTAATTAAGATGTAGTTCCAGATTATTTATGGACATAGTTGCTAGATTTTGAGATCTACAAATAAAGAGCTTTAATTATGCAATATTCAACACAATTCTTAGTATAAAAGACTTCAATACAAGTAGCACTGAAAACAGAGAAATTACTAGCTGTTGGCTTTACAAATTATATTTCAAAGGAAGTAACAAGACTATAATCAGGCCTTTGTTCTTTATCTGCTACTTAATTGTTGAGATTAAATAGAGCATAGCTAATTTGTGGCCAAGAAGATCCTACTTGTTTTATGATTAATAATGAACAACCTGTTGTAGTCTCTCATTGCCATCACTAAGCACTTCACATAGCTAGTACCCAAGCTTGGGTCTGCAAGAATGTTCTATGTGATCCAAGGACAAAATGTTAGGGAAAGGTTATCAACTATTTTTTATTTACAAGGTAATGCCTTTTGTTTTTTGATAATGCATCACAGTGTTGTCATGTTGTCTATCCTTGCTTTGAAGTATAATAGTGACAATAGGCTGTGAGGTGTTCATTATTCACTTGCTTCTAAAATGTCTTCCTGTAGGAACATCAAAGTGTGGCTACTTGATGCATTGTTGTCATTATTATTCTATTGGTGTGTGATATAAAAAGTCTACACTTCTTTCTTCAGTTATTTGAAAAACTTTCATTGTTGAAACAGGATTCATAAAAGATGATGTCCAAATATATTCAATATTGACTAATTTGTTCCTCTTGTAAATTTACTCAACTATTACAGCTCATGAGGACTCATTGGCCTTTCAACCACAGCTGAATTGGCCAAGAATTCAATTTGCATGGATACCTCCAAATTGGTGGATGATAGGTCATGCATATGAATACAAAATTAAAAAGAACACAGAAATCTTACCTACTTGATACAACTATAGAATACAGTGTAAAACAGATTTGGTTTTGTACCAGATATCTGTTAAAGTTGTCAAGGTAGATTTTATGTAAACTATTACACTGGGTACAAGTGACATTAATACAGGTGGACTTAACTATAAATATACTAAGGAGAAATTTACAAGAAAAGGCAGGATGAAAGGCTCATGAAACACAGAAATATTAAGAAAGCTTATCAAGGTTACTGGGAGTCTGTGAAACTGAACTACGTGTACTTGCTAAGACAGGCCAAGGATTGCATCAAGGGTGAGGAGATGAGAAAGATGGTCAGATACCCAGTTTAAGGGATGTCTTGCTAAACTATGGTAGGAAGTGTATTGTTAATATAAGGCTCAGCAGACCAAGGTCCAGGCATAGCTGAAAAGGACACTCATAAAAGTCAGACTAAAAACTTAATCAAAGTCAAGAACCAAGTCTCAGTCAAAAGATGGCTCAGGAGATAAAAACAAGAGATGCTACTATGTCATGTTAATTTGTATAACAAATTGGTTTTTAAAAGATTAACCTAAATGCCTGACCTGCACAGAGCAGGTTAATCTCTTTGGATAAAGATAAAATGAGGACTTTCAGAAGAGCAACTTTCATTTTGAGCTGTGCAAACACATATTTTAAATTCTTCTAAATAATTCTTGATTGTAGTACTTTCTTTAATAGTTAATAATGAGCGTATCTCAGTTGTTCACTCAAGACCTCTTCAGATGGATCTGAGTCTTTTCGTCCAGTGTTGAGATGAAAGGATTTAGCAGGGAGCTCAAGAGTACACATCCTTGACAAGGGCTGACATAACCAAATAACCAAATGGCAAATGATGGTCATTACATTTTAGCAAAAGCACACTTTAAGTGGAGAGAAATCAAGACCAAATCTTTTTTTTTTTTTTTTTTTTTTTTTAACTAAAAGTGTTTGACTTTACACTGTTTAGCAACACTACCAGCAGGGTTAGTATTAATTTTTTTTTCATTAGACCTATCCTGGGAAATACTTTAAATTATCTTCTCAGATACAGCTTATCCTACCATCTGTCACTGCTGCCGAAAATTAAACAATGAATGCAAACACATGTTTGTGTCTAATCTTTTGAGGTTAACTGATTTCCCAGAAAGATGGGAACAAATAATCTCAGCAATTGCTTGCTGCCTAGCATTGTCCTGTGTCCCCTGTGGTTGCTACCCTTTTAAGACTCAATCCTAAAGGGAGAGACAGAGAAATATTATCCACAGATTGGACTTCTTGACAAGTGCTGTAGCCGATGTGGCTTGGGATGCGGGTGGGATATAGAAGTCAGTGAGTATCTCGCTTCATAGCTTGAGGTAGGAATAGTAGGAAGTGTCAATGTGTGTAGGTGTGTGTTCATGAGGATTTGGAAGATGTTGGGAAGGAATTGTGGGGGCAGGGGAAGAATCATGAAGCAATTTATAAGCTGAAACACAATTGATACAGGAGTGGTTATTAATGAAAGAGGAGGCACATTAGAAAGAATGTTCCTGGATGAAACATCATGTACAAGGGACTATGGAAAATTAGAATATGCATCACTTAACATGACAAAGAAGTACTTTTCAGAAATTAGTGGGCATAGAAGCCACCCAAATTTGACATCAAATTTTTCATTCTAATTTGGTAGTTATGAAGGAGGACCCAAATTGTAAGATTTCTAACAAGCCCCAGATCCATACAAGTGGTGATGGTTCCTGGACTAAGATTGAAATAGGAATACGTAAACAACTTGTCTCTGGGGAAATCATGTGATCTTGGATGTTGGCTTACTACCTCACTCCACATGAATCAATGAAACAGGCAGTGTAGTGTCCCCTGAACACCTCATTTGGTCACAAATGACCTTTTCCCTGTAAAAAAGGATTCTTGATGGAGAACCAGCTTAAAATCACTCCTTTCCATCATACTTCGCTTTAATATATTCCACTTTATCTTCCTTCTCAATGAAATAGATTTTATAAGCTTCCACATGAAAATCAGCCTGGCTAGCCTTAATATTATCAACCCTTGTCAAATCAAAGGTCAATGTACCAGGGAAGAATTTACAGGCTTGCCCATTAGAGCAAATTATAGAACTGTACCATGTGTCTCGACAGCTATTTTTTTCATGTCAACTTGAGCTCATATTAATAGACACATGAATTTCATGTCACCACCATCTTGCCTCCTCCTGAAATAGCTGAAGATTTACCTCCCTGGAAACTAAAAACAAAATTCTTGTAAAAATGAAAACTTCCCATCTCTATCCCAAATGCCAGAGGACATGTGGAGACAATTGTAGAGTCACATACTAAAAATCTACACCATATCACATGGTTTTAAAAGGCAGAGCTCCCTCCATTTTTGTTGTGGATATTATATATCATTGAAGCCATATCTTTGGTAATTTGGGAGACAAGGAGGTGTATCTGCTTCTAACATTGGTGTCATGAAGTTGCATAATGATTATCAATAAGTAATATACTACACTGACTTTATACCTGTGATGTCACTTGATTTCCTCATTTAATTCTTACAACAGTAATTAAATGTGTGTGTGTGTGTACATATGTACATAGTTAACTTATTCATTACTTCTATAGTATTTCTTGAACGACGGAATGAACCATATAGACAAGTAACAAAACTTAAATTCCTATATGCATCTTTATGTCCAGCTAGCGTGTCACAGCACTAAAAGGAAACAGACTATCACAGAGAAATCTGTGGGCAGAGTTTCTGTTTCTTCTTTTTAATAGATGAGTGTTGATCATCGTACCGGGCTTTCTAAAATATGGGAGTAGATACTTGGTGAGCAGCTACTTAAGTTTCACTCTTCTTCTTTTTCACATCATGCTCTTGCTGACTGGGGGGCCTAATCAACTCTTTAAACCAGATGAAGTCCCCGCATGAGCAGGTGGAGCTTGTTGACTTGCTGTGTCTACTGTTTCTCAGCAGCAGTGAGTAGTCTGGGCACTTTCTCAATTTTACTTCTTAGCCCTTCTATGTCCAATTCCTAAGTTCCCTAGCACCATAAAAAAGATATGAAGAATGCCTAACTCTGGGCCTAGTCCTAGAATGATTGTTAGATGTCGTTCACTAGCTTACCAAAGCTACCCGGGGGAACAATAGCAACAGGATGCAGAGGTTGCTTCCTGACTCCTTGCCCATAGTACTCTGAAATGGAATAAGGAATTATTTCTCTGTGTTCACAGACCAGGTATGGTGGCTAAGATTAGTTTGGCTATGACTTTGTCTATCACATGTTAATAATTTATGACCTATTTTAACCTATTATTCCTTCTTTGCATCTTCCCTCTTCAACTCTGTTCCTCCATATCTCTCTTGCTTCTTCCATGACTGTTGCCTTTAGTTTACTTTTTCTTCTTACTTTATCTTCCATAAGTAAAGACAATGTGAGTATTGCCCTTTCTTTAATATTAATTCATTGTAGTCCTCGGGGCATCAATTACTCAGAAAGTAACATGTATGAGAAGTTTGAACTCTATGGAAACTTTGCTGGACCTGTGATTTGTCACAAAACACCATCATCTACTGTAATTAATGGGAATGCCAACAGACTACACTCATATCCTGATCTCATGAAACTATAACCTGAAAGGAGAGTAGGGTGCTATTAGGAACATTGTTTGTTTGAATTGACTTATTTTTTAAACGTTTTTAAAAAGTTATGTACATAACTTTGGTTTCATATGAAACCATTAGATAATATTTCAAAAGGTACCTTCAATGAATTGTGCATATTCTATGTGATAGCCAGCAATCACATCATGGCAAAGCGTGTGCCTTAAATATGATGTTTGTAGATTCCAAATTGTCATATTTTCAGAAGAAAAACAATACTTAGAAATGTTTTGTAAAAATTCACTGGACTTTTTAGCATTGAAGGGTGCTCAATTTTCAACTGCCAGTTATTCAATGAAGAGATTTTTGAAAATAAATAAAACCTTCACCTCTTTTTAAGAGGTTTTCAACCCCTCTTAAAAAATGTAACAATAATTCTGATTCTTTAAAAAATACCGATGAAGTTCTATACATAGACAAAACCATCAAAGTTTGTTGTAGATATAGGGAAGCATTTCAAGTTTTGGAAACAGACAAGGTGAAGGACATTCTACCACCACAGAGATGGTAAGGGAGTGGCTAGCTCCTGCTGAGCTCCTGCTCTTTCTGGTGTCATATCATGCTAAGTTCTTGGCTAAAATAATTTTACCTTCAGTTTGAAAAAATGAGATGAGTGTTTTACAAAGTGTTGGTTTGGCAGAACTGAATTAATGTGACAGGTGAGAGGGTTTTATTTGATTTTAAAAACTGCTTAAGAAAAGTGGCTAGCACCATTAGAGGTCAGACAGATGGGACTGTATCCATTTCAGCACTGTGGGAAGCAATGGCTGGTTGCTTTCTGTCCACAGTATGACTATTCATCCTACTTCCATTTCATAATGAGAACTGAACAAGGAAAGGCCAGTTGGGGCCGGAAGACTGGTGGTGTTAAGAACAATTGGAAAAGATGGGTTTAATGTCATGCAATGCTTGATTTGCACAGCATTTCTAAATAGACTGGTGACTCACTGGACTGTGCTCTCTTTCTTTTGCATCTGGGGCACACACAGCAAAGTGGAATCACCACTGATGCATGAAGCTTTGGAACCTCAGCAGAGCAGTAACAGCGCAGCAGGCAACCTGGCTGGTTCCATCACGGCCTGTAAGAAGGTAACCCTTCCTCATGACACTTTCTTATCAGTGAATAGCAGCTAAGCTTGGTCTTTCAGGCACGTTTCCTTATATAGAGACAACCAGGGAAACAACCAAATTACCTGCATTTTGCTTTCATAGAAAGGATTAAATAACTGAGCAATTTCCAAAGTCCTAACTTGAAAATGATAAGCCTCCATTGCCCAATTAACCCAATCCCACCTTGTTCTCCAAGACGTAGACCCAAAGACAGCCATAGAAATGAGCCACATAAACATGGACAGTCTTCCCAGGTTTTCAATGGCTTGACCTACTGTTTTGAGCTATGTCATATGGAAGCAAAATTTATGACTACCCAAGGGTAGAGTATGGCTTTCCAATAAATAGGGAGGGTATGCTAGGATTACCTTAGAAGTGGAATTTCATTTCCTAAAATCTTGGCCAGAGAGTTGTCTTGCATTTTTTATTATACTTGCAGAAGACAAATTATTTGTGCAACATAAATAATCCAATTTATCCACCCCATTTTTCTGTCAGTCTAACTAAGGCCCAAATCATAAAGCAAAATGTCTAAGATTCTGATCCCCCAAATTAATATTTTGTCACGATTTTATGCTGGTTAATGGAGGATAGTAGGGTGCTTCTCATTCAAAATTAGAGAATACCAAACTGGGTTATTTTACTTATTGTAAGATATATTTTGTAATTATACAAACACATGCATGAATAAATTAATACAAATTATTTACAAAATATATACATATACTACATATAGGTAATATGCATTCCATATACTCATATGTGTATATATTATAATATATTATATATATTATATAAATATCATGCTGTTGAGTACTATGTCCATATAATCAGTCCATTTATTCTCTTACCTATATAACTTTTTTTAATAAATTGATGGTTTTAAAGTAGAAAATTATTAGCAAACATATACACTAGAAAACAATACTATAAAAAAGAATAGGCATAATTTTATCAATGTATTTCCATGCTATGTACACCAGCTTCCCTCAGCTGAGATAAAACAACTAAGACAATGTCTTTAAATAGGAAAGATTAACTCCAGTTCACAGTTTCCAAGGTTCAAGTCTATGGTCTATTGACCATGTTGTTCTTGTGTTTGTAATGAGTTAGAACAATGGGGTAGGAATGCATGATAGTGAAAGCCAAAAATCATCTATCCCCATTAGGGGCATGCCTCTAATGATCAAACTTCCTTCCATACTACAGCTAAACATTCTGCCTCTGCTCACTGATAGCACAGGATTGGGACCAAGTGTCTAACCATTGTCTTTATGAGTCATTTACAATGAAATCTAACTCACGTATTCACTCAAAATCAAATATAGAACAAGTCTGTCTAACTAATTAAGAACTCTTAATAGGATGTATCATGATACTTCCTGCTATAAATTACCTATAGATAAATTGATGCTGAAGTCCCAATTAGTGTATGATACTGGAGGTCCTACAACTCGAAATTATTTTTAACTTTGTATAAGAGGAGTATGCTGCAAGCCTCCAAACCTTAGGTCCATTTCTGAGTCTGTAACTTCAAATCATGCAGTACTAGGTATTATACATTTCACAAAGCCAGTGGATTTTCTAGGTATTCTAATTTCTAAGGCATATACATTTCTGCTGGTAAGAGTCTATGTGGTGTTTGAAATGATTGTAGTAGTCACAATACCTGAATCTGTCAGTCAGCTTCTCATTCATTGTGAGGTGTGTGTTTTGCAGCAAATGACTAGCTCTGGATGACTCAATTTCCTTATCTGAAAAAAATGAAGATAATAATATTACCCTCCTCAGAGGAGCGAGACAAGACCAGAATGAGGCAACAGACATGAAGTGCTGAGAACCATGCCTGGCATATCCTAAGCACCCCCAAAGAAAGATTACCTACTACTAATGTTATTAGCAGGGTAATTTTATCCAAGCATGTACAGTCCCAGAAAAATAACTTAATAATGAGAAGGTAATTCATAGTGTTATCTTAGTTATAGCCATTTCTATGGAGGAAAGGCTGGCCATGCCCTATTCTGTTTTAAAAACTAATGTCTGGGAGCTACTGAACTGACACCTTGTAGAAGCAGAGTGTTTACTTAAATGATTAAAAGCAGTCAAGAGTGATGAGGAGAGTCTGAGTAATACAGCAATTTTAGGCCAATTATCTATCTAGCAAGATAACACCTCAATTAAAGCAAATTAAACCCAAAACTCAATTCTAAGATTTTATCATCATATACATGTAATATTTCTGTATATCCATATGAACAGATATTTATGTATAAACAGATAAGATTTAAAAGTTTTAAATAGAGTCTCATTTATTCTGCAATTGTTTCTGAACAATTGTTAATAGGTTTAATAATATAAAATCACCTTTTGTTATCGACCCAAAGTGATCAAATGTAGGCAATTTCATGTGGTTCAACCCAAATATATTCAAAGTCCTCTTAAATCTTGAAGGTAGATTCAAAGATGCATCACAAACTTCCCTTATGAGAAAAATCTGTTATCTAGTTTAACAGGTAATTCTGTTTCCTCATGTGAAAGTAAAGCAAGAATTCACAAGTTAATTATAGTCATATCACGAGACAGTCTAAAGTAGGTGAGAAATGAGTCCTTCCAACAAGCCTGTTTGTTTTCTAATGAGATACAAGAAGGGGGTGGATGCAGATAGGAGGGGAGGTTTGGAGGAGTATGGGGGGAAATCATAATCAGAATATGTTATGCGAGAGAAATTCTATGTCAATAAAAGGAAAAGAGGAATCAAGAGGTGAGAGACAGTCCAGGAGGCAGCAGTTATTACAGGGATTACTTCTGATTTAGGCCCCATGCATGGTGAGCATCTGCATGTGTAAACAGAACATCCAATGGTCTACTGCTAATTAACCAAAAGCTGTGTGTACTTCTAAGTTTACAAATCTTCACAGTAGACCCCATTTATTTCAAGTATTTTCTATATTTACGCTTAAATGATTGTTTAATTGTAATTGTTTAGTCACAGTCGCAAACCATTTGGGGTGGAATTATTTGTATCACCTTAAAAAAAATAACCTCAGAGACTAGAAAAATGGCTCACTGGGTAGAGAGCTGGCTGTGAATGTGTGAGGACCTGAGTTTGGATCCCTGGACCCCATGTAAGTCAGAGACAGTGACATAAGCCCTTTCAGATGGGAAGCTGAAATGGGAGAAACACCAGAGGCTGTCATGTAGCATTCACAGTAGTGAACAATCAGAGAGAGCAATGACTTACATCCTTTGACCTTCTCATTCACACCATTAACGTTAGACGTTAACTCATAACGTCTAACTCTTCCTAGTACCCAGAACATAGACTCTTAGCATGAAGATATTGAATGATTCAATGCATTTATTACCATTACTGCCAAGTCATCTCAACAACCATTGATCATTTTTTCAAATAATTGTAATCACCAATAAAGGTACTGGGAAAGTGAGCTTCTCATGTTCATAAATATACATATACAGAACCATGGGACCCAGGCTTGCAGCCGTGACATATGAGAGCATAAGGCAAGTATTTAAGGCCAGCCTTGATTACATACCTGAACATCCTAAGCTACATAATGAGACATTGTCTCAAAGTTACATTCTCCCCTTCTCTTAATTTACATTGATAATGTAAATCAATGTGCCTGGACATGGCCTTAGAAACTTATCCAGCACAGTTCATCCAAGTTGGAATGTGTACCCAGTAACTTGCATGCCACTCTAATGTAGTGACCATGAAGATCTAGATTGTTTAAATTCCAAAAAATGCGATTCTCAGTATTGTACATGTTAAATGTTGGAATCACTCAATGCTGCAGAAACTTAGGAAGGGTTTGGAGTGAGTGGGCAAAGGCGCCACCATTCCCTCCCAGTGACCCCGGAACAACTTCATTCCCAGGCACAGCTAATGCTTCTCTTACTGTGACTCCTAATATGATAAATAGAGTCAGCTTCAGTAAGCTGATTTGTAAGGAGTTTTTACTACGTAAGATAAATTATTACATTATAATCTTATATTCATTGAATTTTAAGTGAAATGTCTCTATTGTATCCTTATAAGATCAAAATCTATTATCTTAAAACAGTGAAATCAGGCAACTGTCTGAATGTGAATCTGCTCAAATACCTGAACTGCATCCCAGGTTTTTCTTCTCAGTGTGTGATATCAGGCTGATGGGCACATCCTGTGCAATGTCCTTCCATGTGGAATACTTTTGTTTTCTTCTCCCTTGAAAGCACTGTATTCCTTCTCAGGCTCCTGCACCAGTGGAACATTCTCAACCCTTGCTTTATTTCATGGACCAAAGATGCATTATTTTCTTTTTAGACTGCAACAAAGTTTCTAAATACTACTGGCATGCAGAAGGAATTTGTAGAGAAAATCAGCACCCCAGATGTCTTTCTCTGTTCCTGTCATGTTAATGAATCTCCATAAACTTGGTCTTATCAAAGGCAGCAGACACAGAACCCTTTGGGTGCCCAGGGACAGTTTGATCCTCCTATGATATCTGATCACACTCTGAAGTTTCAAGATTTTTTTTTTTCCTGTGACTGACCCCTGAAGTAGTTTAGTGTGCTTCAGATATATCTGAGGAGTGACAGACCATATGCCTCTTAATGTTTGATTTAATTCTGTAAATTACCCTTTCACCTACAACCAGATCTTTGTGAGGACATGCGTTTAACAACAGAAGTCAATTTGTATGTGGAGGCACATACATTCAAATGTGATAACCCATTATCTCTCAAGACAGAACTGTTTGGAACAAAAACCCCATCATTGCTTCTCCAAGAAGCTAAGCAATTTTACTGAGCTGGACAGGTATATAGACACATCATGGAGAACGGTTACAGTGGTCTGTGCTAGTAAAGGCTCTTTCCATTCAAAAAGGAAAGACCTACAGACTGAGAGGCTAAATAAGATAAACAATAGGCTGCAGTCTAAAGAAGGAAGTGCCTGCCTCTGCTCTGTAAAGCACACTGAGGTCTCTGTATGTATACTGTAATCCTGCAGCATACTAGTAGTCTTCAGGACCAGCATGAGATATAGAAGAATGCCCTTGCCACTTTTTGTCAGTGGGCTAGATGCCGTCTTGTACACCCATTCTATGGCAATAAAGGAATGGAGACTTGGGGGGGAGGCAGCATGATAGAACTATGGCTCAGCAGCTAAGAGTACTGCTGCTTTTCCAGAGGATCAGAGTTTCAACCCCCAGCACCTACGTGGTGGCTCAAAACCATCTGTAGCTCTAATTCTAGGGGATCTAATGACCTTGTTTGGTCTTTCCCAACACTGCAAGCACCCAGTGCACAGATAAGCACAGGCAAAAAGACATATATACATTAAAAACAATAAAATAAGTAATAAATGGAAACTTTTGAAAAGAAAGGAAGTAGAAAGTTATATTAAAATAATGTTTAAAAAAGGGTAAATTAGAAAGTCTACAGATAAGTGTTTGGATGCAAACGTGCCTAGACCCTAGGATGCCAGGAAGGGCCACTTCATGGGGGTAGAATAAGAGTGATGAGAAGTGCCTATGTGGTAGCAGAGAAAGGGAGGAGGGGGAACCATGATGAGACATGTATGAAAGTCAAGGCCAGTAATACTGCATGGCAGTGAATGTTACACGGAAGATGACCTCTGAGCATTTGAGTGGTGGCCCAGTTGGGACCCTCCAGAGGGCTCTGGAAGGCACTGAAGAGAAGGCAAAGATAAGCCAGGAGTGTGGAATCCACCCAGTTATATGTGAAGAGCATACATCAAGATTGCCTCTGACCACCAAAGGAAACTTCTGCACATCCTGAGCCACTTTGCATGTAGACAGCTTCAGGGTTGTACTGAGGACAAAATGCAAATAGTGAAGGCTTCCAGCAGGGACTCATTTCCTCTGCTGTCAGTAAAAACCAGGTCATGATGCTAAATGTCTTCCCTTGTCATTGGGTGGTTGAGTTCATCCTGAACCAGAGAGGCTGACTGTACCCACCACCAGTTTATGCTTTGGAAAGTGTTGACATTTTGACCTTTTGTAGGACAGTCCATCTAAAGCTATCAATTGCAGCTTAATTTTCAATATGAATATGATTTCTCTCTGTATTCTGAAAGTTGGTATAATGGAGGAATTTTTTACAAATCCCCCCTTCCCTCCAATAATTTTGCAAAGTCAATTTGCCAGTCTTGTTCTTGTGTCTTTTCTGCTATGTTAGAGCAGGCTCGGAAGGAGCTTGCAGAACTTTTTCTTTCTTTTAAATCAAAAAAGTAGGACTCTGACAACCCAAAATAGCATAGAATATTTTGTGAAAATTGAGCAATACTATGCTTTTGGAATTAAATCTTTCCTTAGGAGTACTTGCAATTACCATAAACTTTCTTTAAACTGTAAACTAAATATATCTCTCCAGTAACGGAAGGGCTCTTGAGTTTTGAAAACACAATCTGGCATTTGAAGCTCACTTTCTTCCCTGGGGTACCAAGGAAAGGCTTCCTACCCTGCTCACTGTAGGCAGCATCAGAGTCCTGTATCTGAAAACTCCTTCACTTTGAAGTCTAGCGTGGGCTCTCCTCTCTCCCCATTCGTTTCTCATTCCCTACCTGCTTAACCTCTTTGCTCACAATGCCTAGCTTTCCAGTCTTCCAATTTTAAAGAAGAGTGAAGGGTAGAGTTGCTGTTCTGCATGTACCTTTGGCTCAGACATCTCTCTGAGAGAGCCTATTCATTAATGTGTCCATGTCGACTAGGCTGATTTCTCCCCTTTGTAAAAGTGACCCTCCCTGGAAGACTTATTCCATGGCTCATGCAATCCCAGAAAAAGAACTTCCATGAGCAAATGTGTTTCTGAAGTTATATGTCTACTTCAATGTTTCCAACCAGCTTTTTGTTTCCAATGGCTTCTTCTGGAGGAGAAATATATTTGAGCAAAGAGAATTACCACTTCTTTTTAGGTGTCTGGGTCCAAAACATATTTGATAATGAAGTGACAGATAACTATTAAAGACATGTCCTTTTGTCCAGTGGTAAATTCTGTTTTGCATGCCTATGCAAAAATTATCTAAAATAATCAGTAGTAGCCTGTGGTGTAGTTTATAAATATGCATGTATATCTTTCATAAAGGATTTTCCATATATTTTGCATAGCTTAACAGTAAAACAATATTTCCTTTCACTGATCTTATCAACATATGGTGATACACTGGCTCCACACAGCAATTATATAGTAATCAATCAACTTTATTCTATTTGTAAATATAGCTTGAGTGTGTTAAAGCCATTGCAGACCATCCATAAATTAGGCTATATTCTCGTCTCCCGAATATGACTTCTGTTGTGCCCTCACTTCATGCCCTAGACTCAAACCTGCTTACACTCATATGGGAAAAGCTCTGACCAACCTGGGCAGCTGACATCTGTGGGACTCAACAGAATTAGACAATAGCAGCAGCTACTTCTTCACTGCCCCCAAGATTTCTCAAACTCTGGATTGTCTTTGTCCTCCCATCCAGTTCTCTGAACTATACTGAGATGTAGTGTAGCTTCTAGGAGACATGTAACTGAGGATCACAAGTAAAGCAACAAGATACCTAGAATATACTCAAGCTGTATTGTCCATTGCTTGCCTCATAAGGGTGCATGCTGGCATACAAAGTGGCTAAGCATTGTAGCTAGAGTAATAAACTCACCCGATTTTACCATGAAGCATTTCCATTTTACATTTAGATACATTTTTAATTTTTTTTTTATTTTACGTATCAATCCCAGTTCCCTCTCCTTCCCATCCTCCCATGCTCCCTGACTCCCCCTCCCATTGCATTCCCCACCCACTCCACAGGGATTCCAGGAGTTTAGCTCAGTGTTTAGCCATGGGTGTCTGCTTCTGTCTCCATCAGCTACTAGACGAAGGCTCTAGAATGACATATAAGTTATCGATCTCATTATCATGGAAGGGCATTTAAGATAACCTCTCCACTATTGCTCAGCTTGTTAGTTGGGGTCATCCTTGTAGGTCTCTGGACATTTCTGTAGTGTCAGTTCTCTCTTCAAACCTATAATGGCTCCCTCTATAATTGAGAACATGAGGGACCAGGAAGATTGAGTCCTGCGACGAATAGACAAGAGTAAGAAAAGAGATACTATTCAGATACATTTTATAAGTCAGTATTATACTTGTTTGTTAGCTACAAGCTTAATTAGACCAAGTATTTGTGCTAAAAGCATTTTATAAATAAGTACTCTCCTGCTATAAAAAAATAATTTAGCCAAGGCCAGTCTTTAGTCTGTTAACCATGATGCATGATTATCTGAAGCTACTGACGCCCTTCCCATTCCCCCTCTACAGCAAGGGGCAAAATGCATTGCAATCCCCCACACAACCCATTCCTCCCCAGGCTTTCCCATGAAAGGTACCTGTCACCTGGTGTTTGCTAGGTTGTGATTCCTCCTTAATGATTAGAAATCACTTTATTCTAAATACTAAAAGAATCCCTTTATTTGGCTGTCCTTTTCTAATAATCAATTAGAACATATTTGAGTCTTGGCAGGTATCAAGAGCATAATTCTAGAATCTTTTACATCTAACCAAAAAGAATTATAAGGTAGATGCCATGAATAATCATTATTCATACACTAGAATCCAGTTTCCTCTTGTAAAAGGAAGCTAACACACAAGAACCCAGTCACCCAGTTAAATTACCATTGAAAGGAAAATGCTACTTTGATGTTTGCTTAAACCCAATGTGAAAGGTTTTTAAATGCCACCTTTCCTTCTACACAATCCTATCATTTATATCATTGTTTCTGCTCTGTAGTTTGGTGTGCTTTAAAAAGACTGTGTACATTTCTTTTTGAAACAACAGAAGGTATTTTATCCAGGAGTAGATGACAGAAAACTCCAAAAGGAAAGTTAGCAAAGGCATATATTAAATCAACAGAAACTTAAATGTATGAATTGAGCAAAATCCTCTGAATTTTGGACTGTGTGTGTGTGTGTGTGTGTGTGTGTGTGTGTGTGTGTGTGTGTGGTGTGCATATGTGTGCTAGACTTTTAACCTAGTTCAATATATGCAGTTAATCCATTGACTAAATACTCCAAAATTATAATAAAATTTCAGAAAAAAAATCTTAACCTGTCCCCAGACATTGAAAATCTACAGTCCCAATTTAGCAACAGATGTCTTCTTATCAAAAGATAAAAAAATTCTTTTCCTATTTCTGGGAAATTTTATTTCCATCAACTCTCTCCAGGCCATTATGGGTTCTTTTCTGTCCTTCAAATGTACACTTCAGCTTTGAGCATCCATTTGCGCTCTTGACCTCTGCATGGGCCACTGCTGTTTCCTTGGATGGAGTGTGACTGATGCCTTGCTTTATTCAGCTCTCTGTTCCATGTTATCTTTACAGACTTGAAAATTCTTTTAGCATAGTGTTAGAGAGACCTGCCAAGATATACTTTCCAAAATAGCATCTTACTTCCTTAAGTCTTCATCCGTTATAGATCTTTCCTGTAGTTTTCATTATCTGACATATATGCTTATTATTTATTCCTTTCATTGTGGTCCTGCCACAGTAGAACAAAACAGGATTCTATGTAGATTCCTATTTTTGTTTTGCTCACAGATTTTTCACTTAAATAAACAATGCCTAGTGGAAAACAGTAAAACAAATAACTGTGTAGGTGAAGGTGAGTAAAAACCTAGCATAGATGGTATATCCTTCTCTTATAATGGCATTGAAAAGTTTTTCACACACACACACATATATGTACATACTACATTCTAATTACTCTCCCACTATTTTTTATCCATCATCCACCCCTACTAACCACCCCCATTCCTTAAAAGTCCTATCCCCCAATTCACATTCTTTTGCTTTGTGTCTTACTTCATCATGGCCATCTGTGTAAACCATAGGTTTAGGGCTATCTATTGAAGCCTGCTGTTTTCACCAGTAGTTATATAAGTGAAGGCAATGATTCCCCATCCCCCTTTATCAGTAGCCAATACCTCAGTGGTGAGGGGTTGGGTCCCATGTGTCTTTCTCTCACCTGTGCATGACTGTGGACACACCCATTCTTGTGCAGACCCAGTAGAGGCAACAGCAGCTGCTGTGAATCCATGATTGTGGCGGGTGTCATGACCAGAAAATGGCAGCCTATCTCTGTATGTTTTGGCTCTTCCATTCTTTCCATCACCTGCTCTTGATTGTTCTCTGAATCTTGAGGGTCGGTGGCGTAATGGTCTCGTGTAGAGCTGAACACTTAACCCTGTATTATTCTCAGTAACCTGAGCAGACTTGAGCATCTGCATTCACCACTGTTCACTGGATGGAGAAGCCGTTCTCATTGAGTCTGGGAGTGGCATGCATCTATGGATATAAACATAAATATTGGGGCCAGGGAGAGGGCTCAGTGGGTAGGTAAGTCATTGCTAAACATGATGATTTGAATTTCATTTCTGAAGCCCTATGGTGGAAAAATAAAACTACTTTAATCAAGATGTTCTCTGACCATAACAATCCCCAACACACAGAAGCACCCACACATACATGTACACCCGCTAAACGAAATATTTATTTAGTGGGCAGGTTAACATTATTTCAAGAAGATTTAGCTCCCTTCTAGATCCTGTGACCTCCCACACAACAGATCTTTGGCCACTATACCTGGTGTGAATTGTGTTGTATGGTCTTAAGTCCACTGGTAGAATGGTTACTTACTCCTATAATGGCTGTGCCACTGTTGCACATCTGTGCACATCTTACATGGCACACATCTCTGGCCCCAATATTTATGTTTATATCCATAGATGCATGCCACTCCCAGACTCAATGAGAACGGCTTCTCCATCCAGTGAACGGTGGTGAATGCAGATGCTCAAGTCTGCTCAGGTTACTGAGAATAATACAGGGTTAAGTGTTCAGCTCTACACGAGACCATTACGCCACCGATCCTCAAGATTCAGAGAACAATCAAGAGCAGGTGATGGAAAGAATGAAAGAGCCAAACATACAGAGATAGGCTGCCATTTTCTGGTCATGACACCCGCCACAATCATGGATTCACAGCAGCTGCTGTTGCCTCTACTGGGTCTGCACAAGAATGGGTGTGTCCACGGATGTGGCACACAGATGGCTAAGTAAGACTATCAATGCCTTTTCTCCCTCAGAAGCTTTTATAGTGCCTTCCAGCACTGTGAATACTAGGCAGGAAGTTTCTAGTTCTGATCCATCTTAACTTCTCTAGAACCTATGATCAGAGCATATGGTGTCTTCATCAATAGGGTCTTATCATCCATTCAAGAGGAATGGCAGAAACCTGTATCATGGCAGAGGGACTCTAGAGCTTCCTTAATGAATATCATACAAACGAATGTGATATCCCACACCTGGCACTGACATTTTTATTTAATCACTCATAGCTTCTATGGAGCTCAAGTTAAAAATTTAGTTTCAAAACTATTTTATAAGGAAACAAGTCACTTGAAACTCAAAAATAAGCCATAATGAAACGCTGTTATGCACCTGTCATAATTGATAAGTTTAAAAGTAAAGTCTGATAACACCAAGTACTAGAATAAACATGGAGCAACTTGCATTTTGATGTTTTGCTAATGGAAATTTAAATTGGTAACTTTATATGAAGGCACATTAGAGCCATGTACGTTTGCCTTAATACTTAGTAGTGTGTATTCCTATGTATTTACCCAGAACCCTTCCCCACAAAAAATACTTGAACCAAGCAAAAACTTGGGCAAAGATCCACAATAGCTGTATTTGTACCTGTCAAAGGATATAAACAAATCAATATCTTTCTAATTATAAAAATTCTCTGTATACCCAGAAGCAAATACTGCTGGGCTGGGCAATAAAATAAACTACTAACAGCACACTACAGCACACTGAATTTTGAACTCATTGCTCCAAGTGAAAAGAACTTGTCATTCTGTACAAGACAAGATCCTAGAGGTGGAAATAAAATGACATCTCAAAGGCAGAGTCTGGGTACATATATATGACTTCAGCATTTGGAACATAGGTACACACATTGAGACTTGAAACTAGGTGTGTCTTCAAATCACATTTTTCCATCTTGGTTTCAGTAAATTATGTAGATTTGAGAGGTAAAGGGGGCAGAAGAAGAAAAAGCAATTACAACATTACTGGTTAGGATTCTATGTGTTCCCCACTTTCCATGCTGCACAACATTCCTGTCTTAGAACATTCAGATATGTTAATATGCATTAGTAATGTTACTCACAGTTCAGGATGTTGGGAAGTCCATGGTACAACTTGGCTCAGGGTCTTAGGAAGACTATTTCTTATCAAGAACAAAGTGATCTTGTACACTTTGAAGGATGAAACAGATTATGGAATCTCTTTACTAAAGACACTGATCCTCTTGGTAAGGTTGGAGCCCAGTATACCCATCAGTCCCTAAAGACCCACCTCTTAATGGCAACATATTAAGGGTTAGATTCCAATATATGTATTGAGAGTGGTTCTCAACCTGTGGTTCACAAACCCCACAAGGGTCACAAATAAGATATCCTGCATGTCAGATATATACATCACTATTGAAAACATTAACAAAATTATAATTATGAAGTAACAATGAAATAATTTTATGATTGGGAGTCACCACAAGGAGAGGAAATGCATTGAAAAGTCATAGTATTAGAAAGACTGAGAACCACTGATTTAGAGAGACAAAAACATTCAAATCATAGCAACACTCATCCCTTTTGTTCCCTATAACAGCATGTGTGGATTTTTACATCCTATGAACCATTATTTGCAGTTATACATTCCAATGCTTTTCGCTTATTATTTTGTCTCCATAAATACAAAGATCAATTCCATACTATGCACAATATGTTACCCAGAGGGCAAACCATAACATGCACATTAAAAGCTTTGCTGATGTTTAATGTATGAGATTAAAAACAAACTTGGTTGAGAAGAAAGTGGGAAATAGAAATAGGCAAAGTGGTGTTTCAGCTGGCACAGAAATAACAAGCCAACATAACTGGGAGAGTTACCATCACTTCTGGATCAGGACCTGAATTTCCTTTTAGAGATTCAGTTGGGGAAGGAGGGAGTTTGTATTTAAACACAAAAAGTCCAAGATGATCACAGCAGATCCAAGTGTAACAATGTACCATTAGAAATGTCATAGGCAGGCTCCTGGGCAAGGTCAAAGCTGAAGCAAGAGATATGAGCTTGTCATTCCTTCAGGGGATAAAGCCCTGTGAGGCCCTGAGGTCTACAAAGAGGATGGTTGATGAAAGAGAAAGGAGCAATATTCGAGAAATGGATACTAGTGAACAAAGGATGGAAAGCTAGTCTGAAGAGGCAGTCCTTCCAGATTCCCTAGTATCTCTAGACAACTCAAATTCACCTTCCAACACACTCATCAAATGATAAGGCTTTTGATGTCTCTTAACCCAAGACAAAACTGACCACGTTGTTCTTGGAATATTTGACTGGGATTGCCATTAGCCAAAGCAGCTTCTCTTTATCACATTCCTGGGAGTATTTTGCAAAGACATAGTTGGATTTTTGTGCATATATTTTTGTTTTTTTCCCACACAGTCTCACCTTGAATAGTTTTGCCTTGCCCTTCTGATCATCTTCCCTCCCTGTTCCTAGTGTTGAGAATGCAGTGTATGACTCCATGTTGGGTTTTTTCATCATCATCATTTCCCCCAAAAGAATTAACATTTGCTAACCAACAGCCAGCTGGAGAGAGTAGAGAAAGAAGAAATCACAAATGAAGGAAGAGAGCTTGGCAGACACTGGAAATATAACTAAAGTGCCAAGATGGAGCACATAACCTCTGAATTCCATGGCCTTCCTCTATGGATAGGAAGCAGGCATCGATCAGGTAGCTAAATCTGTTAGGTGGTCATGGTTTTGCAAACATCCTATTTGGTCCCTGGAACAACATTCTCAAGTGGCATTTTTATCCTGGAGTAACACAATGACTAAGCCACAGAAGTCTGTTACAAGTAGTTTTCATGACAGCCTGGTCCCAGAGCTGTGTCAGCCCCAAATAATACACAGAGACACTGTGTTTCATATAAAGCTGTTGGCCTGTTACTAGCATTTCTTATTGGCTAGCTCTGTCTTAAATATTAACCCATTTCTATTAATCTAAGTATTTCCACGTGGTCTTGGCTTACTGGAGAAAGGAAGTCCATCATTTTCTCTAAACATATTCAATAAGTGTGTGAGATGAGGAGGAAGAGCTTTCTGTCTCTCCTTCAGCTCAAAGTGAGCATATTCTCCAATCTAAGTCACTAATCAAAAAGGCAGGCCTTGTTCTGCAGCAATAGGACTGAGTTTAACTTGTAAGAGCCAATTCTTTCTTATCTGCCTGTAACGAGTATGGATTTTTCCACCTGCCGCTGCTGGTCTTGTCCCACCGCCGCACCAGCCCCAATTAACAAACAGAGACTCTGTATTTGATATTATACTGTTGGCCAGGTACTAGTTTCTTATTGGCTAGCTCTTTCTTAAGTATTAACCCATTTCTGCTGATCTATGTATTTTCACATGGCCTTCTCTTACCGGGAAGGTGGCTGGCGTCCAGCTCTCTCCAGACTCTCCATCTTGACTCCTCCTTACTACTTCCTCTTTCCTCCTTGTCTCCTAGTCCCTCCTATCTTCCTTTCCTATTGGCCAACAGTGCTTTATTATTAACCAGTATGAGAAACATATATACATAATGACATCTCCCATCATCTGCCTTGTACCAAAACTGCGATATCTTGGAGCTGTCTGTTGAAATAAAAGTGGCTGAACCATGGACAGACGGATCTTTCTTCCTTATTGAGGACACTCTTGAAATTTTCAGGCGAATTGCACCATTACAACTTCCAACTTGAGAATGCACAGCACACAGCACGTTCATTATTAGCACTCCATCTGAAATAAGCAAGCCGGGAACTAAAAATAGCAGATAACTAAATGAGCCATGGAGAACCTGGGGAGCGTCTCTCTTTTCCCACTCAAAATGACTCCCTCAGCAGGAAGCTATATTCATAAGCTTCAAAAATATTAAATGTTCAAGAACATATTTTTTTTCAAACACTCCTTCTAGTCCTTTGTCCAAACCATTAGACAAAAAGATATTTTAAAATTGCTTAACACACTATAATAGGTAACTCACTGAAGCTATCATCTTTGTTTTCTTTCCTTGTTCTTTAATCAGACTCTTTGAAAAACATTCTCACATTGTGTGTGTGTGTGTGTGTGTGTGTGTGTGTGATTGTACATGTGCAGTATGTATATGTAGGTTCCTATAGAGGTCAGAGGTGGGTGTTGTGTTCCCTAGAACTGTAGTTACCATGTGAGCCACTCAAAATGGGTGCTGGAAAATGAACTCAGGTCCTATGAAAGAGCAGCAGGTACTCAGCCTCCAAATCACCTCTCCAGCTGCCTCTTCCTTTTCTTTCCTTTTTTAAAGACAAGGTTTCTTTGTGTAGCCCTGGGTATCTTAGAACTCCCTTTGCTGATCAGGCTTGCCTCAAACTCAGAGATTCCTCTGCCTCTACCATTGCCTCTGCCTCTGTTGGAATTAAAGGTGTGCACCACCACCATCTTGTTGAACTACTAAAATAAATGGGAAAGGAGTTAGGAGCGTGAAAGGGAATACTACATGATGCTGTGTACAAGGGTGGTGCTTACCTGAGATAGTCTGATATATTTGTTTTACCCAGTTTAACTGGGACTAGAAGCTAGGAGGACATAAGAGTTAGCTGACAGAGAATCAGAACTGGCACAGAACTTTTGAATCACCCAGACTGCAAATCCTTACATTAGAATAGATGACCCAAATGTGAGGTTCAGGAGATATCACTAACATAGAAAGACTACAGCTTGAGTCAAGGCCTTGATATCTCCTAGAATGGCTGTAATGCTGCTGCTTTATGCTAAACAAAATTTTGGCCTCTGTGATCAAGGAAAAAGAGAATAATAACTTTTAAAAGATGGCTATGGTTGGTTGGGTACTTTTATATGGCAGGAACTGTCTCATATATATATATATATATATATATATATATATATATATATATGTTAGCTTTCACACTGTACCCCACAAGTCTAGAGCTTTAATTCAAATAATACATGAGGAGTTTTATCTCGAAGTTCACAGTATAGTATAAGTAATTCTAATCAGGCTGGGCAAATGGTTCAGTGATTAAAATGTTTGGCTCACAAGAATAAAGACTGCAGTGTAGATCCCTAGCATCTGTGTAAATGGAAGGAGTATAGGACATTCTGTAATTCCAGCTTCAGAAGACAGAGATATACCATCCGCAGAAAACTTGGCTAGAGAGATGAGCCTCATTGGTGACATCTGGGTTTGATTAAGAGATCCTAATCAATGAAGAATGAAAGGACAATCAAGAATGATCCCTGACATCAGTCTTGGACCTCCATATTTATGTGCACCATGTGCACAGGTACATACACAGGCATGCCAACACACATGTAAAAATGCACACACAAACAGATACACATACATACACAAAAACGGAGGGAAAAAAAAGAAGAAATTACTAAACACAAGTAACAGGCTGGCTCGCTTTGCATCAGAAAGCTGCTTCCTCAGCTGGCATGTGGCCAAGTAGCAGGCTGACTTTTGTCACTCCCTAACCACCATTAAGAAAGTGTGTCAACTTTGCATACCCTGAAAGGACCAAATGAATTGCAATTCAACTACTCCTTTACTCCTCAAGCTCATCTAGTCGAAAGATCAGTCAAATGCTGATGTGACAATCGAAACATTTTGCAAGGACCACAAGATTATATGCCTTTTGTGAGTCAGAATCTGTCCATACCATAGTTTTTGAAGAATGAGCCCTGAAACGATGAAGAGTTGATTCCGATTAGGTTTATTGAACTGCTTTATAAAGTAGGATTAGCTTCTGTGTTCATCTGATGCCTGTAGTTTAAGCTCTAATGTTCCTAGGATGCAGAATTAATAAGTTTTTTTTTTTTTTGTTTCACTGATAACCTTGCAAATCCAGAAGATCAAAGAAAGGCCAGGAGCAAGCACGTGGTATCAGTTTTCTAATGATAGCTCGAGTAGGCTTTAAAACCATGCTTCCTATGAGAAATTATAATAGCATGTTATCACTAAGTGGATTAATTCAGTTATATCATTTACACCACAAAAGTTTCTCCTTCTTAAAGAAAAATATTACCCAGGAATTTTAACAAGGCAAACCTGAACTTAAATGAAAGTACATAAAATGCACTTTTACTTAGAAAAATTGGACAGTAGGAGATGTTTCAGAAGGACTTCAGATCGGACCATTTGGGAGGTGTGGAATACAGCTATGTTTGGGGAATTGAAAAACAGACCTTGGTGCCCTCCAGACTAAATCAAGGCCAAATCCGAACCATGCAGAGCCAAACCCTAAACCCCCAAACCATCTGAGCCTCTAAGACCTTATTGTTAAAAAAAATCATAAATTCTGTGAAAACCTTTGTCTATGAAATAGTAACATTACAACAATTATTAGGTGAATTTTAATAACTTCAGTTTCAGAATTTTCTAACCCTGCCAGAAATATTGGCTGTCACTACCAATCCTACAAAGTTCACAAATTACACCTCGGTCCAGAATATTTATGAAAGAAAACTTGCCTTCATACATCTGAAGTTATTTCATTTTCCTAATTTTAGGGAAATATCTTCCAAATTTCTATCACTGTTTATAGTTCCCTTCAAATCGTAACAAAACCATGTTCTGAGAAAATAACCCACCTCTTGAATGGCTCACATACAGCGCCTCAGTGAACCCCTCACTGCTCCCATCACAGCTCCTCAGCAACCATCTCCCAGCTCCCAGCACCACAGCTCCCCAGTGGGTCCCACCTTGCTCCCAGCACAGCTCTTCAATGGACTCCTCCCTCTTCCCACCACAGCTCCTCAGTCAACCCTCGTGCTTTTTGATCCCTTCTCATAGGTAAGGAAGCTGAAAAGCATAGATTACATCACTTGGCCCCACTTGGCCTGCTGTTAGTGGCCAAACTCCCACTCAAAAATGATTTGCAAACTCTATTCTGTCTGGAAATGAAAAGGAATGGCAATATTTGGGGATTTAGAGGCCCCTTTCTGCTTTAAGTAAGTTAATCTACATTCCTGATTTTTTAAAATAAATATTTTAAAAATGTGATTAAAAGAACTTAAAATTCCTTTTGGCATATACAATAGTTTAGATTTATTTTGTCTATTTATTTCAGAGTTTTCATTGTACTTTGTTTTGTTTCCTTGAGATGTGTGTATGTGTTACACCCATGTGTGTACCCATATGTGTGCAGGTCCCCACAGACATATATACATAGAGGCCAGAATATAACTCCAAGCATCATTCCTTTGGTGCCATCTCCCCTTCCTTTGAGATAGCCTGGCTTTTCTGTATGGGTTCTGGGGATGGTCCTCATGCCCAGCATTTTCCCACAGAACTATTTTTCTAGCCCCTGCTTCCATAGGTTTAACATGCTTATTTATAAAATGTTAAGCACTTGATAACATATTTATTAATTAAACCATATGATTTCCAAAACATAAAAAAACTTTTGGATGAGGAGAATATGTGTTTATTTTGAATGTTTGCAAATCACTTCAACTTCTGACTTAAGAGACAACTGGTTCTCCTTAGTGCTTCTGCATTCAATTCTCTGGGCCAGCACAGGTCATACTGTCTCTAGAAACACAATTGAATACCCAGAGATAATGAGTATTGAAACAGCAAATGTTATCTGTGTCGGCACTATAGGCAGAATCTAAGAGGAGTGAGAAGTCAGTCCCATTGCCAGTGTTAGTCTGCAGAAATAGAAGCAAGCTCACCACTCAGTCACCTGCTCACATACAAACTATCTTTTTTATTATTTCAAAAGAAAGATGAAGGTTTGTCATCCTTAGGTAAAAATGTAGAAAGGGAAGATGTACCTAAGTCAGATCACAAATCTAGGGGGAAAATACTACAGAAGACAGTTTCAGGATTTATATTAACTCTGTTCTAAAACAAAGTTAATACATTTCTGCTTTTATAGGATAAAAGAGATAATATGTTGTTGTGATTAAATTCTATTTTCCAGGCATTAACTGAATTGCTCAAGGCAGTTACATTGCTTCAGGGAAGGCTGTAATCACAATTTAACAGACACTCACCTTAAAAGAGACCCATAACAACACTGGAAGTCATATTCAAACTGAGTCATTTGGTTACTTAAGAAATTGTGTCTTTAAAATATTTGGCTCTGAAAAAATGCTTTTCACCTTTGCTTTGAAACCCAAGGCCAAAACCTGCATTTATAAGTGATATATGGCTTTATTGATATGTGTGTTCAATTTCTTTTTGCTTTGGCTTACTATTTCTAAATGGAAAAAATGGTTTTACTAATGGAACTGTATAATTATTAATATTTTTAACAGCCTGGTACCTTAGGTATTCTAGAATTGTGCCCTATTTCACACCTATGCTAATGCAATCAAGGGAATAAAGAATAGGCAATGCACTGAAAATAAAAACATGAATTTTTTAAATCAAAAGTATTCAAATTTGTAAGAGAACATTAACTATAAATGAAACTTCTATGCCCACTGACAGGTGGGCATCACCCAAAAGTAGTTTCCGGGTTACACATTACGCAAAAGTCAAGCACACATTCCTGTTTGGGGTGTTAGATTTGAACAAAAAGGAGCATAGGTACAAACATAAAGCCAGCTCATGGCAGAATGTTTATACTTTCTAAGGCTGTGGTAATCCAAGACTTTCTCCTTCCTCTTTTCCTTACCAAGCTGCTTGCAGGAAAGGGGTGGGGGAAAACACCTACAGGTTTCTCAGCAGAAAGCTGCTTGCTTAGACAGAAAGCCTTGCTGAGCAGCACTGGAAGGCTTGTCTGTGTTCCCCCAGGTTCTTCGCAGCAACAGCTTGCTGGAGTCCACGGACTACTGGTTGCAGAACCAGAGGACGCCTTGCCAGATTGGGTTTGTGGACGACGAGTCTGAAAACTGTGCTTCGGTAAGTGCGCGAACGATGTGGGGAGATACTGTCCGATAATGCGGGACATCCGGGCAGATACCTAAGACAGGAACTTAACAATATACAATAACTTCTTATACAAGTTTGGGAAAGGATCCTTTTGAAAATATGTGAGTAGCTCATGAGGACAAGCAGCATAATAATAGACAGCTGGCAGTTCTCCATCGGTGCTTCAATTAAATAGAAGAGCTATTGCAATCACTCCCATGCAAAGCAAAAATAAACAAATAATAAATAAACAAAAATAAAAAAAAGACCCAGGCATAGGTTCCGAAAGAAATAGAATGGCAGTACAGGAATAAAAACATAAAACCTGAATAGAATAGTTTCCTTGGATTCTTTCCAATATGTTTTTATAACTTCTATTAGAAGGTGTTTTCTGATACAAAAATTGGGCAAGAATTTTCTAGCATTCTTATGGGTTACAGCTATAATTTGAAATCCTCCTCAACCTAAGAAATGAAAAGGCACGAATTTTAATGTACTGAGCTATACTGTACTATGTGAAAAGCCTCTGTGAGGCAAGAAGTGTTCTTACAGACTATATCACTCTTAAGGCTTAGATTGTGAGTATACACTGTGGGTATTTGGAGTGACCCTTCCTAAGACCTATATCCTACATTGTGATGGAAACCACCTAGCTCTTATGGGGTCATGAGTACACAGACTGAGGAGTTTTTCCAAAGAGGGCAGAAATGCATTTCTCCTGAGTAAATTGAGAGCACCCCCTCTGATTTATTCCTGGAATATATTTCAAAAGAAAAATATACAGAAGGATGAAAATAGGATGGGATGAGCAGAGCAGCTATTTTCAATAGATACCTACTGGGAAAGACCAAAGCAGTTTTATCAACCACACTCCCAGCAGGCTCTGTGCCCAAGTAGCTGGCCAACATTAAGTGAATTCAACGATGGGGGGGGTGTTTTGTTTTCATTATTTTTTGCAGGTTTGTTCTGATTTTCATTTTCTGCTTGTGCATGAGGAAGATAGAGAAAGAGAAGGGGAGAACATGAAATTGGGTGGTGGTAGGGAAGTAGGGAGGAATTGGAAGAAAAATGACAATACATTATATAAAAAGCAATAAGGAAAATGGTTTTAAATAGTTACTCTCTTTGGGATAAAAACTTTTAGTATAAGTGTATGGTGTGTATGGTGTCTATGTGTGTCTGTGTGTGTGTGTGTGCTATACGTGTGTCTATGTGTTATGTGTGTTGTTTGTGTGTGTTCTGCATGTGGTATTTATGAGTATGGGGTGTGTGGTGTGTACATATCTATGTGTGTCTGTGTATGTGTGTTGTGTGTGTATCTGTGTATGTGTTGTACAGTGTCTGTGTAGTATAGTGTGTGTGTGTGGGGGTGTTTGCCTATAACTGTGTATGTGTCCCGTGTCTATGGTGTCTGAGTCTGTGGTGTGTGTGTGTGTGTGTTCTGGGTATGTAGTATATCTGTATATGTGTGTAACTGTGTGTGTGTGTCTATATGGTGAATGTATCTCACTGTGTGGTGCATGTGTGTTCTATGTAGTGTGTGTATCTGTATGTGTGTACGTATGTGTGTGTGTGTGTGTGCAAGTGTGTGCGTGTGTGTATGTGGTTTAGATCTTTGCATGTGCAGGTAGAAGCCAGATAACAACATGAGACATCCCATGCCTTCCACTATTGCTCTCCATATTAACTTTGGAGAAAGGGCCTCTAACTGAGCCCAGTACTCACTGGTTGGCTAGACTGACTGGCCAGTGAACTCCTGAGAGTCCACATGCCTCATCCCTCTCCACCTTGCCCTTTCCCCAGTGCTGGGGTTACAGATGTGCACAACCATACCCACTTTTATGTTAGTGTCAGGGGTCCAAACTCAGGTTTTTATATCTTCGTGATTTCAAGGCTGTCATATTACTGACTGAGCCATCTTCTTAGCCCCAAACATTTAGTATCTTTCATCTCTTGTCCAAAAATTAGTTGCTGGTCGATTTTTTTTCAGAAAAATAAGTGGCAAATGATTCTATTATAATGCCTACTTTACAAATTCAACCCTGGAGTTTAAAAAAAAAAACAAACAAACAAAAAATCACGGCATTTATGATGTGGATATCCAATCATAGCCCTGCAGGTAGCAAAAGAGAACCTGTAACAGTAGCTATGCTTTGGCCAAAGTTATCATCTAAATAATTCCTATACTGTGATCTTCCACGTGGCAAGTGCATGAATGTTGGATTACAAAAAAATAATGACTTCAGAGCAGATGTCTTCTCCACACACTATTTGGGATTGAAATTGTGGGTCTATGGTTTGAAACACTAACTTTCATAGCCAAGGCATCTTTCTGTGTGCAAACACTCATATCCATCATCAAACTGGATTTAAAATATAGGACTTTTTTTCTTCTTTGTTCCTTTCTGGTGTTAGATGACACCAATAAGGTTAAATTGATTCATCCTGCTATCATGGTTCTTCCTACAGTTTCTAAATGGGGAAACAAAACAGAAGTAAAGACACATTAGAGTATTTGTTCCTGATGCTGCCCTGTCATTTGTAATGACGGAAACTAATATAAACACTAAGAATTATCCATGTCTATGAACTAAAACTAAATTTCATGATAACTATAGAAATCCAGTCTCTTTAGCTAATGTATCCTATAGTCACTTTTTCTTAATCCCAAATTCTTTCTCTTTTAGCATGGTGAGGTTTCTAAGGCAGGGAGCAGAACAGTGAGAGACCAGGGCTCCTTAATTCTGACAGAACCCCATATCTACAGGTGAACTAGGATAAACTATGGAGATACTGGGCCAGGAGAGGTAACTTCTGGCAAAACAACCACGTGATGGAAACAAGCAATCAAGAAAAAGTATTAAATTCTTTTTTGAAAACCGTCTCTCAGTGTGGCAGGTGGAAAAGACCTGTACTCCCAGCCACTGAGGAATCAATGCAGGAAGAACATGACTTCAGGGTTGTTCGTACTATATTACAAAAACCTTATCAAACAAAGGATAAAAGTTAATTTTCTCCCAACTCCATGAAAGTGCAATGTAAATTGGAGCAAGCACTGCGTTAATGCCTGTAATCCCAGAACTCAGATAGTTGAAACAGGAGGATTATCAAGTGCTGATAGCCAATCTGGTCTGCTGGTTACCAACAAGCCAATATTGCAGAATGATATCCTGTCTCAGATACCTCCCTGGTTGGGAAAAAAAAGGTATAATTTAAAAGAAGATAAAAATAGTATGGTTGAAAATAATCCCTTCATTAAAGTTTAATTTAAAAAATCAGCATTATGAAATTTTCCTAGTCTTAAAGTATTTACAGATAATCACAGCAGATCCCCTAAGGAATCTGTAGGGATGCTGTTTATTGTTCTATCATCTTTCTGTTATTCTGAAAGGCCCAATACTAAGTGAACTGCTCTTTTGACTATTGCTTCTGTACTCCAATTAGTAGCTAATTTTATAGAGAGAGTAGATTGGCTTGGTGCCACTTGAATTTTTTGTTTGTTTGTGTTTTGTTTTTTATTTTGTTTTGAAAATGAGCCTCAGGCTTGGAAATTACTGGGATACTGTGTCCACATATCAATATATATTTTGTTTCCAAAAACAATCCATAAGGTTTATTTCTTCAGGAAGCAGGCTTATATTTCCTACAGCTAACATGAAGACTCTATTACCATTCCCATTCTGTTGCTGTGACAAGTATCATGACCCAAATCATTCATTTCAGCTTACACATTGAGGTTACAGCTCATCTTTGAGGGAAGTCATGGTCAGAAGTCAAGGTAGGAAATTGGAAACAGAAACCATGGAGGAATGATGCTCACTAACTAATACAGCCCAAACTACCTGCCTAAAAATGATGCCACCTACTCTAGGCTCAGCTCTCTTGCAGCAATCAACTATCAAAACAACGCCTCCATAGATGTGCCTGTAGATCAGCCTGATCTAGGCAAGTTGTTAACTGAAATGACTCAAAAGTTGTGTAAAGTTGATGAGTTAGGCTAACCAGACTAGTCTTAGTGAAGAACAGTGAGAAGTGGTCAGAAACGTGACAGTCCCTCTCCTCCCAAACAGGAGTCACTGGCTGGAAAGCATCTTGAGGTGATTGCTAACTTTTCCAAAGGCAAAATCCTTTGGAAATACAGATAAAAATTCTGTGTTTCCTAAACAGAGCTTCATACATCATGCAATGTCATTTCATTCCTTTTCCCAATTGCCATTCAAAAAAAATATACACCAGCTTTTGGGGTTTTAGTTTTTTGTTTTCTTTCTTTTCATTTTTTCTTTTTTATGGGGGGGTTAATTTCAGTAACCTGATTATTTAAAAGAAATGAAATTAGGACAATGGAATTGGAAGCCCACCTCCAAAACTCAATAGCCATGACACTATCATAGCAGAGGTATTTAAAACTACTGATAGGAATTAGACATTTCATTATTTTTGCTATTTTTAATTCAAAGCTAAATGAGTCTTTATTGGATTTTGCTATATACTAAAATTTTTATTTTTAAATTTTAAAGAATTGCCTTAATGTATCCACAGAATTATCTTGGTCATTTATGTTGTTTCCATTCCTGGTTTGTCTTAGTTAGAGTTTCTACTGCTGTGATGATATGCTATGACCAAAGCAACTTGGGGAGGAAAGGGTTTCTTTGGGTTAAGCTTCCTCATCACTGTTCATCATTGAGAGAGGTCAGGACAGGAACTCAAACAGAGCACCTATCTCCTCCCTGACTGAAGTAACTACAATCTATACATCTACCGAGAATATAAGGTATATCATTTCTCTAGATATATTCATACTCTCTCATGAGAATCGAAAACTGTTGCAAGCTAAATACCTCATGTGTAATGTTTTTGAAAGATCAAGACTAGGACGCTCAAAGAAATATGTAATTACAGAACTGTGGGGGATGTTTGTAGGCATGTTTTAGCTTCTTTCTTTAAATGGTAAGTTATTTGTTAATTTTATTTTTATTACTTTTTGTTAATTATTTGTTAATTTTAGACTGATAGATACAAGGCAAAAATGAGACACCAGTTCCCCATTTCCTCAAATGTTACTAACTTGTGGTTTGCCATTTTCTGCATGAAGTTTTTTTATATGACTAGTAGTGTATGAGTCATGACCTGTTTTAGGATGAGTTTCAAATACTGGGTCCTTTATTCCTCTCTTCTTTGTGTGGAGCATGAAGATTTAAAAGCAGGATTAATATTGTGTCTGTTACAGTTCTGTTACACTTTGAATGTAGAAAGCCTCCCAATGGCTCACCCAAAGGGGTGGTGCTCTTAGCCGGTGGTAGAAACATTAGGAGATGGGGCCTGTTTGAAAGATCACTGGTGATATAGCCTAAAGGGCATATTTAGTGTCTCCTCCTATCTGTTCTCCTCCTATCTGTTCTCCTTCTCCTCCTTCTTCTCCTCCTCCTTCTCCCTCTCCCTCGTCTCCCCTCTCCTTCTCCCACTTGTCTCCTTCCCTTCTCTCCCTTCCTCCTCTTTGTTTTTTCTTCTCTCCCTCTTCCTTATCTCCTCTCCCTTTTTTCTTTTCTCCCTATTCCTCCCCTTCTTACTTCCCTCCTCTCTCTCTTCACCCCTCCTCTACACACACACACACACACACACACACACACACACACACACACACACATCCTTATTTCCCCTGCCTACTTGCCTACTGAGCCTTCATCTAAAAGCAACGATGTCAAGTGGCCACTTCTCCTGAAACTCTAAGACAGAAGTCAATCTTTCTGACCCTTAAAGCTATTTTGTCAGGTGCTTAGACCCAAGGAGGAAAAGACACTGGCACAGCCTAGTGCAGCTCCTCTGCACAACAGCATTCCTTTGTTGCTAAAGAAAAGAAAAGCTAAACACCACCACCTTCCAAGAAGCATAAATGGTCCAATGTTGGTGAAGGATGACAGAGTACAACAAAACCCTCCCCGTTGAAGTAGAGATGTTGGCCTTAGGAAGACTCTTGCTCTGCCTAGCGGGTAGCCTCAGCTGGTAGCCTCCTGGAAAGCAGAGGATGAGAGCAAGGTCAGTCTTCACCCATAGGGGTTTCTTTTTTTCAAGCCGCATTCTTCTTCCTTCTTTCCATCTGACAGATTTCCAGGGGTTTTAATACTCAAACCCTTCAATGAGTCCAGAAGAAAAGACCCTCCTAGAAGGCTTGCTGCCCAATACATCTCCCAGAATAGATAAAATGAGATGACGCCTGTTGAAGTGGAACGCAAATTCTATGATCTGTCTGAGTGGCCTGGCCTCACCCTATGAATCTGCCCCATCAGGAAATTCAAAATTCCCAGAAGAAGCATTTTGACTCTTAAAGAAACAAGTAGCCACTAAACATGATTAGGCTGCCAGAAGTCACTGAGTTAGGAAAACCACTTCATTGTGAAACATATTCATGAACCAGGCTTTGAAAGACTATTTAAGCACTTGGGAATAAGGAGTCCCTATGTAATTGTATATTAAAAGTAGGTTGTAAACTGTGTTGGACAAGCAAGTATAAATATTCAGTGTACACTAGGAAGTGCACAGTTAATAATAGTGTATTTTACCTTAGATTCTCAGTAGATGTATAGATTGTATTTATTCCAGCCAGGGAAAAGATAGGTGGCTAACTAGTTGAGATGAGAGAAATGTTCATTTATTCTATTATCCTAATGATTCAAATATGCATGTGCTTTCTAAAATGTGCTGTGCTACATGCCTTAAATAAATGGATGCAAAAGCAATAAATTAAACACAACAAATTAATGCAAGGAAAACACAAGAGTAGAAAATAAATAAAGCTATAAAATTGTATGTCAAGAATCATTACACTGTTATTTTATGGTTTGAGCTCCTGGGCCACTGATAGTCATTTACTATAGTAGGAAACAAGGAGGGAGAAAGGGAGAATAGATATTGAAAGGTGGAGGATGGTTGAATATCATATACTCCTTCAGGTAGAGATGATAGGCATCTGGATTTAGAAACTGGGTCTCTTGGCAAGATTGGAAATAGAGGCCGAGATTTAAACCTCATTCATCAAAGGACTTTGGAGGACAGAGATCCATGAAGCTAGGGAATAGTATAAAGAGAAAGGGGCAATTTGAAAGGAGTCTGGAATCTCAGAATACATTCATGGCTGATGATCTGTATGCCGGAGGGTCTTAGACTAGCAAAGGATTATTACTTTAGTTTGCAAGCCTGAATTTAATGCATAAAGTATTTTACAAATCTCAACATTTTGCCACTAAAAATGGGGTTAGATGAGTAGATCTGGGTGTGCTTATAAAGCCAGAGTGTTTACATCATTTATCAACTATTTTTAATTCATTTTGACAGAACAGATTATTAAAATAGCTCAAAATAGAGACATGTTTCAAATGTTCAACACCTCATTCCATTATGGTAATTTTCCTCTGAGGAAAAAGCCTATCAATCAAGAAAAGTCAGTAACAATAAATAATTACTCTCATTAAAATACCTCCAACACCTGAAGGGTGCGATTACACATAATTTTCTAGTTCTTTTTAGAATTGTTTGTTTGTATCAACCTGTCTTTTCTATTCAATTATTCTGATATCCTAGGGGGAAAGGTGAGAATGAGTAGTTGATTTTTTTTTTAAATCTTATATACTGAAGTTTGAAAAACACAAATAAAGGGAAGTGATCTAGCTAATGAGCACTGAAGGGTATCTCTTTTGTGATTGATGTTCCCAGGAGTATTAGTTACCAATTCTGTGACAATGACACAGGTTTGTTGTAGAGGTTAATGAAGGAATGAAAACATACTAAATATAGAAGCAGGATTTCTGTCCTTCAATATTAGTTACCATATTTTCTTATAGATCAGAGACACCTGTCTACTCACTGATCCATGATGTGTGTGATGCCCACAGGTTTCAACTGAACCATCTGAAAGCATTTTATATACTTTCCAGAAGCATTTTCAGTAGTTGAATAGAGTGAAAGAGAATCCCAGTTAAGATACACCTTCTGCTTGGTTTTAATATAGTCATTAAATAGAGAGTCTGAGTCAGCCAGCCCACTAGAGTAAGTTTCATGGACATCCATGGATAATGTCCTATAAACTAAGATCTTTTACCTCTGGTATTATTTAAACATTGGGGCAGTGGATCATTCTTAGTTCCCAATGGCTATCCTGTGCATGGTAGCATATTTAGTATCTTCACTGGTCTCTACTCATTAGGTCCCAGAAGTAACACATTTCCAAGTTGTAACAAACAAAACTAACACTGGACCTTAGAGTCTCCTCTAGATGTGGTGAAAGATGGGAAGTGAGTAGATGGGGCAGCACCCCAAATTACATCTTGTTGGGAGGCATTTGTCCAAATTTCCTGAAGATTTAAAACACACATGAGGTGATTCATCCAAATCTGTGTTTTAACTCCACATTGTCCACCAAACTACCATAAGTGGAGAAATAAAACACAGACCACTCATCTCCAGTAAATCTAGGCTACCTATCACTGTATCAAAAGCCACCTGAACCCAAGGGAGGAAGCCAAAGGAAAGAGTCATGAAACTGTCAAGACCAGTGTAAAGTATAGGTGGAAATTAAAGATTAAACCATCGCTGTTGCCTTTGTCACAAATAGGATCCAGTGTCACTGGGACATCACAATTTCTATATATTTCTAGATGGCGATATGATGTTTTATTACTCATCTGCTGTCATTTACCAGATACCATACATTTATATGATAGTATTCTTAAAGCCATAAGAAAGAAAGCACTCTAATCTTACTATCTAATAAACCTACTGCTACTGGAAACGAGGCTACTTCCTGCCCTACTTGCCTGTAGGACCTACAGTGAGCAACCATGATGATGTGTCATGTCTTCAAGTAGCAATGTGAGACCTTCAGCTTTTCAAAAGGAGTCAGAAATATTGTTCATTTTTGTTCCTATATAAGATATTAAATTTTAAAATATTTTCCAGGCCTATAATTTTCATTCAACACTGTATAACCAAAACAGAGCCTAGCTATTGTGTGTTGGGTTAAGATCAGCTGGTGGGACTACAGTGTCTGACTTATGTCATTTCATCATGTGCTACTCCACAACCTAACAAATGCTTTCAAGCTCAATAAAAGTTCTGTGTCTGGGACCAATTAATTACCAAGATTCCCTTTCTTGTCACTCCATTTGGCTTATCCAAATTGGTACCTGTCTTCATCCAGACCACCTCTTCTAAATACTCTCACTTCCAGAGGATGCTATAGAAAAGTCTTACCTAACCTGAACAATAGATGAAAGTGAACATCCCACTTTACTTCTTTATCCATTTATATTTGTATTACATCTACACATGTAAATCATATGCATATGTATTCCTATTGAAGCCATGGCCATAGAAAGTAAATAGCATCCTTCATGAAGACTCAATCAAGAAAGAATAATCTAAAAAAAATCAAAATGTGTCAACTAGATGTGTTTATACCCAAGTATCTTATTGAAAACCCTCTGCATCTTCCTATCACATTTACTCAAGTAGCCCTATGCCCATTTACTTCCCTGATGCCAGTTTCATTAGAATGCCTACTATCAATCAAATATTTTTTTTCCACAGCCTGGACTATCTTGGTGCCTACTTGCTGTTGTATAAACTGCCACTGACTCTTTTGAGTCCAGTACATTGGCTACATTCAAACAAAACAATCATTTCAGCTTTTAAGAATTACTCTGTCAGGTAGGGAGAAACATTTCACATTCATGTTTTCACATTAATTCCTGAAAAACAAACGGCAATTTCCTGAACTTTCCTTTTACTGGGAACTGAAAGCAGGTTATTCAATTACTTGAATATCTTACTCCTTCAAAATTGCTATTGTCTTTAAAAGCCCACAAATGGACATCACTGCTGATCAAAAACAAAACAAAACAAACAAACAAAAAAAAAAAAACCAAAACAATTAAAAGGTCTCTGTGCAGCATCCAAACCCTGTAGTGGACATGCAAACCATCCCTGAGCCAGCTTAATCCAGGAAGATCAATTGCATCTCAGCTAACACTGCTTACTGTGAGGTTCACAAGCTCCCGAGAGAACAGTGGAAATATGGAGTGAGGGTGTGCGTGCGTGTGTGCGTGCATGCTTGCATGTGTGTGCTAACTTTTCTTAAGTTATGAGAGATCTGGTCCTCAGAACTTCAGGAACTCCCCTAACTGACTTAAAACTTAGTACTTTCTCATATTGTCAGCTCAGCTTGTTCCACTCCATGTGACCTGCCTGGCCCTTGCAGGTAGACTTTGTGACTTAGAAGGGTTTATAATTAATAGTCAGCAGTTCCGTGCCTTTAGTTAATAGCAGCTTTCTAACCTTTGCTATTCAGCTGTGTTGAGGGAGCTGTTGAGATTGCTTCATGACTAAAGCATTTAGTGTGTCTGAGAAATAGCATCTAATTTTTCTCTTAATTCAGCAACTGTGAAGAGTGCTGCTATTTTCACAGGAAACAAAAACAAAAAAACAAAGTTGGAGTTTCTAAAATGTGGAGTTCAACTTCAGAACATGCTTGTGTTAATTGTATTCTGAAGACATTTAACAGGTGCCATATGGTATCCAAAGCGTCCACTAAAAGACGCTGTATAGTACTGACTGCTTAAATGACTGCTTGCCTGTAAAGGGTGTAGTTTCAAAATAAGCTCACAAAATGAACCATAAAAAGGTGCTCTTTGGTACTGTGTGCATGGGCGTGTAATGCCGTGTTCATCTGAAGATGCATAGAGGTTAAAGGCATGGTAGGGCATGGTAGGCATTGAGTACCCAAAGCTGACTCATTCTTCATCTCACTAAGTATACAAGAGGCCACAATATGTTTGCCATTCCTTTATTTCAATATGATCGCGCCCTTGAACTACAAGAAAACTGAGGCTTGTATTCTTTGAACAACCAGAACATTTTTGTATTCTTTAAACAACCAGAAAATAATGCATATATATATATATGAAATTTCACTGAAGTTTTTATCCAAAGTGGCTGGCAATGTATGAGCTCAACATATCTTTCCAATTTTAGAACTCTTTACAAAAGCTTATTCATTGTTCTTGGCAGTGTAGTATTGAAGGAGGGTGAGGCTATGCTTAATTAGTGAAAACAGTATTTCTGCTATATATATACACCTGTATTGATTTGTTTTTTAACCTGGGCCTTCAGTATAGGTTCTGTTAACTCAGCAGATTGCTGCTGTCCTGGAGCCCTGTGACACATTCTGTTGGATGACCTAAGAAGAAAACTATATCAGGATTTATTTTCAGCTTACCTTGGCAATGTCAAGGAGAATTTGTCAATCAATGTCATAGGCTCTTAGCTACTCAACTTTATTCCCTGTTTTTCTTCTGTCAGTTTGTCTGAGAAGATGCCTCTTTGCTGTCCAATCCAAACTTCTCACTCTCCACACAGCAAAGACCACTTTTATTTAAAGCATTTTTATAAAGAAAAGAACTGAGCCCTCTTCATGCACCAGTATACCAACAAGGAGCTCAGCATCCAAGCAGAAAGTTCACTTGTGTTTTTAGGTTAAGAAAGTGTTTTGCAAAATTAAGCAGTGGTGAGCATTTAAGCAATTGATAAAAGGAAAGATTCATAGGCCACACCAGACCAGGCATAAATAATAGATTCCTTCTTTGCAGGAAAATTCAAATCACATCATTTGTTTGAATGCAAAGCAAGACAATAAAATCATTTCACAACAATATTTGTTTTTAATACATTAAAATATGAAGTTAATTGATTTAACAGTTGCTGTTAAGTAAGCCAAAATACAACCTGATGCAGTTTCTCCTCTTAGGTCATCCAACAGAATGTGTTTTCAGAGCCTGAGGCCAGTTTGATAATTATGGTGAAAATGTATGCAGGCTCAAAGCTCACTTGAAATCAACTGTGAAGTGATTTTTGCTTTGACTCTTTTCATAGTTGTCATTTTGTTTTTATGCTATCAGATCTCACAATGTCACCCAACCTGACCTGGAAATCAATCCCCTGCCTCAGCCTCTCCAGTTCTGGATTTTATGTGTACATCATTACAATCAATTCTTTTCACTTGTCTCTTTCTCTCTTTTTTTTCTAAAGCATAGTGTGTCATGAATGGCATGACCACTATTAGCTGTATTAACATTTAGAGTTTCTCAATGCAATGAAGCAATTATTATGCACTGCCTGTAACACCATGCATGGACTTTTAGAGGCAAGATAGAGGGGTGGCTTCCTGGCTGCTGCTGCTGCATTTGAAAGATCTGCTCAGTGAACACCATTGATTAAGGTTTCCAGACTTCCCATTGTTTTTCTATAGCTTAAAAATATGTTAAATGATTGACTTGACACAGTAGAGCACAGCTACTGGTCTCTTTCTTTTCCAGTGATAAAAAAGATTTGCCAATAATAATGACAGAAGCACTGAACTTATTTCCTGGACCAAAGAGCTTTGTGCAGGTATAGGCCTCCCAGAAAACAAATTACTGGAATAGGACTGGAAGGCATGGCTACATCTCAGAGGACACACCTGCCTTAGCTATGGAAGTTGCTGTTGAATGATTTCAAATCTATAGTCTCTTCTTTTGTTTCCCGTGCATTTCTGAGAATGCTTCTGTTGTTACTGTTGTATTGGCCAGGTTTTGGAGTTCTGACAAGATACACCCTCAGCTGCTGCTACTAACAGCACCACCTGTGCACATTCATTATGTTCCCTGCCCACTTCCTCGCTCCTCTCCTCTCCTCTCCTCTCCCTCCTCTCCTCTCTCTCTCTCTCTCTCTCTCTCTCTCTCTCTCTCTCTCTCTCTCTCTCTCTCTCTCTCTCTCTCTCTCTCCCCCCCCTCTCTCTCTCCCCTCTCTCACTGCTCCTGACCCCAGAGGCTGGTCTCTCCCCTCCCCTCTCCCCTATTCCCTTAATAAAAGTCCCTCAGCTTGGATTCTGTTACATGGTGTCTTTTTCTCTCTAGGTGCTTTTTTAAAATTGCAACAGTTATTGTCTGCTATTGCCAGCTGTAACTGCTTGAGTCATGACCGCTTCTGTGAAGTCTTTCTACTAGTATTGTCTAACCAAATTCTTATAAATACTTCATGAAGTCGCTAGAATAGTTTATCTTAAGTAGATAAATGAGCAGCAATGAAAGTTAGAAGTTTGTCCGAGGCCACATGGTAACAACATTGGTATCTTAACCCAGATCTTTCAGTTAGTTACAAAGGACAAGAAATCCCATCTAGTCTATGTCAACTATATTTTAGTTACTTTTCTATTGATGTGACCATGACTAAGGCACTTATAAAAGAAAAGATTTAATCGGTCTCTCATGGTTCTAGAGGCCATGATTACAGAACAAAGGCAGCAAGAACAGCTGAGAATTCACATTTCAAACTACAGGCAGGACATCAAGAGCATAGGGTACCACGAGACTTTGGAAGCCTCAAAGCCCATGCCTGTGGTATACCTCCTCCAACAAGCCCACACTTCTTAGTCCTCCCTAAGCAATTCCAACAAAAGGGGAGTAATTATTCACATTTATGGGGGGAATGCTCGTTCTAACCACCACACCTACCAAATAAAAATAAATGGGAAGTTAAGATGCGATGCTCTCCTATCCATGGTTTTCTGGAAATGTAGTTAGTGAAATACACTACTGAACCTTTAAATGTGTCCCATGATTTGCTTAGAAAATAAATGAGTTTTATTGAGCCGTCAATCCTGTCAACCTCATTCATTCTACATCTGTCCTCTCCCCCCATACACACGTACAAACAGAGACAGAAATAGAGAGAACAGAGACAGAGATAGAGAGGCAGGGTCAGAAAGGGGTGCTGAGTAAATGTAATAGAAAACCTATAGGTTGCTGATGCAAGGTATCTTGTTGCGTTGTATACACGGTTTAGAGAAGTTTGCCACCATCTTTTCTAAAGGAAAGGCAGCACTTAGGAAGCTAAACACCACCTTCTCTGGATTGGTGGTTTGGATTGAAGAATACAGAGCTGCCTTTGCAAAACCTCTCAGAGCTTTTGATCCTGGCAAATCTTCAGATGGTTGGTTGATCTCTTTTCTCCATGATAAGGCTATGGATTTACTTATTGCATATATTGACATTTGTATCAGTTGACCTCATCATAACAAGTTCCCACACACTCTATTGTTTCACTTAAATGAAAATGTTTCCCCCTGTTATATGCATGCCCTCCTAATTTAGCCAGGCATCACACCAGTGGCCCATGGAATCACAGCATCTCCCCCTGACTTCTGTCTGACAACTAGACAAGCAGACCGCTGCCCCCCTTTCCCTTGGAAGAGTAGTAGAGCTTCTTTTGCAAAACATATATTGGTTCCTGAGTGACTCTGGCTCTTTCTCTTTTCTCAAGGCCGTAATTACTGATGGTATTTTTAGTCATGTAAACTCTAATTTGCCCTCCCACATTACTACAGCCTGTAAATCACAAACTCAGAAATCACAAAAGCCATGGTGAGAAGGAGTTCATATGTGTCTTGCAGTACAGGGAGGGGTTCAAACATGTATGGCCCTGCCAGAAGAGGAAATTGGGAGCTCACTAATTCAGTGACTTGTGCAATGTCCATCCTCAGCTGCTCGGATAAAGACTCGAGGAAACAATTAACCAGGGAAATTGCCGACATACTATAAATTTTGAAAAACAGACACATCTATATATCCCAAAAGACAGAGTGGTAAAACACCAGCAGCAGAAAAGAAGTAATACAAAAAAATTTCTTCATCTTTGAGGCCCATTTTGTGGAAGTAAACGCAGTGTCTGTTTACTTCCATAAAGGACTTTTCTTAGTTTAAAAGTCAGAAGGCATTAATTATTCCCCAGGAGCTACAGTTGGGATTGTGATGCCTATAGCCTCTACCCTCTAGGCATAAAGAAAATTATTGTGCTAGATTTGGAATAAAATTATTTCATTTTTCCCTGATAAAATTATTTCATGATGAAATTAAATATGATTGGCAAAAATACATAGTCACTAAAAGAAAACTGAAGATTACAGGAGGGAGAGGAATGGAGAGGGTGAAGGGGAGAAAGAAAGGTAGACTTATACAATAACATCAAATTGTGTAAGGGGAATTACTTCTAAAGAACTCAAATAAGTCTTATTAATCTATTTTTGGTTTTTCAAGACTGGGTTTCTCTGTAACTTTGTAGTCTGTTCCAGAACTCATTCTGTAGACGAAGTTGGCCTCCAACTCATAGAGATCTGCCTGTCTCTGCTTCCTAAGTTCTGGGGTTAAAGGCATGCACCACTACCACTTGATAATTCTTATCAATTTTATTATGAATGGTAATATAGAACACAAACCATGGATATGAAATCAAACTACATTATATCCATTAGGGATATTTCATGCTGATATATATTTTATTCACGCATTTCATAGAAAATTTTCATTATGTTTATTTTTAAATTATCAAAAATGCAAATCAAGCAAAATTACGCTTGACTGGAAGATGCAGGGGTTCATTAGAGAAACTTTGATGATAAACCTGCAGCATTCATACTTGTCTGCCTGCAGGATGGTTGTTTTTTACACAGTGAGCATGAGCCTCCCTTGGTGTTTGATCAGCTGTCTCCTACATTAACCAAGTCATTGAGACCAGTGCTTTTCTACAGCAAACTTCTGGTCCAAGGTTATTTGGGGGTTTTATGCTATTGAAAACTTTAAATAATTTTAAGAGTACATGATGACATGACATTTACCGACATCACTCGCAGAAGTGGAAGCATATGGACATTCCTTCCTCTTCCAGCATAACGCTTACCTCCTCACACTTACGCATTCAATTATCATGTTTTAGACCTGCTCTTCCCATACCTGTTTGTGACCTCAAACTCTTTTCTCCTAACTCTGTCCACCATGAGAATACAGTGTGGCATGAATTGCCATCTTTGTTCTAGTACATTAGTTTCCATGTTGGTATTCCTGGAAGACAGAATTATTCCTCATATAACAAGGAGGAAACCTTTCCTTACTCTTCCATTGATGAGCTGTTAGATGCTAGATCAGACATCCTGTCCATTTGAGGTGATTTCCCCCTCTTTGAAATAATTGATTTTGACTAGATGCTCTTAAATTTATTCCCCATGACTGTAAGTGTTTTCTATTTATGAGTTCTATTCATTAACACAGCACTTGGAATTACCCCAGAATTTAATAATGTAATCAACCTTTCAGTGTCGCTAGAATTCAGATATTGGATAGGACAAGTATTTGTTCCTGCTCGAAATTCTCTGAGATACAGCTGGAAAACTCTTAAGGCTGACTCCACAGGCATCAACGTAGCTACAGGGGACACTGATGGGTGGTCATCGGAATGCTTGCTCATTCATGTGTCTGATCTCTGATACTTCTAACACCCAACTCTGCCTCTGTGTGGCCATTGCCTCTGAGGAACAGAGTTTTCAAATGATCTGGACTTCTTACATGGTAGTCCAGGGTCTCAAGGGGTGTGATCCAAGCTCCAAAGAGAAGCTATGCTACATCAGCATACCTTCAGAATTATTTCTTCTATAGACACAGCTCATCTAGATAAAGAATAAAATAACACTGGCCCTACATCTTGATGAGGAGCACCACTAATATACTGCAAAGGGTACATGTGATGGTACATATTGGTGTCTGGACCTAGGGCAATGCAATATAAACTTCACAAGCATCTTCTCAATATGCTTAGTTCCATGGGGATAGAATTAATCTGCTATGGTTCTCCCTTTCTTGAATGTCTAATATTAAAAACAGTTAGTAATGCTTCATAAAAATATGAATAACAATAGTAGTAGATAACTTTAGATTTGGTATTAGTGATATGAATCAGTTCCCTTTCTGAGGCTGAGAAGTTCAGTTATCTGTATGTTAAGGGACACAGGAAAGCCATAGTATGGTCCCATGGCCTGAGATCTGACAGTGTAAATTGCAGTATAAGAACCAGGGAGGATGATTAGTCAGCAGAGAGAAATGTTCTCTTCCTCTGCCTTTTTGTTCTTCTAGAGTCTTCAGTGGATTACATGATGCTCACCCACATTGAGGATGAGCATAAGCTTCATCTATTCTCTAATTTAAATGTTAATAACTTTCAGAAGCACCTTGTACACAGTACTAGCTAGACAGGCATGCAGTTGCCCAGTTAAGTTTATCCACAAAATTACGAAGGGTCTTTGACTGCTGAGTTTATAAAACCCCTTCCTAGGTTTACAGAACATATTGGCTTTTATTTTCTTCATAGCTAAAAAGTACAAGCAAGTAGGTACTCTCAACACTGGGCATATGTACTTGGCCTGAACTTAGGCAATCCTGCCCTCCTGTTCATAACTGAAGCACTAAGGGGGCGAGAGGGCGGTAATACAGAAATCTAACCTATGTAGACCACACACACAGTCTGTGGCTACAGTTCAAGACACAGCTGCTAAGTGACAACAGCAATATGGCCTGGGCGGATCTACTGTAGCCTGAAATTTACCTCCCAAAGCTGTTGTCTGTGTCTCAAGCTTTCTTCAGCCATCTCTCTTCCCTCCAGTTCTAGATATGTTACTCAGTAGCCGTGTAATGCATTCCCTTTTTGTGCAGGGCAGAATTCATTTTGGTTATTTACAAATAAGAACATTAATAGTAATAATTTTCTACGTAATAAATTTCTAAATATAAAATTAATGGATATCATTAGGGTACTTTCTCTATGCCAGATACAATACAAAAACACTGCCTCTCTTCATGAGAGGGAACAAACACTTGGCTCGGACAGTACAGAGTATTTCTGGGAACCCATTCACAACGAAAAATCAAATCATTTAAACTGATCATTCTCAGTTTAAAACTCATTGTTTCAAAACATAGGTTGAGTGACACAGGAGATACAAATTTTAATACTTATAAATAATGAGTAAGAAAAATCTCAATCCTCTTCATTGTAGAAAATAAAAGCATGAAACCCTGGAAGAGAAACTTAAAAAAAAAAAAAAATCTGACACGAACATGACAGACGCTTCAAAAAAGAAGAATAAATGGAACAATGGTTTCAAAAATGATACTTTTTGAAATTAAACACTTTTTTAAAAGGCATTTCTGCTTGACACACAAGAAGAGCTGAAGCAACATTTCATAATGGTTCATCAAGTTACAGGAAATATTTGATGAACTATAAAATGGCAAATTAAGTGGCTGTGTCATGAATGCATTCATTGGCAAACAATGGACTAAAAGTGAAGCCAGGAGATCTTCCTGGGGGAAGCATAGTTGTGCTTCCCTGTGGTGATAGTAAACATTTAAAGGGGCTACACAGACTTGTTTCTTAGTCAGTGTTCTATTGCTGTGAAGAGACAGCATGGCCACAGCAACTCATAAAAGAAAGCATTTAACTGGGGCTCTGTGTTGATATATTGTTTATGATTTATTAAAGCTTGCCTGAGGATTCAGAAAGCAAAGTCAACCACAATCCATAGAAGCCAGGCATACACCTTTATTCCCAGCAGCCAGAAGCTAGAAGATGGTGGTACACACCTTTATTTGTAGGACTCAGGATTAAGATAGATCTCAAGTCCAAGGCCACCCAGATCTACACAAGAGTGAATCAGTGTAAAAGAGATTTATAGCTCACACTTTTAATCCCAACATTAGGGAAGTATATAAGACAGACGCAAGTTCTCAGAGAGGCATTCAGTCTCCAGGAACACTGAGGAGAGGCAGAAGTTTGAGTCTTGGAAGAGCTCGTTTGTGGATAAGCCCTTTCAGCCTGAGCTAGAGGTGAGAGCTAGTGGCTAGCTGCTTTGCTTTTCTGATATTCAGCTTGAAGCTTGAACCCCAATATCAATTTCTGAGTCCTTTTGTGTGTGTGTGTGTGTGTGTGTGTGTGTGTGTGTGTGTGTGTGTGTGTGTGTGTGTGTGTTATAGGGCTGGCTTACAGTCTCAGAGGTTTAGTCAAGTATTGTCATGGCAGGAAACCTCGCTGGTGGCATGTTAGCAGACATGGTACGGGAGAGTAGCTGAGAGTTCTACACCCAGAGGCAGCAGGAAGAGAGAGAGACTGGCTTGGACTTCTGAAATCTCAAAGCCCACACGCAAAGGCATACTTCAACAAGGCCATACCTAGCAATCCTTTCAAATAGCACCCTTCCCTAACTGTTCAAATATACAACCTTAAGGGGGCCATTCTAACTTAAATTACCACAGTTCCTGATGTGGATTTAAAGGTATGTGATTTTAACATATGGCTGGTGTGGTTTAAATTGTTCTGTCCTGTTAAATAGGAAACACAAATAGCTATTAAACTCAAGTTCCCAATGTACTTGCCTAAACCAGAAATCCTATTTTTGGAAATGAACCCATGGAAATCAGAATCTAAAGGTGCAATCTTCATAGTAACAACAATAGGAGTAAATGGACCAACAAATCAGGAAACAAAATGGTTTTTTTGGACTGGAGAACTGAAATGACCTCAGTCTACAACACAGGCAACAATCATATAAAACGGGCTGGTACTGAGTTATTACCCTAGGAAATATCTAAGATGTATTAATAAAGCAAATGATACAAAGTATATTTTGTTTTATGAAGCAAACTATAGTCATATCTCCCATACATGTATATTTTAAAAAGACACGTAATATACATATATTTCAAAACAGAGATCCACATGTAAGGCTGGCATGATGGTCCAGAGGTTAAGAGTACTGTTTTTGTACAGAATCCACCTTCAGTTCCCAGCACCCACTTGACAGCTCTCAACCAATTGTAACTCCAGTTTCAGAGAATCTGATGCCCTCTTCTAGCCTGCATGAGCACAAAAACCCATGGTGCACAAACATACACATAATGTGCTATAATCACATTTCCTGAAACTTCTAGCACATAGCAAAAAAGAAATAACTAGTTAGGAGTATGCCTGTCCATGTAAGAAAATCATGTTATAGAGTATAAAGGAACATTCTACTATTTCAAAACAATTTCATAAAGTTCCTAAATTTGGGTGTACATATTAGAATGATAAAGATAGGTGGACAGAAAATAGAATAGGAAAATGATGGAAGATAGATAGATGATTGCCATATGAGAGACACAGACATGTATAGACCAGGTTTGTTTACAAAAAAAGATGTGAAAGGATACCTACTGAGATACGAAAATTGATTAATGCTAGGTAAACTATTTGAAAAGGAAAGAGGCCAGAGAAGGTAGAGTTGGGCAGCTTTGTCATTGCATGTGTTTTATTGTTTTATATACTTCCAAAATTATAACGGGCATATTTTCTTTTAAAAAGTAAGTACACTGCAGTGGTAAATAAGGACAGATAAACCAGAGTCTATGTCTATGAGACACAACAGGGAAGGTTCCCCTTTTGTCTACTTTTCTGGATGCTGCGTGTTAGCATCAAAGTCATGAAGGAAGGAAGTGAACAGAAAAGCAGGAGCTATTCCCTGACTAGACGAACTAAAAAACTCCAATTTTATTTCATGGAGGGTGGAGTTTTTGTAATCATTGTTTGAAAACTAGGGGAAATTAATTGGACAAGAAAGAAAAGGCAGAGAATTCTAGGTAGATGCAAAAACAGCCAAAGGCAAGTACATATAATCATAAAGTTACTTGAATATCTGCATTAAAGAGAAAATCAAATTTATTGTTGAAAGAAATGGCTGACTGTTCCAAGGTTATATAGCTAGAATCCAACTGATTTTCTTTCATTTTAAACCCAAGGAAATATTAAAATCTAAATGAATAAAACATAAAATATCTGAACTGAGAAAAAGTTTGAAACTGAAAATACAAAGACCTTCCAAAGATAATGAAGAAAACCCTGATTTTACATTTTTCAGATGTTTGTAATATTGATGTTCATTAACTCTTAACTGTCAGATAGCAACAGACAGAAATACAGTCCCAGATGCCTATATATAATTACCAGCTCAGGCTTCCATTCTAGTGACCATGAGTGTGTATTTGTGAACAAATTATGAATTAATATATAGTTCTAAATACACAGCACAATCTATTTTCCAAGTGAACTCTGTCATACATATCAGGGAAAACAAATATGTTCCCAAGGGTTTCTAAGTTTTGGAGATTGATCTGTCACCGTTCTGAACCTGAGGGCCTTGGTTAAATAATAAATAACTGAATAAGGGCTTGTCTGTCTGATCCACAGTCTAATGGCTGGCTAGCTCAGACCCCATGAGATGCTGTCAATTTCCAAGCCAAGGTGACTTTAATAAAGCAAATGACAGAAAGCACTGTCCTTCATATTCCTTGCTTGGCTTACACAGTTTATAATTTTAAGTTTTGTAAGCATACCTTGTAATTTCCTAAATCAGTTTTCTTCCATCTAAAAAAACTAATCAAACAAATCCACTTTTACTAGAACTGAAAGCACCTGTCAATGTTTCTAGTAGTTACTGATAATCTGATGGCATTAAGCTAATTGGGTCTTCAGTACTTCAGCAAAGATGAGGATCTTCCTGTCTTTGGGTTTCTATTTGCTGTTATGAAACACCACTGTGTTCCTGAATAACTTGGGGGAAGAAAGGGTTTAGTTTCACTTACAACTGTTAAGTCATACTTCTATATGTAGGGAATCCAGTGCAGGAACTCAAGGCAGGAATCTGGAGGCATGCAGAGGCCATGGAGGGGTGCTGCTTACTGTCTTGTTCCTCATGGCTTGCTCACTCTGTTTTCTTTTAGAACCCAGGACCACCTACCCAGAGGCAACACTGACCACTGACGGAAATGCCAATTGTTGAGGGCATTTTCTCAATTAAGATTACCATTCAAAATGATGCTAGCTTGCATTAAGGTGATGTAAGAACTAGATACCACACGTAGCACTTTTTTAATTTTTGCCAGAATCTCACTTAGTAACCCTGTCTTCACCTACGTAGACCAGATTGGCCTCCAAATCACTGAGCTTCACTTGACTTTACCTGTGAGTACTGGGACTAGAAGTGTGTACTGCCATGCCAGGCTAGCCTAGTCCTTTTTACAACCACACTGAAACAGGAAAACAGAATGCCGTTGTAGGTTGCATCATAGAGAAAGAGACAGCTGTGGGATCTCAGAAGAGCCTGTGGCTTACACAATTAATGCTATATCTACAGATCTGAGTGTCCAAATTACATAAAGACAGACAGTCTTGGGTATGTTTAGCACCATGGAGCAGGACAAGAGGACAAGTGATAAAAAAATGAGTTTTTTAACCCACAGAACAGGACCTAAGAAACAGATGCTTAAACACATGCTTAAAAAAAAAAAAAAAAAAGATACTAACTTACTAACTATGCTGATAAATTTACACTCTAATGAGAATTTATTATGGATGAATAAATGTTTCTTTTGCTCCAAACAGCCCCACTACTGAGAAATAAGTCCTCCTTTACATAGAGACAGAAATGAGTGTGATTTGTCACTGTCAAAACTATGTGCAAGCAAGCAATGGCACAGTAATTGCAGCCCTGGCCTCCGGCGCCACTGCCCCTCACACCTGGCCCTGGGAGACTCTGGGGCTTGGTTTTGCCTGGAGGGCTGGCATGGTTTTGCCTCTGTAGATCCAAGCAGCATGACAGAGGGTAATTGGATAACCTTTTAAAAGGGATAAAGCTCAAAGAGGCACAAATGGCCATTTTATATGAACCGAATTACTGTGTGCCCAAGTGAGAGAACCCATTGAGAAAGGTGAGGACAGAAGATGATGCCTTGACATTAAAGGGTGTGATCTGTGGCTCACGATGGGGTGAGATGTCCACAAATGCTGGGAGAGCAGTCTATGGACACGTCTCACCACAGGCGTTTTTCAACGGAGTGAGCTATATTCTGCTGAAAAACAAACAAACAAACAAAAAACAAACAAAAACACTTCTAGGCAAGAAACGAATGAAAACGGGGGGGGGGGGGTAGGTGGAGTGAGGTGGTTAGGAGGGAGGTTGGGAGGAAGAGAAAAATATGAATGTCCCTTCTTTAGTTGTCTACTTATCAGAGAGCGTTAACTGTCCCCACAGCTTTCTGGTTATTCTGTAGGATTTTCCATTGTGGACAGGCACTAAGATCATCTTTCAGTGTCCCTCTGAATCGTGCTGGTCAAACTGGAGCTCCAGGAGACTCCGGAACACAGGAAGCTTTTATGACTCTATCCACTTCTCCCCCATATCCTATTTTGGTGATGGATTACTCTTCCTTCCCATGTTCCACCTTAGTTAACTCTTAACATTCACTGAGAAGTTTCTGGAATTCTGAGGGCTGGCAGTGTGTCCTATACGCTCATGCAGCATCACTCAGTGCTAATTCTAGGGGAGAGCGGACTATGACAAGTTCAGGCAAGAGGCTGTTCTCAGTGGTAGACCCTAGGAGTCTCTTAAATCGGCCTTGCTGTAAGCCCTTCCCCATACACTCTCACAATGGCGCCCCCTGCTCTCTCTCTCTCTCTCTCTCTCTCTCTCTGTTCCTGTGTGTGTGTGTGTGTAGACACACACAGAGAGGCACACACACGTAATAAAAATACCTTTAAATAGAATTTTCCTTTGTTCCCTTTCTTTTACCTGAGCCCCCCCACTAATGAGAAAACTTTTGAAATTCTTTACTTGCTCTGTCCACTGTAGCAACTACACTCACTGCCATCAAGCTTCTTCTTCAGCAATCCCAGGGGGCTGTTCCTTGTCATGTTTAGCACTCACCTCATTCAGTGTCACACTTGAACTTAAGTTGCTGCTGGGGTGTCTCTCCTGTTGGGAGTCTGGGCAGATTTGAGATGTTACCCTCCTTTCAATAAGCACATGCCATCCTGGGGGATGTGTAGAAAGGATGGAAGACTGTTGTGTCAGAAAGAAAAGGATTTTATGACTCTTAGTATATCTTAACAAGAGAATCAGCATGGTTGGTTTCCCATTCTTTCCAAGAACCACAGTGGTACAGGTGGTCCCTAGGCCATTCATATAGTAAGTTAGCATCATGACCAAGGAATATTCAGCTTAAAAAGTCATCAGTTCACAGAGGACCTGCCCTTTGCAAAAGGGGTTGGAAAAGACAGCGCTTCATCCTATGAGGCTACTAGCTGGAGACCCTGCTATGAGCCAGACCTATAAGGAGCAGTCAGGGGCCTTGCACTTTTGTTTTAACCAAGAATATAGAGAGATGATCATTGTGTTATTACCTATCCATTTCTGTCTGCCTTTGTCTGCCCATTGTTTAGAGTGCTGTCCTTTCCTTTTTACATTCTTTCATGATCTCATGCTTTAAATAATATCCATTCCAGGAAATTCAGACTCAAATGCTTAACAAAAAAGGTCACAATGAAGCAACAGAAAACCAGCAGCAAATAAAGCAAACATCTGCCATTAATGTGGCCCCATGCCATTCGTAATACCAAATGAAGAAAATATTTCATGGAACACAAACATCTATGACACTTAAAAAATCATTTGAAGCCCAGTATTTAAAACTATCAGGAATAAGAAATTTAAAAAATTATATAGTAAGTTCTCATTTGTTAATATTTGATTGTAAACTATAATTACTCAACTGTCTCATCCGCCCCAGTCCTGAAAGCAAATTGACTAACTACATTATTGCAGTGAACAGTACCCACCTCAGCCATGATCCTACTGACCGGAAGAGATATTTACTTGTCTTTCCTTCCCTGATAGGAGTGTCTCTGAAGCCCAGCATCTGCCTCTTGTGTTTAGGATAGCAACATCTGAGAATGTTCTAGAATTCCAATATCCCAGAGTTCTCTCTGTGTTCTAGGCCTTGTGATTCTATTTTATCAGAGGTCTCTTTGGTTAACTCTTCCTTCTCAGGTCCAATAACAGAAGATGAGCAATGTCAGTCAAGTTCCCTTGCATGGTGACATCAATTAAATTGTATCTTTAAGAGTGTCCGGTGACAATGCTTTTCTTTGGACACCTGTAACTTCTGGTACAATAGTATAATATACTTGTATGTGGCATGCCATGGTTGGTGTTAATGTTAAGTTGCCACAGACTAGAATCTTGAGTAGGGAGCTTCAACTGAAGAAGTGTCCTGGCAGCCTGGATTGATATTGGAAGGCCCACCAGATTGTTGAGAGCAGGTTTTGGTAGCAACCCAGATACAAATGGCATCCCAGGTAGATCATCCATCTCTCCTTGTGCTCATTCAGCATTGCCTTTTGCCCTGAGTAAATTTGCACTGATGCTGATGTTGATTCCTCCTCTCATATCAAACCAGCATTTAAAAGCTTTGATTAGCTTTGGTTGTGGACTAGGAAGCAACAGCGACAGTAACCTTTCAGGCATCTAGTGCCATATTGAGACTGCTGAAACACCCAGTCTTGGAGTGACTGAGCAGCTAGTGGCTGTCATCCCTTCTCTCCCTAGTGAGAGACAGTCATTGTGGGATTACTGTGAGTGCTGAGGCACACAGCCTGGAGGACCAAATGACTACCACGTCCTCAGCTCTCGGGTGTGATTCTGCGGCTCTTATTTTAAAGCTGACATATATAAAGCCGACATGAAGCAGCATGTACATATAAAGTCAGCTTTACATTTGTGAATATTTGTATGGACATATATAAATATGTATTTTAAAAGTCTCTTAAGTCATCAAAAAGTCATTTTTAAAAATTTTGACGAGTTCTAAATATTTATTCCATATTTTAATCTCATTTTACATTCCAACTATAATTCTCTCTCCCACCCATCTTCCCACCCCTCTTACCTCCCCCATCCCACTCCCAGTCCACTCCACCTCATAGGTAAAAGCTCCCATGAGGAGTCAACATAGTCTGGCTCATTAGGTTGGGGCAAGGCCTGGATCTTCTCCCATGCTTTAAGACTGAGCATGGCATCCCACCATAGGGAATGGGCTCCAACAAGCCACCTCATGCACCAGGATTATATCATGGTCCTACTTCTATTGAGCATGGCATCTTACCCTACGGAATGGGTTCTAACAAGCTAGCCAGGGGTCCCTCTGATAGTCCAAGTTTCACAACTGTCTCCCACATTGTTGGGGGGGGGGCTGGAGTCTCCACAATTCTAAGTTTAGAGTTCATGACTTTCCACGAGCTTAGTTCAGCTGTCTCTGTAGATTTCTCCATCATGACCTTGGCCTCTCTTGCTCTTAAGTTCCCTTCTCTCTCTCTCTCTCTTTGCCTGGAATCCCAGAACTCTTCCTGGTTCTTGGTGGTGGATTTCTGCATATGGTTCCATCAATTACTGGATGGGGGCTCTATAATGATAGTTGGGGAATTCATCAATCTGATTTCAGGAGTAGGCCAGTTCAGGCATTCTCTCTACTATTGCTAGGAGTCTTATCTGGGGTCCTCCTTGTGGATTCTTGGGAGTTACCCAAGAACTAGGTTTCTCCCTAAGCCCATAGTGGCTCTATTAAGATATATTTTTATTGCTTTTCCACTGCATCCCTCTCCACCTAGGTCATCTCATTCCCTCCTGTTCTCATCCTCCCCCCTCTCCCCCTTATCTTCCACCTGGTCCCCAGTTTGCCCTGTAGATATAATCTAATTTCTCTTCTCAGGATGATCCATGTTTCCCTCGTAGGGCCTCCTTGTTACCCTAGCTCTCTGGAGCTGTTAATTTTCATCTCATTATCCTTTGCTTTATATCTCATGTATAAAATCAAAACATATGAAAAATATGCATATATAAAATAGCTTCCATATTGTAGGTATTTTACTATTTCTGGTTGAAATACAAAATGAAAGGGAAGGTCAATATTTGTAATGCGAAAAAAATATTTGCACCTCTTAGTAATATTCTTTACAACTAACTAAAACTATCAAATAGTTAGGAAAATAAATTATGATTGTTAGCTTGAAATTAAATTTTGTTGTAGGGCTCATTTGTAGCTGGTGAAAGTAGTTTAGGCTGTAAGCAAATCTCTAGGTTCTGGTTTCAAGAGCCACAGAGGCACCAAAATGTGGAGCGAGCAGGTGATCAAATAAAAACCAGTGTGGAAGTCACAGTTTCAAAATGGTCATGTAACATAGTCTGGTACTCTATGAAGGTCAATATAGATCCTCAAGTGATTTGGAGGTTTATGAAGAAAAGGGAGTGTATTCTAAAATCAAGAAAATGCTTCAAAAAAATAATAATAATCCTATGCAGCAGACTTTAAGGCTAGACACCCACATTCCTACTGTCTTAATTCCTCTCCTTTGGTTTACATTACCTACCTCTCATTTGCTCTATCTCTCCCAGCACTGGCTTCCACCAGCCAGAGTAGCACAGGATTTCATGTTAATTTTATACCTATTATAGCCTTGTACTCCAAATAATGCTTCCACATTTAATGCAAGCATTTAGAGCAAATCAACTCAGTATTATTTTGATTCTTTCTTCAATTTCATTCACTATTTATTTATTTATTGGTTTTTTTGAGACAAAGTTTCTCTGTATTGCTTTGGCATCTATCCTGGAACTAGCTCTGTAGACCACGCTGGCCTCAAACTCACAGAGATCTGCCTCCTGAGAGCTGGGATTAAAGGTATGCACTCATTCACTTCTTATAAATATGTTGTACTAATTATTTGAGAATTTCATACATGTACATGATGCATTTTGATTAAAGTCACACCCACTCCCTCCCCTCATACTCCTCCTAGAACCCATCCCCAGTCATATCTAACCTACTGAGGCCAATTTCACCGGAAGTGAGTTAAGAATGTTTGTGGGTGTAGGGCCAACCCTTGGATCAAAGATATTTTGTCACTAACCTGAAACTTTAGTAAAACAGATATGAATCAGTATCCAGAGTGAATAGATAGGAAGATAATGCCTCTATTTATTCCCATGGCACAGCCACCAGACTGGGGTCGTACGTTCTGTATTGAATAACAAGCCAAAGAATTTTATTTGGTCAGTTCATTCCAAATAAGGAATGTACCCATGTACTTAAAATTATTTGAACTTTAGAGAGTTTTAGACATCTCTTCAATTCTGCCTACTGCATTGACTTTTCAGATCCCATATTTTAAAATTTATTTGTGAGTGTATGGTATATGCATGTGTGTATATATGTGTGTGCAAATATGTTCACCCCTGTAGAAGGACAAAGATTTATGTCAGGGTGGTTTTCTTCAGTTGTTTTTCCATATTATTAACTAATTTGTTATTTTGAAACAAGGTCTCTCACTGAACTGGCTTGTTATTTCTGTTAGGCTGACTGGCCTATAAGACACTAGTATCCTCATATTTCCAACCCCAAATTATTAGTTATAAGCCATCACCATACATGCCAGGCTTTTCATACTGGTGCTAAGAATTCATCTGATTGAGATCTCAAGTCGTGTAGCAAGAACTTTTCCCACTGAGCCATCTCCCAGGTTCATCAGAATGGCCTTTAAAACTTCTAATTCAGTTCTTCCTTGGATGTTGAAAACTCTACCCCTCAGTATCCTCTTCTTTGGGTAAGTTCAACATCCATGCTGTGCTGTGCTTGTTATGAGGATGGAGTAAGCTGAAGCACAAGCACCTTGGTATGTGGGGAAGCTTATCACTATGGTTGCTATGACTACTGATGCTCTGCTACAGTAATGAGCCAGACCTATCAAAGGTTTCCATGATGCTGCATCTATGCATCCCTTTGCACATATGGCAGAGAGTTCTGTTTGCATTTCTGCCTAATATTGGTCTCTATCAATTAGACATAACTGACTGTTGAGTCTCTACAGCAGCCTCTAAATAAATGTCTCTGCTCTATTTTAAATTCCATGTCACTGGGGAGAACAGGAATTGGGAGTTGGAGCAATTAGGAGCTGGCTCATGCAATTAAGAGCACTGGCTGCTCTTCCAGAGGACCTGTGTTCAGTTCTCAGCACTCCCATGGCAGCTTAAAACCATCTGCCTTGTAGCGTACTGTGAGCATGAAGTGCACAAACATACATGTAGAAAACACTCACACAAATGAGATAAATAAATAAATCATTTTTAAAAGAATTGTAGGATAAGGAAGGAATAATAAGCTTGTATTTTCAGGTCTACATGCAGATTCTATTTTTTCATACCAAAAAAAAAAAAAAAAAAAAAAAAAAAAAAACAGCTCCATGATATTCCTTCCTCTCTCTCTCCTTGTTCTGTTGTGATAGACTTTGCCTTTCCTGGCTAGATTAGTTTCCAACACATGCAGATTCCTCTAGTTCCTGCTGCTTTAGACCATTACTGCAGCTCAGCTCTGTCACTGGCAGAAATAGACTCAGAAAGTATCTACAAGCGCAGCATCCCCAACATGAGTGTAACAGGAGTGGGGCATATTAGGACCACTCTGAGAATAGTTGGGGGCTTACTTTTACTTAAATGTGCATGCACCACACCACCTAGCAAGATTGCAAATAGTTACTTAAGTCAAATGGAAATTTGTGCTTAAACAAAAATTTTAAACTGTGACTACACAAGTGAGTAAATATAAAATGGACACTTGGCTGAAAGGGCCCTGCTTTAAATAATAACACACCCTTTAAATGATGGAAAGAGGAGCACATCACAAGAGAAACTATAAGAGCAAGCACTTAGAATCTTCTCCCATAGGAAGGGCACGGGTAACCAGGTCCATCAGCAATGTTAATGATGCAGGGGCAAGATGCTGAGCATGTTTGTAGTCCATGATTGGCATGAACTTGCTGGAATTCTATGTGCTGACACGCACCAAACAGTCCAGTATCAATGATTATCTTGATTAAAGACAGTGTGCATTAACTGATAATGCACAACACTCTGTATTCAGAGCAAAGACAAGGTCTTTAAAATTTGTCACAGAAACCAGCATTATCTGAACATCTTCTCCGTACCCTGGCCACTTCTGCTTCTAGTTTCACGAATACAGAATTATTCTACTCTCGAGTCACTCATAACATCTGGGCTTCCCTCCAATGTTCCTTGATGAAACACAGAATTTGTACATTCTGAATAAATGATGACCCTTCTGCTTGGAAAATACAGGGTTGCTTTTAAAAATTTGAAGATAAGATGACTTTTCGCTACACACCTTACTTCAGTAAGAGAGACTGTGGGAATACGGGTCATTTTTGCTGGTTTCTGTGAGTCAGCCCACCACCTTGTCATTTTTTCTCTGGGGCATTCTAATTCAGATATACTAGAGTTGGACCCTTGCACTACAGATATCTGAAAGAGTACCAATACATAATTTAAACATAAGTAAATAAGGTAACTTGAAGGACTTTGAGAAGCCTTGGACCATCATATTTAACCTGGCATTAGGTAGGAATTTTATGTTTTCTCGCCACTAACCCTTCAGAACCAGCAAACAGAGCATCCTACCTACCACTTTCTGAGGTCCCGGCCATCTAAGAAGAAACAGCTCCGCATACCCTTCTCCCATACACCAGAAATGATTATTCCTGTGAAAGCTGTTAGTGATTGCAGTGGCTTTATGCAGCTTGATTTTTTTTTTAAATCACAGTAGGCAAAGTAGAAGGCTGAGTGTGCACCTGTGGTTTGGGGAATTAATTCAGCCCAGATATTTGTGAGCATTTTGTAAACTGAGCTACATACATTCTAAGATGTTGGAAGGTGGTGGTTGTGCAGTGTTGATGGTGGTGGCAGCAGAGGCAGCAGCAGTGGTGGTTTAGAGAAATGAATTCACTATGTGTCTTGGTTGGTCTTCATCATACTGCTATGTAGCCTAGGCTTGAGTATTGGGGATTCCTGGTAATAAATCATGTTGAACAAAAGTGAGTGGTGTCTTGTTGCAGAATATGAGGCCCCTCAGCATCATCCAGGTGTCTATACTAATTCATTTGCTTAAAATGTATTGACTTTTCTTTATATACACGAGCCTACAACATGACTCCAGAGTTGAAAAAAATAACTATCCAAACTCTATGCATGTTAGTAGTCTAAATAACCTCTAAGAAGGAAAATATGTTCAAAGTGGAGCTAAGTCTACCACACACCTTTTTTTTTCTATTCTTTACAAGTGAAGCATCCAGGTACATAGAGTTCCCAACAGAATTTGATTCATCACTTCCCACAATATTTTGGTATCCCTTGTTAAGAGCATACCTTTTAGTAGTAAGAGGTACCAAGATTCTCACAGCCAAGATGAAAATGACACAGTACAGTTAAAGATCACCTTATATTTCCCAAATTCTCATGCAAAAAGTATTGAGAAATAAGCATTCCTTTTAAAAGAAACAAAGGGTTTAAGAATGGACATATAAAATGGATATTTTCTCACAATGAAATATTATTCTTCAATAATAAAATCTAATGAAGTACAAATACACACTTGGTACAATTGAACTAAACATGTCAGGCAATCATAATAAAGCCACATATTGTATATTTGCATTTACATTATTAAATGTCTAGGATAGAAAACTCTATGAAAGGCATTAAATAGTTGTGTAGTTACTTATGGCTGTGGAAGGAATATTATGAAAAATAAGATTTGATTGCCAATTAACAGTTTCTTCTGAGGATTAAAAAAAATAAATATCAAAGACAACAGATGTCTTGTGCCTTCCTCTGTTGCTCTCTGCCATGAGACGGGATCCTTCAGTGAAGCAACTTCACCGTTTTGGCTAGGTTGGTAGACCAGAAAGCTCTCTGGATATATCCATTTCCTCCTTACGGTTCTGGGGTTATAGAGACAAGCAGTCAGATCTGACTTTTTGTAGGTAGATGCTGGGGATTTTAAGTCAGATCTTTATGCTTGCAGAGTAAATTCTCTTACCATTTTATTTGTATATGCACAGAACAAAATTTTCAAGCAGATTGAGTTCAAACAATTACTTAGAATGAATCTCTTTTCAAAACTATTTTTTTAGATATAAAGCTATTGACTAGTTACTAGTATTTCTTATTGGCTAACTCTGTCTTAAATATTAACCCATTTCTATTAATTTGTAAAATTGATTTTATGTACAGTTAGTTAGAATATCTATTTCTTTGCCCTGTCTATAGCTTCCACTGGGCATTTCATCACAAAGTGCTCAATTGTCTCTTCGAAAAACATTTCAAATGTATTTTTTAAATTTTGACAATCAAAGGAAGCAAAGAAGTTTGACAGCCTTGAGTGTAAATAAGACTTGCGTTTTGTATGATTGCTGCAATTATTTTGAAGCAATAACTGTATACAAATGCAGTATCATCCCAAAGAGTCGAGTGTGTCCCAGAATGGCTGACAACAAGACAGCATGCAACACTGATGGAAAAGTTTTCCTTTTGGTATCATCAGCCTAAACTACTATCAGAAAAAATGTGACACTTTAAGAGGATAAATTGGGTCCAGGGTCCTGAAACTAGCAGACTTTTTTTGGTTATAGGAAGAAAAGAGACAGCTTTTTCTTTTTTTTCCTTTGAAAGCATTGTAGGGATCAGCATTTTGATACTGTCAAATTAAGGGATCTTGTCATAGCTCCTATGGGCAGATGGCTGCATTGTTCAAAGCAGCTGAAACGAGCTAGTTGTCTTCAAAAATAAACCCTAAGTATATGTTTGCTCATAAACAACATTCAAATGTCTAAATCTTAACGCCAATTTGACATCCTGCTTTTAATAAACTGTTCATAAGAACCATCTCTATATGAATAAAAGTTTTTAGCTGACTTCAAGAGACATGGAAACAGTCCTAACAGAGAAAGTCAAAGATGCCATCTCCTGGCTAAAATCCCTGTTGTCATCTAGCTTTCTACCACTGTTTGCTCACGGTGGGTACAAGCAGGGTGGTTTCTCCTTACTGTTGCATCTGTCTATATGAATAATCTAAAATGTTGACTGGAATTAACACAAAGCAACCTAAAACTGTCCATACATGATATAGATCCTGAGAGCCATCACCAGTTCTTCTAATGTGTTCTCAATTAAATCCCAAGTTAAAACTCGTTTTTAACCTGATATAACATTATTGGCTTCATCTATAAAATCATTTATCTCTCAAAAGTTGTTTGATTTGTAGTCCAATTAAATTTATTGTATATTACTTTGTTTGAGTAGATCTTAGCATCACATTTTTCTCACATCTGGTTTTCACTACATTTCACTACATTCACACAAAATTACGTAGTAGACAACAAATATCACAGGCATTGCTATGTGAGCTTGTATCCCCATTCCTGAAGCTGGGATAGAACTGGGGTGTGGGGATGGAAGAGACACATGGGTTGGGGTCAAGGTGCTCATTGGACACCAGCATAGGTGAACATACTGAAAAAAAAAAAAAAAGGCAACCTCTAGGTTCATTAAAATACCCTGTTTCAATGGAAAAGGCATAGAAAAACAAGAAGAAAAGCAAAATGTTCACCTTGCATACACACACACACACACACACACACACACACACACACACACACACCACAAATAAAAATAAATCATTTAAAAAGAAAGAATGTGCTAGGCACTATGATAAGCACTAAAAACATGACTGAGGAGCAGTGCCTGTCTCAGGCACACATAAAGGGCAAAGGAAGATAGACCATGTTCAAGGAAATGGAAATTCTGTAAACACAACCATCTTTTGCCAGCAGCTCCCTCCTGGAGTCACGTGGCATACTTGGATTTGCTTATTTGGGTATTTCCCTGAGAACTCTGTACCATTTAATCAAGTAAGGAGACAAGCCAGCACAGGTGCCTTGGTGCCTACTAGCTGGTATCTCCTGCAGCACCAGCTCCCAACCCCATCATCACCACAAAATGTTCTTCATCCTGAAGAACCAGAGCACAAAAATCCCTTGACTTTCATAATTTAGTCACACAGAACTAGTCTAACCATACCCTCCACAGAACTTTATTGTACCTTCTTACCAAACATTTCCATCACAAGCTTCCAAGCTGTCAGTCAAGTTGGGAAATATCCATCGCTCTCTCAGCACTTGTGAGGCAATGAGTGTAGCATAAAATGCTGATATCCTCTTTCATTCTACTCCTTTAAAATGATAGAAGATGCCTTGAGTTTTCACTATGTCAGAAGAAAGGTCTTCTGCTCAGAAGTCCTATTTCTTTGGGCTTCAGAGCTCTGGCTTCTCCTCCCAGCAAACTTAATGCAAAGCCTCTCATGGGATTGCTCAGTGGATGTACATCATATAAAGATCGCCCATTCATTATAGGAACTTTCCCCTTCTGCTCACCTCAAATGTGTCTTCTCTGGGATATCATTTGGGACTGGCCCAACACTCCAGCATCCTTCTCCAGTCCACCTTTACTCATCTCGTAATGTTGCTTCTCATTGTATGATGTGTTCTCCTTCCAGGTACCTAACTCCACAAGAACAAGAAGAGCACCATGTATTGTCTGTCTTCTGGGCACACAGCCCAAAGAACATATACCTCAGAGAGGATAAATGCTTGGTCTCTCAAAACTGGCCACTCCATACCTACCATTTCCCTACTCTTCTTATAAAGATCTGTATTGTTACTTAGGGGTAAGCATGAATGGATGACTGAATTCCAAGGAAATAACCTGAAGTAAGAGGGAGTTACATTTGTAAACAGCAATCCAATCACAAGGGCTATCTCAATAGGAAGCAGATAACTGTAAAACTGTCAGGGCTGTGCTTGCAAAGCTCTGAATATGCAGAGGTCCTACTTCTAAGGCCCTGGGCTAGGGACAAAAAAATTCTCAAATGATTATGTTGCAAATATTTTTTTATTTTATTTTTATATATATTTATTTTTTTCTTTTTATGTATTGATCCCAGTTCGCTCTCCATCCCTCCAATGTCCCCCTGGCCCCTTTCTCCCATCCCCCCCCACTCCACAGGGAGGGTGATGCCTCCCAGGAGGGATCATCAAAAATCTGTGAAGTCATTTGGAATAGGGTCTAGGTCCTCCCTCCTGTCTCTAGGTTAAGGGAGTATCCCTCCATGAGGAATGTGATTCCAAAGTCCTTTCTTGCATTAGGGATACATCCCTGTTCCACTGTCAGTTCCTGTAGACTGCCTAGGCCTTCTAACTGAGTCTCAAGTTCAGGGGGTCTGGGTCGGTCCAATGCTGGTTTCCCAGCTATCAGTCTGGGGTTCTATGAGCTCCCCCTTGTTCAGGTCAGCTGTCTCTGTTTGTTTCTGTAGCCTGGTCTTGACCTCATTTTCTTATCACTCCTCCCTCTCTGCAAATGGAATCCTGGAGTTCGGCTCAGTGTTTAAGTGTGGTGTCTGCTTCTGTTTCCATCAGCTACTAGATGAGGGCTCTATGATGGCATATAAGTTAGTTATCAATCTCATTATCAGGGAAGGGCATTTAAGTTACCCTTTCCATTGTTGCTCAGATTGTTAGTAGGGGTCATCTTGTAGGTCTCTGGACATTTCTCTAGGGTCAGTTTTCTCTTCAAAACTATAATGGCTTCCTCTACTATGGTATCTCTCTTTTTGTTTTTGTTTGTTTGTTTACTCTAGTCTATTCATCCCCTGACTCAATCTTCCTGGTCCCAAATGTTCTCCTCTCCTCCTCTTCTCTTCCTCCTTACTCCCTCTCCACTCCCTGCTCTCCCACCCATTCCCAATATGCTCAGGAGATCTTGTTCCTTTCCTTTCTCCGAGGGACCTTGTATGAAACTCTTAGGTTTCTTCTCCGGCAGCACATATACTAAAATTGGAACGACACAGAGAAGATTAGCATGGCCCCCGTGCAAACTTTTCAAAAGGTAGATATTTTAGCTACCATTTCTATTCAGATTTTCAATGTATCTTATTCTGCGCCTAAACTTTTCCAAGGCATTTGTGAGTTCTGACACTAGAGAAACTGGATGGGATTATAGTTATGAGATACAGACTATGTGGCTTTAGGGAATTTCATATACACTTAAAGTATTTGTAGCCACCTGCAAGAAGAAATGGTTCCCAGGGATATTCTTGCCATAGAAAGGGGCAACCAAACCAAACACTGTGACATGATAGAGTCAGGTCAGAGGTCATAATCATGTTAGTACATACTCCACATCTCAATACTCCAGGCACAAGATAGCAGTGAGCAGAGCTAGCCTATGTAGAATTTCCCAGCCATCAGTGGGATTTTTCAGTGATGCTCAGTCAACCCAAAGTATGCTATAAGTAGTAATACTATAATAACTCAAACATGAAAGGAATTGTGTGACAGCTTCCCATTAAAATGGAAATTAAACTAAAAAAAACAGGGTAATGTTCTATAAATAAGAATTTGAGTAGCTGAAAAGCACTAAACCATATAAAAACAATACTGGGTTATGGCTTTACTCTCAGTGGAGAAGATACAATTCTAAAACTTCTTGAAAAAAAAAGAGCTAATTAATGTATAATCAGAAATTAGTGGAAGGGTGTTATAGGGGAATATATTAGGCAGTTAAAATACCACCTTTCTGGAGGTTTTCAAAGTTTTCACATTTGAGAGGTTTTCTTCTCCCCTTCCTCAGTGTGTGTGGGTGGGGGGGTCCTCACATTCCTCTTTTGAGACAAGATCTGTTGTTTCTCTAGCTGGACCAGGATCTTCTAGGAATTCTCTGCCTGCAATCTTGCCCTAATGGTGCTGGGATTACAGATGTACACTACCACATCTAGATATTACTTACTTTGTTTCTGAGGCTTTGAACTCAAACTTGTATCACAAGCTGTGTACCCACTGAACCATGTTCCCAGTACCTATATTTGGTATTTTATTACAAAAGGGATATTTGATTTCATATCTAATAAACCTTATTATTCTTTTTCTTGAATAAATGTTCCCTTGATAAAAAAAAATCAGTGTATATATGTATATATGTGTGTGTGTTTATATAGTATAAATTGAGTTCTAAAAATCCTTAATCAACATCCTACAGCAAGATACAGAAACAAAAATATTCCAGGCCAGATATAAGCAGGTTGTTGACATGTATCAGCAAAATGTCATACCATGGTCCACCGTGGATGAGCAAATTTGTCTTCTTATAACTGAAACTTGTGTTAGAGGGCAGATAATCACTATCCTAGATGCCTTTCAATGGTCTCTGCTTTGCCTTTTCCCACTATGATACTCGATAATGAGAGTTTTGTGATGTGCCTGGAAAAAAGTAATAGCCTTTTTAAAGATAAGTGGACAGTCATCAAATTAATTCAATGTCTACAGTGCTGATAGTGTGGTATCAATACCCCTGAGTGCTAATGGATACTGAGCCAATTTTCCAAGGTCAAAGTTCCAATTACTCTACGAATCCTCAAATGGTTCTAGATTGTGAACCATTTCTGACTCCCATCTACTGCACTTTCATTGCATTATCTGCAAAGGGACACATGTCCCGTGACTCCCGATTTTCCATTCAGAGTGTCTTGAGGAAATAGAGCTTGAATAAAAATAAAGGAGCGTCTCATAGCCTTATGTCTCCATAATACCCAACAATCTGTCTGAACAAGTACCTGCTATACCATAGAATGTAATGCAAGGGTCATAAGAGTCCATAAAGCTTGGGGAAATCTCTTATCTGGAAGCAGAGCAGCAGTGGTCTGTTTCACGCTCCAGCAGAGTATAAATCACACTGGCTTTTAAGGCCTTCAGTTGTGGACTATTCTTTTAATCTCAAAAAGAATAGGGTGAATTCTGAGAAACCATGACTTTGTAGAAACCAAATGAAATCAGAAGGCCCCACAGGTCTGCAGGCATCTAGTAAAATCACACATCTTACTAAAATTTTGATGATGTGCTCTGTTTTACATATTCAAATCAATAAGTTAAGAATAAAAACATTTGGAAGATTTTGACGAATATAAAACCTCATTCCTGTCATCTGATTTGATATAATCATTGTAAGATTTTATTTCCAGAACTTCCTTTTCTCCCAGGCTGAGCAACAGTTGCCTGACAGTGTGTTTTATCTCCAAGCACTACCCCTGCCATCAATGGAAATTCTCCTTATTCCTTGCTGAACAGAATCTTCCAACTTTCATAAACCCAACTTTCCTCTTTGAAATTTATCTTTAATCTTCTTTCCAACTTCATCCCATTGTTCAGAGTACTATCTATCTGTATCCTGTGCTTGAAATTTGAATTGGAACAAGCTATTTCAATGTTGTTTGAAAACCATATTTAATAATGTACCCATTATTTTAAACTGACTGAATTAGGCATTCATCTAAGATGAACAACTAAGGAGCAACCTTTACAAATGTAAATAAATTAAAATAAACTCAGTACCCAGGCATTCAGAGACCCGTCATCACATATTGTACTGGGAGAATGTAGACAATTACTCATGATTTGTAAGCTGAGGCTCAACACATTACTGGTCTCTTTGCTTGGTTTCTTTGTTTTCTTTTCTATTTCATGGGATTCAATAATAACAAAAACCTGAAGATTTTGCTGTGACACAGGCAAAACCGGAAATTGCTTGACTATGTTGGTCTATGAAAGGAAGACATTTGCTATGACAATCGAGACATGTGAGAAGGGGGTTGGGAATCTTTGTAGAGACCCAAAGTGAAGTGATGACCTCTATGTCAAGCTATATAAAATTCCTAAGACTTTAAAATAATTTCTACAAATGGGTGTTAGGATCCTTTTTCAAACAGGATGGATAGATTCTTCACATAATTGATGCTTTCTTTTTTCAGGTCTGTTTTGTGAATCTGGATGTAAACAAGGATGCCTGCAGCACAGAGCACCTGCAGCAGGTAAGAGAGCTGGACCTGGAGCCCTCCAGGAGCCTGTGAGGAATGCTAGACTTTGTGATGCTCTTCTGTAAAAGTGCAGATGGCTTCATCCCTGCCCATTTCCCTGACCTTGCCCTGCAGTTTTTCAGACTGTTGCCCTGCTATATGTTTGAGAGTAATTTCTCTCTGCCCACAAAACTGTTCAGGGAGGCACTTCCCCTCACCCATCAGCATCCTAACGTGACTATTCTGTCATTTCTTAGCTTTCACAGCACAGTCTGGCATGCATTTTCCTAGATGAAGGTAGTCGGTCCTTTCCTCTAGTTCTCAGGATGACTCCCATTCTTGCCATCAAATCTTGTCTCAACTGTGTTTTCCTTGTCTAACCCTCATCATCAGCTTGAATATTTTGTACCTCATAACAGCCAACTTCCCCAAGCTCATCCAAGGTTGAACCCTGGTATGAATCATTGGCTGCACTAACCTCCTGAATGTCTGTTCAGTTCTTTAGAAGCTGAGCATGCCTGTGGTACAGCAAAAAGAATTAAGTAATGTCATACTTTGTCATTACATACCCAAAGCTGAGAGGTTTGACCTCATTTGCTATAACAACATATTGGCCCTTGGATTATCACATGACAGTACATGCATGCTTCACTCGGTTGATACTAGGAGCTCAGTTATTCAGGACCTAGTCACAGTATATGCAGAACCTAAGGTTACTCAGTGCTTCTGTGTCTTTTTCTTGGTATAACTGAATCTAGTTACTCACAGGGATTACTCAATATAAACTTTCATCAGGTTCCAAATATTGTTCCTTGTGTAGCACAAGAGGTTTCAAAGAAAATTGTGCATATAACTTTATGCAATGGAGTTATTATGGAGAGTCCTTCAGAGATAGGACAGAGAGGGTGGAAACAAAGACTCATCATAATAACTGCATCCTCATAATTTATGGAATTATTTAAGAGAGTTTCCATCTATATGGCTTCAACTCATATAGATGACATGAATTGTGCAAGTTACCATTTTCTAGGCCATAGGCTATTAATGAATATATGAAAGTAAGTATGGCATCTCAGTCACACAAGGTTCTGTATAAAGGATTAAATGAAATAGGATGTCACATAAATAGGCTTTACCAAACTGCTTTGAACATAATCAAACCAAAATCAGTATTGAGAGTGATGTTTTTTTAATTATTGAGTTTGTTGGAACAGAAGATTACTAGTAAAGTAATTCCTTTAACTCAAATTTTAAGAGGGAAAAATATTTCCAAATAGTGTTTTTTCCTATTGTGTGATAGTAATTGCCAAATGTTCACTTTGGAAAATTTAAACCAGAGTTATTTTTAAGCTTAAATTTTCTATTCCAACCTTAATTCTTATTATCCAAATTGAAGCAGTTTCTTTTCTAGATTTCAAGGTTTTTAATGTGTTTTTATATTTTGAGATTATAATTACATCATTTCCAACTTTCCCTCTTATCCCTGAGCTCCTCCCAAACACATCTCTTTTTTGATTATTGTTGATGATGGTGTTGGTGGTGGTAGTGGTGTGTGTGTGTATGTGTGTGTGTGTGTGTGTTATGTTTTCAGGGATGACCATTTCATATCAGATAGTTGTGTTCTTCCCTGGGGAAAGCTATTTATTTACCCATCACTCAGCATTCCTTAATTTCCTGCAGTCCTCTGTAGTGTTGAGGCCTCTTGAGCTTTCTCCTTTGCGTGTTAGCACATACATTGGTGTCATCCTTGTTCAGGTCAGGTTTAGGCAGCCATGATGGTCATACTTCATGGGTAGCTTCTCTGACATTTCTAGAAATAATCCCATAGCAAACTTCTTTCTACAATGACCCCTGTGTCTTAGGTTGTATAGTAAGGATCTATAGACTAAACAGCAAATTATCTATATTCTAAATAATAAATGTGTTATGAGCAGTTTTTCCACCAGCCTGGCCCCACAGCCCTGTCAGCCCCCAAAAACCCAAATAACACACAGAGATGCTGTATTAGATATAAAACTGTTGATCTGTTACTAGTGTTTCTTATTGGTTGTCTCTGTCTTAATTATTAGCCCATTTCTAATAATCTAAGTATTTCCATGTGGTCTTATCTTACTGAAGAGAGGGTCCTGACCTCTTCCTCTCAAGTCTCTACATCTTGACTCTCCCCACTACATTTCCCAGAATCCTACTTGTCTCCTAGTCCTGCCTATCCTGCCTTCCTATTTGATAACAGTGCTTTATTCATTAACCAATAAGAGAAACATATTTACAGAATGACATCTCCCATCACAAATGACTTTTGGAGATAGAACAGTTTGGAAGTACTAGTTTAAATGTATAAAGGAATCCTCTGAACTAACAAAGTCTTACTCCACAGAAACTGCTCAATGTTTCACCAGACCTTCCAAAACTCATCAGCTCTATGAATGTCCAACAACCGAAAGAAAATGAAATTGTCCTCTTAAGTGGGTTAGCCTCTGGGAACCTCCAGGCAGATTTCGATGTTTCACAGGTAAGGAACATAGTTCTTGATCAACTAGTCACTTAGTGAAAAACTTTTCTGTAGTCAGATAGATATGACCCCAAAACAGATGCTATGCATGAACTTTAGCAGCAGAACCAACAAGAGCTCTGTATTTGATACTGGCCTTTATCTCTGTTTCTCCCAGACAGCACCACTTAGAGCTTGATAGATTTTCCCCTCCACATCAGTTCTCAGATCCATAGTGTTATTTCACTGTGGCTTAAGCAGATACTGGGTTATCCCACTTTCTGTTTTACAAAGCCTAGCTAAATATTTTTCACAATTTTCTCCCCTTTTAGGAACAAACTCAGAATTCTACTATGTATCATTTGGTCATCACACCATCCATCAGTATCATTCTTCTGGGAATTATTTGCTCCTTAAGAAATACCAGTTAGCCAAGATTGTAAGTAGAGAATGTGGCTTCTGATTTGAGGCCCAAGGAATAAAATCCCAGAAGAAATAATATCATTAAAAATAAAGTAGAAGTGGAAATATTGTATATTCTGATACTTCCTTTTTGCTTTGTATAAATTATTACAGCACTAGTTTGAAGAATGCATTTAAAGCTTTTTAGACTATTTGCAAGGCAAGTACACACAAGGTATGCTGTAATAATATAGACCACAGCTCCAAATTAAAGTGTTATTTGTTGTGCACCAGGATATCAGAAACTCAGAAGGCCAGCCTGTACTCAGTTTTTGACTCCAGAGACTTAGTGCAGATCTCTACCTAGTCTATTTGAATTTTTTAATTGAGATATCAATATAGTAATATTTTTCATTATCTGGATTTCTGGGGGTTATTGAGAAAAGTTCTAAGTTTCTAAGTACCTTTTGTATTGAGCAAAACAATGATGACCAGAAAAAAAAATTAAAATCTGAAAGTTGTTAAGTATTTTAACAATAATTATAGGCCTGGATTTCCTCTGCCTTTGTGCCCAGGAATGATCTACAACCCAGTTAAAGGTATATATATATATATATGAGAAGTTCCTTAATATCACAAAGTAAACTCCAACTAGTTCTGGAAGTGAAGGGCAAGCACTGCCCTGACCACATATCTTCACCCTAGTGTGGTCATTCTTACTAACAAAACAAAAATCCAATAGTACATAATAATTTACACCTTGTCAGTCAGAGAGATGATATTCCTGAAAAGCCACCACTTGGGATTTGAATCTGAAGAATTTGGGTCTTTCTCATCCTGGATTTATCCATCTATGAAGCAGAATAAATGCATTTTTACTTTGGAGCATCAACTTGAGAAATGGAATTTGTAAAACTCACATTATTCAAAATGAATTTTAGTTTTCTTAGAAAAGAACAACAAAATTGTATAAAATTCAACATCCTACAAAAAAAAACTGAAGCTATTTTTTCTCTTAAATATCTTCTTAAATAAAATGAAGTTACTTTATATTAAAATTGCAACCTTTTAATAATGACTTTTTAAACAATGTGACCAATCAGTGAAAAGGAAAGCTTTCTGGCTTAGTAATCATATTCTTGATTCTGAAGCTAACAACAAGGCTTGTAACTATAAATTTTACATGATTTCTACACAAATTATATGTTATGGTTTTAGATATAGAAACAATTGAGAAATTTTTTTCTGTCTACCTTATAATACTAGATCGGTTTTTACTGATGTGCTCAGCTATAGGTAATATTGGCAATTTCAGGTGTTATTGAGAAGACCCAATTTTCTTTTCATATAGCCAAGAAAAGTGATACTTACATTAATTGAACCTAGGCTTGGTAGACTTTGATTGATCTTAGTTAAGATTCTTAATTAAACATGGCTGGAAGGGCTGGAGAAAAAAAATGACTGAAAATAGATGTAAGCACACAGAGAATGTATGTATAACTAAGCAAACACAGGGAGTAGAAAGATGAAAGGACTTGAACCATGTTGACAGGACATGGATTTTCCTTATAATCTATTTCCTGGTTTCTCTCTGTAGGTCCTATTTACCAAACACAAGGAGACGTTATCCTTTTGTCCAAGTTGACTAAAACTAACACTTCAGGTAGTTTTCCAATGCCACATTGAGTGAGTTCTCTCATGTGTTATATATTCATTTTTTAACCGGTCACTCTCATTTGAGGAATATACTGTTAAGACTGTCCAGGCAAGATTCATCCCTGAACTCAGAGATTAACTTCCTGTGAATGTCCCAAACAGTAAATGAAGCAGAAAATTCTGCCTCACAGAACATAAAGACAAAGAGGTTAAATTATGTTCACCAAAGAAGCAAAGATGTTCCATGAGACCCTTGGGAGTAGAGTTACCAATAACTCATTAATTATCACATAGTAAAAAGTGTTCAAAGTCAATCACGGTTGTGTGCCACTTATAGTCCCCACTATCTGTCAGGCTGGATTTGGAGGACCACTGGAGGATAGGAGTTTGAGACCCATGTCAAAAGACAAACAAAATGTTCAGTTTTGTAACATTTTACCTATAAGCTATCAATTCTTATCTGTCAGGTTTATCACTTTCATCTCATACTTCCTTTTTATTAGACTGTCCATTCCTTATCCTGTATCCCTTTGCCTCTCTGCAGATTCCCAGGTCTTCCCAAAGCTGATTTTTGTAGTTACCACATCACATGTTTTAATAGGTCAGAAAAGGGAGCAGCATCAACACTGAACCCCATCTTGGCCACCATAGCAAGTATCTATCTACTTTTCAAAGATATTCTATGATTGTCTGCATTGCCACCCATTAAAATTGGCACTCTGTTAAACCACAATTAAGGATGTAGAGACTGGCATAAACTGGATTAGTAGGGATTAGTAGTAGAAATGGTCTAACAATACACTGATGACTTACTAAGTGCCTCTAGTTCTTGACCATGCTGGGAATACAGTCATGAGCAAGTTAAGACCTGGCTTTTGGGAAACACCCTTACAGTCATTAGCTGGAGCCTTATGTCTATGTGTATTATTAAGTATATGTAAGTACATACCCAACAGTCCACATGCATACATCTCAAAGCATTAATGAACATGCACTGTCATCACCTAAGAAGAGTAATAATAAGAAAAGAATTTCAATAGCCAATAGTTACATAAAATACTAAGTAAAATGATTTACTTTCAGTCCTGTTTGAGTTCTTTTGCTACAATGAACACTGTAAACAAAAGCAGCTTATGGATAATAGGGTTTAAGGTTTTAGCTTACGCATGTAGGTAACAGTCGATCATTGAGGGACATCAGAGCAGGAACTAAAGCAGAAACTACAAAGGAATGCTACTCACCTTCTGACACCCTTATCTTTCTTACACATCCCCTGCTCACCAGCCTAGGGATGGTGCTACCCATAGTGGGCTAGATCATCTCTCATCTGACAATCTCTCGCTAATATGGTCATGAGCCGATCTGACTGAGACAGCTCACTTGGGGTTCCCTATTCCCAGGTGACTCAGGTTTGTGTCAAGTTGACAATAAGAGCTAACTGGAACACTTGACTATGTATTGAGAAGCTTATCATATACAACAGTGAGGTCCACTCCTGTGGTTATCCTTCCTATGAGATGAAAGGAGGGTATAATTAACTGCACATGCATGGGTTTGCAAAGGCCCAGGTGCAGCCTCTCTTCTTTTTAAACTTCACACCAGTTTCCACCTTCTGTGGATAATGGGTATTTTTTGTTTGGACCAAGCAACCATGAGGATAAAGAATACCTCTAGTGTGCATTAAGCCTGAATTGCATTTCTGGCTCTTACACTGTGTACTTGTCTAGCCTTGGAAGGAAGAGTTAGATAATTTTGGCTCTATATTCTTGTCAGTGAAGGAGCCATGGATTGCCAGCCTCATAAATATATAGATCAATTACATTGGAATCAGCAAGATTTGAAAATTACCCTGTAAAGCAGTGATTCTCAACCTGGGGGGGGGTTATGGCCCACCCTTGGGGGTCACATATATATTTATATTACTATTCATAACAGTTACAAAATTACAGGTATGCAGTAGCAATGAAGATGATTTTATGATTGGGGTTCATCACAACATGAAGAACTATCTTAAAGGATGGCAACATCAGGAAGGTTCAGAACATGTAAAGTATCATAAAGTTATGTGATATGTCTTTGTGTTATAAGCTATTTTTTGCTTTACTTGGCTACAACTCTTAGATTTTTATTTATTTTTAGGAGACTTTTAAAAAAGTACACTTTCTTTCTAAAAAATTCCAAACCTGTGTAGCAGTGCACAATTAACAACAACAACAAAAAAGTTACTTTAAATCTATCTTGGACTATTCCTGATCCACATTGCTTTGTTATGTTGCACACTTAATCTGAATAATATTAAGTAGCCAATAAGAAATTATCTTGGCACATGGTTCCAGTTAATAATTCTCTTTACAGTTGGCAGATATGGTGGGCTGCCTTTTATGGTAACTGCCTGGCTGTCCTGCTTTGTTCCTCACAGTGTACTTTGTGTCTAACAGTCAGAAGATGTCTGGTACTTTTCAAATTAATGGGCTAGGTCTAAGTTTGGAAGAAAGGAAACTATTTCAGAGGAAAGAAAGAATTACTGTTCTTCACCACTTGGGATGAAGAACCCCAGGTCTGTGGGTTCAGTAAAAGCAACACGCCAGTGCATCTCTAAGTCCACGCATGTGACTTCCTTGAAGAAGCATGCCATGATTTAGTGTAACTGGGTTAAAGTCTGAAATTACACATTTCAAAAGAGCATCCAGAAAAGGCTGAGACTTCCAGTCTGTGTACTGCATTTTGAAACACAAGGCACCACCATCCTTGAGAGACAGTTCAGATCACAAATGTGCATGGCTAAATTCTGTCCCTGCAAACTAGGAAATCCTGAACCATTATGCAAATGATTGACTGCTTTGTTTTAAGATCATCTTTCCTACAATTACTCTAGTTACAATATTCAATCAAAAATTCGTATATGTCAGACAGATAAGAAAATGTTAAAGTAAGTACATACTATGTTCCTCTTTTTGTGACTTGATTACCTCATTCAGGATGGTTTCTTCAAGTGCCATCCACTTGCCTGCGAATTTCAAGATACCATTATTTTTTTCTGCAGAGTAGTATTCCATTGTGTAGATGTGCCACATCTTCATTAAATGTTTGCTTTCATTTAAATGGACTTGGTTATATTAAATTAATTAATTAATTAATTAATTAAAAGAAAATGTTAAAGTACTTTAGAAGCTAGCATGTGGGCATCTATGTGTATGTATCCTTTTGTACAGCCTTGTGCTCCCCACTAATAAATACACAAGCATTAGACCTGATTAACGCCATCCACAGATGAACATAGAATTGAAATGTCCTTTTTAAAAGTGACCATTCAGACATAAAATATTTATTCCCAAACATTTCTAATTCCACTTAAGGATTGACTTTCTCCCTGTCCATTAACTTTTATGTCCATCTGGAGACATTTCCCCTGAAATCTGCTGTAAATCCACACATTATTGCTATTATTAAAATGAAACTGTAGGGGCTGGAGCAGTAGCTCGGTGGGTAGGATAGTTGTTGTGGAAGCATGCTGGCCTTAGGAGGGAGCCCCAGCACTCAAGTAAAGGACAAGTGTTATAACAATGTAGCATAATCCCAATGCTGTGAGATATGAGCATAGCAGTGGGCAGGTCTTGGGGTCTTACTGGCCCACCTAGCAGTGGGCCCACCTAGCCAAAGCAAAAAACTCCAAGTTTTCTGAGAGACACTGTCTCAAAAAAAAAAATGAGATGGAGAATGGTAGAGAATGACAAATGACACCCAACGTCAACCTCTAGCTTCCACGTGTACAGCCTATGACACTTGTGAACACATACATATACATATATGTATACATAGACACACATGCAGAGAATTGTGCACAATCTTTGTTTTGTTTCCTTTTGGTTTGGTGGTTTTTTTTTTTTTTTTTTTTTTTGGTTTATTTGTTATCTGTTCAGGAGCAATTAAAACTTTTGCTGCTCTTTTAATGGAAATATGATGAATAATGAAGATGAATCCTGGAGAATAACCAGATGGTCCATAACTCTAAACCCGAATAGTATTATCAGGTCTACCCAAGGTACTATGCCATCATTCAGGCCCCTTCGTCACTGGCCTTTTGTGTGTGCTAGTGCTGTAGAGACCATCTGGCCTCTTTCAGAGTGTGTCTTTAGATTTCATGTTGGCTCCATCTTCAAGACAGCAGCACCAATGTGAAGCCTGAATATAGTTGAGAGAACACTTAACTTCATATCCCAAACACTGACAAAAAAAAAAAGTCAAAGCACTTGGCTACTATCAAGCTAGCAAAGGATAATGTTCTGAGAGAAAGTCTCCATTTAATCAAGAGAGGTGGCCCGGAAGCCTTCAACCAAGCTTCTTCCTGACCCCAGGCCCCAGCCTATGTCCTGCCTCTGAGCATTTAGCCCAAGTAACATATTGCTGTGATTTCTTTCCCGTTTGAAATGTAATTAATTTTTGTAAAGCCTCTATCCAGTTTTATAACCTACTAGTGTTTTACCCACAGACTGAAAACTATGTATTAAGATCAGTGCCCCCTTCCTCGTTCTAGAAGGGAATGGGGTACTAATATCTATAGGCTTTTTGCCCCCAGATAGACAACATTTCACTTTTCCCTGTGTAAAGCCAATTAGCAAAGAAAAAAAGAAAAGAAAAAGGCCTTAAATACCCATTGCTTTGCGTTTCATTACAGTGATGATGGCCTGGGTTCTGTGTTCACTCTGCTTATTTCAATACTGTTGGATACTAAAATCTTCCTTGCCTATTCAACTTTGAACAGCTTGTCTTTTGCTTTAATGAGAAAAATCCCGAATATACGATACAACCAGTTGTTTTCTTTTAAGTAAAACTTTCTTCTAGATGCCCTGTGTTCCAAAATGTCTTATGATGTTTTTTCAAACAGTTTGCCAGCAGGAACACTGAGGATATTTCAAATATCTTTAAGAGCCTTCTCCTTTTCACAGGAGAGGTTGGGAAGAAGAAAATTGTCATGGACAATTGTCTTTTTTGTCATTTTGGAGAAAGTGCCTTTTTGTCTCTCTGTCTTTAGTGTCCTTGGCTGCCTGATATCTGCTTGGTACAATGTGCAAGAGGAAACAGACCAAACAGTACCAACTGCATCATCTTTGAGATCAACAAGTTCTTAATTGGTCTGGAAGTAGTGCAGGAGCGCCAGCTCCACCTGGAGACCAATGTTTTGAAGCTGGAGGATGACACAAACTGTTCCCTGTCTTCAATTGAAGAAGATTTCCTTACTGCCTCTGAGCACTTGGAGGAAGAGATCGAGGTGGAGGAATACAGGAGTGGTAAGACGTTGCTGGTAAAACAAACATGTCCTCCCAGATTAGTCACCCCATCCTATAATGTTGTCAGTGGGAGATCAAGAACAGTTTCAGGCCATGTCAATTTGGCTGTCGAATCATAATCTCTACTTGCTCAGGTTTGGTGAGGCAACGATGATAAGAGAACATTGGTGAACATGCTGACTAATATATTTAAGACATCTCAATGCTTGGACAGATACTGGCTCCCAAAAGATGCCTTAGGGATGCTGAGGGGAATCTGTGTGCTCTACAGGGAAACCCTCCTACCCACTAAGAGAAAATGTCTTCCTAATAAGAAAGTTAGTTTCCTCAAACATTCCACAAAAGCCGGTATTATCAACAGGAATCAAATTGGCCTGGCTTGGATTGGAATCCTAGAACTTCACTTTGAGACTCTGAGACCTAAGGCTTCTCTCTGATCTCTTTTAAGTGTTGGTTTCCAAGAGGGCTTACAGTTAGTTAGTGGTGGTTGTGACATTTGAAGGGAATGACCCAGCAAAGTGCTCAACTCTCATTTACATGTTATTAATTCATTAACAGAACTCAGAGAGTGTGTACCTCTCCCCATTGTAAACCAGAGAGAAGGGACTTGCATGAAGTGTTGCACTGTTGCTGAGGCAGGTCCTGTGCAAACTTCAGTGCAAATCTTTGCAACACAGCTCCCATGAAGTTCTTCTAGCCCCCCACCCCTTCTCTCTCCCTTCCCCTGCAATTCAATTTCCTGTGTCACTTTCCCAGGGAAAAGTGATGGCATGCCATCATTCCCAAATACCTTCTCCTCCCCTAACCCCTGCATTTGTGAACCACATTAAAGGCACATTATACAACAGAATTCCATAACAAAACTCAACATCTGTATTTGATTCACTTCAAATGAGGCAACAGCCACAGTGTTGTATTAAAAGGGGGGAATGAGAGCTGGATGAAATTTTAGAAAGAAATTGTTAGTTTAGGCTCAGTAGAATCTGTTATCCAAAATGTAATGATGGTCAGTCCTCACTTTCTCTTTACTAGGTTTTGAAACTATAAACGTGTCAGCTAATGTTTTGGAAGGTAAAAAGCCAAAGGAAGTGACCCAGGAAGGATGGGATTACCACAAGGAAAAGTCACATTGTGCTTTAGGGGAAAAACACTTTAGAAAATACCGTACACCTTCGATGAAAACAGAAGGATCAAAGGAAAACATAGCAGAGAACATAGCTTTGCAAAGTCTCAATCCTTCAGCCAGGGCATCCCGCTGGAAAAGTGAAGCAGCAGAGGGGAGCAAGCAGCTGGCTGCAAACCACTCCTACCCTGAAAACATCAAAGGAGAAACTGAAACATCTCAGATGCTGTACATCCCTAGGGACGCTTATCTCTCCATGATTAAGAAAGATGGGCTTTCATTGTGTGGAGCTGTCACTGAGCAAGGCAGTAACCCCAGGGACCGTGGTGGCATGCAAAACTCTCTTCTAGTTGTTCAAAATGGAGAAGCCACCACAGGAGAGTATGCTACAAACTTAGCAGAATCAGTGCTGCAAGATGCCTTCATCAGATTGTCTCAGGAGCAACCGATACTCCCCGGGGAATCGTCTGTCAGTTTCTCTGAGGGAAGTTCTCTGATGCCTGGTGGCTGTTGTAGAAGAGATATGGTGGTCCCTCGTTCATGGGATGAGCTCCCCAAAATTGTCATTGTGCAGAGCCCAGACGGCAGTGACACTGCCCCAGAACCATGTGTCTCCTCCTGGCCTGAGATGGAAGTTTCTGTTGAAACCTCAGGCATCTTTTCCGGAGACAGCACCAGCAGATCCACTCAGAGTACCCTAGAAGTTGCACTAGCTTGTGCAGCCACTGTCATTGGAACCATTTCCAGTCCACAGGCCACAGAGAGACTCGCCATGGAGCAGGAATCCCTGATATCCAGCCATGCCCAGAGAGGCAGTGAGGTTCAGCAAACTCGAGTGCCCCAAGAGCCTTCTATAACTGAATACTCCTTCCCATCGGCTCTGTGTGGCATGACACAGGTGGCAAGTGCTGTCGCTGTCTGTGGCCTAGGTGAAAGAGAAGAGATGACATGTGCTATAGCTCCAAGGGACCTCTTGCCCACATCTGGAGTTGCTAAAGAAACATCCTCGATTGGTGGTTTAGCAACAGAGAGGAGCACAGAGCTGGGTAAGGAAGCCATTGCAGGGGCTCTGCTCAGGGAGGCTGCTCGGGTTTTAGCACGGCCTGATGCATACAGTAGCATTGGAGACCTCTTGGACTCTGTGAACAGGAGCATCATAGAAAGCACTTCCGAAACCCAAACCCTGTGCAAAGAAAACATTCAAAGGAATGAACTGGCACAGACCTTGTCCAATGTCATCCTCAAACATTCCATTGATGAAGTTCACCAGAGAAGTGCAATGGCTCAGCCTGCTGATGAAAGGCATCCCTATGGAACTCTGGACACCTTAATGGAAAGTGTGAACCAGCTGCTCCACAATGTGATCTGCTTCACGTTTAAAAAGATGCATCACGTTGTCACGCTTAGTGAACATCCCACTGACGTTTCTAAAGAAACCATCAGGTGGACAGAGTCGGAACCCTTGGGCTGCCAGTCATTTGATGATCAGGTTGCTGGTCAAGCATGGGCAAAAGCCTCAGCATGCTCCAGCAGTCATGCTCCTAGCAATGCACATGGCACTGGTCTTGTCATCAGTGATCTTGAGAATGCAGCTCCCAAGCAAAACAAGGGTGGAATAAGGCTGGGACTGTTCAATAACCCCAGGATGCAATCTGAATCCTCATTCAGTCACAGAATGCTTGATTCAACTGCTAAAACATCCCCCAAAGACATATATCTGAAAGGGATTGTGGGAGAGGATTCAAAGGCCCCTCACCACACGTTCAGTTATGATGGCAATGAACAGAGAGCATCTATAGAAATAGGAAAGCTGCCCAAAACAAGCAAGTGCTGCAGTGGCTCCCAGGAAACTGAAAGCAGCATCCTCCCAAACACCCAAGAGAAATACACTTGTGTCACACCCATAAACAACGAAGTTCAAGTCAGCCGATCCTTATTAGGGGATGACCTGGTGTTTCCTGCTCAATCTACACTACAGGAAAAGCAGTCTGAGGTCTACTGCATCGCAGACTTCGCCGAAGAATTGGCAGAGACTGTTGTCTCCATGGCAACCGAAATTGCAGCAATCTGCCTTGACAACTCCAATGGAAAACAGCCATGGTTTTGTGCTTGGAAAAGAGGGAACGAGTTTCTGGTGGCGCCTAATGGATCCTGCCGATCCTTGAAGAGGAAGAAGGAAAACTCAGGTGGTGGAAGCACTGTGAGGAAACACAAGCCACCTCGCCTCAGCGAAATCAAGAGAAAAACAGATGAGCATCCTGAGCTGAAAGAGAAGCTGATGAACAGAGTCATGGATGAGTCAATGAACCTGGAAGACACTCCTGATTCCGTCAGTACTTTTGCAAATGAAGTGGCAGCCAAGATCATGAACCTAACGGAGTTCTCCATGGTGGATGGTGTGTGGCAAGCCCAGAGTTGTTCCCGGAATCGGTTTCTAGGTGGTGATAGGTGGAGCAGGCTGAAGGCCTCCAGCTGCGAAAGCATCCCAGAGGAGGACTCTGATGCCAGGGTCTATGTAAACAGCCTGGGTTTAATGAATACCTTAAGCCAGCCAGTTAGTAGGGCCAGCTCAGTCTCCAAGCAGTCCAGCTGTGAGAGTATCACCGACGAGTTTTCCAGGTTCATGGTGAAACAGATGGAAAATGAAGGGAGAGGGTTTGAGTTACTGCTGGATTACTACGCTGGCAAAAATGCCAGCAGTATTCTGAGCTCAGCAGTGATGCAGGCATGCCAGAAAAATGACCGCCTCAATGTGAGGCCGAGCTGCCCCTCTAAGCAGTCTAGCACAGAGAGCATCACAGAGGAGTTCTACAGGTACATGCTGAGGGACATTGCCAAAGAAGGCAGAGATGGTACCTCCTCCAGACGAAGCAGCCAAGACTGGTCCACGGGCTTGCTGTCTCCTTCTGCCCGCTCCCCGCTGTGTTACAGACAGTCATCTATGCCTGACAGCAGGTCCCCATGCTCCAGATTAGCAGTAAATGTGCCAGTCAAAGCCAACTCCTTAGACGGCTTTGCCCAAAACTGCCCTCAAGATTCGCTAAACGTACAGCCAGTCAATAGGGCTTCCTCATCTGGTCTCTGCAAATCAGACTCTTGCTTGTATCGCAGAAGTGGCACTGACCAGATCACAAACATGCTAATCCATGAAACATGGGCTAGCTCCATTGAGGCTCTCATGAGGAAGAACAAGATTATTGTGGATGATGGCGAGGCAGCTGGTGTCAGTCCTGGTCCTGTTTCCAGTGGCTCTCCTTTGCAAGTAGAGAAGTGTACAAACATATTAGCCACCAACAGAGGACACAGGGCACCAACTCTGCTTGTACAGGAGTCTGTGGATTCTCAGAGAAAGGATGTTGTTCCTGGGAGCAATTGTTCCTCAGTGTCATCTCCAAGCAATACAGCTCCTGTTACAAAACTCAGTGGTTTTGATGCTGGAAGAGAAACTTCCTCATGCCACAATGCCATTGTTCTCAAAAACCCCAGGCAGACACTTAACTCAAGGGATGTACCTTTGATTCAGATAGAGACAGATCAGAAAGAAGAGGGCCTTGGAGAACATGAACCTATCCTTCCCCAAAGTGGCTCCCTAGAAGAAACAGATGGGCACCAACCTGAAGAAAACATCCCAAATGTGGCCAGAAGTGGAGACACAAACCTGAGAACCTGCCAAAGCTGTTGGTGAGTTAATCGTCCCTGAGACCAGATAGAGTGCATGTTCACCAGAGTTTACACTTCAATTAATGTTAGTCTAAATCAATGGTTCTCTACCTGTGGGTCACAACCCCTTTGAGATCAAACAATCTTTTCATAGGGCTATACATCAGACATCCTACATACAAGATATTTACATTATGATTGATAATAGTAGCAAAGTTATGAAGTAGCAACAAAAATAATTTTATTGGGATCACCACAATGTGAGGAACTCTATTAAAGGGCCCCAGCATTAGGAAGGTAAAGGACCTAAGAACAATTGTTCCAAATCTTAGGTAGGAGTGCAGTGACATTATTGATACACGAACAGAATTCCTGAGACAATAAATGACCTCCATGGGCCCCTGTGCTCATATAAAAGGGGAGGTATTACTCCTTATCCTTTGACATTTTTCCAACTTTCCTATGGCTGGGCCCGCTCTAATTTGTAGGCTTAGGTAATGGCCCCAATGTGCCTACTGTTCTATTCTATTTAGAATGCCTGATCTTCATCCTCATCTAAGATCAATAATCCCCCTGGTCATCTTGTGGAAATCTGTTCATATACCTGTAATAACTTTTGGCTCAAAATGCTGTATTTTTATTGCATGTTACTCATATGCCAGGAAGCGTTATGAATGGTTACTTGAACATATGAAACCAGACAGAACCTGATAAAGTTCCTGTACACCTTGCTATAAGCAAAAAAAAAAAATTCTTTTAGGCTAATCAAAATATATTTTGTAATGAACTGTGAATATTATTTAGGGCATTTCCTCAGCATTAGATAACTGAGGCAGTATTGAAATGGGACAGTTAACTATTTGGAATATAAAACTGATTTTTTTTTCTATACTGATGGCATAGTAAAATATCTGCCTACTGCAAAAAAAAAAAAAGGAGTAAATGAAGGAACAACAGGAAGGAAAGAGGAAAGAAGAGAAGGAGGGAGGAAAGGAGGGAGGTTGATTGAGTAACTTACTTTTTAACTTCCAGAACAAATTGAATTCATTTATATAACAGAAGAATCGCAGCATCATTCTCCTCATGAAAGCAAGTACTTTGATGGGTTGGTAGCTGAAATTATTCAAGGTGCTTTTCAATAAAAGGACACGATAGTAAGCAAGAACAATTTTTTCATTTGGAAATAGTTCAATTTCACTAAATTTTAGCTTTAAAATTTGAGATTCATTTTTTGCCATCTCTTCTCTAAAGAGTACCCTTTTCTGGCTTATTCTAAGAATTCTCTGTCGGGACCCTGTGTCCCACAAGTGTCAGCTCTTTCAGTGCATGGTGTAAATGGTGTAACTGTCACAGGGGTATGCAGAGTGTCTCTGGAAGCTGTCACCTGGACAGTGCTTCTGCAGAAGATTGCTCTGCAAGCAGCTGCAATGAAATGGGAATCAGGGGCAAAGTAATTATTTCCCTCAGGAATATGAGTTTCTTTCCTAACTTCCAGTTTCTGCATACTCCTCACAAGGTACCATTATATCATTCCTTTATTTTTAGCCCATAATTAAAGTTTATTGAAACAGAAAATTCAAACTTTGGAAACATACAGTGTAGTCTTTTCAGAGATGTATGCCTACAGTTCATCATTTACAAAAAAATGCAATATATATATATATATATATATATATACATATACATATATATATATCTATATATATATCTCAAATTGAACACAATACCACCAAATGCACCAGTTTTCTAAACTCTGTAACATTTATCCCTAAGCACTAGAGAATCATGTTGAGGTGTTAAAATACCCTCACCAGAGAGGGTTCTACATGGTGTCTTTGGTAGAGGGTCCAGTCAGATATGATGTCTTCCTGCTAGACATTTAGTGCTAAGAGCTTTTCTTTTCAATTATCTAGGATCTCAGAAGCACAGAAGGAGAATACAGCAAGTAAATAAATAAAATAAGGACCAAAAACACAAAGTTAAGACTAACAAAGTAGGCTGAATAAACAAAGAAATGAGGATTAATCAATAATTATTTGGCCATAGACAGTATTCTTCAAAGATTTTGCTCAAAGGACTATGAAGAAATATATCAGAGCTAAAAGTACAAAATAGCCAATATATCATTCTTCAGAATTGTTATATATAGAAATACTCAAAAAAAGAGAAACACTGGTTCCAGGTACCTGACTTAAAGTCAGCAGAAACCAAGGATGTCTAGTCAGTGAAGGTCACCAAAATAGAAAGTGCCATGAACTAAAAATATTCATCAAGCTTTATGGTTATAGATACAATCAAGTAGTGATTACAATTACACAGTTTTAAATTAAATGTCACTGATGCTATTCCTACAACAGACTTCACCTGGAAACATTGCAAACACTTCACACTCTGCACAAATAAAGCCATCATAGCTGACTCAGATTCTTGTCCCAAATTATCACCAAAGCTTCAACATCTCGCTTCAGGATACAGATACATGCATGGTTCTGTTTTTCATCAAATAAAGCAGAAATAATGCAGTATATCCCAGAAATTAATTGCAAAGCACAGAGACTAAGGAATGAATATCAATTTTGTTTTTGTGGAGCAATATAATCATCATACAACATGAACTATACTACCTTAAACTATATCAATTTGAACCAGTTTCCTAATCTCTTTCACTTGGGGTTATTCACGCAGATATTGGAATGATAATATAATTCTTAAATTTTAAATACTGATTTGTATACAAATCTCTTAATTAAATACTATTATGAACATTCAATAAACACACTTTGTTGTCATTGCTCTTTTTTGTATCATTTGACTGAAGGTATATGGTGGCCTTTATTTCAGGAGATGTCTTTTTCCCATGGGGAAACCTGTAATGGACAATGTGAGAGTTATATTAAAACAAGAGAATTCCTAGGATTGCCAAGCAGAAAAATTAGTCACTGTTCAGTTACATTTGCAGAGCTCAGAGTTGCTATCATGGGATTTGATTTGTCAGAAGAGCTGGAAACAGAACTTCATTCTCCGTAAAAGAGTTCAGCCCACTTACATGCAAGAGTAGGGAATGTGACATAGTCTCAATGTTGTTTGAAGATGGAGAATGATTAAGTCCTGAAGATATTTTTAGGCTCTTCTCTGAAGGACATCTTCATGTTTCTTTAAAATGTGGTTAAAATTCAACACAATGAAATAAAAACTACTTTCTTACTTTTTGATTACTTGATAAATGAGTTACAGTTGAAGAGCCATTGTGGAAATCACTCCTAAATGGAACTATTTATTAATCAATCATTAGTGTCATATTTTGAAGATGTATAGATTACAGTTCTTGGTTCTTTAAAGTGGCTTTTATCAGTGGAATATGGTAAGCCATTGACTATCAAAACATATTTCTAAAAAACACACAGGATAAAGTAAAACTATCTAAAATCTTAAAATTCAAAATGTTCTTATATGTTGACAAATCTCTCATAAGCATAGGATTTTCCTAATAAAACAACATGACTTCAAAGAAAAAAAATCTCACAAAATTCAGCAGTAAGAACAATCTAAGCAATAGTGGAGAGGCTTCCTTAAATGCCCTTCCCTGATAATGAAATTGATGACCACCTTATATTCCATCCTAGAGCCTTCATCTAGCAGCTGATGGAAGCAAAAGCAGGCACCCACAGCTAAATACTGAGCTGAACTTTTGGAATCCAGTTACAGACAGGGAGGAGTGATGAGCAAAGGAGTCAAGACCAGACTGGAGAAACCCACATAAACTGCTGATCTAAACAAGGGGAAGCTCATGAACTCCAGTCTAATATGTGGGAAACTAGTATAGGATCAAACCAGACTCCCTGAATGTAGTGTTATTTTGGAGGAATGGGTAGTCTATGGGGCCTCTGGTAGGGGATCATTATCCCTAATATAAGAATGGACTTTGGGAGCCTATTCTACATAAAGGGATACTCTCTCAACCTAGACACATGTGGGAAGGCCTGGACCCTGCTCCAAATGATATGACAGACTTTGAAGACTCCCCATGGAAGATGTCACCCTCCCTAGGTAGAAGAAAGGGGATGGGATGGGGGTTGAGGGGGGGGACAGGGAAGGACGGGAGGGTGTGGAAACTGGGATTGACATGTAAAACAAGCTTATTTCAAATTTGAATTTAAAAAATTATAAAAAAAATCAGCCGTAAGAAAATAAACAACTTATTAGAAAATTAAAGGTTCAAGGGTAGAAGGCTAGATTCCCAACTATATATAATCATTGGGAAGAGAGCCCATTACAAAGGCCTTGTGTGATCTTTGTATCCACCTATGATTGGATTCATTGTTTGACCACATTATTGGGATGTGATGTAAATGTAAGTGTGTATAGTTGGAAGTAGTAGGCTGTCTGAGAAGTGTCCATAGGTGATGTAAACTTAGGTGTGTCTAGTTAGAAGAAGTAAGTTGTCTGAGAAGTGTCCATAGAAGCTGTATCTTGTGTTTGTCTGTCTCCTTACTCCTTGTCTGCAATGAAGAGAACAGCTCTACTCTAACCCATGATGCTGTCTTGATATCCAGCCTTACCATATATGAGCCCAAAAAAGCAACATAACCAGGAAGCCACCAACTGAACCCTCTTAAACTTAAGCTTAAATGGACCTCCCTCCCCTCCTTTATTTCTCTCAGGTATCTGACACAACGACAAAAGGCTACACAATGCTCAGCTATTGTGTGCCATTAAGAAATTTCAACTTCAAACAATTGAATGCAGCAAATATCTATTAAGACTAACAAAATCCAAACCACTGACAATTCCAGTTCCTGTCTAGGATTCCTTATGGATCTAAAGTAAAGGATGAAAAATAAGAGATTTTAAAAGGCCAAATAGCCCTCAGGACAATGAGTATTATCAAGCATAATGATGTTTTCTGCTTGTACATGGAACCACCTAAGTAACAAAGCATCATATGATAATTTTAAAAGCAAGAAGGAGAAATAGACACAGAAATGTAACATTCTTCTTTTAATAATTCATGAGATAATAAAAATATGTAAACATGCTATAAATGTGTGCACATATTTATAAGAGAAGCAACAGCAAGGACACTTCCAGATACAACAGGGCACATACAAATAATGAAGTCAGAGATGAGGCAACACACATAAGTCTAGCTCAAGCTCCTTCGTGACAAAATCCCAGTGCAGAAGGGGACCAAGTGGACAAGAAATCCCACCACTGGCTGAAGAGTTGCTGGAAGGGTGCTGGCTTTCTTTATTGATGTGACCTTTAGTAAACTGGCCACACACCAAGGCAGACACCACTCCCAAAGCTAGCTGGGCAACAAACTGGACTCATGGGAAAAGAAGGGGTTAAAAGAGGGAGGCAGGAGGGAGGACCTAGTCCCTACTCCAAATGACTTGACAGATTTTGTTGGTCCATCCTGGAAGGCATCACCCTCCCAGTGGAGGTGGGGGAGGGAATGGGATGGGAGGGTGGAGCTGGGGGGGGAATTGGATGGGAGGGTGGAGCTGGGGGGATAGGAAGGAGGGAGAGAGAGTGGGAGGGAGGGAGGGAGGGAGGAAGGGAAGGAGGGAGAACTGGGATCGATATGTAAAATAAGAAAAAATAAATACATAAAGAGGAAGACTTCTCAAAGTTGGGAGGAAGAAGTGGAAAAATGTAGAGAGAAATTAGATAATCAAAGTGAATACATCAAAATATATTGTATGAAATTCTCAAAACTTAGTAAAATATTGATTTAAAAAGGAGCAACATTCACAATCAACTCAATCTATACAATTTAAGAACAGGCTGTCCCAACAGGAAAGTACACATTTTTCAAGTGTACTTAAAACGTTTGTGAAGATGTGTCATAAGCCAGAAAGCAAGTCAATATGTTTAAAAGAATCTAAAACATAAAGAATATGTTCTCTGATCACTCTGGAATTAACTCAAAAGTTGATGATAAAGGATGTATATAAAATATTCCACAACAATTAGACATTGATAAATTTACAAATTAATAAATTAACTATTGCTCACAGGGGAAGTTGAAATAAACTCCAAATGAAAAATGCCAAGTATTTAAAATTTGTTATATGATGGTTATGCTACTTAGGAAAGACATCTATACTTTTAAATGTTTCTTTTTTTTTTTTTAATCAGAACAGTTTATCATCTATGTACTAAATGCCCATCATCAAAAACTAGAAAAGATCAGGGATGGTGCCATAACTTCATGGATAAAGCCTGTGTTTGATCCCCAGGACCCACATAGCAGAAGGAGACAGACTCCTATAACTATCCTCACACTAACGTATACAAAATAAACCAATAAATTCAATAAAAAATCTTTTAAAAGATTATCAAATTAAGTTTAAAAGAATACCTGAAAGTAAATAATTAAAATGTGAGCAAATATCAATGATTGTAAAAAAAAAAAAAACTTAATGAAATCTAATGTTCTTTTTACCTCAAATCCTGGTGAATATGTGCACACATATGCATTTAACATTCAAATAAAATATGTAACAAGTGAAAAATGTTTGCTATCATTTCTCCTTTCAAAGGGATCTCTATGCTAATAAACAGCTGCATGGTACCAGTTGTGTGCTTAAACTGCTGCCTTCTACCTGTGCCAAGTGATCTCTACTTTTTATTTATGATGATGGCTTAAAATAACACAGGTTATGTTAAAAGAAAAACTGACCGAAGGAAATCTTATGACTATGATACAGATGGCAAGTAGGCGTGTGAGATAAAAATCAGGAGAGGCTTGTTTTCAACGTGGAGGTTGGACAATTGGCTTTGACATGGCCACAGTCTTCTGAAGCTCTTGTGGGAACTGAGGAGTCAGAAGGGAGGCTGACAGATGACATACATCTGCATCACACTTGTGTACATTATTCTACAATAAATAAGCAAGGCTATAAGCTTCTCCTGAAAGCAAACAAAAACTAGCACTCTGGGTAATCATCACTGGTTCTGAATTTCCATTTTATGGCACAGATGTGAGGTTTACTGTAAATAGAGCATGAAATTGAGATAAAATAAAATGTGCTGACAGACTTATTTGTTAACCTGGATATTCTATGTCAGTCACTGGGGCTCAGATCCCTTTTTAGCAAGAAATATCCTGGAGTCAATTTTACTATAGTGAAATATCCTAAATTAATAAGGCATTGGGCCCAAAATTGCTTTCAATTGGGTGAATAGATGGAGCCAGAAGCCCTCTCCTTTATTTACGTTTTTTTTGTTTTGTTTTGTTTTTTTGTTTGTTTGTTTTTTGTTTTTTTTTTTTTTGGTTTTTGATTTTATGTTTTTTCTTCTTGTTGTTGTAATTAAACACTATTTCCTTGACCACACCATCCTCTCTCTTTCACTTATTCAAATCTCAATATTGTAGGAAGCAAAGCCATTCCTCTTAAGTGGGAGGACATCCTAAGGACAACCACACCATGACACCATCCCTATCCCCAGTGTTTTCAGAGGGGGCTCGCTACCAGGCCTGAGTCCACAAGATGCAAGGCAAGACCCAACTCCCTCAGTTTCCCTCTGACCTCCACAGGTCCCATGGCATGTGTACACCACCACCACCCTAACACATACACAAGTAAATAAACAAATAAATAAATGAATAAATAAATTAAATAAACATCACTACAATGATTTTTTTTTTCAACTTACTTTGAAAATAAGGAAAGCCAGTAGACAATGATAAGTGGAAGATAAAAGAAAGCTGCTGGAGTTTAATTGTGAGAACAAAAAGTGGTACCCAGCTTCAAAGGGAGTGGCTGCCTAAAGGGAGACTCTGCCGTGTCCAACATTGTGCCTGGTGTGTGGAGATGTAGGCTCATGGGTGCCCAGTGTGTGCTCTGAGAACGGTTCCATGCTGCACCTCTTCAATTGGTAATAATAACTTGATGTCTACAGCGACAGCCTCGAGAACAGAGAGGAACCAGAAGCCGAAGTCTTGAAAGAAGCCAGACCCACGGACGAGCCCCCCAACCCTCCGAGTAGCAGTGAGGAGAGTACAGGCAGCTGGTCCCAGCTGGCCAATGAGGAAGACAACCCAGATGACACAAGTAGCTTTCTGCAGCTCAGCGAGCGGTCCATGAGGTACGTATCTCCCCTTCTCTTGGCTTGTTAAAGAAGTCAGCCTCGATGAAGACTCCAAAACTGTGTGTTATAGTTCAGTGCCAGGTGTCCTTAACAGAAAAGCGAGGGTAAAAAAGGGGGGAGGTATGCTGGTTGACCAAGGTGTGTGCTTACCAAGATTTGGACTAAAAACTATCTTAATATCTAGTATTTGAATCACCTTTGCCACGCTTAATAGTTAGCTATGTCCTATTTCCCAAAAGTCACAGCAAGTACATCCAGTGCTAAGAACTGTGTGTTTGTTTTCATGGGAGCTGGTATTAAGATTTGTGAGTTTGAACTATCTGGTTCATTTGTATTTCAGATGCAACACAGGCTGGGTTTACATGAAGCCTACTATTTCCACATTGTGTTGTGGGGGTTTCCCTAACTAGTCCCTTCCTTTATCTTCCCTGCTCTCTGTACTGTTTCTAGAAAAAGCTAGAAAGTGGCATCTAGGTGTAACTGCTAAAGTGATCTTTTATTTCAAAGCCTTTTTGACCCTATTAAGATCACAGACTGTCCAGAGAGGCCAGCTGGAATGTGAGGCTGAAACATCTGGGTGTAGATAAAAGATCTTCAAATGTTCTATTTCTGTCTGTACAGCCTAAGATTTATGGACATTTTACAATAAATAATTGGTCTCAAATTTCAAATATTCCCATAAAATGTTATAAAACAGGAGAAAAATGATAACTTAAATCTTTGGACATGGAATGTCAGCTTTGAGGCTGTAACTTTCTCCAGGGCTTTGTCTAAAACTCTGGGCAAGGAATGTCAGGTTGAGAGAGCCTTCTTGGTGACTCACAGAAGTCTTGAAGGGACAAAGCCCCATTACATGACACATTAGAAGCCACTACTGCAAAACCTGACTTGGAAAAGATATTTCTGGAAAATGCAGAATGTGTGAGGAGACTCAGTGTGTTTGGTAAGAATTGGATTGCTTCTATTTCACAAGTACTAAAAATTGTCTCAATGGTACTATGTTTCAGAGAGTATATTCCTGGCTCCTAAGTAAACCATATGTTGATTATGCAACTTATAATAGTGTCATTATATACATTATTCTTTCTCTCTGGGACACAGGTGTCACATCTCACTCCTTCTCTGAGATTGAAAACCCCTTACCCTAATTTGTACTTGTAAATACTAAAGACCTCTAGGGCAAAAAAGAAGTGAAATGTATGTTCAATGGAATCCCATAGAATATCTCCAAGAAAAAAAATCCTCCATGTAACAAAGGGAGATTGTGGATCCCTGGCCTCTTTCTAGATACAGGGAGCAGATAGATAATCATTAGGATGTTTTCAACAGTCAGATTTTCAGAAATATATTCAAGTTTGTAAGCATACCCAAAGCAACAAAGTTTCTTGATGGATACCCCCTTGATTTACCACTTCAGAAATCATAAATTACTATCCGCATTACGGTCACAAGCATAATTGGCTTCCATCTTATGTCTTCCTTTAATTTATTCAAACATCAATACCAATGCAGGTGAGACACAAACCCATAGTTCCCTGGGGAACAATAAAGGACCCCTGCCTACAATGGTCCATCAGTATCAATAGTGTGGCCAAGGGTGGAGACAGGCATTAATATGTAAACTTTTGCTTTGTCAGCAATGGCAACAGTAGTGCCACTAGCAGTCTTGGCATTATGGACCTGGACATTTATCAGGAAAGCATATCATCTTCTCCCATGATTAAGTAAGTAGCTATGTGACTCAGTGACTGACAGCACCACTTCAATTCCATCTGGCAATCCATCGTGATCATGAAGGTTGTGCCTAGCCACCAACTCATTATGTCTGTGCCACTGTGGTTCCATGTCACTGGAAGACTAAGGTCTAGAATAGGCCCATACCCATCATTGCCTGATTTCTTGGTTTCAAATGTGTCCCTTAAAAAATAGCCACTGCAGAGAAAGCTTACCAATATAGTCAGAAGGATAGACCATCTTACCTATTTTGATTTACAGAAACAACATACAGAATCATTCAAATTGTATCATGCCTCCCTCAGAAAAATATTCAAAAACCTTTGCCATAGAACACAGTGATTTCAGTAAAATTAGTTATGAGTGGCTTTTTCTTTGCTTGTGGACACTGGGGGATTACCAATATGGAATATATCTAATGGCAATGATTGGCATGAGGGAGATATCATCCCCATGCAATAACTGTGCTCTCTCGATATGCTATCTTCTCAGAGAAGATGCATAAGATGTACTATATAAAATAACACAGACCAGGAGGGCAACCTGAGTTTATATAACAATTACTTGAATTTGTGATTATTCTGGAAAATTAACTGAGTTGTATTCTAATTTTGGTTATGATGACACAGAATATCATTTGGATATTCAGAACTAATAAAGTCATATAGCTTTAATGCTGATCCTCTCATCAGAAATCTAATGTGTTTCCCTGTGGCTAACTACAGATTTATTTATTTTATTTCACCTCTGATTAGGTATATTCTTCGGTGATTGGAGGTTGCCACACCCTTCATCATTTTTATTACTCGAAAGCAAACACATACGTGCTCTTTTTTTAGAACTGAAAACAAATTCAACAAAAATTACTTTGTGGTGGAGAGCTTACTACGCTCTCCATCTTTCTTAGTAATATGAAACTATAACTTCAGGAAAATCTAGTATTGAGGGAAAGAGAAGATAGCCTCCATCCCTATCCAGCAGCCCAACATTAACAAAAACAGAAATTGCACCTCCCTTGCTGCTACGTTGTTTATACTACTTGCAGAGAGACCAATCAGTGGCTCTAAACCCTTAGAAAATTGACATTCCTGCAAATAATTACTTATGAATGGAAGCATGGCTATCCTCTCTCTGTGTCTCTGTCTCTCTCCATCTCTCTCTGCCTCTCTGTCTGTCTCTCTTCTCTCTCTCTCTCTCTCTCTCTCTGTGTGTGTGTGTGTGTGTGCCTGTGAAATTTGCCTCACTGATGGAATTTATCCATACACTAGAATGCATGATCGTAACAGTAACAGAGAATATAAGAAAATCTATCACCAAAAGACACATTTGTAAAAGCCTCATTCCAATTTTCTAGAACCTAGAAAAATATAGGTCATCTACCAGCTTTCCAAGATGGTCACTTCTCTTCAGCTCCTGAGCCGCCTGGGTTTATTTCAGGAGCCTTTACAGGGTCCCCCACTACACACAGGGTTCTATAGTAAGTATGCATGGTGCAGAAAACCTCCAAATATTAAACATGACCACAGCTAAGGAGAGGCTTTGTTTCGTTATGAGGCACTTGTTATTTAAAAAAAAAAATCTCCAGCCTGTTCAATCTCCACCAAATAAAAATAATGGAAAAAGAATAAAGGCGCTGTTATTGAAACATTCTGTTTCAGTATTTAAGTTTCCCAGTTTGTTGGTTGTCCTTATTCCAGCTTGCAGAACCATATGTATGTATAAACTATTTTTCTACTCTAAAATTCAAATGTACGTCATTGCCACAGTATAGAGAAACACATTGTGACAAAACAGAAAAATACAGTCAATTAAGAGACTGGTAAAAGGCAGTAGGATGAATCTCCAAATTACAGCCAGTTGCCTCAAGTCACTCTTGAACTGTTCAATCCTGTGGAGGTCCATGGAAAAGGAGTTGAAGAGTAAAGAAAAATGTAATTCTCAAAATCTCCCCCACAGACTCCTACCTAATGCCTTTCAAGACACACAGGACCTGTCTTTGATGGTAGGAACACTGACTGCAGACTCAGCTGTCCTATGTAGCACCCACCTGGTTCTACTTTGTTCCATGAAAGTCATAAGAATGTGTTGCAGAAGTTTGTAGCTCAGAAAGACCCATCACCTCATCTTCCATTACAGCTTCTTCTTCCAAGGCATTACCAACCATATATTGTTGTTTTCCTCCCCAAGTGAATTAGTAGAAGAAAAGGAGAATCTTAAAGAGCAACCAGAAAGCGTCAAGGGTGAGCCATATTCTTGTCCTTTTGATACACAATTGCCTGGGGTGTCCCTTTTGAAAGCAGAGTGACAGTGTGGTTGTGTCTGTTCAGAACATGCCTCTGGACTGTCAGCGAGAGCAGCCAGTCCCCAGAGGAGCCTTCTGGTGATCAACTTTGACCTGGAGCCAGAGTGTCCTGATGCTGAGCTCCGAGCCACCCTTCAGTGGATAGCTGCCTCAGAACTCGGGATCCCCACAATCTACTTCAAGAAATCTCAGGAAAGCAGAATTGAAAAGGTACCATGTTCTGTGTCTGGGTGAAATAACAAGACAGTTTTGTGCTTTTTCTCACTGCTGGAAACCCAGTGGATGCCCATTTAACTCTCATGAACTTGGAGTGTTTAATCTTGAGTTCTTTCAACCAAAAAAAAAAAAAATCCTTGTAAAGACTTTCAAGCCCCCAGCCGTGGTGATACATACACACCATGGCTTCACTGACCTTCAGTTTCTTAAACAGTTGCTGATAAAGAGGAAAAGAACTGAGGAGACAGGAGCTTTTTCAAAGTTGTGTTACAGCTCTAAACTCTATTTTTGCTCCAAAACACTCTTGAATAATTCCTTATTAAAATGTGTCTCTCTCAGTTAAATAACATTAAGGGTTGCAATCGTCAGTTTTGTTTTGTTTTGTTTTTCTAATGTGCGATTGAGCTTTAATGTTCAGTGCCAAAATCCAGCATCCTGGGATAAAGCCCTTACCTTCTTGCCCACAGACATGGAAATTAGAATGGTTTCAAAATCTCTATAACCCCAGCCAATTGGATCAGCTGCTGGAGGGCTCATTCCCTTGGCCTCTCCCACATCCACCTCTTTCCAACCAGTAATTCATTCTTCTTTTTCCATCTAAGTCCACCCAGCCCAGGCATCTTCCTAATGATCCTTGCTTTGTTAGCAAAGCGATGCAGGGCTCACTAATTCTTTAACTTTCCCTTCAATCTTCCCACCCCAGCAGTCACTTTCCATGCATGCATGTTTAGTGAGTTCTCCACTGTTGCAAGAGCGGGGTTAGGGGGTTTTTATTGATGTGTTAATATGTAAACTATGTCTTAACTTGGTATTTGTCTACATCTACCAGGTTTTCAGTTTTAAAACCAATATCTTTCTTTGTTTATAACTGTGTTTCTGAGGAGATAGAAGTTTCTGCTGTTACTGGGGAAAACACTGGATGATCTTTTATCCACTCTTGTCAACCAGCTCAAGGAACACAAATCTTACTGATGCAGTCTTAAGGACTAAAATGCCCAAGTTATGTTCTGAGTCAATGAAGCCTCTCTGCACATAATGGCTTTGATATAACTGGGCACCACCTTTCCTTGTCTATAACTGGATTGGTTAAATAAAGGAAACTTATATAACACTTAGACATTCTTTTCTCAGTATCAAGGTCTGAGGCTCAATTCTATTTGTTTTTAATTAAACAAGTAATTAAGTAGGCATTTTAAGAGTGTGGAAAAGAGAGCACTAAAGATAGTGTGCAAAATCAGCAACATTTCTTTAGCTCCTCCTCTTCCCAGAGAAAAGAAACCGTAAGTTCAGAAGATGCCATCTGCCTGCTGTCAGAACTAAGGGCATCCACAGACCACAGACCACAAATGAATATCCTACATCTTTTTGTTGCTGTTGTTTTGTGTCTGTTTGAGACAAGGTCTTATGTAGTTCAAGGCCTTGAATTCTTTGTGAAGGAGGTGAAGACCTTGAACCTATTTTATTTTTAATTATGGGAGGTTGCATATGCCTGTGAGCTTAGGTGTCCCTGAAGTTAGAAGAGAATATCTGACCCTCTGGAGTTACAGGCTATTGCAAGCTTTACAATATGGGAGCCAGGAAAAGAACTTGATCCTTCTACGAGAGTGGGATGTGCCGTTAAGTGCTGATCCATCTCTCCAACACCAAACTTGAACTTCCGAGCTCTGTGCCTGAACCTCTCATGTGTTGGTTTGTGTTGTTCTGGGAATTGAACCCATGGCTTCATGCACATTAGGGAACACTAACAACTGAGTTACATCTGAAGTCCAGTAGCCTATCCTTTTTTCTGGGAATCTGGATTTAATTCTCTCAACAACCAATTTAGTCAATATGTATCTATTTGTGGCAGTCTCAGCTTACTAACCTTCCTGCTCGTGATAACAGAAGCATGTGGTAAAGAGGAAAGAGGCCACATGAACACTAGAACAACTCATCTTTTCTGAGATGCCTTGAAAACTTGGCCTTGGACCAGGAAGGCACTTACGGACATTAAAAACTGAATCCCAGAAAAGGCAAATTCCAAGTACTCCAGATGCCCAGTGAATTGTAGGTTCTAATGACTCAAGGTGCCTTCATTTCCCAGACTTCCCCTTCATTTGAATTTTATTTAATCATTAGACAGCTACACGCCCTTGAATGTCATACATTCAAGACATCCATTAAACATTCCTAGAGTGCCAGGTAGTGGCCTAAGCTCCAGGACCCAGGCTACAAAAAAAGCAAATGCTCCTGCTATTTCAGAGCTTGCATTTCAGTCCAGAAAGAATAAACAGAGATGTGTCTAAACCACACCCATGAATTTAATAAGCACAAAACAGAATCAGCTTGGAGATATATTCACAACTCAAATCCATCAGTTCCTTCTAGCCATTCAAAAACCACTAAAGTCTAGGAATTTTCCCTGGTGAACACTCTTGGTACTTCTGACACCTGATAACCTAAAACAGTTTACAAACTTAGTTCTCGACAATCTTGACATCGGGTCAATTTAATCCAGTTAACTGATGACAAAAGAAATAAATAGTAAATAAATAACTGTCATTAGCAGAATTATTTTTTTAAAATCTTTTTTAAACTAGCTACTTATCAGGGTTTTTGATGGGGGAGTGTTTTGGGTTTGTTGTTGTTGTTGTTGTTGTTGTTTTGTTTTAAAGCAGAAATCATTGTTCTTCAGCTTTTTTTCCTTCTGTAAAAGCTCAGTGAGCTTCTGAAATCTGAGCTAAGCCATTGTCTGGCATCAGAGTAAACATGGCATACTGCTTGTCTTTAAACTTGCATTGAGAATGGTTCACTTTCCTTGGAAGCAGTGTAAAGAAAGGAAATAGATGGACCCTTACCTTCCTATGGAAGTGAGAGAACAGAAACGGGCTCCCCTCTAATTTCTTATTCTATTCTGCACGCAAAGTGGTGGAGGGACAATGAAAGGAAACATTGATGATTCGGACTGACTGTTGACTCAAATCCCCTTCTGAAAAAATAAAAAACACGGGAGTTAAAATAGCAGCTGTAAACAAAGGCAAAGGAAAGAAAAAGGAAAAAGCCTACAAATTGGATCCTAAGACTTTTCATTAGTAAACAAAATATGCTGTCTTGCATTGAATCTTTCATCAGAAATCTCAAATTGGATGGAGGGTGGGGGGTAGCATCATCCCAGAAAGCCTTCCAAGTCAGAGCCTTGCCAGTCAGTTCAGAATCTCTGAAGTAAGACCCAAATCCCAGGTCCTGGTCAAAGTCTAGAATTCCAAGATCCAGTCCAAGTTCAGACTCTGGGTTTTATAGGCGGTAACTTCAGATATAAAATAGGGATCCACTCACTCTTACTTAATGAAATCTAATTTCTGTCTTGGAGCAAAAGATAGTGACAGCTTTCAGAAGTGTGCATTGAATGTGTCTTAAAACAAACAAACAAAACCCCACACTGCTTGCTGCAAGCTGCAATTCCTGTAATTCTACCATGAACTGTAAACAATCAAATCTACAAGATGCACCTAAGAATACAAATGAGAAACAATGAGATGTTTTTTCCTAGATGATTCCCCTTATAACAAACTGTCACAGAATACAGTTTCTCTTGAGTTTCCTAAGACACAACGTCAGGGGGAAAAATATGTCTGAAGTCTACTTTGGTCTACAGGAAAAGAACCTAATTATTGTTGATTCTGAAATGTCAATACAGAAATGGTTTTTTTGTTGTTATTTGTTAGTGGAGCAGGTTCAAAATCTAAATCCCTGACATACTAAATCTGATTATGACCATAGTATGAGCAGGCTTAATGAAAGCTCTAAGGTCAATTACTAAATAGAATGTAGATTTAAAAACAGGACCATAAACTGGTCCTGATGGTTCTAGCTTGTAAATCCCAGCTACTGGAGGGGCTGAGGCAAGAGAACTACAAATTCAAGTTCAGCCTGGGCCAAAGATTTCATGGTGCCCTTGAGCACTTGTCTCAAAATACTAAGTTGATAAAAGGTTGAAGATACAGCTCGTGAGAGAGCTCTTAGCTAGCATGCACAGCATCCGGAAGGGTTAAAGGCTGAAAGTCCTTTCTGTCTACTCCCAATCTTAATTCACATTCACTATTTTTTATGGGGGAAGCACAAGACCTTCATGTTCATCAATTCCACACATGTTTCAAGGCTTCAGGATCCAAGATTAAATTAGTGCAGCTGCTTCATTTAGTGGGGTCAGATCATCTTTTTAGACTACCTTGAGTGAAACATGCTAGCACACTCCTACGATCCCAATACCTGGGAAGCTAAAGCAAGAGAACCACCATCAATCTGAGGCCATCCTGGTCTACATAAGTAAATTCTAGGATAGCCAGAGCTCCATAAGAAGACTCTGTCTCAGAAACAAAAGAAAATACAAAAAAAAAGGGGGGAGGTCTAATTGGATAGCAGACTGACTTTAGAAATTAGTAGACACATTCTAGCCAATGGCCACCACATAACTACTAGCTGAGTGGCCTAACTCTGGGGCGCTTCGGGTCAATCATCAGCAATTTTTGGTTATCACCACTCTGAAAGTTCCTTTTTCAAGGGTCCCCGTATATGGAACAGAGCTAGAACCTGGCTTCTGGGAAGGTTTGAAACATAGAGGCTTCTAGAAAGACCATCTTCTTCAGAGTGCTCCCTTAGCAGTGATTTGGAGACCTAACTGGTAGGATGGTGGCAGAATAACCTGGGGTTTACAGAAATGAGCTGTGGCAAATTCAGTGTATGTTGACTTTTCATTGATTTGATGTTGATGTGTGAAGAAAAAAGGTATATCCTTAATGGAAGATGTTAGCCAAAGGCTATGTGTGACCCTTCAGGGAAATCTTGACCAAGAAGCCAGTGACCTATGAGTATCTCTCAAGGCCTTCTCAGAAGTTTAATGTCCAGGCTATAGACAGATGCCTAGAAAGAGTTAAGGAAGATTGATTAATTGATTTTATTAGATGTCCTAGCCTCCTCCACCCCCTTTGCTCACATTGTCACTAATACTCTAAAGCTTCCTGTTTGCACTCTTGTTCCATTCAAAACATGACCTGAGTCTATATACACACTAACATGTAATTATATGTCTCCATAAACCAGGCACCTGGACCATTCATTATTCAAGGTATTTGCATTATAAAAAAGTCTTCCCATGAAGGGTTCACATTTGTCCCTGAAGTGTCAAAATCAGGCAGAGAAGAAATCAAAAAGGATGGAGAGGGATCCCAGCTAAATAGGCTAGACTCCCATTGCTATTGTGTCAAGTAATAAAATGAGGTGATGGATATGCCACCTCAGCAACGTATGTGACTGATGTCACTGTGCGATGGGAGACAAGCTCTGTGGCCATCTTCTGTATAGAAACTTGCTGCTGTCATTTCCCACCTCCAACCATCTCCATGAAGTTTCATTTCAGTAGAGAATTATTAAGCAATCACCACATGGGTATGCATGTTTGTTTTTTGTTGTTGCCGTTGTTTGTTTGTTTTTAATTATATGTGTACAAACATGCTGCATAAAACTGGAGAATACTTTTAGTAGTGGGCTTATCCTTAACAATATTAGATGTCTGTATCACAAAAAATATAAACCAAAGATAGATTTTGGGGTTCAAGATTGAAGCTGAAGATCAGAGAAGCAAAGCAGCCAGCCACTATTGCCATCGATCTCAGGATGAAAGGGCTGTCCTGTCTCCACAAATCCTCAGAGGCAAAAGCTCTGAGTTCCTATTCTTCCTGCCTTATATTCCTTTCTCCACCCAGCCATATCACTCTTGTCTTCACTTCCCTAGTGCTGGGATTAAAGGTGTGAGCTCTGTTATTCTGCACTCTTGGGTAGGCCAGGGTGGCCTTGAACTCAGAGAGATCCATTTGCCTGTCTCCTGAGCCCTGGGATTAAAGGTGTGTGCCACCACTGCCTGGCTAAATGGCTTGCTAGTATGAGATTGCTGGCATTAAAGATGTGTATCACTACTGCCTGGCCTCTTTGGCTTGTGGCTAGCTTTGCATTCTGAATCCTCAGACAAGATTTAATAAATCATAAATAATATATCACCACAGATGTCTACCCATATTTCTTGAGGTTATAATGTATTTGACTCCATTTGGCCTCCTATCCTTTCTGTCATTCAGGAAATATTGACTCTTTACTATAGGCAAAGGAAAGAAAACCATGGCTCAGATAGTACCTTACTCTTGGGATATTGGTAACCATGATACAATGAATATCTGCCTTCCTTTAAAAAAAAAACCCAAAACTCTTTAAGACAATATTTGTATTACCAGATATTAAAATATTTCATTTTCCAGCCTAGAAGATTAAATTACTTAAACTCTATCAATAAAAATCTTAAGTCCATCATTTACTTACATTCTTAGAATCTTCGGTTGTCCGAAGTATGATACCGATACTATCTGACAAATCTAAGACATGCCCTTGCTTTCCTTTCACTATACAAAAACATTTTGATGCTTAATCTTAGCATGTGGAGGGAGAAGTACTTCTCATTATTGAATATGGAAGCACTGTGTGGCCCAGAAATTTAATACTCAATTTATTTTCCCTAATGTACACATCCAGTGAGAAATTATTTTCCAGTCCTGGTGCAAGAAGTCTAACCCAAATAAAAAATTAACCAGAGAAAACACCAGCTACCGAAAAGATTGCTTCTAGGAGGAATTGTCCTTACTCCACCCAGTCCTCCACTAAGAATAGAAGTGAAAAATGGAAGGAATTCATTATCCAAAATGTCTAAAAGAGAAACAGGCTATCTTTGAAAATGTCCCCTGAAAGTAAAGATGCTGAAGCACAGACGCAAAGCCCCAGGCTTTGGAAGGTTGTTTGGTGAAATGCTGGTGAGGGAAATAGAATATGTGAGGCCTAACTCCGTGTCTTTTTTTAGTTTCTAGATGTTGTGAAGCTTGTTCATCAGAAGTCCTGGAAGGTGGGGGATATATTTCATGCAGTTGTCCAGTACTGCAAAATGCATGCAGAGAAGAAAGAGGGGACTCCGAGTCTCTTTGACTGGCTCCTGGAACTGGGATAAGTCAGGTACACCCCACAAAGGCTTTCCTTCCTTTATCCCAGCTTAGGTTACAGTCGTTTGCGCTAAATGCTCCGAACTTCCTCGATATACTGCATCCCATTAGCAGAACTATTTAAAAATCTGCTCCAGTACCACAGAATAGGAACAAGTCTGAGAGATTGTGAAATATAGGTCTGTACTAATCAATATCACCATGGTTTCGTCCAAAAGAGCTTATATAGAATGGCTTCAAAGAAGGATACTTCAGTGGAGTCCAAATAGGAAAGTTTATAACAAACCCCTCCTCCAGGAAAACTAAACTCACACGTATGTCACAATATAGAGTGATCTGTAATGTCTCCAGCTATGTGAATCAAATAGAGACAAAGTCATCAGGTCACAATAATTCTAAAAATTATGCTAAAACCTTCATCATACTTTACTTAGCAGGTACAGGGGTTGTTCTTCCAAGGAAATGCTTGGGATATAGTTGAAAGCTTCCATGCCTTTATGTGAAAGATTTCCACTCTCAGACAAGTATCAGTGAGTATTAACACACATGCAACAGTGTTGACAGAATCCACATGAGGTGATTTCATTTAATTGCAGAGGCTGTTAAGTATGACCCCTCCCCCATATCATCCCTGAGCTTCTCAAAAGACTACTGTCATTCAATGAAGGGTGTCAATTATCATTCAATGAAGGTAGCTCAAGGTCACCTTGTTTCCATCACTACATTTATTACTTGGGTAAAATTATTATGGAACTCTTGCCTAAAGACAAGCTTTTAAAAGTAAACAATAAAATAAATAATAGTCTTTTGAGATAAAATAAGCTTGTGTATTGAGTTATATGAGAAAAAAATCATTTTGTTTTGTTGTAAATTATGAAGAGATTATCTAAAGAATATATTGTTGTCTTAGAACTTCATAAACCATGAAAAGATTGTTGTCTCAAGTTGTAGAGTGTCATGAAGCTCGGTAGCTGATTGTTTGATGAATGTGCTGACATTTGTATAGCTGACATGTATCTCCAAAGACATTTATAATGATGGATGCAGGGTAATGGCCTTGTGCTTGACAGGGCCAGCCAGGAAAGCAGATTTCCAGGCTGGGTGATACTGACACTAAATTAGAGAAATAGAAGCTTTTATCACATTTTTTTTAATTTATAACAAAGATAGGAATGTGCTCCTTTGAAAACTCAAAGTATGTATATGACCCTAAAAGTTTTCTTCCCTTCTAACTAAATATTCTCCACTCTTATTTTCTCAATCAGAAAGATGTTTAGTTAAGTGACTTCTGAAATAGTGTGATTTTACTTTATTTTTTAAGCATACAGAATACCTTTTAATGTGAGCCATGCCCCACACCATCAATGTCAACTTTTCTATCAGTTGAATCCTAAAACTCCAAGAAAGCTTCCTGGTGGGACACAGCCCCCCTCCTCCACGACAGGAATCTTCTACAGACCTCAGTGGGCATTTATCATGCCGATGGTCCAGATTTAGGTGTATGTTCAATTGGGTGCATTAACGAGGAGGTTTTGAAACCTAGATATCATCTCAAACTGAACTGTGCTTCTTTATGCTAATATATGGGAAATGACTTTTTTTATTTTTTTATTTAGAAACAATCTTATTTTACATATCAATTCCCCCATTCCCTCCCCCTTCCATCCTCCCATGTCCCCAATAGACTTCCCCCAACCTACCTCTCACCCTCTCCCCAAGGATAGTCAGGCCTTCCATGGGGGATTATCAAAGTATGTCACATTATTTGGGGGAGAGCCTAGGCCCTCCTCTGTGTATCTAAGCTGAAATAGTATCCTACCATAGGGAATGGGCTCCCAAAGTCCATTTGTGCACTAGGAATAAATACTGGTTCCACTGTCAGAGGTCCCATAGACTTTCTAGGTCTTCTAACTGGTACCCACATTCAGAAGACTTAGTTCAGTCCAATGCTGACTCCCCAGCTTTATGACTGGGGTCCCTGTGCTGTCATTAGTTCAGTTCAGCTGTTTCTGTAGGTTTCTCCAGCATGGTCTTGACTTTTTGCTCATCCCTCATCCCTCTCTAAAACTGACCAGGAGTATGGTCCAGTGCTTAGCTGTGGGTGCCTGATTCTGCGGGAAATGACACTTCTATTGTTCAAACAATCCCAAAATATTATGTGTAAACTCTTGTGCTCCAATAAATGTTTACTTGTCCTCCAAAGCACAAATACTGGATGTAACCATGTGTTGTATCTAATGTTGCAAACTAATCAATAAATTTCTGTTGCCAAATTTTTGTTCATTCAGTCTTTTCTCCTGGACTCTGGTACCTAGAACGTTACGAATTGTATCTAAAAAGATAAAAAAAAAAAAAAAAAATAGTCACACTGTGAATAGATAAAAGCATATACCACTTAGTTAAGTGTTTCTGTCCTGATTTCAATTTTTGATTATGTAAATGTTAAAGACAATCTATTAGCATAGGAAATAGTCACTGTAAATCATTTCTCAACCTTGGAACTGTATACATAATAGTATGTGGAACACATTTTTTTTTTTTTTGCTATGAAGTATTGTCATGTATATTGTAGAATGTTTGGCTGCATCTCAATCTCTCCCAATTAGTTATAAATAATTGCCTCTTCCTGGTGTGAAGAGACAGGACTTGAGCCCCAGTGAGCATCAAATGAGGAGCTGAATCCTCTAGGGTCCAGAAATTCTCTATGCAGACCAGAAAACCAAGCATCCCCTACACCCAGCTCTTGGGGGCAACCTTTACACAAAATCTGGGTACCAAAGAAAGAGACATAAAACGAACATGGAATAAATTATTGGAAAATGCATCAGTGCTTTTTGAATTATGGGGAACATTATTAGAGTATATGCAAATTAAACAGTGAAAGTCATAGGCAATTAATTCACAACAGAATAGTCATGAACATTTCTAAACCATCAACAATTCTCCCATCAGCTAGAGGATGTAATCAAATTAAAACAACCTGTGGTCACTGTCACAGGGAGGCATTGGTTGAAAGGACTATTAAGGAATGAGTAACTAATTCAACAGTGAAGACTCCTAACCACTAAGTTTTTCAACCATCAGGCTAAAGGCAGTTTTCTTTAATAAAGAAAACTTTAATAAATTCTTCAGCAATGACATAAGCTACGTAACAACACATGCAAAGTATGTCTGTCAGTCAGGGGTTCACTTACCTAAACCTGGGCATCCAAGTGTTTTATTGGAGTTCAATCAAATAAACATGCTACACTGGTATAACTTGTAATGAGTCTTTCTCTGTCACACCAGCCAGCTTTCAAATAATGACACAGAGACTTCTTATTAATCATGAAATTCATCCTATAGCTTAGGCTTGTTCCTAACTAGCTCTTATACACTAATTTAACCCATCTGTACTCATCTATATTCTGCCACTGGCTCATGGCTTTCCCTCTCTTCCTGCACACACTGTTTGCTCTGTTTCCTAGAGTCTCCATCTTTCTTCTTCCCAGAGTCCTGTCTGTCCCTGGAAGTCCCACCTAACCTCTTCTTGCCTAGTTATTGGCCATTCAGCTCTTTGATAAAATGATCAGAAGGTGCCTTGGCAAAGACATTTCTTCACAGTGCAAACAAATATTCCACAACAGTAACTGACTGAACCTTTTCTTAAGGCATCATCCCTCCAGACAAAGGATTGACAATAAATTGTGTCAATGTCATAAATTATTTGGCAAAACTGAAACCATTTGGCTCTGTATATGACACATACAAAATACAAACAAGAAACACTCAGAAGCTTGAACAAACTGAGCATCCTAAAGATGTGGCAGACAAGAGGCAATCCTATAACTAACTGATATTAGGGGCAAGGGTGCTGAATATGAGCAATGCAGACCTCCTGAGTTAAGTTTTCCCACATGAGTTACCTTAATCTAGAAACGTTTTCATAGACATGCCCAGATGTTGTTTTCTCTAAAGATGCAGAAGCCATCAAGTTATTCAAGTTAAACATGACAACAGCTAATAATATTTGATTATAAAGTTTAGCAATGTAACTTTGTTTTGAGGTTCTTCTTGGCTGAGTAAAGACCTGCTGTAATTTTGTCCCACTCCTGACACCCGATATCGCGGTTAAATAAGGATCAGGATAAACAAATAGGCTGAATAGATGTTTATTCAGGGAGAAATAACTTACAACCTAGAGAGATGAACACCAGGAAATTCAACCAGATCCTCTCCTGTCCCAGTAAAGCCAGCAAGAGAGCTTTTCCCGGCTCTCCCTCCAACTTCCTTCCCCAGGTCACTTCCGCCCATGGCTCCACCCCAATGGGCGTGGTCAGTGCCACAGAAGGACTATCTCACTACAACCTGCTACTTAACATATAACACCATTCATGTTATATAATGAAATTACTTTGGTTTTTCAGGTAAGTGAAATGTTCTGTAAACACTGGATTTTTATTTAAATCACATTCTCATGTGATTTAATGGAATGAAATGAATGGAAGGAATCATTTAAGCCTAACCTCTAGCTCACAAAAACAAGTTAATGCACAAATAAAATGTTAATCTGATCATTGATACTGTCAAGAAAACCCCTTCCCAAGTCTACAACTGTCTCTCATTTTAGCTTCACAAATCCTTAATAAGTAAGGAGATGGAGCCCTTACCAATCTTCAAGAATGGCCCTTCATTAAAAGTTAACTCCGTTGCATTCGAAAAATTCTCAATTTTTTGTTGAATTCTACCTGATTATATTATGTACCTTGCTCTGTTTCTGACTCATAATGAGGCAATAACTGAACAGGCTACTTTTAGCACACACATCCTGGTGCAAAGACTGTTTCAGGGTGAATTATGCTGTCCTTGAGCTGAACCTTGAGCCAGTGCAAATTCTGAACATACACAACATAGCTCTCTTTTGCCACATAACAAACAGCAGCATGCAGCATTCCAGAAACATCAACAAAAATCCCATCCTGAAGAAGAAAACAAAATGAATTACCATTTGTTGAGAGAGAGGGAGCATAAGCAAAACCAGACCAGCCTTTAGTTTCAGGCATCCCTACCTTCCCCCTGGACCATGGGTGACATTTGTGAAGGGTAAGCTTGCTTGCTATCTCAAATAACAGGCCAATTATTTTTGACCTGGCCATATTTTAAGTAATAAAGAAAGCAGACTACATGCTGACCTTTTGTGAAGCCTACAGAAATGTCAAAGAATAAGAAATAAAAAATCCCACAATGTCCTTTTCCTTCATTTTTGGCAGCAATTCTCATTTTTAAATTTGATTGTGGGGAATAATGTAAAAATCACTTGTTTGGTATCTCAGCTGTGTAAGTGCTCCAGTCCTTTATTAATTGTTTCTGGAAATTCATTCTTGTTAATAGAAGAAATAGAGTACATAAGCAATGAATCCTGTGAGGCCACTTCCAAATGAGAATTTTATATTACAAATGCTTGGCTTGAGAAGGGGTGAGGAGCAAAGCAATGTAATGGAGTCCCAGGGGTCTCATGTCTCTCTGGACTGTAACTGTTTTTCTAGGAAGCCTGGGTGGAACACAGGAGCATGGTAGTAGTGTGGCTCTTTGTGTTATAAATGCCTGAAGAACGAACGATACTGAGAGGTCAAATTTTGAACAATTCCAGCTAAAGAAAAGTTGGGGAGTACCAGATGAAACAAAGGAAATTTGTAACTGTAATTTATTTTTACAGTATGAGCAGTTTACTTAACGAAGTAACTGAAGATTACAATGGAGAGAAGCTGAAGTGTAGTTAGAAAACTAAGTTAAAAAAAAAAAGCACCATAAAAAGAAATTGGAGTGGGTTATCCACAGAGGGAGCAGCAGAGTGGCTTTAGAATTGTGGATTTTAAAAAAATAAAAAAATTAAACAGAGGGATCTTTCAGATTTTTTTACGAATTAACTTGTTCTTTGACAATTTCATACACATCTATAATGCATTCAAATTACAATTAGCCCCCCTATCCACAGTACTCACGTATGAAATTGTCAAAAAATAAAAATTTCAATTAAAATATACACTTTTAAAGAAACTTTTATGGAACATGTGCTCATCAAGGAAGGGAGGTAAGGATATAGGAAAGAAGAAACATGGTAGGTAGGCAAGAGAGACAGAGGAAAGATGAAAGGCAGGAAAGAGGGAGGGAGAGAAGAAAGGAATGGAAGAGAGTGACCCTTCAGAAATACGCTGCTGTTCTATGTGCAACATTTATTATTTAATATTTTCAAGGTTTAATTTATTTTTCACTTTCGGGGAGTCTGGAGTCCCCCACCATATCTCCCTCCTGACATCATGTCATCTTGTCTACTTCCTCATCATCTTCTTCTTTGTGTCTATAACCCACATTCAACTAATGTTGCCCCTATGCACATGGGCAAGGGCCATCCACTAGCACACAGGTAACCTACCGTGGACCACATTGCTAAGAAAACTTACACTCTTTCCCTCTGTATCCATCACCTGCCTAGAACACCTCATTAAAAAACAATTTAAAACTGTAGCTACTTTTAAAATGAGAAAATTGTGCATACAAAAGAAACACAGAATTTAGATCACAAACTATGTCATTGCTGATATACATAAAGTTAAGTGTCCATTTTGAAAACTGCAGGCATGGCACCCATTCATGGCACTTAAAGCTTGTGGCTCTCCTCAACTGCTAGTGGATCAGGCCTGACTTTGATACCTCAATCGAGCCTTATGAGTTTGCTTTTCCTTCATCCAGAGTCATGGTAAACAGAGAATTGATGTAAACACTACTAAAAATCCCAATACACTCCCCCATGATATTTTCCAGACTGGCTCACACTACAACAGGTTGTTGACATATGAACACACTGTTACCTAAATCAGGGGAATCTCATCTTTCCAAATGTCAAGGGCAATGCTGTCGTTATTGGAAGTCCCCTGACTAGTGAATAGATAACAGGGATTCATTCCTGAAAAAAAGGAAAAGCAGTTTCCCAGCTCTGCGGTGATGGTTGTCTTCCCCTGGAAGAGAGCTAATGAACACTTGCTGGGATCTGGCTTGGTCAACTTCTGAGACTCTGGGAATGCAAAGCAGCCTTCCTAAGGAGTCCCCTAAACCTGATTAGCCAAGATTTTATTAATGATTTTCTTCCTTGTCCTTCTTTTAGGAACCCAATTTTGCAGGTAGAGAAATGGAGTTTGCAAGGCACAGGGGAAATCAGTAAGGCAACAGAAACAAAAACTAACACGTATTTGAGACCTTATTCTAGTTAGGTTTCATACACTGTTTCAAGTACTTTTTTATATTGATCTATTTAATATCAACAATAGTCCTCTGAAGTAGGTATTGTTAGTATCAGGTCATTACTGCAGAAATGGAACAACAACAACAAAAAAAAAAAATGTTACCAGTTGGCGTAAGGATAAAGGGGCAGAAACCATCAGTGCCAAGTTTGTCTTAAAGGATGAACACTGGAGCCCACCCCTTTGCCCCTGCTATAAGACTTTAATTTCACATTAATGGGGGCACAAAAGGCCAGGAGTTGAAAGTGTAGGTGACAGGAAAAGACATCAGTATGTACAGCAAGGATCTGCTAGTAGTTTGTTTTTGTTTGGGGAGGGGGGAAGTTTGCGGTGTTATTTACCATATTTTTTGGTACCCATGTTTCTCCCAACATAAGGAGAAAGAGTGTATGAAACTGATTTTTGCTTACAAAGAGCAGGGTGGTTGGAAAACTGGACATGATGACTGTTCCAAAAGCTGTTTGAGAAACAACGCCCACATGAAAAGAGACTACACTTAGCCATCACTCACACAAGCCTCCTCCAGGCCATCATGACATTCAGATATAACATGTGAAGGTGCACTTGAGTTGAGAAAGCAATGAATCATGACATTTTCCTAAGCTTTGAGACAGCAATAAAATATTACTATAACAAAATAAATATGTTTAGATTCCCAACATCATTCTTAAAAGTACTGTTAAAGGTGTGCGATATTTGATTTGAAATTGTATATTAAACATTCCTAAGCATGGTTTGGCAAATCATCTATCCAAAATAACACATGAAGCATCAATAAATAGCCATGTCATTCTACAAATCACAGAGAAGGTTTGCACCAGGTGCATTTGCAGCCTAAGGGCAATGACCATCCAATAAACACACCAGTAGATGAATCTATTTATTTATTTATTTTTATTTATTTATTATTTTTATCTCTTTAGTTTTTTTTTTTTTTTTTTTTTTTTTTTTTTGAGGCAGGCTTTCTCTGAGAAACAGCCCTAGCTGTCCTGGAACTAGCTCTGTATACCAGGTTGGCCTCAAACTCAGAGATCTGCATACTTCTGCCTCCTGAGTGCAGGGATTAAGGGCAAGGGCCACTACCAAATCTTGTTTTAGAACTTAACTCCAAGGGGAATTTAGAAGTAGGGGGTGGGTCATTTTCGAAGCACTACTTGTCAAAGTTTGACTCATTATGTAATCTGGAATTAGGGAAATCTTCCCTAAGGCCAGCCAATGAACACAAAGTAGAGATAAGGAAAAGATCACAACCCACAAACCTGCTGGTCAGCAGTGACATGCTGGAAATAATACTTGACCTATCCCAATCTGTCCACGAATAGTAACTGTGAGTAATGGGAAGGATCTTTGGCATGAAGCAACACAAAGGAAATTGGTCCTCATTACCCAAGGCCACGTGGGTCATTGCCAGGGTAAAAAGCTATGACTAGCACATATGGTGGCCCCCACACTGAGAATTCCATCTTTTCCTTTCCCAGTACTATTAATAGAAATCCAACTCCTCTGGTGATGTGAGAGGCACTATCTCCACCCTGGCTCTAGAGATGGGCACAGGCTGGACTAAATCATCAGGCTAAATATAACCTTATAAAATATTTGGTTAGGCTGGAGAGATGTCTCAATGGTTAAAGGCACAGAATGTTCTTCTGAAAGGCCCTGAATTCAATTCCCAGCAGTCATGTTAAGTGTCTCATAATTCTCTCTGTAACTACAGATCCAGGGGATCTGACACATCTGGCCTCTTTGCACATCTGAACTCATGTGCACATATTCACACACAGGCACACACACATACACATAAATAAAAAAAAAAACTAAACTCTGTCTAAAGTGAATTGGGCTCTACATTACCTCAACCTGAAGGGAAGGAACCATATTAGAGTTATTTTTATCTCGTGGGCATGCACACATTCCCTCACTCTTTTTATGAAAACTGACAAAGACAGTATATAGCCAACTGGCTTGATAGTGCAAATATTTTATTAAATAATATAAATCATATAATTATCTGAGGCAAAAACATAATAAATATTTTATTTCTTCAACTATTAGATCAAATGTCTTGTGCCCTTAAAAATAACTTTCTAAACTATGCAACAAAACACTACAAACAAACTGAAGAATATTTACAATATATAAAATACTTTGCAAGAAGAATTATAGGGTTTAAAAACCCTATAATCAAAAATAAAAGTAAATCAAAAAGAAAAATAAATAAATAAGAGAAAGTAACCAAAAGAACATTTAAAGAACCTGTATATTTTTAGTACTTAGAAACATGCAAGTTGACAAAAATCATATAATCAAATTATAAAAAAATCAAATTATCAAAAATGATAGATAATATTCAGTCTCAGGGAAGGTGTGAACAATAGGTGCTTCATATCATATGAGCAAATAAAACATTTGATCTTTGGGGAGAATGGTGCAAGATTATCAGAATAAATATCCAAATGTTTTTCTAATGTGTCACATGCTTTCAACTAGTTAAGACCCATGAGGTCTGATTGCCAGTTACTTAACTGGCCTTAACTCCTATAATCTGAAAGTTGAGAAGTCATGCTCAAAGCTGAAACATTGGCACTTTGTGAAAAACTACAGAGAATCTGGATGTCCTATCAGTGTGTCGATTGTGAAATACTGAGACAGACTTGAAACATGGAGTCAGCTGGGGCATAGTGACACTGGTTTCAGCTGTACTCTACTTGAAAGTTCAGTTCACATGAGAAAAAGCTAAGATGTTAAAGCTAGGGCAAAGTGGTTCTAGGCAAAGTGGTTCTAGGCAAGAGGAAGAATGTGAGCAGTGGTCTTTCGACCCAAAGGTAGACAGCAAAGGCAAGGAGCATGGGAGAATGAGGAAACCTAGGAAGTGAAAGTAGCTGGAGTCAAACATGGAAGGCTTTGATCACATAATGGAGATCTAAGGTCCATCCAACCAATGTATTTCTGTAAGCATGCATGTAATTTTTGGTTTTGTCTTGTGCATCTATCTTAGTGAGAATTTTTAGAAATTTACTCTTTCAAAATAATAATTTTCAACAAAATTCACCATAAAAGGAAGGCTAGGTGTTATTCTTCTCCATTATCCCAGTAGTCTAAGGATGAACAGACCACTGCCATAGAGCCAATTACCTGGGGCAACTTAAAATATGATTCTATTATACTGAGATAAATGAGGGTCATGGGCATCTACCTTGTTAATGATAGAAAAGGTGAAGGGTCTTGGCTGAAGTAAGACTGTCATAATTTGAATGAGAATGGCCCCCATAAGCTCATAGGGATTGGCACTATTAGGAGGTGTGGCCTTGTTGAAGGAAGTGTGTCACTGTGGGGGTGATCTTTGAGGTCTCATTTGCTCAAGCTACACACAGTGTGGCATTCAGTTCACCTTACTGTTGCCTGTGGATCCAGATGTAGATCTCTCAGCTCCTTCTCCAGCACCATGTCTGCGTGCATGCTGCCATGTCCCATCACGATGATACTGGACTAAACCTCTGAAACTGTAAGCCACCCTAATTATACGTTTTCTTTTGTAAGAGTTGCTTTGGTCGTGGTGGCTCTTCACAGCAACAGAAATGCTAAGCCAATGACTGTATTTGGAATGGGAGAGTGTAGCATGTGTCTTTTATGCCACTGACCATCAGTATGTCTTTGGGAAAGAAATTAATTATTCCTAATCTTAATTAATCCTTCTGGGAAAGGCTCTTCAACATGCCTTCGTTACAGGCTTGTTTTAAGTAGTCAATGACAGACTTTTTTTTTTTAGATCAGGTTTTCTGATTGCTGTGACAAACAAAAAGGAAAAACAGCATAAGGAAGAAAATATTAATATAGGCTTACAATTTTAGGAGATATGGATCTACCATGGCAGGAAAGCATAGCAACTGAAGTGGCTTTGCCAGTGATTCAAGCAATATGATTTTTCCTAGCTTTCATAAGGTGTTGCCTTTTTTGATAGTCACAGTTTTTTTTTAATACTTCTTCAGTTGGCCAGTGTCTATGTCCCTGTGCTGGTTATCTGTATATATCACCATCAAGACCTAGCTCACATTATCCATTTTGGATAGCTGGGCCACAGACCCAGAGGTTTCGTCCCTTCCCCAAACAGCAGCACCATTTGAAAACCACGGGAACAAACATCGCTAGTGTTTCACACTGTACCACATACCTTAAAAGCAGTAACGGACTATCTGAGATACAGTGCTGATGACATCTCTGAACACTTGATCCTATTTTTGAAATGCCACCATAAATGGTGCCTGCTTGAAAAAATAGTATTTAAGTATAAAGTGACAGTGTTAAACCTGATTGAAATATTTATAAACCTAGTTTTCATTTGTGCCAAAAATATTTTTGACAGGTGATTCTCAAGAGAACTTTTCAAGGGACAAGCTCAGAGACCCAAGGAGAAAGCTTCTAATTGAGGGTATTCAGCTTTACCCCAAAACTGAGCTCTTAAGATTTGGGGGAGAGTTAATTTTTTTAAGAATGCAACATTTGCACAATCCTTCTAGACATGTACTCTCTGGTTATATTTTTCCAGCCCTGTATCTCAACTCCTTGAAAATAAAAGACTCTCTTCCATTAGCCAGGAGCAGTGCTCAGAAGAAAACAAACAGTTCATCAACTTGTGATGAGATGAAGTTATAACTTAGTTCCTGTGTTTCCATACACTCTCTGCTACAGCCATGGCAGCTCCTCCCTCACATCTATAGACAGGGCTGGAAAACCATACACAAGCAACTCTCTCTGCTTGCAATACACATTCTCCTGTCATATACACTTGAGTGTGGTGCTTCTAGCTCCTATTTGTCCCATCTCAATGGCTCCTAGTTTTACATATTTCCATCTGCTTGCTTCAAGAGAAAAAGTAATGCCATGGGTAGTCACGAGACTTGCATTCAGCAAATCATTGCATTCTATTCCCATGGCTCCAGGAGTATAAATGACTATGCCTGAAGAATTTAAGCAAGATTTAGTTGACTACAGTATACTAATTAAATCCATTGGTCAGAACAGAACAAGTACTTTTACTATTTCCCATTAAGTGTATGTGGTGTTACACACTGTTCTGTTGAATTTCTAGAAACACGAATGTATTTCCTAGCTTTGATAGGGTGCTTTCTACATCCCTGTGTTTACATCTGGGCTGGGTTCTGACTTCACAGAAAAGATTTCGTAGGTGTGGTACTGAATGATGTCTAAGTCTCGACCATTGAACATCACATACTTTCTTCCTGGGGCTCTTGAGAATTTACCATGGAGCAATTCTATTTTCAAACCATGATAGCCTAAAATGATCATGCTGGAGAGAATATGAGTAGGCATGTCTGCTTAGAATCCCAGTGAGTCTGATACTCAAGTCGACCTCTCTGAAAATGACATCATCAGGCCAAGATAAAACATCCATGGCAGCTATTCTTGATTGTCAACTTGATTACACCTGATATTAACTCAAACACAAATGGCTAGACACACTTGTGAGGGATTTTTTCCTAATTAAATCATTTGAAGTAGAAAGACACTCTTCTTATTGGGATCTTTGAGGCAGGAAGATCCACCTTTAACTTGGGCCACACCTTCTGCTAGCAGTCTATAGACAGGACATGGAAAAGGGAACCTTGCTCTTTGCTAGTTTGCTCTTGCTCCCTCTAGCAAGTCCATTCTGTCACTGACATTTAGAGCCTACTTCCTTGGGAATCTAGAACATGCCGAAGACCATCTGAGATATCCAGCCTTAAGGACTGAACAACTACTGGATTCTTGGACCTTCCATTTAGGTAGACAGCCATTTGGACTATCTGGACCATAGCTTATTTTATAATCTGGACTGGGCTCTCTCTCCCTCCTCTTTCTCTCTCTCTCTCTCTCTCTCTCTCTCTCTCTCTCTGTGTGTGTGTGTGTGTGTGTGTGTGTAAAATCTCATTGTATAAGTTCTATTCCTCTGTAGAACCCTAACACAACATCTCTGCTATAAAACACAGAATGAATGCCTAATGTAACAAAATGCTTCATGCCAGAGTTCAGAGTTTTCATGGTTAATTATACAGCCCAGTAGCAAGAATAATTGTCTTTATTGTTCATCACAAATATACTTTAACATTTTTCTTTCATAGTCTTCAACTACTGGGTGCAGGTGCATAGGTACACTTCTCTGGTACAGCTCAGACTCATTGGAGTGTTTTTCTTTTCACAATATTGAAGGTAGTCAATGGCACAGTACTTGATAAACACAAGGTTGGCCCTGGATCTGACCCAGAGACTGTGTGTGTGTGTGTGTGTGTGTGTGTGTGTGTGTGTGTGTGTGTGTATGAAGGAGAGGGTGTAATTATATCACTAGACCCAAGATAAATGATAAATGGGTTTTTACTGAGGAACAATTACACAGAAAAATACAAAGGACCACTGAAGAGTTTCCCTGCTCTCCCTACAGGATCGGCTGACCCAACAGAAAGAGCATGCAAAGGAAAGCTCTCTTTCTGCTTCAGTCCACCTGAAGCCACACCCAAAGGGGTGTAGCCGCCGTTTCAGGTTCTCAGACCAGATGCCTATAACTCTGAGTCATTTTATTTAGCCGCTTAAATCTCAAAGAGTTAATGAAACTTAATAATGATATAGCCTTAGCCAGGCCTGATGGAATATATTAATAATCCCACCACTCAGTAGACTAAGGCTCAGCTTTAACTGTGAGTGGCAACCCTGTATGAGTGACATAACTGAACATAGTCACACAAAAACAAACAATGGTGGGCAACAGTAACATATTTCTGAATTGCAACAAAATTCGAAAGGAAAAACTCATTCCTTTTGCACAATGTGGCTTTGCTGCAGCCCTGGTTCTGAACATACAATATGTGCATTTTACACTGAGTATGCCATCACATTGTACAATACCAACAAACTTCTAGAAATACCTTGGCTCAGATTCCAAACTCTTAAATGTTATGAGTTATAGTGTGTCTGTACATACAAACATTTTAGTTCTTATTGAAACACAAAGGTTACATTATGAAACAAAGGTTTTTAATGTTTCCCTGCCATTATTCCTTGATGTGTCGAATAAATTAGTTTATATCTGAATTGTATTATGATAGAATGTTTGATTTTTAAAATTGGCACTTGAATTGCTGACTTGTGTTTCATTAAAAATATCATTTTGTCTAATGAATTTTGGTTTTGGAGTAGGACTGAATTTCTAATTTCTGAAATGGCATATACATATTTCTGCCATTCTGTATTATAAATTCATGGGAAGAAGCAACAGAAAAACTATTGTTTACAAAAGCAAAATATTCAACTCTTCAAAACTCTGAAGATGCATCTTATCCTAAAGAATCAAATAATAAACCATGATTGAGTTCTCTATGCAAAGATAAACAAGCACACCCTCTTGGTTAGTATGTAAATTCTCTTTCCTCTTTAATGAATGGAACATTATGTAAAGAGCAGATGATTATTTTTAAACAAATTTCTTCATGATTTAGTAGCAGTAAAAGTTTGGTTCCTATACTTAAATTTTATATACCTGTATACTTGGAGTCATATAAAAACACCATGAGCAAAGGTTAAGAGTTGGGGAAATTTTAAGATGCCCTAGATAGGACTGGAGAAATGATTTAACAGCACAGGCTGCTTTTGCAGAGGACTAGGGTTCCATTCCCTGCATCCACAAGTTGGCTCAAAGGTGTCAAAAAGTCTAGTCTAAGGGGATCCATATACTCTTCTGGTCTCTGAGAATACCATGTACAAATGTGTCACACAGACATACAGACAGACAAAACACACATGCGAACACACACACACACACACACACACACACACACACCTCACTCAGGATGGTTTCTTTTGGTTCCATTCATTTCCCTGCGAATTTCAGGATTCCATTGTGTTCTTCCGCTGAGTAGTAGTACTCCATTCTGCAAATGGCTCAATTCCGAACAACTTAGTTTTTAAACTCACGTTGAAGTTTTACCCAGTTCCAATCAGGGTGACAGGAAGCCTGAGCTATTTAGAGAAGAGACACTTTGAAAAACGGCATTACTGTTGCATAAGAACCCACAGCAATGGGAACACAAGTTCTCTTCTTGGTCTGTTTTTAGAAAACTAATGCTCCAAGTGAGGAGCTCTGAGTTATTGGATCACACCATCCCAAAGTCAAGGCAAATGGACTCGGGATAATTAACTAATAAATTTAGTTCTTATCTAATAACCACGGGGGGAAAGTCATTCTTCCATAACCTCCAAGGAGCTTGTTTTCATATTATTTCTCATGTAAATGTAGTAAGCATTATTGGTAAAGTTTTGTTCTTAAGAGAGGACATAAATACCAAAACACAATCTCCCCCTATATTTCCACTTTAAATAGCCCAGGCATGCTTATTAATAATCATCATGACAATGCATCCCATAAGGTAGCTCTTCTAAGACAAGAGAAGATGTTTTCATGCCAGAGGTACCTGATGCGGGTACCTGATCAGCATCTCTGAAAGTCAGCCCTCAGCACCAACATGGTAAATGTAAACCAGAATCCTCCTCAAAGAAAGGTACCCTTTCAAATTAGCCTCTCAAAATGGCCTTGGTGAACTGAGTTCTGAATTCCAAGAAGAATTACTTACTCAAGACTAGAAATTGTTAATGTGAATTTGGGGAAACATCTTCCATGACAGATAACCAGCTGAACATACAGAATAGGCAATTCCAGAATTTTCATACAGTTTGATAGAAAAAGGAGCTTATTGTGGTATGGAACATACTGACTTCATAAATCCTTTATGCTTCTTAGAGGGAAATTAAGCAACCATGCTAAAGCAGATTTAGCCTCCTCCAGGCCTCAAGTCCATTGGCATTAACAGATCACCAGTATTTCCTCATGGAAAATAATGGCACCTGTGGTGATATATGTTTGGTGCTACTTTAAGTGTCATCAATTTTCCTAGTAAAGGAAAAATTATGTTAAAGTTGGAGCCTGTGGTTTAATGATCTTCACTTGGAAATAAGAAATTATGAATGGTTTGTGTGTGGCTCTTGTTGATTTCAGTATGAGAAAAAGAAAATCTACAGTTAGGCTCAGGAAAAAGGAATATGACTGTGACAAATTTTTTCAATCTAATGGAAGTTGACCATGAAGGACCTCATGAGGACAGATCCATGCTGACAAGAGGAACTTTCTTCTTAACTTAGGTTAACTTGCAAGCCGTCTTAAATGTTAAGCAACAGTCACTAAGCATGACTGTAGCTGAATATCCAAGGCAAAACAAAGCTATGGCAAAATCACTGCTTGCCCCAAAATGTCATTCTTATCATCAAATAATTGCAATAGTCAGGGAACAGAGACAGCAAGTGGTTCATACAGTAAGTGTATTAGAAGTTCTTTTGATTTTCTTTGTTTCTTTGTCCAGTATCATCTTTAAATAAACAGATAGATAGATGATAGACCATAGATGGTTAGATAGATAGATGATAGATTTTTGAGAATTTCATACAATGTATTTTGAATGTATTTATCCCCCAACTCCTCACCTTACCACACTCTCAACCCTCCTGCCCCTTCCCACTCAACTTTGAGATTACTTCTATTTTGCTTGTTTCTTTCTTCCTTCCCCATCAAGTCCGGTTCATGTTACCCAGCTAGTTCAGGATTGGGCTCTGCTCTGATGTGTGGTCAGTCACCAGGGGTCATACCATCACTACAGAAGACCGAATCTTCCTTTCCCAACAGCTGTCCCATGCCAATAGCTCCTCAGGTATCAGTGATTACACCTTCGACTTCCCTACTCCATGCTGAGACTTTGGATAGAGCTTGTGCAGGTCTTCCGTGAGCTGTCACAATGGCTGTGAGATCTTATGTGCAATTGCCCTGTCATGTCTGGAAGATATTGCTCCCCTGAAGTTACCCACCACCTCTGTTCTTACAATCTTTCTACCCTGAATTCTGTGGGTCCTGGATTGACAAGTAGCATGTCACCTCCATGACTCAAGAATACTAGAATTAATACATGCATTATAAATAGAGAAGAGGTATTTTTTTCTTTTCTGGAAAATGGATTTTTTCATGCAATATACTTTGATTACAATTTTCCCTCCCCCCAACTCTTCCCAGTTCATCCCCCACTTCCCCTCACACCAGACCCATTCTGTCTCTAGAAAATAAAGTCATCTACGGAATGGTAATAAAATAAAAGAAAAAAATAAGAATGGAAACAAACAGAAGAAAGGAGCCAAAAAATCATAAGAAACATAAATTAGAAGACACACATGTCCACACAGGAATCCCATAAAAACACAAAACCAGAAGCCATAATATATATGCAAAGGACCTATAAGGGAGGGAAGGAAAGAAAAAGAAAAATACCCTGTCACAGCCTTATGTGAATCTCCAAAGATGTCACTGAGTTCATTGTGTGTTAGCCATCTACTGCTAGACATGGAGCCCCTCATGAGTGGTCTGTTTCCCCAGGGAGACCTCCTTGGAGTAAATTGAGTTTCCATTTGTGAGTGGTTATGAATTGGAGCTAGTCTTTGTATTAGGGATAGGGGCATGTGTCTACTTTTCCTATCAGCCCTGGGTCCCCATCAGGTGCAGACCTGTGCTGGCCCTGTGCCTGCTGCCTCTGTCTCCGAGCTCATATGTACATTGATCTGTTATGCTTAGATCTCATTACTGTGCTATCCCCTCTCCCCTCTGACTCTTAACTCTCTCCAACTTTCTTTTCTGCAGGGTTTGCTGAACGATGGGGTGGGGGGGGGGAGATTCTATGGAGACATCCCATTTAAGGCTGAGTCTCTCAAAGGCTCTTGCTTTCTGTCTGTTGTCTGACTGTGGATCTCTAGTTGCTCCCATCTAATATAGGAGGAAGCTTTTCTGATGATGGCTTAGCAAGGACTGATCTATGAGTATAGGAGGTTATCATTAAGGGTCTTTTTATTGTTATGTTCCTTTATCACAGAACAGTAGTTTTTGGCTTTACCATGGTCTCTGTGCTGTAATTTAAAAGGCAGTGTGAAAGATATAAAGACTCCATGCCACAGAACTTAGGTGGAGGGATTTTTTTATTGGGGAAAGGTGAATGGGAAAAGGAGGAGTGGGGAAAGGGGTCACTCAACTCTGGGGACAGGAATGGCAGAAGGGAGAGGCAGATTGGGGCAGAGAGACAAAGAAGCAGGGAGAAAGGAACAGATAGACGGATACTGAAAGACAGAAAGATGGGAAGTGGGCAGGACCCTTTTATTTATTTGTTTTATTATTTTTTATTTAGAAGAAATCTTATTTTACATATCAACCCCCCGTTCCCTTTCCCTCCCATCCTCCCATTCCTCCCATCCCTCACCCCCTCCCCAAGGATAGGGAAGATGTCCATGGGGGATCATCAAAGTCTGTCATATCATCTGGGATGACATAGCACACCTTCTTAGGGAACAGGCTCCCAAAGTCCATTTGTTCTCCTCCCCCCTCCTCTTGCCCACTTCTCTCTTTCCTACCTCCCTCCCCTCTCCCCTCATGCTCCCAATTTGCTCAGGAGTCCTTGTCTCTTTCCTCTTCTTCACGGGTTCATGTATGCCTCTTTTAGGGTCATCCTTGTTTCTTAGTTTCTCTGGAGGTGTGATCCTTTGCTCTGTGTCTAATATCCATATATGAGTGAGTACATGCCATGCTATTCTTTCTGTGACTGGGTTACCTCACTCAGGATGGTTTCTTCCTGCTCCACCCATTTGCCAGGCAAGGACTTTTGAAAAGGGAATGTAGTGAATGTGTACAGGTATTTAGTGGCTGCAGCTGAGTGCATAGCCTCTTAGTGGCTGCAGCTGAGTCCATATCCTGTCAGAATCCCAAGAGCAGGCCAGTACAGATATCTGAATACTAACACTCTGGCCTACCTAGTCTCAGGTTCTTGGCTACCCAAGCAGTATTACATGTGGTTTTCATCTCATGGAGTGGGACTTAAAGCAAACCCGATAGATCTTGATTGATTACTCCAACCAATTTTGTTACACTGTTGCAATAGTGTATCTTGTTAGCAGATCACTCTTGTAGATCCAGGGTTTGTAGCAGAGTTGGTATTTACATTTCCCCTTTGGTAGCCCATGGAGTACCTTCCAGTACAATGAATATTAGTCCTTAGAGGTGAAAGCTTTAGGTAGGCACCAGCTTGACTTTTAGTTCACTGAGTTATATAGGTGTTGTCTTCAGCAATAAGACCTTACTGTTGGTTTGTGAGTATCAATCAACAGCCTTGGCAATAGCCTGGGTTGTTTGGAGGTTCCCATGGGTCTCTTTGGGTTGAATTTTGGGGAATCACTTATGATGTACTATCATATGATATAAAAATAAACATACTTTGACTTCTTCCCTTCCTAATTATATCCCCTTGACCTTCAGATTCAGGGATGGTTCAACATACATATATCAGTAAATGTAATTCACCATATTTGCAGACTGAAAGAAAAAAAACATGATCATTTCAATAGATGCAGAAAAAAGGACTTTGACAAAATCAACAATCTTTCATGCTAAAATCCTGGAGAGATCATGGATACAAGGGGCTTCCCCAACATAATAAAGGTAGTTTAGAGCAAGCCTACAGCCAACATCAACCTAAAGGGAAAGAAAATCAAAAAGTATTTCCACAACATCAGGAACAGGCAAGGCTGTGCACTCTCAATGGAGTACTTGAGGTCTTGGCTAGAGGCAATTTTTTTTTTAACAACTCTAGTATTGGCCACTTCAGAGACACTCCAACAAACACATCTGTCTGATGATGAGACATCTTCCACACCCAGGATTTTCAATGTGGTATTCACCAGTCACATTTACTATTGAGAATTTTAAACATGGCCAGTTTATTGGAGATTTATTTAGTTAATACTAATAATACAGAATTGACATAACAGCTAATGAATATACTTAGCTTGGATTTCAAACAGATGTTTTTGCTACAATGTCATATTAATTATTCTAAAGCATATACAAACCAGGCCTGCCAATTGTGAGTATAGTTGGTACAGCAAAATGTTTCTGTGGCAGACTATTTAAGTAGTGGAAAACTTTAAAATATAATTAGAACAAGATAGGGACACACACATAACCTTTCAACTGGAAATATGAAATATAAATATAAATTAAACATTTCCAAATTTAGCTTCTGAATAAAGATGAGTCTGCACTCCTAACCATGGTGCTGTAAAAAAAAAAAAAAAAAAAAAAAAGAAAGAAAAAGTCGTCATTTTTATTTCATTCTGGATAGAAGGTTCATGAAAGGTTCATCCTATGGAGTCAGGTGACTCTTCCTCCCTGAGGAGGTGGTGACATCTCTTGCTGCAGCGTGTGGAAAAGCAGAAGCTTGGCTCATCATGGGAAACCTTCTTGAGATGCCTTGACCTTTGGGACAGAATGTCTGCCTTTCCAAGTCATCCCACCGTTCTTCAGGGCTCTGCAGCTCTGGTATGCTGGGAAGAGTACTGTTCAGTGGTGCTTATCTGACCAAGGAAGTAACCAACTTTGTGTTGCTTCTTGCCCACAGACCTTAGCCAGGTTCACTGCACAGTGACTTCAGCAGGCTGCAGAACACAGGAAGATTTTTTTCTCTGTTCTAAGTGTATCATTTTTTGAATGAGTTCTTTTATGCTCTGGGCAATTTTCTCTATCTGTGGGGAGGATATAGTTTCTTACTATTTAGTCCAGCACTCCCAAAGGTTTATCCTCTCTTTTGTATAAAAGGGAACAACACTCTAAAAGATGAAAGTCGGGTGAAGAGTCTTGTGTTGAAAGGAGTCTCCTTCCTGCCACTGTCATTGTAGTTGGTTCCATCCCACTTCTGGAATTAATATAGATGTGTCAGTTCTGATCTTCTACTCTCAATAATCACAAATCATGGTCACAACAGACCTGGAGAAGCTGATGTACTGAGAGGCATAGGCCTAAAGACACCAGATAGAGATAAAGAGAGAGAGAGAGAGATAAAGATACACAGAGAAATGTACACACACTACAAACACACCACACACACACACACACACACACACACACACACAGTATATAAAAGCAAATGAGATATAGTATAGGATTTGCCTCATATCTAGTAAGTCTTTACTATGAAACACTTGCTAAACTAAGGTCAGAGATAAAATACCAAACAGTCATCAACATCTGTTCCCTTCTAACCCCCATGTACTCAAGGTTATGTTCCATTTTCTTCAGAAGTGTGGCCAAGTGACAATGACAGAGGAATGGCAGAAACATGTATCAGTTGTCACTTCCAGCTCTACAAGCTTCCTTCTTTGCCTTAGTCACCAGCAGCCATACATTGAGGTTAAAAAGCACATGGGCTTTTCATGGGAGTTAGCTGCCCAGAAAACCACAGCAAATTTTCTGTGACCCTCCTGAGAATCTAGGGGCATTGTTCTTTGTATGTGTAACAATACCTTCTCTGACATAGCTGAGAAACCAAATGATACATGGTCCTTGTCCTCTGTTTACTTACAGTACAGGAAAATGATTTACTGCATCTCAGCAGCTGTAATGGTACTGTGTTTAGCAAAAACAGTTGTCTCTAATTTACATAGTTCCCATCCAAAGATGTTGAAAAGATCATTTTCACATAAAAGCATGTACAGTGACTATTAAAATTCAAGTTCACTACAGTATTTATTATCAATGTTCAATAGTCATCTGAATCACATGTTCAAATTATCAAGGATCTACACCCCTATAGGTTATGGTTGGTACAGAGTAGGACCCAGGCATCAGAATTGTTCATAGATGCTTAGCTTCAGACTCAATGGATCTGATGGCTTCCAAAAGGTCCTGAGAAAAGTCTTCATGTTAGTTTCAAAATTAAACATTAAATACAACACTAAGATTATTGCTAAGCAAAGAAAATGGGATTTCTATTTCTGGAAATATATTGTATTTTAATTGTCTCTTTAATTCTTCTCTCTATGATGACTAGGTTTATATGTTACCATGCTGGGCTACAGTTTCCAACTATTCAAACAAACACAAATGTAGGTGTTGCTGTAAGAATATTTTGTAGAGAGATAAAGAGCCCATCATCATTGGCTGACTTTAAATAAGAGAGATAACCCTACACATTCTAAAGAGGCTTAGATCAAAGGACAGACCTTTGTAATAGAACTAAGGCCTCTCAAGAAGAAGAAGAAGGAAAAAAAAAAAAGGAATTCCATCTGAGAACAGTGGCTGTCACTTTTAAGCTTGTGAACCCCCATCCTGAAATCCTGAAGGCTTGCCCTAAAGATTTCAGCCTTGTTGCTCATCCCCAGAAATACATTTGCTGACAGCAAATCCCAGCAGATTGTCCTCATTCGGTTTCTCTTGGTGAAACTTGACTCATACATTCCTTCACCCTCATTAATGTGCAAACTGTGGGACATAGACATTTGTCTTATTCATTGTGAACTGCTGGTACCTAGCAACATGTTCTGACCATAACAGTCACCCATTAAATACATACTGGATGAATAAGAGAATGAATAAGGGGATAAATGAATGAAACATCTGGCCACTGAGGCAAGGCATGTACCCAAAAGGAGAGACAACAGGGTTAGATAAAGCTATAAGAATTCACCTTAAGAACAGTTATAGAGATTATGGAACAAATGCAGTAAAGCTGAGGTTGAGGTATGGAGATTATGAGAGTAGTATACAGGGAATTGACAGTGATCAGATTTCTATACTTGAATACAAAATGTTATTCTTTTAGCCATGAGTAACTCTCTCTTGCTCGCTCTTTCTCTCTCTCTCTCTCTCTCTCTCTCTCTCTCTCTCTCCTTATCTCTCCCTATATGTGTATGTGTGTACATAAATGTTAGATAGATAGATAGATAGATAGAATCTACATCTGTACCACCTGAGCCTGCCCAGTATCATGTGATCACCAAAGCTAAGCAGGGTTGGCGTGGTTGGAACTTGGATAGGAAACTACATATACATTTTAACTCCTTTGAATAATGTAACCTCTAAAAGTTGAAGTCATGTTCAGTGCATCAGTTATTCCCTCAGAAGCATAGACTGAAAATCAATTCTAAATTAATTGAGTGTGTGATTTTACTCATTTACTCCGTCAGCTGGCTTATCAGTGTTCACTACTCAGTCCCAATAGTAAGCTACATCCAGGATCAACTCAAAGCAAAAGGAGAACCTTCCCCGGAGGTGGGGCAGGTTGAAAAGTAATTATTCCTGTCTGTGGTTGCAGGTCTTTCAGAGCATGACTGAGGTCTTTAGGTGCTTTCTAAAGCATTGGAGGCTCAGTCCAAAGACCAGGAATGTCTTACAAAGGACACTGGCTTTTGTGAAAACTAGATGCATGCTTGCCAGATTTTTCTCTGACCTCATCTCTCCTCTATGAGATTGTGCCAGGGCCCTGAGGGGAGGATGAAAAAATAAAAGTGTTCCATCATAAGAATCTCTGTGAAGCTCAAGGCAACAGCTAAGATGCTCCAGAGCTACACAGCAACACAGTGGCAGTTCCAAAGGCCACTTGAGATGAAGCAAATTCTATAAATAGAATATGAGGTCATGTCCTCTTTCAGAAGAGGACAATGAGAAGGACAAAGTAGTCAGAGGAGGAAGTGCTTGTCACAGTGCCTGTGCCTGTCCTAGAAGAAGCCATATGCCTGACAAATATAAAGTGGTCTGAGGTGTGTTAGTATTCAGGCATCTGTACTGGCCTGCCCTTGGGGTTCTGACAGGATATGTCCTCAGCTGCAGGCACTATGAGCACCATCTGTGCACATTCACTACACGCTCCCTTTTAAAAGGGCCCTGTCTATCTCCCATCTTTATCTCCCTCTGTATATCTGTTTCTTTTCCTTGTTTCTTTGCCTGTCTCTCTGTCTCCCCCATCCCACTTCTGCCTCTCTCTTTTCTCCTGCTATTTCTGTCCCCAGAGTCCAGTGTCCCCTCTCCCTTCCCCCCTTTTCCCGTTCACTTTCCTCCAACAAAAAACCCTCCACCCAAGCTCTGTCACATGGTGTCTTTCTCTCTCATGCAGCTTTTTAAATTACAACAAGGAAAACTCAATTTCTGACTGTGAGGTCTGTCTTTTTCTTCTTTTCCTGAAACTTTAGTAGAACTCAGGCCTTGTTCATGACAGGCAAGCACTTTACCACTGAGTATATTCCCAGCATTGGCCTTTACTTATTTTGAGACAGGGTCTCACTAAGCTACCTAGCCTGACCTTGAACACATGATTCAATCTCCTAGGTTGCTGAGACTGCAAGCATGTACCACTAGGTCCACCTGCTTAATCTGTCTTTCAGTGCAGGCTTTCAATTTTGTCATAGCTGTTCTACAAATATCCTGGCAAAGAATTAAATAACCATAATATCCATGTATACAATAAACATCTCCAACTTCCCTCAGTGTCACCCATCATCACTCTGTGAGATAATCTGTGACCATTCCTGTCCAAAAACACTGCTGTATCCATCTCAAGTACCTCACCTAAAGAAAATGGCTCCAGAGAACTAAGATCACTGAGTCCGGCTTTAACTGGTCAGGACTTGTTACCATTGGCCTGAAAAATCAAAGCCAGACCATGGTATTTTCCTACTATACATAAACAACCACACTGAATATTAACATAAAGAAGGCCACCCTATGACTGTGATGGACAAGACAGAAAAAGAGCTCTACTCTCTAGTCACTTCTGAACAGAATTAAACATATCAAAGACACAGAAATAACTCAACACCTCCCTCTCCTGGCCTATACAAATGACAGCTGCTCCTTTTCCTACCTCAATGTTAGTCTTGCTCTAGGGCTGGCTTTCCCTAAGTGTGAAATGTATGAAGATGCTCAGTCATGGAATTAGCCTCACGTCCTGACAACATCCAATCATTACAAAATGCAAAGCCTCCGAGCCCTTCTCAAAATAAAACAAAGCCAGAATCTTAAAATGATTCCTATTGATCTATGTCCAAGATGCCCCATGGGTCCCCATGGCAGGCTATCTCTCTCTCTCTAAGGAGTAATAGACTTGATTTGTTCAGCTCCAGATAGTCTTTGCCTGGAATACACTGGCAAGAATAACAAGAATTATTATTGCTATTATCACATCCATTCGGTGTTTTTCATAGTACTTTTTAACGTGGTTTCAATAAAAGACTGACAAGAACAGTTTAAGAGAGAAAGGTTTTTTTTTTTTTTCCTTGTGGCTCACAGTTCAAAGGCACAGTCAGTCTACCGTGGCAGAGAAGCCAAGGTCACAAGAGTTTGAAGCCATTGTTAACATGGCATTCATGACTAGGAGGGAGAGCAATGAATGCATCCTTTGCTTATTTTATCCATTTTCTATAGCGTAGGATTGATGGGAGATGTCATTCTGTAAATATGTTTCTCTTATTGGTTAATGAATAAAGCACTGCTGGCAAATAGGAAGGCAAGATAGGCAGGACTAGGAGACAAGGAGGATTCGAGGAGATGTAGTGGGAGATTCAAGGTGTAGAGACTTCAGAGAAAGAAGACTGTATCCTCTCTCTGATAAAATAAAACCACGTAGAAGTACTTAGATTGATAGAAATGGGTTAATATTTAAGACAGAGCTAACCAATAAGAAACACTAGTAACAAGCCAACACAAACACATACACACACAGAATCTCTGTGTATTATTTGGGGCTGATTCATCTTGGGGACCAGGCTGGTGGAAAAACTGCTCATAACACAGGATCCCAGCCTAGGTAATGGTACCACCCACAAATAGGATGAACGTTCCTACAACAATCAACATTCTCAAGATAACCCTCCCAGACATTCTGGAATTACCTAGGAGACAAACCTCTGGCCACACCTCTGAAGCTAGTGGGGATGAATGGATAAATTTTTACTTTTTTGAGACAGGGTATCTCTGTGTCTAGCCTTGGCTGTCCTGAAACTTACTCTGGAGACCAGGCTATTTTGCAACTCACAGAGATCTGCCTAACTCTGCCTCCCAAGTGCTGGGATTCAAGGTGTGTGTCACCACCACCTGACGATGGCAATGACTACATTTTTTTTAACAAACAGTGTCAATGTGGGTAGGACAAACTCAAAAAAAAAAAAAAAAAAAGGAGCTAAAGAAAATTTTCTTTCTGGGGAACAATCAAGCATGGTGTGGTGGTTTTAATGAGAATGGTCCCCACAGGTTCTTGTGTTTGAATGCTTGGTCCCAGTTAGTGGAACTGTTTGGGGAGGATTTGGAGGTGTGACCTTGGAGGAGGAGGTGTTGCACAGCAAAGAAAAAAAAGAATAGTAATCAAGACACATAGGAAAGGAGATGCCCTACTCAGTATATATATATATATATATTCTTCAGAGACAGAAGGCAGAAGCAGAGCCACAAGGGAAAACAAGTGAGGAGCAACTTAAGGACAGTGGTTGAGACCCAATGAGTGCTTCTGTGATGTATGAGCTCATTAAGGATGCTATAACAAAATATCCACACTGGGTATCTTAAATAACTGGAACTTATCTTTTTAAGAGTTCTAGAGGCTTGAAGCCCACGATCAAGGTGCCTAAACAACCGATTTCTTCTGAGGTCTCTCTGTCTTCCTGGCTGACAGATGGTCTCTTAGTTTTGTCTCATGTGGTCTTTCTCTGAGAAGAAATGACTATGGTTTTTCTGGTTTTCTATTTTGAATGTGAACTGTAAGAGCTCTTGGCATGGTATTTCTTATGTCATTATATTACTCAGAGTTAAATTTACTCATAAATCAATTACCTGTGCAAGTTATAGCATATAATTTGTAGCAACAAAGAGCTAGTGTTAAAGTCTTGCTTTCTAGCTTATAGATATTCATATTTTTGTACTTCTATTCTTCTCTATATCAGATCTAGCAGCAGTACCCTACAAATACTAAAATCATTGCTAACCAGGCAATGCTAAAAGAAGAGGTTTCTCTATGGCCATAATACCCTAAATGTGACTGATGTCATCTAAAACGGGGCAGGGGGAACAATTAGTGCTTATAAGCATTAGTTCAATGTTCAGGAAAACAGCTGATGCTCTTCTAAATATAGGCCACCTGCTGTGCCTGAGGGCATCAAAGAAGAGCATTGGAGGAGGGAAGCCTCCATACTGCAACATCAGCAAAGAGCCTTCAGGAAAACAAAGCTACTACCCCTGTGCCCTTGAACAAAAGCTGGCAGCTAGGCATAAGCACCTTTCCCCAAACACAAGTCAGCACTGATAGCAGCCTTAAAATGTATATTCTCCAGGGATACAGGGAAGGTCAGACACACTTGGCAACAATCAACTATACCAAAGGCATTAAGCTAGTGAGCATCCACGTGTGGTACCCTGTTCCATTCCATTATCATATTTCCATGTCATAGATAAGAAAATAAACTTAGTAATGTGACCTGTTCACAAAGATTGGAGAAATGAATATACTATGGTCTTATACAAAAGCCATATACCAAGTGTTGTGGATTTTCTTTCCCTAACGAAGTAGGTCATACGAGTTTTAGACTTTGGTTTGAATTATACTCTCTTATGTCTGCTCTTTCCACCAATTATAGTATTGGAGAGTTGACCACTGTTGAGGATTTGCTTAAGGACAAGTATGAGATCAGCAAAAAAATCTCTTCCCTTCAGTGAATAAGCAACATACGAAGTAAAACTTTCTAATCACTATAGATCAAAATTTGTCAAAATTGGCAATTGCATTATGATTTACACTAAATGTTTATTCATGGTAATAACCCAAAGCATTAACTACTCATCTACTTTTGTTGGAGAATGTCCACTGCCCAGTCCTTTTGCCTCAAGCACACCTAGAAAATAAGCCTTATACTGCCTGAGGAAAGTAGACCAAAATTATCTTCCAGAAGCTTCCATCACCTTCCACGCACAAGATGGAAAGCAAGGAAAAGCTGTATTTGAATTAAGCAGAAATTCAGGCATTTTCCCTGCAGTTGTTATTTCCATAATTAAAGATGAATGTGTTTTAGAAATACCAGCAGAGTGTATAGATGAAAACTAAAATATTAAACCAGAAGCAATAGTAAAGAGTCCTTAAACATTTAGCATAAAGCAAAATCAGAAATGTTGATGGTCCATATATCAGAGAAGCACATGCAAAGTGCATCTTCAGCCATTTATTCTGAATGATACTGGATTCTTTACTGACAAATACAGTTTTGGAGCATGTCAATGTCTCCAGTATGAACAAAACACTGTATATCAGAACATCATGGAATGTCCCCCACTTTTATGTATTTTAAGTACCTAATACATTTTCATTTTCCCTCAAGTATTGGGAAGAAGGGTTCTAGAAGCATTATAAAATCATACTTAATTAATGATATTTGCATCTCATCTGTGTTCTTACCCACAAATGAGATGATTTCCATTCATGTAGCGGCTGGTGGAGATGCCTTAACTGTGTTAGAAGCATAACACTTTGCAATGACAAAAGATAAAGAAAGCTTGGGCTTACTTGGAATCAGAACCACCAGACTATTGAGCCAAAATAGTACTCATATCCATGAATACAAACCAGCCACATTTCTTTAACCCCTCTTATTTCCTAAGAAAAGGAGACTTGGATTGCAAACAATACAATAATGATAAAGTTTGTTCTGAATGGAGAGATGTTAGAAGTAGGTTTTCCCGCTGGCCTGGTCCCACAGCTGTGCCAGATATAACAGATATAAAGCTGTTAGCTTGTTACTAGTGATTCTTATTGGGTAGCTCTGTCTTAAATATTAACCCATTTCTATTAATCTAAGTATTTCCACATGGTGTTATCTTACCAGAGAGAGAGGACTTGGAGTTCTACCCTGTTGGTCCTACATCTTGAAACTCTTCCATACCACTTCCTGCATCTTCCTTGTCTCCTAGTCCCGCCTATCTTGCTTTCCTATTGGCCAACAGTGCTTTATTCATTAACCAATAAGAGAAACATATTTACAGAATGACATCTCCCATCATCTCCTCTTTTCTGTCTAAAATACAATGAAGAGTTTTAACTTTAACATAGTAAAATAAGTAACAAAACAGTTATCAAATAAGAACCACAGTTAACAATATTTAATCCATTAACATTAGCAAGATTTAAAGAAAATATTCCATCATCTATCCTATTTTTGTGAGTCTGAAGTCCTATATGTAACTTATCTTTAATCCTAACTAAGGAAAACTATAACCATAACTATTTGTCTTCAACTCCATCAAGACCACAGAAGGATAATATATAAACTCTAGAAATGACAAAGACAACTCACCGCCTGGTTAGTCATCCATAGTTCTTCTCTAATGTTCTCTCTTCAGCCTATAGGCCATAGTGCCCCTGACAGACTCTTCAGCAAAGCAGGAAACTTTAAACTGTCCACCTGTATTGGCAGTTTGTCAGTCAGTTTTCTCTGTGTTACTTTTATCTGCCCTGGAATTCACTCCATACACCAGGTTTACTTTGAAATCACAGAGATCTGCTTGCCTCTGCCTCCCGAGTGCTGGAAGTAAAGGTGTGTGCCACCACACCCAGCTACTCTCTTGGTGGAGATGCCGGGGCTCGAACCTGAGGCCTCAAGGGCCTTAAAACCATCAAATTCAAGTCACCAGGCCAGTGTCTACAAACATTAGCTAATTTAATTAAGTTCTTACTTTACATCAAGCCCTTTATATGTTTATGAATTGATTTAATCTGAGCAAAGTTCCCATGTACTGCTATCAATTCTGTTTTAAAGATAAGAAAACTGAATTACGGAGGGTTTCATGTCCCCAAGATACCCGAGCCAGGAAGCAGAAGCGCAGAATTTTAAAATAGGTCCTTCTGATTTCAGAGCACATATTTTTAAATCACCAAGAACTATCGTATCACTCAGGTGCAGCCAGAGGAAAGGGCAGCCAGTCTTTGCCCCCAAGTATTACAAAGGTTAGATCACAAAAAGAAAAACTCAGGCATTCTAGCTATCAGAGAGCGACAGAGATGGAGAGCGGGGAGATCTTCCACAAGACTAAATGGCACTTACTCCTTTTAAAGTCCCAAACTGCTTGCCTCCCCAATTGTAGCCCTCCAAACATTACTGATTATGCCTGAAGAATAATAAGACAGTCTCTCTGCCTCCAAAGTTCCTATATTAAAATAGTGTATTAATAAGGGACCATCCAGTGTTTCTCCTTTCCATTCCTCCAGTTGCCTTTGATGTCCTGGAAGGAAGGGACAGCAGCTGGGACCCCTTGCCAACAGTTTATGAGTAGCAGACTTTCTTAGCTTGGTCTTTTATTTTTCTTTCTTTTTCATTTTTATTTTTTATGTGCATTGGTGTTGTGTCTGCATGTATGTCTGTGTGAGGATATTGGATCTCCTGGAACTGGACTGTAAATTACAGACAGTTGTGAGCTTTCATGTGGGTTTTGGAAATTGAACCTGGGTCCTTTAGAAAAGCAGCCAGTTCTCTTAACTGCTGAGGCCATCCATCCCTCTAGGCCCTGGGCTCAGGCTTTTGAGTTTGTATCCAAACACAAACTGACTTAGTTTACAGTTGTGCAATGATAAAATAAAATATGATACAGTCTCAATTCACTGAAATTACAGAAAACTTCATTAGTACACAAAACAACCGATTTTTGCTCTGATAAGACAGTGGTGTGAAATTACTTTGTTCAGAGTTGTGGTCTCTGATACCAGTCACTATAAAATAAATCTTCTCACATGGTTCCCCATAGGGGACTTTTAAAGAAACATTGGAGCTATCTATTATTCAACTTGCTGGTCTCTGTCCTCAAGATAGATGAGCAAATGTCCCTGCAGAATGTCAAGATTAATGAGGTATGTCATTTGTCCCAGATCTGCCAAGGATAGCGTCAAGCTTTAAACTATACCACATTCTGAGTATCGCATCCCCATATAACCTTCTCTGTAAGGGACCTGGAATGTAAAAGGTTCCTCTGTACCAACTGTCAAGAAAAGCATGACCCACAGAAGGACAAACAGTGCCACCTGCTGAGAGGAGAGAAGAAACCAAAGCTTGTAAGCCCACAAACTCTGCAAACAGCAACAGATTCCAGGTGCTTCACTCTCCCTAACGGATGCTCCCGCTTGACATGTGGGAGCAAATATTTAAGCAGCACACCATATTCCCAGTAAAAGGGCATCAAAAGTGGCCTTGTTCAAAGCAATGAATCCAATGTTTCCTTACAATCAAAGCAAAGGGCAATCCTCACCATTATTTTTCTTACTGCCTCCACAGAACTTTTCTGGAATTTACATCCCTTAAGAGTTTAGATGCAATGCTTCAAGATAAGGGGAGAAAGTGGGAAGGGTAGAGAGAGGTAAAGAGGGGCCATAGAGCCAAAGTCATTTCAACTTCTGAATATGTGTTACTACTCTCTAGAGCTCACCATTCCCGTTCCTTCCCTCTGGGTAAACACACCAATTTATGAGAAAGTGCTGTAAGTATAACATACTAAACCTTCTATTTTAACCATTTAATCTCAAAAAGAAGTAATCTAGAAGCAGGAGTAATTTAGAATTTTATTCAGTTTCTGTTCCTAGTGACAGAGCGATAATAAAACAGTAGCTTACAGAGGGAACAGCAAGGACACTGGGAGCTACCCCATGGGAGGCCTGACCCTTTCTGCATGAAGACAGCGACAGTGGAGCAGTGGACAGGGAGGAGGGCAAATGAGAGTCGAGAGAAGGGGACAGGAGGAGAGGGGGAAGGGGAAACTGTGGTCAGTATGCAAAATAAATGAAAAAAAGAATTAAATAAAATAAAATTTAAAAGATAAATTAAACAAGAAGACTGGCAGCTACAATATATGGAGGTCAGTGCTTATGATTTTGGTGGCTGGAGGGAAAAAGGAGGAAAGAGAGTGATCCTCAGTTGACACAGGGGGTGTTTCTGAGATGATATCAAATCTAAAGGGTTGGGAGGGTAAGACTGTAGTCACCTCTCTGTAGCCATGTGGTCAACAAATATGGGTCAAAACTGTTTTTAAAAACTGTATTTATATGAGGAATATGGACGGCACCTTAATCATCCTGAAGGGTCCAGAAATATAGAAATATAAAATTGTAAACCCAAACACATTGTGGAAAACTAATAAAGCTGGCAGCCACTGTTAACCTTTAACAACCACTCTCTGCCTTAAGAGTAGACATTCTGGCAGCCTGTGTACAGAGGTGAACTTTTAACAATTGTTTCCTGCCTCCCAGCATCCCATCTAGGCTGGGACAGAAGCTGACAAAGGTCAGCTTCTAACTATCGCCTCTATGGGACCCTGTGCATTGTATTCCCTTCATTTTTAACTGTCCTTCTTTATGACTCTACTCTCTGCCTCGCATTCCCTCAAGGACAGCGAAAAGTGGCCATATTATTCCCAAATATCCTAAGTTACCATCCTAGCATCCTATAACCAGAAGTTGTGAAACTTAAAGTGTAATGTGAGTTTAAGCCTGACCTCAAGGTTGTAAAAGCTCTTTGACTCATACCTGGTACTTTATTTTACTATAAGAGGAGGATCAAAACCAGCTCCCCATTGCCACAGCTTCAGAAGCCTGATCTCTGACTGTGGACCCAGTTCCCAGTTAACAGGTAAGCTTTTTATGCCCTGTGGTGACTTTTTTGTTTGTTTGTTTGTTTGTTTTTGTAATAAACTTTGGTGTCTGTGCCACCCAGAACTCAACAATATAAATTGACAATCTTCCCACTTCTTAGTACTTCTGGTTCAGATAGTAAAAACCATAAAAGATATTTATTAGTTACCTGAAGAAAGCACGCACAGATCAAACTGGTAATACGCCAGCCTGGAGTGGGGAAGGGCTCAAAAACAATTATGCACCCCCACAGTCAGAGTTTCCTATCCCTCTCTCATCTCTCTCCCTCTCTCCCTGACTCTCTCCCTCCCTCCCCCTCCATTTCTCCTTCTCCCTCTCCTTCCCTCTACAGCCCCTCATCTCTCACCTCCCTGCCTGTCAGGAAGTGAATGACTTTGCTGTGCCATGTACTCCCCCATTACTTTTACTACAAGCCCCGGAACAACTGGACTAACCAGTTCTATATTGCAACTTCTAAAAGTGTGACCAAAACCAAACCTTTTCCTAAGTCAGTAGATATTTGATCACAGTGGCTCAAAGCTAACTAAACCAAATACTGAGCATTTAGCAGAGAAGTTAACTCAAAATCCATTGGAAAGTTATACACCGAGTCCTGAAACCACAGAACTCCTCAAAGACCAAGAGAGGAATGAATGGACTGGGGCACTCATCTTGATGGTGAATTTTTGGTCATGATTCCAGAAGCACCAGAAGCAACAGCAGAAGGTAATGAGACTATGCCACCCAAAGCACAGCAAAGGAAACCAAGAGCAGAAAGAGAAGCAGGGTTGGCGAGATGACTCAGTGGGTAAATGTGAAGGCACATGCTGCCAAGCCTGACAACCTGAGTTCAGTCATCAACCCTGGGACCCCACATGGCAGAAGAAGACTTCATCACCTACATGTGTACACTGTGGCACACACACACACACACACACGCACAAGCACACACACACGCTCAGTATAGGTAGAACATAAACAAACAGAAAGTGCACATACATAGATACAGAGGGTGGCCTTGTTTGACATTGAAAAGAGAAATTCTGTCATCTGTGAAAATAGAAAGTATTGAGGACATTGTGCTAATAAATGAAGCCAGGCAGTAAAACACAAACAGTCCATGATCTCATGCATATACAGAACATCCCCCCACAAAAAAAAAAAAAGCCAAATTCAATAGAAAATAGAAACAATAGATGAGTGGTAACCAGGGGCTAGATGATGAGATGTGTGAAATGGAAAGATAATGGTCAAGGGTAAAAACGTGTAGTTAAATGGCAAATAAAATTAATTTAGGGTATTGTGGGGTTATGCTGTGCCTCTAGATATTTGTTAGTAGATCTAAACATTCTCATTATGAGGGATACACACTGTATCTTTAAAGATGTGTGTGTGTATGTGTGTGTGTGTATTTATGAGTGTATGTGTACCCATAAATGCAGGTGACCACAGAGTACAGAAGACTGTGTCAGATTCCCTGTAATTAGAGCCACAGTGCACTGTGAGCTACCTGATACGGGTGCTGGGAAATAAACCTGGGTCCTCTGCAACAGCAGAACAGCGCTCTTAACTGTTGAGCAGTCTCTCAAACACTTCAAGATATGTTTAATATTTTAGCAACAGTTTGGTTGTTTCCTCTTATACTTCAGTGTTTTCATTTAGGGGTTTTAAGTTTACTAATCTGAACATCTATTCTGTTTAACACATCCTTATAGATAAACCTACCTATATATATTCTATGCCACTTTCAATGCAGACTATATTTGCTGGCGAGAACCATTTTACTGTTTGTTATCTTATCCTCCAAACACATAATGAAACACTATTCATAAGAAATTTTCTCTAAAAACTTTATTGAAGACAAACTGTAACATGAACTTTCAGGTAGAATCTAGAAGATTCTGGAATCTTGAAGAAGTACTGTAAAAGCACTTTGACTTCATTTATCAGTATACTGAAACACAAAACACAACTGAAACTATTAGTGACATTTACCAATATGATGCTTGCTCCTATCGTCAACTCTGATAACATCAAGAAACGATGTGAGTTCAGGTTCCATGGTCATTCTGTAAATGGACAGGCTGCTCCGTGGGTGAGTTGCACAAAAAGAGAAAGCTCATTGGTTCTCTGTGAGTTCAAGTTCTTGGTCACTGTTGCCAACAGCTCTGCTCCACAGCAGAGTCCTTCCGTCAGCGCCATATCCTGCAGGAATTGTCCTTGCTGCCTGAAGAAACAAATTGCATGGTCATTTCCCCCTTATCTTGTTTCTGTTACCCTTTCTTTAAACAGGTGCACTTTCTCCTGGGTCACTGCTGCTTAGCCAGGTGTGAAATGTGAGGCTTTCCAAAGGACAACTCACCAGGAAGTCACACAATTGGGACTGATATTGGGAAAATGTTCAATGCATATTCTTTTCCCCACATATTAGCGCTTTCTCAGGAAAGATCCAAGAAAAAGACATTGAAATTTAACATTTCTACAATCATCTGTGGAAAATGAAAGTTCTGACTTGTTTCTAGTATTGGTGTCTACTACCATCTGCTAAGCAGTAAACACTAACCAGCTAGAGGAGTTCCTAAATGGCTACCTTACCTAGAGCAACAGAATTAAAAGTCACAAACATTTACTGTCAGTGGCAGAGTACACTCTTGTGAGTCCTGGTGCAACTGAATGGGAACCTGGAATTGGGCTAATATTTCCAACCCTAGCACTGGGGAGGCTAAGGCAGGAGGATTGCTGCAAGTGTGAGGCAAGACGCCATCTCAAAAGATTTTCTTTTAAAAAAAAAAATCAGATAATAAGAAAAAAAATTTCATTAATGGAAGTAAAATAAAATTCCAAGATAAGCCACCGCCTCTGGAAAACTGAGCAAAGGTTGAGTGTGTACTCCTATTGGCATCCTCTTAAAAAGTCTAGTGGGCGATTTAGAAGGAAACTAGCTCCCATACCTGTAATGACTATATTGCCTTTATAATTGAAGGCGCATGAAAATATTTCATCAGTGTGCCCCTCCAAGACCTGGAGGCACTGGCCGGTCTGAACATCCCAGATTCTGGCTGTCTTATCAGAGCTGCCCGTCAGGAGTCGGTTTCCTTGGGGATTGAAAGAGATCTGCAAAACAGCAAAAGAGATGGTAGAAAGTAGAAGCTTGGGTTAACAATAGATTTCCAAAACCAAACAGAGTGCTGAGTACCCATCTCCTCCCTGGCCTAGTACTTATCTTTAGAACAATTTCTTCCTGGTGGGAAAATATAGGGACTAATATCTAAACCCTAGATGCTAATGTTTAATTGTTTACTTTCTCACAATCGTAAAAGACCAAAACACCTGTATACTTTGAGTATTCCTCAACTGCTTCTTCCCAAAGACTCATGGTTCCCTCCTAATCCAAAAGAGAAGGAGAGTCAGGTTGTATAAAAACAAACCTGGTTCTACCTGTAAAGTTCAGTGTCACCTCTCCACACAATCTTATGTCACTGAAACCGCTTAGAACTTCCCACCCTATTTGTACCATAGAAAGAGCAGACACCTAGAGCTGGAAGAGGACTTTCATCTATTGCCACCCAAATGCATCTCTTTCAGATGATATATTTGGATTCTTCACTAGCACCAGGCATTCTCCTTCAGTATCTGAGTGGTGTAGGCACCTGCCACTGGCCCTTCCATTCCTCTGATAACCCAGTGATAGCCCTTTCTACTTATCACAAGACAATGATTTGAGTCAGTTCAATTGGGTCAGATGATATGAAAAGGACAAGTGTTTCTCATCACTGTCTCCAAAATGCCTAGCACAAGGGATGCTCTCAAAGGTGATTACTGGCACCCATACTCCTCTAGCCGGCCTACTGAAACTCACTGAGTCACACACACACACAAGTACATGAAACTAGAAAGAGGGCTAATTGGAAATAGGAAGAGTGCTCACAAGAGAGGAAGGGGAAGAAGGGAATGTAATGGAGACAAATATGATCACAATACATTACATACATGTATGAAATGTCATAATAAATTCATTATTGTGCATACTAAATATATCCTAACATCTTGAGTGTTTTGGCGAACAAATATATAAGATACTAGATGTGCTAGCTCTGTACTCCTTATAAATATTATCACCAGATAGTAATTTCATGAGCAGTATATTCGCTTAACATGCATACAATTTAATAATATAGAACTCAAAATTTTCTTATAGTCACGTGTTCACAAAGACAAACACACACTCACTGAGGGAAAATGTCATACATAATGGTAGCTACACTCAGGAACATGGCCCAGTCTGTCCTTCCAGGCTCTACTTTCCTACACCCTCCAGCCACCCTGTTACCTCTCAGTCCATGAAGTGGTCAGCATCAACCATTGCTATGGATACCAGCACTTAACAGCCACAGGGAAATTGCCATCAGCAACAGGGATAAAGGATGTAGAGACAGGAATGCACATGGGCAATTTTGGAATCTCACTATAACCTTCAGAGTTCTGAAGCCATCAAGCTTTTATTTCATAATGAAGGGACATATAAAATCTTTGGGCTGAAATGAGAGGCAAGAGCCCTGAGTCCCAGCATACTCTACCATGTTCTGGGGGACACATGCAAACCTCAGACTCTCACTGAGTGACTCTGCTCTGTGAAGCTTCTAAAATGTGTTCTATAAAACCCTAAGATTCAGCCCTGTAGTTTCAAAACGGGTAAGTTCATACTTTGTTTAATATTCCCAAACATCATTCCTTCCATTACATCTAATTTACAGAACCCTTGAGGCACTGAATGCTTTTTTGCATAAGACAAACCTGCATGTTTCCTAGAACTAGAAAAAAAGCACTTTACAAGCTCCTTAAATTGCCAAGTTGGGTATTTTCAACTAATTAAATATTTGCTGATGTTTGAGAATAATGTTTTATGCCTTTTAAGTGTTTAAGAAATCATTTCTTTTTGCTGAATCAGAGAACACATGCTTAAAAATAAAGGCTTGGGTAGTTGAATGGGCAGAATGACTTAATTAAAGAGACTTAAGTACTTTAGACCCAATACACCTGTTTTACGTGGGGCGGGGTTGTTTTATAGTTGCTTGAGAGAGTGTAACATATAGCTCAGTATGGCCTTGAACACCTGATCCTCATGTCTCTATTTCCAACATACTACAATTACAAGCATGTGTCATCATGCCCATAAGACCTAAAAATACTTTTTTATGTAACAAACACTCTCTATGAAGTAAATGACCTTGGTGGTATTTTGAAAAGAAATTAACTGAAGTTCCTTAGTTTGTAACAGGACAACTATGTGTAGGTGAAGTTCAGTCTGCTTCATTTATATCTCTCTGCCATCCAACAGGAAACTCACTGTCGGTGATGGATGTAGGAACGATGTTGAGTAGCAAGGAATTTATTTCATGGTAGACATTTTCAAAGAGGGGTTATCAGTTGCTCTGAGCAGTGTTCTTAGTCACTATACATGGAATTCACCTTAAAATAATGATCAAATGCAAATATGACATAAGCAAGTCCGAAAGTGTGACTCCTCTGCCATTCAACTACAGTAGCTAGAGCAATATTGGACATTGTATTAGACTCCATGCGGACTCAGCAATGTATAATTCTGTTCACTTAACTTGGTTTTATCTTTGTTCTGTCTACCGCAAGCTACTTAACGTCAGGAACATTACTTCTCTGCCTGATCCATGTTAATAAATATGTTTGCTATCTTAGAGGATAAGAGGATAAGTCTGATCTGTTAACTCAGGGGGTTAATTTGTAGCCTCTATTATCTTACTCATACAAAACATACTCTCTCTTTTATTTTCTTTTTACAGAAAACACACTGATTCAAATGAGAAAGCAACTCTCACCTTTGAGATTTCTCCTTCATGGCCTTCCAGTTTGGTTATGCATTTTCTCGTGGTTGCATTGTAAACTCTTGCTGTTCCTTTTGGAGAAGTATTGGAATAAACATTAATCCATCTGAAATGCAGGACGTAATGTTAACTAAAAGTCTGTCCTCTGACAAATAAACTCTACACTTAGTTTGTCCGTCCTGTGTAAAAAGCCATGCTCAACCTTCTAAATGAAAGCTGTCCCACTACAGAATAAGTGGGCAAGACTTGCTCTCTGTCTCTGACATTGTTGCAAGTGATCTCGGGCTCCTGAGTAGAAGACATGTGGAATAAGAAAAAGCAGAATGGATAAAATTTTTAATGTTATTTAGAACTGGTGTGTTTACAAACATAAGACTTACTGCTGAGATGCTTCACAATCCAGTAACATTGAAATGTGGAGCACCATAAGATGAGGGACTTGAAATAAATTATGTGATACACAAACTCCCCCTTTGATATCATAGCTATGTACAAAACAGAATGAAAATGGTCAGAAGTCAGTTTGCTGGTCCACATCCCACCTCCACAATTTCCTAACCCTGTGTCCTGACACAAGCTTCATTAGCTAATTTATGTACACGTTAGCTCCCTCAGCTGTAAAATGAGGACAGCAATTAGGCCAGCTGGTGTTAATTATCTTTTACTGTGCAACAAACTTCGGAACCTCAAACAATAAACAGTGCTTCTTAGGAATCACAGAATTAAAACATGCTTATAGAATACAGCAAAAGTGAAAGAAAATGTTTTTGAAGTAATGGTTAGTATAACGATGAAAGAACTGAATCGCTACTGGAATAAACAGAAGATAACAAGAAAATAAAAACTAGAATTGAACTTGTACTTTAGCAAATTCATTTCTCAGCTTTCTGATTCTCCAACCCTTTTCCCAGCAAATGCTGTTGAGTGACTTCCAATATTCTATGCAACCTAACATTGATGTAATAAATATGTATGGATGATTAATTATGTCCTTCCCTGCTTTTTATAACATAACTTCATGAGGAATATGTTGGATTATCCACAGTAAGATAAACTACAACATAAAATCATAGAGAGTTCTCGAGGGCAAGATGTCGAAGCCAGTGTAAATTATATGTACTTATCAGGAAAGAGGAAAGATTATGTAGTATTCCACACTACTTTGAATAAACATGAGACAGGATATAGCTTGGCATCATACATGACAGACAGGAGTGGTTATAATGAAATATGAACTAAGGGAGTAGTGAGGTAAAGTTTTACACAACTTTCTGCAACGTTATCATGGACTAGATCCAGCCTAAAGTGCACAGGTGTTCATTTCTTGTGACAAATCACACATTATTTTCAAGAATATGCTGTGCATTCCATGATAGCTTATGCAGATTGCTTAAAGATTTATTTCATTTTCAGTTGTGTGCATTTGTATGTGTGTACATATTATAGGTGAGTGCAGGTGCCGATGGAGACCAGAAGAGAATGCTGTAACCAACAGAAATGAAGTTGCAGACAGTTGTCAGGCACCCAATGTGAGTTGTAGAACCAAATACAGGTCCTCCTCAAGAGCAGCAAGCACTCTTAACCACTGAGCCATCTCTCCAACCACTCTTACACGGATTTTAAAGTGATAGAAAATACATGATACAGAACCACGTGTTATATCACTAAGTAATGGGAGCATAGTGTGGTACCATGCAGGATGTCAAACATCTTACACATACAAAGTGTAGAGAGGAGAGGAGAGCATAAGGGACTAGGAAGATTGTGTCAGGGGAGAAATAGACGAGAGCAAAGAGAGGCAGAGAGAGAGAGAGAGAGAGAGAGAGAGAGAGAGAGAGAGATACCATACTAGAGGGAGCCATTATAGGTTTGAAGAGAAAACTGACTCTAGAAAAATATCCAGAGACCTACAAGGATGACCCCTACTAACAATCTGAGCAACAGTGGAAAAGCTATCTTAAATGCCCTTCCCTGATAATGGGATTTATGACTAACTTATCTGCCATCATAGAACCCTCAACTGATGGAAACAAAAGCAGACACACACAGCTAAACACTGAGCCGAACTCCTAGAATCCAATTGCTGAGAGGGAGGAGTAATAAATAAATGGGGACAAGACCAGGCTACAGAACCCAAAGAGACAGATGACCTGAACAAGGAGGAGCTAATGGACCCCCAGACTGATAGCTAGGAAACCAGCATTGGACAGACTCAGAACCCTTGGACATGGGTCTCAGTTAGATGGCCTGGGACCGCTGATAGTGGAACCAGGATGCATCCCTGGTGCATGAAAGGACTTTGGGAGCATATCCCCAATGGAGGGATACTTCCTTAGCCTAGAGGCAGAAGGGAGAGCCTAGTCCCTACTCCAAATGACTTGACAGATTTTGATGATCCCTCCTGCAAGGCATCACCCTCCCTGTGGAGTGGGGGAGGGGATGAAATGGAAGGGGGCATAGGAGGGAGGGAGGGAAGGAAAGGGAGCTGGAATCAATTTGTAAAATAAGAAAAATTAAAATAATAAAATAAAATAATTATACATTGTTTTGTGTGACAGAATTCATGAAGGAAATGTGTCATTCAGATCCATGACATCACATATACTTAAAAGACATATCATGACATATTTTAGATACCAAGCTGAATATGGGGTCAAACATTATATTAATGAAGTGATACAGATGTATATAGTATCAGCATATGAATACTCAGAATAAACTCTGTATAAAGCTGTGCAATGTTTTACCCCAATACTGCCATAGGTGCAAATATAGAAATCAATCCAGTCAGTGAGGTTGTCTAAATATGGAGTGATACCATAAAGGAGCTTTAGGGAGTAACACAGAACAGTACAACATAACATAGGATCACTAGGGACATGGTATTTATAAAAATACTAAAGTTATGACACAGAAAAGGGGAAAGCATGGTACCTGGCTAAACATATAAAACACATGTAGTATTGTATTATGTCTGTCCAAGAAGACTAGAAACTCATAGTGTATATTACACATGGTCAACATACATAGCAAGGTACCATAATGACATAAACATGCTTCAAATTGTCATTCAGTAGTCAAAAGATGTCATACATCTGATACATTTTAACATACTGTCATCATAGATAAACTTGTAACATATTCTTATATCATAAGTAGATTATCAAACTGATGTGACAGACATTATTCACCAAATGTGATGTATGATGAGATGATGAGATGTATCTCTGGTTATTTTCAAGGCCTTGGATCATATCATGATGCATGGGACTCAGGAGGACCAGACAGACACAGAGTGTCATCAGACACAGTTATTGGGGACTTGAAGACACAGTGCAGCACTATATGTGGCAACCAGAAAGATAACAGAGGCAGTGCATGCCACCATCTTTCTGGAGATAAAGCACATTCAATGTGCTGATCAAGGATATAAGACAATATATAGTATGGGGCCTAGCTATTAAAGGGATATTAGAAATACAGGACAGCAGCATAAGAGATTTATGTCAGAATGATGGCATTGACCCATTAAATACCTTGTATGTTTGTTTGTTTTTGAGATAAGGTCATATTATGTAGTCTTGGCTGTCCTGGAACTCACTATATAGACCAGACTGGCCTTGAACTCATAGAGATCTGCCTGCCTCTGAGCACTTTCTCAGCCCCTGCTCATAACAACCTTTGTGCAAAGTTACAGAGCTATGATATAAGAAGTACTATTCCCATGATTGATTTTATGATGTTGATTTTATGCATATGTAGTATTCTAAAGTGTATACATACAGTGTAACATAATGCATAGTTGCAATGCACTATGCCTACAGAATAGAATCATGTTTAAGTTATCAGCAATTATGTAGACATGCAATGCCATATAGCTGGCAAAGAGATAGCATATTAATGCAGCATCATGTATGATCTTCAAGAATATTATATAAGCATTGTGAATATCTGACAGTCAGTGAAATAATAAGCCTAATTTCCACATAGATAATACATATATAGTATATCATCATTATTCAATGGGTTATGCGACACAGATTATCTGTAGAGATTACAAAGTAAAATATAGTCAATATTGATAATGTATATGTATATATATGTGTATATATGTATGTATGTGTGCATGTGTTAGCAATATATAGAGTAAGATATTGTCAGTAGAGATCTCACACATATACACTACAGAATTGTATAGAGTAAGATATTGTTAATGGACATAATATACATACATATATATGATATAAATATATCAGCATCATATAAAGTAAGATACAGTTGGTAAAGATCATATATATATACATATATGTATATACATATATATGTATACATGTATGCATATATGCATATATGTATCATATAGAGTAAAAAGCTACCAGTAGAGCTCATGTAGATAAATATACCACAAGCATTGTAAGGTAGATAAGGTAAATATGGCAAGTGACCTGACATAAATTTACCATAGTGTCAGAGGTGTTTATATTCTAATTATGACTGATACATTGTGGCATAAAACATGCTCATTTAGAGAGTGTGGCTGACATTGTGGATATTCATGAGAGATCGATCATCAGTGAGGTGACAATGTATTATCATTTATGGATAAAAAGGTTGACAGAGCTTCACATATAACATTCTCAGTAGCACACAGTACACAGCATCATGACTGGTATTCAAGGACATGAAACATAGACTGGTACCACATAGGCATTTTTGTGACTATTCAGTGTAGGACCACAAATTGTCATCAAAGCTATGACTAAGAACATTGTTGAAGAACAGACATAAAGAAGAATTCATGGAAACAGTGTAGCATTGTGTGTGGCAATCAAGGACAAGGATACACAATATTATAACACCATTTGTAGTTAGCAAGCAACACCATATATGTTAATCAGGCCAATGGTACAAAATCAGAATAAGGAATTGAGGTTTCAAAAACATACATGATCATCAGATGATGAAGACATAATATGGTATTGTATTTGCCTGTGAACAAGGTAATGGAAGCATACTGTAGGACATGTTTCTCATATGGATTTGGTAGACATAGTGGAAATGTGACACTATATGGAAATGTGACACTATATTGTTTACAGTCTAATAAAAGCTTGCCTGGAGATCAGAATACAAAGCTAGCCACAGCCATAGAGGCCAGGCAGTGGTGATATACACCTTAATCCCAGGACTCAGAAGACAGAGGCAGATGGATCACTACGAGATTAAGGCCACTCATGGATACATGATAGTGAATCAGTCTAAAAGAGAAACAGATCTCACACCTTTAATCCCAGCACTAGAGAGGTATATAAGTTAAGAACAGGGTCTCAGAGCTAGCATTCAGTCTCCAGTCATGCTGAGGATCACCCTTTTAGTCTGAGGCAGTAGTAAGAGCTAGTCAGTTGCTGGTTGCTCTGCTTCTCAAATCTTCAGCTTGAATCCCAATATCTGTCTCTGGGCATTTATTATTTATAAGGTGCTGATATATTTATATCCTATATATGTATGTATATGATGTCTATTAACAATATCTTACTCTATACAATTCTGTAGTGTGTGGATCAGTACATTACTTAAAGAGTTGACATAGTTTATTATGGTAACATCAATAGTGACTAAGTTGATAATCCCAAAAGAATGGAACATTGCACACAATCATTGAAGAAATGACTGTGAATACAGCACCATACATATAGAAGACATAAAGACCTGTAGAGACATTTGTGGCTCTATGAAGGAGATGACACAGACAATGTAAAAACATCACATGTGATGATTAAGAATGCAACACAGACCCAGGATTTGTGACACAGTCAGAAATGCCCACTATTTAGAGACTGAAGCAGAAGGATTACAAATTCAGGCCAACCTGGGTTACAGAGTAAATTCAAATGCCATATGGACAATTTAGAGACATCCTACCTCAAAATAAAACTTAGAGGATATAACTCAGCAGAAAGTGTTGCTAAGCTCAAACTAAACTGTAGATTCAATCCTCCAATAACACATACACACAAAAAGAATGTGATGGGGACGCACTGTGGTGACATACATGTCACCATGGAGATAAGGCACAGGTTTCTACCATAGCAGGTTCTTGGGGAGATGAAGCATGGTATAGAGTCAGGCACCATTTCCAAGGAAACATAAATTCCCCCATACTTAAATGTTTGAATAGATGGCTTACCATCAGCAGAAGCAGTTGCAATAAGTTTCCCTGTGTAATCAAAGCAGCTGTCCAGTATTTCATCATCGTGGCCTGTTAAGGTTGCTACACATTTCCCACTTGTAGCATCCCACAACTGAAATTGAGAGAGACAGAAGCCATCAACTAGGCAACTAAATTCCTCCCCAAAATGGGAAGATGCCCATCTCATGATAGGAGTGTATCTCGCTAAATAATGGTGATCAAAGTATACATATCATTCTCTCTGATAAGTTAATTCCACTTTGATTTACAGCCAACCATCTTGTCACAGGAAAATCAAAGCAGAGATACTCAGAAAATCCTGAGTGATATGCCTCAGGGATTGGTATGAAGGGATCATTTCTGTGGCAAAGACTTCAGATGACTATGATGACAGGAAATGAACAGTACATCCATCGTGAGATCTGAATGCCATTTGTATAAAATTAAGCGCAAATGATTATAGCCTCCCAGCAATTATTTTTTGAAGAGAAGAGACTCAATGGCAGGAGGAAACTTATTTGAGGCTCCTTGAGTGTCATGCCAATCAAAGCATACTCAATAAACAACAGGACACTGGAAAAAATTATTGTGGCTTTTCAAACAGGACTTTTCTTGTCTTTGAAGCAAACATAATTGTTTTATCACTTCATAGTTCCTTCAAGCTTAGAAAACTGGAGACTTGAAATGGAAATCAGAAATTATTTACAAATCAATGTTTAATTGTATTCCCTCTTTGAAGTCTGTTAGTATTGTGATGAACACCTAATAATGTATAAAGGAAAGAGACACAGTACAAAGCCAGGCCAAATCTGAGCTCACCATGCAAGTCTTATCCATGGAGCCTGTTAATATTAGAGTGCAATCCCAATTGAACAAGGCACTGCTGATCTCAGCACAGTGGCCAATTAAAGTGTGCACCTTCCTGCAAGACAGAAATAGTCACAACTGGTGAAAGGTGTCCTGGTTTCATTTCTAGTTTTGTAACAAAACACCCTGAAGAAAGCAGTATAGGAGAGGAAGGGATTATTCAGCCCATCATTTCAGGGAAGCCAAGGCAGGGGCTCCGACAGCTGATCACTCCTCAGAGGAAAACAAGAACACTGCACACCAGAGTTGTCTGCTTGATTCTGCTCCTGCTCAGCTGGCTTTCTTTACTCTTAACAGTTTAGAGCCCAGCTCAGGAAATGATACTGCCCACATCTGTGATGGGTCCTCCTAACTCAATTCCCAATCAACACAGTCTCTCACAGACACGTCCATGGGCCATCCTTATCAAAATGATTTCTCACTTGCAGTCTCTCTTCCCAGGTGACTCTAGGCCAGTGGTCCTCAACCTCTTGGTCACAACTCCACTGGCAAACCTCTATCTCTACAGATGTTTACATTATGATTCATAACAGTAGCAAAATTGCAGTATGAAGTTGCAATTAAAATAATTTTATGGGGGGTCACTACAACATGAGGAACTGTACTAAACAGTCACAGATTAAGAAGGTTGGGAAGCACTGTTGTAGGTTGTGTCAGATTAACAGTAAAAATGCAAGTGTTAAACTCCAGCATGTGCTCATACAGTCAAGCCCATGCATGTGAACTAAATGTTATTGTTTATAAAATTACATTTTTTATAATAAAACAAAATAGTTTTGCTGTTACTCAAAAAGAGCACACCCATTCCAGTGAAAATACACATAAGTTTTACACAACCAAAGGTAATATGACTGAGACATGGTTCAACAGTTAAGAGCACTCATTGTACCCAGGAGATCCATTTTCAGTTCCTAGCACCCATATGACAGCCTGTGACCACCTGTAACCAGTTCCGAGGGATCTCATGTCCTCTCCCAGACTCCCTGGGCACCAGACAGGCATTTGATGCATGTATACACATGAATGCAAAAACACTCATATGCATAATAAAAAATAAACCTTTGTTTCAACAGGTAATATGATTGTGTCTGACTTATTATAGCCTCCGATAGTTTCTGATTTAATCAGTAACATGTTGTATCATATGTGCACATTTTCATACTATACTCAAAAATATATTAATTCGACTTTGTAAAAAGTATTTAAGGAGATGGAGATGTTAACTACCCTGTTTTCATCATTTAATAGTTTGCTCTGTAACATAAATATGTACAATTAAAATAAAACTGAAAACTATAGCTTACTTAAAGTAACATCTCAGAAAAGAATAGGTGATGATTCATAAAGGTAGCCTAAAATTCTAGAACTGGTCTTAAAATCAGTGAGCACTAGGAAAGTAGCTCAGATAGCAAAGTGCTTGCTTTCATCGAATGAAGAACAGTCTGTGTTTAATCCCAGTATTACATTAAGTGTGGTGGCACATGACTATAGTACCAGCAATCAGAAGATGGAGGAATGGAGAACAGAAGTTCAAGGTCATCCACAGCTACAGAAAGGGTTCAAAGCTTTCTATATGGGACTCCGACTCCAAAAATAATTAATTAGCTAGCTTATTCATGAATGAATGAAAACACATTAGTGGGTCCCACAGACCTATTGGGTGTTCGGGAGCTGTGAATTCAATGGTTGCAATGACCTTCCCTCACTCATGCTCTTGGATAATAGCACTGGTAATGAATCCCTCTATCCAAATTTGTAGTTCAAGAGTGGAGTTTTCCAACACAAATATGCTAATTTAGCTAACTTCTTGACAAGTAAGACCAACAACCATTAGAAAGGAAATTGAAGTTCCTGGGCCAAATTAGGTTTGGGAATTAAAACTACGAGCTTTAATTCATGATACTCAGCCTTACCATAATAAAATATCGTTGAAACTTAATTATATAGTACATGGGACTAATAATAGCTATGCAACAAATCTCTTCATAACATTCTCCTGTCATGTTGCTGTTTGGTATTATTTGCCTAGAATTATGGGAAATCTCTTATTTTGTGGATCCAAAATAACACTAAATAACAACCTGGGGACTGGGGAGATGACTCATGGTTAAAAGCACTTGGCTGCTCTTGCAGAGGACCCAGGTTTAGCTCCTAGCACCTACATGCTGGCTTTCAATCATGAAAATGCCAGACATGTTTGTGGTGCTCATACATACATGCATGCAAATTGCTAAAACATGTTTTTAAAAATTAACTATGAGTCATACTTCTGCAGAATTTAAATCATAAACAACTTAGGCAAGGATAAGCTAATATATAACATAGATTTTTCTTAACTACTGACACAGATAAAAAATATCTAGAAAATTACCTTCCAGTACTAGCATCCCATACTACAACTGTGTGGTCAAAGGATCCCGTGATGATCCTGTCTCCTGAGGTGTCAAATGACAAGGAAATTATTTCTGCCAAATGACCCTGGGAAAAGAACAGACACATTCATACACACGTGTAAATGAGAGAACATAGATAAGAATATATGTAAACAAGAGTATCTGGGCCAGGCTGGGCTGGGCTGCACATATGTAAAGCTTTCTCTTCAGGGTGACAAGGAGGTTGAGAGACCAGAATTTGGTGATATACACAGTAAATCAGCAAAGCGAAATGCCTTGCACACTTCAAGCAGGTTCATTGCAGAACAGTGAAACCGGTGTAGGACAGACTGGGTAATTTTGAAAATGAAAGAATATGTTTGGAGAAGCTAGAAAAGGTCTTTCCCATTATCCTGGGAAGACTAGGAGGGTTATCTTTGGGTAGTCATGATAATAAGCAGAGATCAAAAAACACTAGTAGACAAGATAATGTAACTTTAAAAAGGAAGAAACTCCTATGATAGTATGGTGTGGAACTGGTTGATGATAGGCAGCTGCCCATGACCTGTCTTTCCCTCCTTAGGCTAGACCTAAGGAGCCCACCGCATAAGACCATATGAAGTTCCTCCTACAGCAAATTATGAGAATCAGGAAAGAGGATCTTGTTTGTAAAACAAGTATCATCGATGGGAGATGCCATTCTGTAAATCCGTTTCTCTTATTAGTTAATGAATAAAGCACGGTTGGCAAATAGGAAAGCAAGATAGGCAGGACTAGGAGACAAGGAGGATTCTGGGAGATGTACTAGGGGATTAACATGTAGAGACCAACATGTAGAGACTTGAGGGAGAAGAAGCTATGGACCCTCTCTCCAGTAAAATAAGACCACGTGGAAATACTTAGATTACTAGAAATGGGTTAATATCTAAGACAGAGCTAGCCACTAAGAAACACTAGTAACAGGCCAACAGCTTTATATCTAATACAGTGTCTCTGTGTATTATTTGGGGCTGATGCAGCTCTGGGACCAGGCTAGAGGGAAAACTGCACATAACAGCGTGGGTACTAAGAACTTCCACTTAAAACTTAACAAAAACTTAAAAAGGGGTTTTAGAAACAAAAGAACAGAGACAAGCAAAGCTTCTTGGTAGCAGTGTTTTTCTGGGTTGGACTCTGTTTTTCTAAAGACAAACAGAGATTTGCGTGGCTCCTTTAAGTGAGGTTTCCTGACTCAGCATAGCAGCAAAAAACAAAAAGCCTCAAGGCTTTTAAGAAGCCCTGCTAACAACGTAATGGTGTATACGAGAGCTGGCAATGGCAGTGACCATATCTCCAATCCAGCAGCATGCTACTGGATGCAGTGAAGACCAAGGCAGTGAGCATAACTCTCAGTTCTGGTGGTAAACATACCCCTGCCATCTTGGATAGAGTGCAGCTAATACAGCTATAGCTTTAATTTTAACAATGTTGTTTACCAGATAAAAGAATTGTGGCCAGAAAAAGATAAAGATTTACAGTAAAGACAGATTCAGATTAAGAAACACCTCTAAAGGTTTATGGTGTGCTTTAAAATATATGTAGGCTTGGGAGAGAAAAAGAAACAGGATAAAGTAGTTTAAAAAAATTAAAAGAAAGTGAGTAGCTGGGTGTGGTGGCACACGCCTTTAATTCCAGCACTCGGGAGGCAGAGCCAAACAGATCTCTGTGATTTCAAAGCGAACCTGGCATACAGAGTTAATTCCAGGACAGATAAAAGTTACACAGAGAAACCCTATCTCAAAAAAATGAAAAAACAAAGTGGAAAATACATAGAAAGTCTGGATACTGTATGTTATTGTGTTGTCTTTGAATTGCTCAATTGCTAAGAAAGAAACAATTGCTACAAAGCACTTGATTATCAATGCTGTTGAATTAATCCAATTTATATATTTTAAAAATACTTTGACTTCAAAATTTAAGTCTAAGAACAGGTTACTGGGAAAAGAATTTTTTTTTTTTTTGTTTCCACAGAAAATAAAAAGCTATGATTCCTTCTAGACTAACATGGTTTGATCAAGCAAGACCCCTTGAAACAGTGTCCCAGGTGATCCAACATTCAAAACAGCTGGGACAAAGCAGCCTTGCAGACTACAGCCAAGATTTCTGTGTCTTCTTAGGATCCCTATGACAGCACCCCCTACCAGCAGGAAGCAGTTTGGAAAGAGCGACACCCAAATTCCCAAATATTGTTTATAAATGTTTGTTTTCATTTATATGGAGCTGGTTATAAATGGTCAATGACCACAACCAATCTCTTTTTAAAGGTAAAAAGGGGATTGTGGTATAGATATGAATACTTTGTTTTGGGATGGATTTTCATTTATTGGTACAGATTTAAGGTCAATATTGTGACAAGTATATTTCTCCTCTTGTTTAGGTATTGTGTTTATATAGCTCATTTTAAATGCAATGTATAATTATAGTTACCTATAATAGTCAAAACTTATAGTTAGGTGAGTTAGGTTTTCTAGATATACAGAGATGTGATTGCAATGGATAGGCATTCTTCAAACCTTTCAAAGAGCCACAGAATATGGAATTTAAAATGGTTTAGGGTTTTTCTTAACAGTGAGGCACAACTGCTCCTGGCAACACCACCTTCATCAGAAAGGAAGATGGATGTCAAAGAAACTCCTTATGGAGTTTGCTTTCAGTATGGCAAGAGTAGCCATTTGGACAAGATACTGCTCTTGTCTGGACTGTTTGACTTTATGCTGTTTAAACTGCACATGCAGAACACACAGTAAAGTGACTGCTGAAACAAGATGGGCACTGCTTCGTGAAAGAGTCTGCCAGACATTCTACAGGACACAGAGATAAGTGACTGACAAACTGCCAATACAGGTGAGACAGTTTGAAATTTTCTACTTTGCTGAGAAGTCTGACAGATACACTATGGCCTATAGGCTGAAGATGGAACACTACAGAAGAACTTCAGGTGACTGACCAGGTAGTGAGATGTTTCTGTCATTTCTAGAGTTTATTATCTTTCTGTGGTCTTTGATGGAGTTGAAGACAGATAGTTATGGTTATAGTTTTCCTTAGTAGGGTTTAAAGATAAGTTACATATAGGAGTTTAGACTCACAAAGACAGGATAGATAATTTCTTTAAATCTTGCTAAATGTTAATGGACTAATATTGTTAACAATAGTTCTCATATTTAAGGCAAAGATAGCCACTAAGAAACACTAGTAACAGGCCAACAGCTTTATATCTAATACAGCGTCTCTGTATTATTTGGGACTGATGTGGCTCTGGGACCAGGCTGGAGGCAAAACTGCTTGTAACACATCATTTTAATTATTTCAGTAAGTAAGCACAATTAAATACCTTTATTTCTATTTTGTTTTGCTTCTGCACTATAACCTTAAATATATAATGCTCCTGTCTCAACCTCTAAATTGCTAGGATTACCCTCTCTTTCTGTGATATATGTATATTTGGACATGTATGTGGATGTAATTGTCTGTGTAGGTATTTGTGGAGGCCAGAGGTCAACTTCATACATCTTTCTCCATCACTATTTGCTTTAGTATTTTTGAGACTGAGTCTCTCACTAGACCTGGAGTTGACTGTTGGACTAGGCTGGCTGGCTAGGACCCATCAGTCTCTGCCATCCCAGGCTCTGGAGTTGTAATCTGACTTATATTTGAATGCAAGAAATCCGAACTCAACATGTCATGCTTACTCAGAGGGATTTACCAGCTGAGAAATCTTCTCAGCCCTTGATTATATTTGCAGATAATAGAATAGCAGAGAATAGAAAAGCTCATTTATGAATTGGTTTGCTGACAAAGTGAAGCAAAGCTGAGCACCCGAATTTTGGACACATACACACAGGTTTGCTTTCCACCACTGGACAGGCATGCAAGCGCATACGCAGATACATACAGGCGCAGCCGAGTCAGTAGGGAAAAATATATTGAAACAGATACCAAATAAAATGAAGTTTTCTCTCCACATGCTCCTGAAAGAAAAGGCAGTCAGGAAACACTGTCCCATACTGACGTTATTAATGCTAGATCCTCAGATTTAAAAGAGAAAAACTGTTAGAATAAACTTTAAAATAATGCTCCCCCCCCCGTTTAGTCTACTTTTAATTTTCTTAGAAAAAGTATCATGTTTGTGCTTGTCTAGTTTGAGTTTTGAAAATTCACTTACTCAAGACCACTCTCTGATAGTTCCCACTCACTACAGTATACTTTTTTCCACTTGTGGCCACTTGGGCTGGGTGAGATGAAGTGGAGGGTGAGAGGCTCTGGGAAGGGAAGGTGTCAGAAATATGATGGTAACAGGCAAGACAAAAGAAAGAAAGAAAGAAAGAAAGAAAGAAAGAAAGAAAGAAAGAAAGAAAGAAAGAAAGAAAAGGCATTGCCTTGGTGGGTCATGTGAAGGTGAGAGTATAATGATTTCACTAGACCCAATGATAAATGGGTGTTTATTGGAGAATACTTACACAGAAAATTACAAAGAACCCCGGGAGTGCTTCTCTAAGGATCGCTGACCCAAGAGCGAGACCGAACAAAAAGAAGCCATACCTCAAGCTTCTTTCTTTCCCCTTCTGTCTGAAGCCATACCCAAAAGGGTGTGGCTACTGTAACAGGCAAGACTGATACAGTCATGCCCTTTGGTCTTTGCGCTTTCAGTCCCTTATTCTATGTAACCCAGAAGAATATGAAGCTGGGTAAGAAAGCAGAGGGGAGCAATCATCTGGCATGGCTCTTCAACTGTGCATCTTCCTAACAATAACAGCCCCTACCCATTCTCTTTCAGCTAGATAGATGAGGGATGCTACGATTATGTGGTTTAAATAGAAAAATCAAAATCCAGTTTGGTTTCTCCAGTACCTTCACCTGAGGCTGCCCCAAATGTCAGCAAACCAACTGCGGCATCTCCCATGGTTTAAATGCCAGTGGCTCAAAGACTACTTCTAACATAACCTTTACTACATAACAAATATAACTAATAATTAACACAGATGGTTAATATTATGACTTTTTGGCAATATAGACATACTGTTAGAGTGACCACTTCCTCTCCATTTTGAATGTCCCATAATTTGGCCGTTGTATCCATACTTCCAGTAGCAACCACTGTACTTTGTGGGTTGAATGATAAACACACCTACAACACAACACATGAAATGGAGAAACTTTAGAAACATATTTCCAGCCCATAATTATGCACTGAAACGCTTGCAAATACCTTAGTAGATTTAGGCTTAATTAATGGTTTGTATAAGAGCACACCAAGCCATCAGAGTGAGAAACCTGTTATCTCCAGGTAAAATCCCAAGCAATCTCCTCCTAAAGAGAGGCGTTGTTCTTCTCATGTCATCTGTACCATCACCATCATAGGTTCCCTCACAGCTTCCAGAACACAGAACAGTAAGAACCAAAGCACAGCTCATCTCCTGTGACTTTCATGCTAGGGACTCCCTAAGTCCTTGTAGCTTTAATCACAGTCTGAGCATACTCTTCAGTGAGGAACTGTGACTTCTGGCTCAGTGAGTCAATTCCATGTCCTGGATGGCCTCTCTGCAAGCAATCTTTCTAGTAGCCTCAGACACATGCCTTTAGTCTTCCCATTATCAATTGTGCCTGTATCTTTATCACCAGCTAGTACATCTCTGTTTTCAATTCCCAAATACTTTCAGTTTTCTTCCTCATCTGCCACCCCATCTTTGTTCCAGGATACCTTCCATTTCCTCAAGACCTCCACCTTGTCTCCTAGTCTAACATTATCATTCAACTGATGACAATGAGACATCACTACCTCTAGCATTCTCAATACCATTACCTTTAACCAATCACGTGCACTCTCCATGCAAACTCTTAACATTAACTTTATCCAGCAAGAACTTGGAATCATACACACTTCCTGACTCATCACCTGACCATGGAAACTAATCTGGATATCAGCATTATTAATGAATCATCTTCCTGTTCTCAGATGTGATGTTGTCAAATATAATGAGCCAATGACAAAGGATCCTTGTTAGATGTCATAGGCATCTCAATCTATCTGGGGTTCAAAAGTCATGTACCTCCTCTTATGCACAGAATTGGGGATTGGCACTGACTGTAACATAAACTCCCAAACAAGGAATCATCCTAGATTCCCCTTTCCTCCTTCCTCAGATATGTGATAAATAAGCACCTCTATCTCCACTCCATTAAAACTTCTCACCTCATCTACTTTAGGGCAGCCTTCATCATGGATCACTTAGATAGTAGTAGATCCCTAACTAGCAGAAACCTCTGTAGTGGGATATTCACTTTGTCTCCTTCTGCGGCAATGACCACTCCCATTGGGGGTGGAGCCAGGGGCAGAAGTGACCTGTGGAACTAGGTCTGGGGAGGAGCCAGGGAATACTCTCTTGCTGGCAGGACCCGGAGTGGAACTTGCTCTTCATCTGTCTAGGTTGTAAGTTATTTCTCCCTGAATAAACATCTATTTGGCCTATTTGTTTATCCTGATTCTTATTAAACCACGATAAATCTTTGATCTCAAATGCCTCAGGTATTTTTTTCCATAATGCTAAAAAAAATTAATATCAGAGAACCCAATCAGGCATAACCCTCACAGACATGACTCACATAGCTTAGCATTCATGACTCACAAGATAAAGCCCGGGTTTCTTAGTATGTCATCATATAAGTCCCCTTAGATATGTCACATGACATTTGCATGCCTCTTCCATTCATTCACTTCTACTTAATCTTCTGGCTTTGGCTAGATATAGATGTACAGAGACATGGATGCCAGTAACCCAGGAAGCTGGGCATCACAAGAGCCTCTCTGTCCATCACCCTGGACCAGGTGTATTAGGAAACTCAGCCAATGTGTGTGTAGCAAGTTCATGTTGCATATTCTATGCATGTCTTCTCAGAAGAAGGTTGAGTTCTCTGATCACAAAGAGGTATCTGAATTCTCATAAACACCCCATGGGTGTACAGCTTGGGGAACAAGGGAGTGCTGATCTTTGTGTCTGGAAACACGTGCCCCTTCTCTGTCATTCTTTCTGAACATCTTTCCTGGTCAAGGACACTTGACTTCCCCACTCTCTTATAGCCTCACTGGTGTCACCACACACATCTAGCACAATAAACACACTTCTCTAAACTATCCAGTGATGTGGCTACTACTTCTACTGAACTAAAAACCCCTGAGCAACAAAATCCTGCATCTAATCCCATCAAGCATCCCACAACTACTGTTCAGATTAGCTGTAAAGGTAGTTTTGGGGTTTATTTTGATTCTTTTGAGCCCAATTTGGCCTAGAACTCCCTATGTAGCCAAGAATGACTGATCTGATGTTCCTGCCTCCATTTCCTAGGACTGGGATTACAGGGATACCTGGCCACCTCTAGCTTATGCAATGATTGGGCCATATGATGCAGCTAAGCAAGCACTTTATCAACTGAGCTATTTCAATGACTCTTCACACATGGTTCACATTTAGTGTTTATTTGATAGATGTTGTTGAGCATGAAATTATATAGCTGTCTTAATAGAAACTCTATGCAAAAGAAAAGCATTTCAAAATTCTAAAGGACTCTGGGGACATAGCTAATTGACATAAGGTAGGATAGATGACAGGGACAAGGGCCTCCCCATAGGGAAAGCTACTTATATAGGGTTTTTAGATGACCTGTCCAAGTCTGAATCCCATTGAAATGCATGAAGTAATCAGCTTGAACACTCACAGAAGTTATTTTACAGAGACTATATCTCCATCAACTGTTATAGAGTCATGAAATAGCCTGCACACTCAACATGGTTCACAGAAGTTATTTTACAGTGACTGTGATAACCTCATAAATCCTCATGGAGTCATGAAATAATCAGCCTGCATCCTCAACATGGTTCACAGATTATCTTCCAGCTACTGTGGTAACTTCATTAACCTTCATAGAGCAAATGTAAACAAGAGAGGAGGGCTTCCCATCACACTCAGATGCCAATCACATGATTACTCATCATCACTGCAGGCTACCCTAACCAACTCTGTGAGTGGTTAACTCATAAGTGGTGAGGATCACATGGACAATCCATGGAAACGAAAAATACTGAGTCAAAGTTGGAAGACACAATATGAAAGCAACCCCCACTCTCACAACTGAGTCTTCATAGGAAGAGCAACGTGAAGGAGTTCCCAGAGTGTCAGCTGTACTCACGATCTCAGCTGTGTGACCCCTAAAGGTGTGGTAACACTTTCCCGACTCGGCACTCCAGAGCTTACAGGTCTTGTCAAAGGACCCGGTGGCAATTTTGTCACTGAAAATTTCAAAGGTCTGGATTTTAGAAACAAGCTCAGCCACATTGCATGATACACTGAACTAAGACTAGACATGGTAACACATGGCTGTCGCCCTAATTAGGCAGGCATACACGGCACCGTTAAAATAAGCAATTTCATGTTTGTGCCAATGAGGAACAAAACTGATCTGATTTTTAGTGGTATCAATTCATGTGTATGGATGTTAAAGATGTTGCATTAAAGGTATGAATATGTTTTTGGAATTATAACAAATTTTGAATTAACATAACAATGTAATTTCAAAAAAAAGAGTGAGAGAACTAGCCCTTGTTCCACACCAGCTTCAGCACCCAGGAGCTGACCCTGATTCCGGCAGGCAAGTGAGCCAGCCCAGAGGGCATGAGAGCAGGAAGGCTGGCCCCTTCCCCCCCCACACATGTCCCCTATACCAATCAGGACAGAGGGCCCTGCACCTTGCCTGGGCAAAACACTAGAGCTGGCCCTGGTGAGAAGAATGAGGGGGACCTGGATCTGAAAGCCCTAGAGCAGGAGAACTGGCCCCACTCCTTGCTGTAGGCTGCATTGGGTGAGTTACCCTGGGCAGTGCTGGAGAGCTCATCCAAGTAGTAACAATGATGGAAAGCCAGTGAGCTGACCAACCCAGCTACCACCCAGGCTCAGAGCCAAGGCTAGGAGTTGGCCCATTCCAAACATCCACTGACTTTAAGAACTGTTGGAGCATGTGAAGGGGATGAACCTACAAATCCAAAACAGCAGGATCTCTATGACACAGGACAACAACAGGAAATCCAAGAGAAGCCCTAGTGAGAGACCATAATTTGGGCTATAGCAGAGACCAGAGGCCTTGAGCCAAACCAATGACTGGAGGCAATTAATACTTGCAAGTAAAGACAAATACACTAAAGGGTAAATAAAGTGTGTGTCTCAACAGGCCACACTACAGCTTCCACAAAAAGACTCTTCCTTATGATTTTTTGTTTGTTTGTTTGCTTGGTTGGTTGGTTGGTTTTTGGTTTTGTTGTGTTTTATTTCTTTATTTTGTTTGGTTTTGTATTTTATTTTAAATTTGGTTTTGGTTTATTGGAGGAGGATGCAAAGGTAGAGAGCAAATGCAAGGGAGATAAGGGGGATCAAAGTACATGATATGAAATACAATCACACACACACACACAATACAAGTTAAAAAAATAAAATTAGCTACATGGATACCATTAATATGCAACCTTAGTTGTATGAACATACAAAAACTCTAATACAGCCATACAAAAGGGAAACACTAAATTTAAAGGAGGGAAGTCACAGAGATGAATCTAGGGAGGCACATAGTTGGTAAGATCTTGAGAACTTCCACTTCAGTGATTCCTTGAGAAAATAACACCAAATTATTCCTGTTGTAAAGGCATTTAGAGAGGATAGACCCAAAGGTTGGAATACTGTGGGCAGATGAGTGGTTCAGCTGTTCAAGTACTTGTCACACAAGCATGACATCCTGAATTCAAAGCCCAGAACCCACATGAGAGAGCAACGTATTGAAGTAGGGGAGACAGCCCAGGAGTTAAGAGTCTGTACTAGTCTTGAAGAGGATCCAAGTTTGATTCCCAGCGCTAGCATCAAGTGGCTCATAGCTGCCTACAACTGCTATTCTAGGAGATCCAATACCCTCTTCTGGTTTTCACAGTCCCTACATTATCATCACATATTCACTTGCTAAAGATTCTTTTTTTTTTTTTTTCAAAAGCATATGGACTGGGCCATAAGGTCCAAGTCACATATACTAAAAGAAGGTATAAGTGCCCAGGACAGGTAAAGAACTACATTTGTCCACACTAGCACTGATATCTAGCCTTTTTCCTCTGGTCCCAGGCCACTCAGTGCATCTGCAATTGTTGGGACTAAATGAAGCAAGGACCTTTCTGTGGATGCTCCGAGGTAGCTCTATCCTGGTGCACCTCCACAGAATAGGCTCCAAAGTCTCAGAAGGGCTCCTCCTGTGGTGTGATGATTTGGAAAAAAATGGCCTCCAAAGTGAGTGGCACTATCAGGAGGTATGGTCTTGTTTGGAGTACATGTGGTCTTGTTTGAGAAAGTGAGACATCTTGGAGGTAGTCTTTGAGAACTCACATAAGCTCAAGACACCACCCAATGTTTTAGACCACTTCCTGTTGCCTGCAAGATGTAGAACTCTCAGCTACCCCTCCAGCACCATGTCTGACGGCATGCTGCCATGTCCCACCAGGATGATAACAGACTGAACTTGTGGTCTCTTAGATAATTTGTACTCCATGACAAATTTACACTTAACTTCATAAGAAACACAAACACTAAGTGAGCACACACACACAAACACATACACTCTTAGACAGAAACGTATAAGTACACACACTCACACTCCATCTTATTCATTGATAGCTATCTCAAACTTATTTCTCTGAAGCAAAATACAGTGAGGTGCAACGGAAAAACTATGCTTTAGTTCAAAAATAAATCATCAGACTGGGATGACTATTTTCATAATTTGACATGTGAATTTTCATGAGACACATCGTAGAATCCAATAGAACAGGAATATATGCCTCTTTCCAGAAAACTTTGTTCACATTAACAAGAATATCATGCCTGTTAAATAGACTACTAAAGAACATTTAGTAAAATTAAAGATCACATCAGTATTTAAACAGTGTCATTTGTATTTTCAATGAAAGTTTTTATTGATGCAGATTAGTTTGATAAGGTACTATAAAAATTATCATTCTCTATAATGCAAACATGTATGCATCAAAAGTTAATTTTTCTGCATAGTTAATCATTTTATAATACCAATGTAAGTTTATTGTGCCATCATAATTAATATATTTTAAAAATACATGTCACAAAAGTCCACGTTTATTGTTTTAACTGTGACACAAAATTTCTAGTCTAAGTGCAAACAATCTTATAGATGCTATTGTCCTCTTCTGCCACTCTGTCAAAGAAAGCTCCATGCCTTGTGAGCTAGTCCCCTGCCTCCTCACATGTGCCTTTGACCCTTTCAGTCTGCCAGAGCAATCCTTGTCAAAAGCACTTTCACTGTTCCACTCCAGTATTCACTGCTCTGTGAGCAGTCCAGCCGTGCAGGATGGTGTGCCCTCCACAATCCAAGCTGACCTCAGCCTTGCATCCCTCCGCCAGAAACAGTCACTGCAGAGACAGACTGGCTGAGCCACTGGTGAATTGCCAAGCGGCTACTGCCCCTCACACTAGTATTGTCACCAAGCTTCCACCTGCAGGGTTTATTCGCATCACCTAAAGACACCCAAACCAGGAGGAATCTCCCTGGTTTGTCCCTCTTAACTGTTAAACCACTTACTGTTTCGTTCTCACCATCATGGTGAGATTCCTCAAATAAATAAATCAGATTCCTCAAACCATTTTCACTAATGGAATAAAGTAACTTTAAGGGATTGCTTGCGAAAGAAAAACAAGTTTTTTGAAATGTTACTCAAATACGTACACCCATCCATGCACTCTTGGGATGGAACTCACTAAGCTGGCCCAGGGTCTGCAAATTAAGCACCTGGGTTACAGAAATCTGACTGGATTCCTGTGGGAAGCCACAGCACAAGATGGCGCCTGGCTGAATGCCAGGCAGTCGGAGCTTAACTGTAAACAAGCCTTATTTGGAAGTGCTTGATGGATCTGGTATGCTTCCTCCTTCTGTGGCCTATCGGAGATCGCCAGGTGGCATGAGCTGATTGGGCAGTGAGCGCACATTTAAGGGCTTGCTGGGGCTGGGGGAAGAAGAAGCTGATTACAAGGTTCCGAATAAACTGCTTGAAGAAGAGCCATGGTTGTGTTTCCTTGTTGGCCGAGGTAGATGCAACGGATTCCCACAGATCCAAGCTTTGTTTTCTTGGAAATGGGATGAGAAGGAGCTGGAGAGATGGTTCAGTGAGTAAAAGTACCTGCTGCCCAAACTGAGGTAAGAATCATCTCTGCCTCTACACGGTGAAAGAAGAGAAGTGAATGCTCCTGGGAAATGTCCTCTGACCTCCACATACACGCCTTGGCGTGTGTGTGTGTGTGTGTGTGTGTGTGTGTGTGTGTGTGTGTGTAAGATCTCATGTGTATATAAAACTTTAAATAGTGAAATAAAAAACGGAACATGTATTTTAAGATTTTAAATAGGATGACAAATGTAAAGAATTTAAATACACTGGAATGACAAATAATCCATTGGCTCTTACTCACTACTTAATTAGGAAGAACTTGCTCAAACATTCTGCCTACTGCTTTCATAGAAGGCAGCAACTCTCTTTTCATCTTCACACCTCATTAATTTAGATAATATTTTTTAACTATCTTGATAATTTCTGCTATTAGATTCTGTAGTAATCGCCACAAGTATGGTTGAAAGCAAAGGCTTGTGAACATATGACTACCGCTTGATAAGCTTAGACTCTCGCTACGGGAGAGTCAAGCACAGTGATGGGTAGCTATGTGGCTGTAAACACCTGCGGTATCATGGGAATGGGAAACATGCAATGGGTAAAAACAGAGAGCATTCTTAATGTGCTGAGTCATCTAACAAGAGGTTGGCCTGAAAAGGAGCCTCCACTCTTCTTGGCACTGCTAATCAGCGTGTTTTCTCTGCTACTTAGCATATTTTTTTTTCTTCTCCACAAGACTGAATGTTCACTTAAAAAAAATAAAAGAAATCATGTTATGCATGTCATGCTCCCCAGAGCTTGGACCACAGTGCTGTACATCAATTATTCCTTTCTCGTGGTCAGTATCTCTGACTACTAACTCCAGCTAACTCTCCACACAGTGTTCCCTGGAAGGTTGCATCAGCTTTCAATTCTTTAAAAACTATTCCCAAAGGCAGTAAAAACTGAAAGAGACTTGAAAAGGTTGCCAAGAAATACAGTGGAAACTCAATAAATTTCAATACTTTCTTCTTCCTGTGGTCACCCCAGTAGGTGGTGGGATGATTATGCGAGTCACGAAGGTGTGAGGGAATGAAATGAACATACCCATATGGATTGTTGAAGGCTATGGCGTAAACCACATTCCTGTGGCCCTCCAGGGTGTGCAGCTCCTCTCCAGATGCAGTGTCCCACACTTTGCATGTCCGATCATAGCTTCCTGTGATAAAGCTAATGTAGAAAACATGAGCATGTTGCACTATGAAAATGTCAGGCATGGTGCTCATAAATACCTCGCTGGTTTTTGTGTTTTGTTTTTTGTTTCTTTTCCCCACTGGATAATAACCCTTTTCTTATCCTTTGATATGCCTTTTAAGAGTGGAAAATTATACATTCAAAACAAAGGACAGTTTCCAAGTCCTTTGACTTAAAAACTTACTAAATAAAAAGTAAATCTTCCAGCTCTGTTCCAATAATACGTATTCTTAAACAATCAAAGTGTGTGCTATTATGACATTTATGACTTTTGTGAAACTCCAAACACATCACTGTAAGATTATGCTCCCGGTTGTTCAGATTAACTTTTGACATTATCACTGACCCCTCTTCCCCTAATCTCTACACACCCTCTGTGATTACATTCAACAATATCAAAACAAGTTTCTGATTGAGAGCCATTTCGCTTGTGTTCTTTTATGACAGCAATTTTGGCGGAGTGATAAGGCATATTTGCATGTCTGCATTCCTAAATGATCCTTTTGTCTCAACTTTCTTAACCAGGCCCTCAGATCCCAAGCGATCAAAGCGTTTTCTGAACACCGCTTTGGTGGTTCTAAGAGCTAGAGAGAAAGGGCCTGCTCTGAGCCAAGGCATCCCAACCAGCCCCAGTGCTGCCTCTAATTGACAGCTTCTACAGCCCAGGCAAAAAGTCAGCCGTCCAGGGACTGTTCTGTTTCTTCTTAGTCTCAGCTACAGTACTGGATGACACCTCCTAGTGCCTCTCACACAAAATGACACAAACATAAAGAAAACCCGGGGCTACAGCCCTGGGAGCAGGAGGTTGCATCTCTCCTCTGTAGTCATCAGGATCGGGAAATCCAAGAGATGGCCGTATTAGGTCTGAAACTGAGAACCTGAGAACCCTTAGAAATGTTCACCCTTTGATTGCTAAAAGTGAAAAAGAACAAGGGGACCTTACCATGAGCCTGCTTTGTTGAGTGCCACATTGGTCAATGGCAGTATGTGTGCTCTGAGAACCTTCAAAGGAAGGAAACACAGTTTATTTTGGACTCACACAGAATTAAGTGTATCTATTTTAATTTCAAACAAATGGTGACAGTCTATGTATTCTTAGACATATGTAGTAAATGGACAGGACCCAATAGTCAGACAAAGTAGAAATAAAACAGCAGCGTGCCTCTGATAAAGACAAACTATACTCTCAATAGCCATACATAATTACAAAAAGTAATTGACTCTTCACTTCCTATCAGTATCAATTTACTGTTGAGATAAATTATGGCTACTGAAGAAGATTCCAAATGTATTCTTTCACGCATTATTTTGTATATGGTACACATGGTTTTCTATAGATGTTTAAACAATGTACTTAAGAAAAGAACCTTAAACGTGTTTCAAATATATTTTACAATACACTGTTACTTTTCCAATCCTAAAACTCTCTTAAGTTGGAATGTCTCATTTATCTTTGAACCCCTACATTATCTATCAGTTAGTGGGTGTTTAATGACTATTCATTGAATAAATATAGTAATTGAATAACCTTTTGGTTGAGTGGTTAGTGAGGGTGAGTCAGCTTCAGATATGTCTGCTTCTAAAGAACAACTATTAATAGCTTCCCCTTTTGCTATCAATTATGTTGTTGTTCCCTTACATGAGAATTCACAAGGTCAAGGTAGTTACACAGCTTTTATTTGTAATTGAACAGTGCCACCTGCTGTAGAAAAAAATAAAACATGAAAAGCCTTATTTTCTAGGAACTTGAATGGATGAGAACCAAGGAGAACCTGGATATTTTTAATCAGGCAAAACCAATGAATACAAAATAAAGAGTATTTATTATAATAACACCTTAAAAACATAAAAATAAAGTCAGTATAACATGAAGCAACCTTAGAACAAATTTTTAAACTTAATTTAAAAAGCTATTCTTAAGTAATTACATAGATGCATGTTATATTTCTAAGTTAGTCAGAAACTAACAGAGAAAAAATATTTACACTACATTTGGTCAATAATTCAATGACTTAATGTTTAGTTTATGATAAAGCAAAATTGAAGAATGTTGATATATCAAGAAATACAACTTCTTAGAAGTACTGTAACTAGAAAATAATTTTAGTAATTAGATTTAAAAGGAAAATAAATTTACTCCAAATCCTTATTGAACACCTCAAGAAGTCAATATTTCGAACTCATCCATCCTTTCAACAAATACCTATTGAAGGTCAATCTTGGCCTAATGTAGGTGAAATACTAAAACCACTTAAGTATTTGTCTAGAAAAAAAGCCTAAACATATTTTAAGGTAAGATACTACTTGTAAGACAAATCAATAATGCACCCAAGTTGTCCTTCCTGGTGTCCCTAAGCATGCCTTTAGCAGGTAGCTGCCGTGGTCCTGGTGTCCCTAAGCACTCCTTACCTTGAACAGGTAGAAGTTGTGGTCACAGTGCTGCCTGAGTTTCTCCTGCAACCGCTGGACCAGGAGTCTGACTTGCTGTGTCCGGGACACTGTGATCAGAGGTTCTGCTTTCTGGATCTCTTCTACTAGGGTGTTGACATCAGTACTGTAATTCACCCCACGATAATTGCAACAATGTCAAATTTTCGTCTATGCTCACAACATCAAGAAATACATTCTTTTGAGCTGGGGAGATGGCTTGGTGGGTAAAGGGGTGGACTACACAACCATGAAGACCTAAGTTTGAAGCCCCAGAAGTTGGAGGCACAGTACAAGTACCAGTTATCACTGTGCTCCTCTGGGCCAGTGGAGGCAGAACTGGAAGAAGGAAGTTCAAGGCCAAAGCTTGCGACTTTTTTGAACGATACTTCACTGGTCCATGTCACAGCTGGCTCTGCCTGTGCAAGTGGAGATTTGCATGGGGTTTCCTACACAGTGAATCCCGGGTACTCTAACCTATGCAGACACAAGGACTAGGTGACCTGTAGGATCCTGGCTAGGGTCCTAGAACACAAAAGGGAAATGGGGTAAACCTCGGAGAGTCTGGGTACAGTACAGAGCCAGACTGATGATAATGTATCAATGCTAACTGTGACAATTCCATCAAGTCAATTTAAGATGCAAAAACAGGGAAAGCTGACCCACACAGTCTTAAATACTTTTCGAAAGCTATTCTAGACTAACCAGTTCATATTTTAAAATAGCCCTGCTCAAAAAAAAGATAGGATAGAATGATAGCCTTTGTGTTTTTAATAATAGTTATTCAGCCCAGCCATATGTACACCCTCCTTGGGGTGTTTGTCTGAACGGTACTGATATGAGGCACATGCTGTGTTACATGGCTAACTTACCTAGGACTGAGCTCAAGCAAATCTATGGATTTGGTCTTTAGTTCTCCACCCTTCTCATATTCCAGCATAATTCCTGTAAAACACACAAGCATGACATAAAGTGCTTAACAATAGCTAGGAAAACCTTTATGCACTTTGAGTTCTTTTAAAAACTCTTCAGATTTTAATTGTTGGTTTATGTTTGTGTTTGTGTGTAGTATATGCACAAGTTCATGTGGTTTCACACACATGCAAAAGAGGGGGTGCACATACTTGCATGAGCACATATCTGGAGGCTAGAGGTCAATGTCATGTATCTTCATCTACCATTCTCTGTTCTTTGAGGCAGGGAGACAAGGAGAAAGAGGAAGTAGTAAGGAGAGTCAAGATGGAGAGTCTGGAGAAAGCAGTATGCCGGCCGGCTCCCCGGTAAGAGAAATACATAGATCAGCAGAAATGGGTTAATACTTAAGACAGATCTAGCAGATAAGAAACAAGTAACTGGGCCAACAGCATTATATCAAATACAGAGTCTCTGTGTGTTAATTGGGGCTGGCGCGGCTGCAGGACAAGACTGGCGGTGGGAGGAAACACCGTACTCCTTACAGAGCTGGAGAAGTGGGAAATTATCATCAAACTGCATTATATACATGTAGTAAATCTTCAAAGAATTCATAAAAAGCCTATGTATTTTAATACTTCAACAATAACTTACATGTTTTAAGAGTGGAAAAATCTTTGGCAATAAACAGAACTTACTAAATTAAATCAAATGATAATTTTAAAACATGGAATGGGCAATAACTTGCGGGAAATATCTTTGTAGACTGGGTCAATCCTAAAGATAACTAGAGGCATAATCTATGTCTGTGAAGACTGAGAAGTGAAATATACTCAGCCCACACAAGAGGGAGAAAAGACACTAGGGCAGGGAACTAATCACATCCTAATCACATGCATTTCCTGCCTCAAGGGATCTTACAGCTTTCAGACATCGTGGGACAACAAATATGCTTTCGTCATGTAGTGGTTTCCATGTTAAAGTTGAGAATTTTTAAGCATTGTGAAGTGGTTTTATTACAGATTCATAACATGCTACATGACAATGTACTATTTAAAAAGCTGCCATGTGTACCCAAAGAAAACTGTCGGAATGTCAGCACAGTAGTTTTACACACATCTTCAACCCCCAGCCTAATTGAAGCCAGCTGAAATCTCACTTCCACTTCTGCATTAATATTCTCGCCATTTGTTTGCCGTTTGGATTGAGATACAAGAAAATAATGAACAATCACAGATATATATTATATAATAGCTTTTTCAAATGATGATGGTTCTTCATTAATATATTAAAACTTAGCAATTGAGAGTTTTTTCAACTATCAAGTGATAGTTGCAGTGTGAAACTACAACCACTCCAGTGAGTTCTGTGATAGCCAGATACATTAAAATCCAGCTTTTCTGTGGATTTTTATGAAGCCGTAACTGTAAAACACTCTCTTTGAATTACGTATGGCTTTTGGTCTTCACAGGCTCTATCGCACAGTTCGCAGTGACCACATCTGTTAGCAACACCTCTAATCTATCATCAGAAAACTCTCGCTGCTGACAAACTGTCATGACCATGTGGTGGGAATGGGCTTTCTAAACTTCCTGTTTTCTTTGAAAGCTCAAATTTTACCTCTGGCAAGAAATACTGAGGTTTTCAGTACAAACCTTGTCTGCCTAATGCACCAAATCTGAAAACCATCAGCTACCTGTTGGTCTTTCAGGTAAAGATGATCTTCAAAGGGTAGGAGTTGGGGAGGGGGGTACCTCATTCTGCAACTCACACAACCACAGGTATTTTCTTAAGGACCACCATGGTGCTCCCTAAGCAAATGAACATGGCATGTGTTTGGATATGTGCCCTCAAACTGCTTATTTGGATAGGCACATCCCTGCCTTTTTACCCATGACCCTTCAAAGGTAGCCAATCCCACAACACACACTTCCTTTCTACCTCCAATATGTCTATCTCCCTTGGGTTTTCTGAATGCACTCCCTCTTTCTCCTCCAATGGTGCTGTTCCTTTTAATCTCAATCTATGCCCAAGTATTCTTCTCACTTTATCTGCCTATCTTTCTTTCATTGGTGTTCACGGCCTTGTTATCAGTAGGCTAATCATCACTTATAATTACAAATATTAATTATAGCTCCCCACAATAGGCTTCTTGAATTCCAGACATGCTGGTGACCTGCCCTCACATTGAACAAACAAGGCTCTTCCCCCAGCCCTGCTCCTCGTCTAGGGTCCCTACCTTGATGTCACAATCTTGGAAGGAATTCATCTCAATACAGTCTTGCAACACTTTACTTGGCAAAACTGAAGCTCACTGCCTTAGAGTAAAAAAAGCATTCATAAATCTTTTGGTGACTTCTAGAGCTGCCCAGAGCCTTCAAGCACAGGAGAATGACTGGCTTTTGCAGTTTGTCTTGACATAGTTTGTCTTCATAAGGGACAGTTGTAAAAATCTGGAGTTAGACTCTGATTGTATAATTGCAAAATAAACTTAAAAGAAGAAAAGGTTCTGAAGAAAATTCTTGTTTATTTAGGATGAAAACAGCCTTCACATTGAAATGTTTAGCAAGATGTAGATATTACAACATTTTCTCATTTTATTAGTCCTTTGAGAATGTCATAGTATTTTGACATATTCCCACCACTCTCCAACTTCTCCAAGATGCAAGCCTCACTTCCCTACCCTCCCATATTTGCATGCCTAGTTTTTAAGTCCATCACACTTTTAAAATCTTTGAAGTACATAATTAAATACATTGTGATCTAGAAATAAACTGAAGGGAATTTAAAGGGGCAATTTAAAGATCTAAGGTTGAAATTGCATAAATTGTATACATATATTTTAATGAGGATGAAATTAATAGAAAGATCCCATCTGCAATTGCAAAGGGAACTTCTGGATGCATAAATACAAAATCAATGAGAAATATACAAGATATGTCTGAAACATTAAATGACAGCCCCAAACTGTGGCAATGGAGAAATGTAATTTTGAAAGACAAAGGTCAATATTGTAAAGATGTCAAATAAATGTATGAAACTGATACCATGAAATTTTCCTATTTGGAACTTTAAATATTCATCTACTATAGAAAATAATAAACTATAAGACAATAAAGTATAATTCGGATACAAAATAAATCACGGTGATAGAGTTATCTACACCTTGACATTTCAAAGAAAGGTTAAAGGAACATATAGACTCAATGGGCAAACAGTGTGCTATTTGACAAGCAATGATGCAAAAATCAGTTCGATTTAAGCATAAATATCTACCACACACATACAAAAACATACTACAAGTTGGTAAGAGATATTTGTAACAAAATATGAAGCAGTTTGAATAATAGGACATATTTATATTCCAGCATCTGCAATCAGTCTTTTAAGTATGTGAAACTTAACACCTAAAGATGATGTTTTCAAAATTCTGCAGTTAATTTTAAGCTTCTACAAAGTAAAGAATTGATGACATCAAGAACAAATTATGGTCAGTGAAAACATTTCAACTCAGGAAGTTCAATATGAAGAATTCTAAACCTGGGGGTTGGAGGCAGGTAATAATGAGTAAATATACAAAATAAGAGAGTCTCTGCCTCATTAATAAGAGAAAATAAAATATGTCTTTCCTAGATTTACGAAGACTGTGAGTGCTAGTGGCATGCAGTGCTAGCAGGTCTAAACAATGAAGCTCACACAACTGTATGAATAGACTCTATCACAGGGTTATCATATTCTCCAGAGGATGAATGCAATCTTAGTTCTTTTCTTTAATTTTTTTCTCAAAAATTATGCCTAATTAAATATTCCCATAGATTTTTTTAAAGAATAAGAAAACTTTAAAAACTGGAGAAAATAGAAGAGAAATGTTGGAATATAACCTCTTAGAGAATGAGGTCCCAAATAAGATACAGCATTTTAAACTATATAAAGCCAACCTAAATGTGAGGCAATGTTATTATTAAATGATTTTCCATTTCTGTGACTGTAGGATTTTACATTATATGTAAATGGACTTCTTGTGTGCTAGTATTAAGGAAAGCAAGCACTCAACATTTTCTAGTAAGTGCTATAAGGCAAAGGTTCTCAACCTGTGGGTCACAACCCCTCTGAAGTCGGAACAATCTTTTCATAAGGGTTGCATATTGCATATCCCACATATAAGCTATTTACATTGTGGTTCATAATAATAACAAAATTACAGTTATGAAGTAACAACAAAAATAATTCTACGGTTGGGGGTCACCCCAACATGAGTAACTGTTAGGTTGAGAACCACTGCTATAAGGGATAGACATGTAATAAGATGATCTGTGTCTTAAAGAGTGTTAAAAATAGAAGTTGGCACCCCATGTTACACAACCTAATATCCTAAAATGAATTCATTTTTTAAAATTATCAAACCAACTTTAATTATGTCTGGTCGGCTCTTTTTCTGTTCTCTACCTATCTTGTTTCTATCAAAATGAGTGTTGTCCAAAGCCCTGAAGCTGGCTACTAAGGTCTAGAAAGTAAGGTACAGAATCTCAAACTGGCAGATTTGGCTGTGTCCCTGTGATAAAATGTCAAAGCAATGTATTCATCCTTCCCACAACTGCTGGGCTGCAGCTGTGACATGAGTCAGAAGCTGTGGGATGAGCTACAGAGAATCCACACAAGCAGAGAAAGGTGCTGGCAGTGTCCATCTCTCCAGGGTGATTTGTTCCCACCTCTCAATATTCGCCATCTTCTGTTAGCCATCAGTTACTATGTAATAAGCCCAAATCAGAAAACACTACGGAAAGAAGCCTCTACTCTCATACCGTGGCAATGCATCATGAAATACTAGTATTCTTTACTCATAACAGCAGAAACTTTTAAAGTTCTGGGAATCTGAACCAGTTTAATTGATTTTTATTTAATTCCTAACCAAAAGAGCAAAGAACTGAACACAAAACAACAAAAGAGACAAAAATTGCATAACTGAATTGGTAGAAAATCTCAGTGACCACCTATGCTTCAAAAAGCCAAGGCCTTCTCTGTAATGAACTAATGAAGGTGATCAACATATAAAGGAAAGGGTCTGTGTAGGGCCAGCCACATCCTGCTGTGTGCATTTGGTCACCAGGAATTTAGGAAGGGACAGCATTGATTTAGTAGATGCTAACAGAAGGATGTTTCAGACTTTGAGTGGGAGGATTGAAATGAGAGCCTTAGAAGGCAACACAAAATTGTTCTCTATATAGACCCATACAGGGAACATTGCATGTCAAGCATTTTTCCCATACGATAACGTTAGTAAAACACCCACCTGCTATTCAGTACTGTCTGGGAAACTTGCATATAAGATAGCATCTGAGGACTGGAGTTTAGAAATCAAATGTCTAATTGTGCTGAGTAATATGGTCTCACTAGGAAAATAAGTCAAGAGTGGCAAGCTGGGGTCTGCAGCCTGTCTGCCTCCTGTTAGAATGGTGGCTGTCAGCTGGATCATCAGAGATCAGATTTCTCTCATCTATTAGTACTTCAGCTGAAATTCCAGCATCATCCTTACATACAGTCTCATCAAGCTTGCTTATTCAACACATGAGTGGATATTTTATGCACAAATCTCCATGTACCTACTGAAAATAGGCAATAAACAAAGCAGCCAACATCCCTCATAGAATTCTTCTCTGGTGGGGAAAGTTAAGCAAAGAAAACTAGTAAGGGAGTAGTGTATTGGACTGATACAGCCCTGAGGTGGAAGAGGGCTGGGAACTACCTTGAGAAGACGGAACTTTTAGAAAGAGAAGCTATCTAGGCTTTATTCAATACACCTTCGAGGAAAGTGCTAAGAGTTTGGAAGACCTACTATGCAAATGATCACGGAAAACAACCACAGAAAAACTATCCCAGGAAGTAATATCAGCCTCAGGGACTCTCAGTGGGGCCACACCAAGCTGGTCTGACACACACAGAAAAGAGTGGTGTTGCTAAAGGAATACTAAGATAATATAGGGGTCAGAGAGGCAGGAGGATGAGGTCCTGCAGGAGGCTGGACAACGTGCCCTTCGAGATTTAAAATGAACAAAGGTGTGTGGGGGGCTTGAGTAGCAGACTGACTTCCTCAAGTAGACACTTCAACAGAGTCATCAGGCTGCTCTGTTGACATGGGGCAAGGGAGAAGCTATAGTAATCGAGAACACTGTTGTAATGAAATGACGGTGGGATCTGTTAATACTGGTATAATATTGGTATAATGTTATATCAGATAGATGATGGATGGATGAACAGATAGAGATGGATAGATTTGTGAATGAATGGATGAAGAGAGAGTGAGCTGACAGAATTATCATTGAACAAGATACGAAGTGAGAAAGGGGAAATAAGGATGAGGTCAAATCTTTGTCATGAATTAGTAAGGAACCAAAGCTGTTGCTGAAATGGCAATGGCCACGGGAAACTTATCCCGTGTGAGGTGTACATTAGATGTCCCTATGAAGATGTCAAATAACAGTTAGGTGCTCTGGAGTACTCAGTTTCCCCAGCAAATGAGTGTAAATACGTAAGAGAAGTTTGAGGTCAGAGGTCTAGGGTGTTCCAGACTAAAGAGCAGAGGAGCCAACAGGACAGAGCATGGAGTTGTGGTGAGATGGAGAAAGGCAGAGTAGTCATCTTAGAAGCCAGAGGGAGTAGCCATGGAGTCCAGTGCTGCTGCCTGCTGAGGATTGTGACACAGCCAGTGGATTCAGATACATGGGGGTCAGTGGGGATCCTGAAAAAGACAGGTTTCAGGGTGAGATAACGGTGAAAACAGGTCTGGAGAGATGGCTCAGTGGTTAAGATTACAGGCTGCTATTCCAGAGAACCCAGATCCAGTTCCCAGCAGACCCATGGCAGCTCACAACTATCTGTAACTCTATTTCCAAGAAATCTGATACCTTCACAGCAATGCACATAAAACAAAAGTTAAAACTATTAAAGAAAAAAGAGAGAGAGAGAGAAAAAAAGTCCTGCCTCGAATAGTGAAAACAGGAAACTAGCTACTGAAAGAAAGGAAAGAAATTGGGGAAGATGTGGCTCAAAGTAGGCTCATGCTTAAGGGAGAGGGCAGCCATGCTGGCAACTGGAAAATGGTCAGAAGTGTGAGCTAAGTGCTACTGACTGACAGCTTGCCCCACGGATAAGGTCTAATGTGCTGATAAATGACTTCTCAGGCTTCACAGCCCACATCCCTAACCCGAGTTCCACAGCAAAGGGATCAAGTGGGACAATCATTTGAGACTGTTCTACTTTGATTCCTGTTGCTGTGGAAAACATGACCAGAAGCAACTCTGCAGGCAGAGAGGATTTATTTGACCTACACATACCTATTACAGTCCATCAAGGAAGGAAGTCAGGGCAGGAACTCGAGCAAGAACAAAGGCAAGGACCATGGAGGAACACTGCCTACTGACTTGCTTCCCATGGCTTGCTCAGCCTGCTTTTATATACAACCCAAGACCACCTGTCCAGGGGTGGTACCACCCATAATGACCTAGTTCATCCTACATCAATAATTAAGGGGAAAAAAACTCATGGACTGCTTATAGGCCAATCTTATGGAGGCAATCACTAAATTGAAGTTCTCTCTTCCCAGGTGACTCTAGGTTGTGTCAACTAACCTACAATGTTGTATGATGATAAATATAACAACAACAACAAAAATGCTGTGTAGAGTAAGTCAGTAAAGGTACTTTTGACATAGAGAAGGAAGGCTTCTCTGGATCAGCGACATTCGTTAAAATTATGTAAAGAAAAAAGGTTAACCATTGAGAGGTCTAGGGGAAACTTATTCCACGGAGGGAACAGTGAGTGACAGTCCTTCTTGTAAGCTTTGGAAGAATAGTCCAGAGGTCTAAAGTAGATAGGACAGAGAGTAAAGGTCTAGAAATGAACAGAGCCCACTGAGTTAATTCTTTCAGACTGTATATTTTATTCTAAGCTTAACAGGTGCATAATGGGAACTAGAGAAGGGGGACATCTACTGGTAAACAGTAGATGTGAGTGAAAGCCAAGAAGCCAGTTGACAGGACACTGTCATCCCAACAAAAGTTGACAGAATCAAGAATTGGGCTATATTAGTAGACGGAAGGGTTGCTGAGTCAAGAAAAACGAGTGAAGCTAAAGAGGGGTGAACTGATGGATTCACAAAATATTTTGGGAGTTGAAGTGATACAATTTGTTGATAGATGGAAAAGAATGAGCAGAAAGGGACAGTGAGAGGTGAGAAGGGAGAAATAAAGGATGGCCATGTGGCTTCTGTAGAAAAAAAAAAACTGGGAAAGAAAAACAGAGACAGGTGATGACATTATTGACACTATCTGCTGACAGTGGACAAACTGTAAGAACAACGAAATCAGGGTGGCATCAAAGAAAGGAATGATGATATCCTTGTCTATTAGACATTTTGGTTAGAATTATGAACCGAAATATTGGCTGCATTGCTGAGGAAAGTGAGACATCTGTTCCTGAAATTCTTCAAGTCCACATCCATAAAACTGTCTTGGTTAAATTGCTCCAAAGTGAATTAACTCTCCTCTGACATTCCTGCAGTTTCTTTACCCAAATGGGTCGTTGAGCAGGTGTGTTTAGCAGTTATCCTGAGACAACATTTGAGAACGTTCTTTTACATATGTCATTTCATTTGCTATTTCATCTACATTTATTGTTTTTGTTACATGTGTGCATGTGAGCACATGAAAACATGCATACATTCCACAGTACACATGCGGAGGTCACAGGAGACTTCGGAGAGGCAGTTCCTCCTCCAACCACATTAGACTGGACTCAGATCATCAGGCTTGGCCACAAGTATCTTTACCTGCTGGCCTTGTCCCTGGCTCTTTTTATTTTTAATTTGAGTTCCTAGATAAAAGCTGGGAGTTTTCCTCCTATATTTTGTTGTTTCGTTTTGTTTTTTGTTTGGTTGGTTGGTTTTTCAAAACAAGGTTTCTCTGTGTAATGGGCATAGCTGTCCTGGAACCCAACTCTGTAGACCAGGCTGGCCTTGAACTCACAGAGAGCCACCTGCTTCTGTCTCCTGAAAGCTGGGATTAAAAGTATGTGTCACCATGCCAAGTTTCCTCCTATTTTGACCCCAACAAGTTGTTTCTCATTTACTCTCCAATGCTGACCATGTGCCCCTCAACACAAGGCCACCAGAAAAGTGTGTCCCACTCTAAAACAGCAGCATTTTGTGGACATATCTCATAATCACATTAGAACCGATGACTTTCTTTAAACTCATATGGCGAGATGCACAGTGCCTGTAAGTTACAGGTTCGTGAAGTGATTTCTTGATGGAGTGTGTGACAAAGGTAGCAAGCGTGGCTGAGTGTACTTTTTTTTTTTCTTTTCATGCGTCCTTCACTTAGACTTGGCCATTAAGTGTTCAAAATAACACATTGTTACAGAAAACACTATCCCAGGACGTCACTATTCATTACTCCTCCAGCCCCACCCTACTAAGACTCGTGAGTTACTAGAAAGCTTTTTAAAAAGTTTAATAACTTCCTCAACGGGTTACTTATAAGATATTGAGGAGCAGTGAAGTCCGCGTGTGAAAGGGTAGGAGGCACAGTCTGTAGAGCTCTGGCTTCATGACCCACTGGGTCACAGAAGCAGGACCTCCATGCCCCTCCCCAAATTCCTGCCCCCTCCATCGTCCTAGACCATCCTAGGCTGGGAACCCAGGATCCACACGTGGAAACTCCGTACCTGGTGGGTAATACCGAAGCAAGAGGCTCTTTAGCTTCATTTTCTTCCTTTTCCACGGCGAAGGGCTTCGTAGCCATGGAAACGGACAAACAGCAGTGGGTCACTGAAGCGCATGCGCAAGTGTTTCTGTACCGGCTTTGGAGAGCCTAGCTGTGGCGGGTCAAGAGCGGTCAAGAGAGGCAAGTTGTGCTCCCGCGTGGTGGCGCTAGTCCACCTCATAGGAAAAAGTAGATCCTTTAATTGTTTAACTTTTCTGAATCGACTCGTTTATTTTTAGCTTCTTTTAGAGTGAAAGAAAAATAATTGCTATTGTGGAAAAGAAAATGTTCATTCACTTTCCAATAAAAAACAGATAAAATTATGCAATTTTAAGAAATGATTGGATTGGTGTTCTATTACCTGTCAAAGCCTCTAAACCAACACTTTCTCTTTTTCTCCTCTCTCTCTCTTTCTCTCCCTCTCTCTCTTTCTTCTCTCTCTCTCATACATGCATACATACCTATACTCTTGAAGATTTTAAAAAGACAAACCAACCAAGACTACTTGCTTGAAATATTGGAAAAAAAGTTGAAGGAAGAAATGTTGTTGATAAATACAAGTAAGCCTGATTGAAGCAAGCAGCACGCCTCCAGCTGGAAGTGTTCCACATTTGTCAAACACGTGTGTGACCCTCTGTCTCTTCCTGCCCAGGTGATGGTCCCCATCACTGTGTGTAGCTTAGCATAACTATGTCATAGAGCTATATTACTACCCTTCAAGAACAGATCCCTCAGTGATTTTGCACAGTTCCTCACTAGCTGGCATTCACAGGGCCTTATACACAATGCAGAATTTAATTCTGGGTCTTTTCCCTGCAGTGGACTGACAATGTCTTCCAGTACCCCCCACAAATTTCATAAATTCAAATTCTCACCCAAATGGGATAGTACAGGAAACAGGGTTTGGGGAACTACTTGGGACCTGGAGGTGAGGCTCCTACAAAGATGGCCCACAGAGAGTTCTATAAATCCCTTTCTATGTGAGAATACAGTAGGCTGTTAACAGCTTAAAACCCAGAAGAAAAACTAAGCAGAACTGACTAGAGTGTCACCCTGAGCTCAGATTTTCTGTCTCCTGAATCGGTTTCTATAGTTCATGAACCATTTGGTCAATAACACTTTGATGCAGCAGTTTGAACTGAGAGGATACTGTGAGGACCAGACTCAAGCAGCCAGAAGCTACGCATGTAGGAGCCTTAATGTCACTCCTCTAAACCAACCCAGCTAGTCAAGTGAAGTTACTGGGGCCTTCAGGTCTCACAATGTGCTCCAGGAATGGAAGCAACAAAATCACCTGAGAGTCCTTCAGAAATGTTTTTTGGGGGCTCATTTCCTATCTCCTGAGACTGGATGAAGCAGGGAAAAAAATCAGTGAGGAGGCCCTACAATCCCAGTTGAAACTGATTTGCTGATGGTATCATGAAGTATGAAATTTCAGATCCACAGCACTGATTTAATAAGTTTCCCCAATGTGGCTAAAAATGAGTGATTCTAGCTGGACCCTGTCTCCCATCAGCAGATCTTTTGTGTGCTATAGTCATAACAAGTTTCTTTGATTGTCAGTGTATTAATTAGCTACTTTTCGGTTGTCACAGAGGGAGAGTTTATTTGGTTTATAATTCCAAAGGGAGTACATCATTGTCGTGGTGAGGAAGTGTGGCAATAGACAGGCACAAGGGCTGAAGCAGTAAGCTGTGAGCTCACACTTTAAATCACAAGCATGAGAGAGAGAGAGAGAGAGAGAGAGAGAGAGAGAGAGAGGGGGGGGGAGAGGAAGAGAGAGAGAGAGAGAGAGAGAGAGAGAGAGAGAGAAAGAGAACACTACACTACAGGATTCTTTAAACTCTCAAATTCTACCCCATTGCCATACTTCCTCCAAAGTCTCACCAAGCAACACCACCAACTGGGAACCAAGTATTCCAATGCCATAGGCAATAGAGTATATCTTCTTCAAACCAGCACAGATGGGAACCTTGTCTTCATATCCTCACATATGAATGAAATTCCAAAAATACATGGCAAGAACTTAGAATTCTTCATGTAACTTTGCTCCAGATATCTCAGTAATTGACAAAGGCCAATGAACATGGCTGGGAGAGTGATAGTCACCAGGAACATAAAAGTAGAAGGTAGGGTAGCCCCTAAAAATGATAGAGGCACAGAAAGGCATGAAGACAGAGGGGAAAGTCATGCTATGGAGCAAGGGTCTAGATGTATTGAAGATGGTCAGAGTGGAGTGCAAGTGTGGCGTGGAATCCCTCTGGACCCTTCTTAAGAAAATTAAAGCATCAACAAGAGATCTGCAGCATTGTGCCTGCTTTGAGATCAGTGGACAAATGACAGACTCTGACTCCTATTGGAAAGGAAGACAATATGTGAACATAACAAGCCAGGCAGGAGAGGTGAGCTATGCATAGAAACTAGCAGTGGCTTTGCTACCCTGGAAAAGGCCTATTTTGTACTGGTGCACATGAGATTTCAATGCATTTTACCTCTTCTTGTATTGCTTGCATTCCCACAGAAGGACTAAAGAACACCTGACCTTGCCTGTAAGACAGTAAGAATCCTCTGAGTCATTCAGTAAATATGCATGAAGAAGCTGTTAAAGCTGGATATGTTCCTCTTACTGGTACCTACTTCTGAGCAACATTGCAAAGGAATTGGTGTTCAGGCAGATTTGAAATGAGTCATACTTCAGTAGGGTATGCTCTGACATGAATAGAGGGAGCCAGACTCTTCCACCCTTCCTTTCACTCTTCTGAGTCTCAGCCATGAGGTGAGTAGCTGGACACCACCACACATTCCCCACTATCATGTGTTAACCTCAACACAGCCCCATAACAACAGAACCAATTCTTCCCAGCCTGAAGCTTCCAAAACCATAATCCAAAATAGCTTCCTCTTCTAAAATGTGCATTGTCTGTATATATATACAAATATACAAAAAAGAGTTAAGATGGAGTTGTCACCATAACAGGACACCAATGCCCCTACTAGACACTACTGGCTAAAAAGAATTAAAAGTCCAGTGACAGAAATGTATTTCCTCTTTCACAATTCTTGGCCACTGAAGTCCCATAAACCCTTGAACATTACAGGCTATTGCCAATGTTATTGGTTACCCTCTAGAACATGATGGTAATCCTCTATTGCTGAAGACACCATGTACTTGAGACAGAACATGAAGATACCAAGCTGAAGACCTTGAAGACTCATCCCTACTAGCCAGCTTTCATGATCCAGAAAGATGGCCATACACACTGCGCTACACTACAAGAAAAGTGGTCATCAGTCTTACCCCACCATGAACCCTGTGAGCTATAGTAACATCCTGGCAAGACATGCCCACTAGTGCAATAGCGGCATGGACATCATGTGAGTAACCAAACACATTATAAAGCCATATTCTAACTGGACTTATGGTCTACTCCACAAGGTGAAACCTATACCTGGTGCCATCACCAGAGCAAGAACCTGTGACCACACAGGTCATAAGTCCTGTAGAAAAGTCTACTCCTATTATTCTGATAAGTAGATATAGATTTAAATGGTCTTCTAATGACTTATAATTATACCCATTCATTAATACATCTTTTTACCCTCAACAGAGAAGAGTCCATTTGTGGCGCGTGGTTATTAACACAGAAACCCACAATTGCCTATGGTGAAGAATGCTTAGTCCTAAATGGGACATCTATATCACGCCACTTCCTCTCATGGTTTGTAGGATCATTGCAGAGGAAGGTGCAGAGAGATTTTAAGAGCCTGAAGCAGTAAGTGAATACAAGCAAATAGTGCCCTCTGAAGACAATGTGGAAATGAACACATAAGTACTCAGAAAGATTGTTACAGCCCACAAGCTCAAACCAGACCAAATCCCATGAAGAAGGGAGACAGGTGAAGTCCACTGCAGCAAAGGAACTATTTGCAATAGTCAGCTGCTGGGAAAGAGAGAATCAGTTTTCTTTAGGAGCGCTGCCCATTGTAAGTCAACCATGCCCCAGTGGGCATCTACACATTCAAGAATACATGGGCAGTACAAAATGGAAATTATTGATATAGAAAAAAAGAGAGGATACAAAGTTGAGTGGATACGGAGGGGGGTGGATCTGGGAAGAGTTGGGGAAGAGGGGTGACTATGATCAAAATTCTCAAAGAACTAATAAAATGGTAATTGCTTTATCTTGGATATTGTTACAGTGATGTCAAGCTGACTGACTTGGGCTGTCTCTGAAGCTCAGAGACTTTCCCAGCATGTGAAATGTTCTAGCTGTCACATGGTGACCAGCTGCCAAATTAGAAAACCTGGTGCCAAATTGGCTCAGGGACAGAAACAGATGAAAATTCCCTTGCAGTTCTATGAACCTATGATTCTGTGCTCTTAATGTATGTGTGTGTTTCATAAGGGATTAAGAATTTTTTTAAATGTGGGTTGCCTGGCCCTCTCCTCTCCCCCTGACCTTGATGGCGAAGCTCTTTCTACCGCTCACCTTTGGTTACTCAACTCTAAATGACTTTCTTCCATTCCATTCATCACTCACATCCCACAGCCTGCTTCTTCCTGCCCTAGGATTTTATCCTCCTCATTCCTCACACCTGATAAGCACCCTCCTACTCCAGCTGTGTAAAGTATTACCAGACCAGAATCATCTTCTCGGCATGCTTAATTCAATTTCATTCCAAGAGTATTGAGCCTGTGGGCTGCACGTCTCATATTCCACAACATCCCTCCTCAAGACTGCAAATAGACAACCACATCTGGACTTTCAGGTACTACCCATAATTCCTCAGTTACTCCTTGTTGGCAGCTCCATTACATGTAAATTTCTTTTTTTTCTTTTTCCCCTTTCTTCCAACCAATTTTATTCTTTTCTTTTGTTAGCTTCCGTGTGTGTGTGTGTGTGTGTGTGTGTGTGTGTGTGTGTGTGTGTGTGTGTGTGTCCTTAGGGGGTTCTCCTTAGGCTAACACTGATAGTAATGAGGCCCCTGCACATTGCCTTATTTGGGCCTTATACCATAGTACCCCAGTGCACAGGTCTCTCACAGTAGAATTTTTCAATTCGTTGACTTTGTGATAGTGTGGGAGCAATACATACCCAGTAGAAATAATACACTTCATTTTTTAATTTTAATCTTTATTCCAGCTTTCTGTGCTTGAATCAATGAACCACATAGAGCAAGCAACAGCAACACTCAACAGGATGTGTTCTCCGTGTAAATGGGTTCATTAAGTAAGACACAACATCCTTGTAACGTGAAAAAAAAAAGCATCTGCATTTTCTTTCAAGCTGCTTTCCCACGAAGGGCAAGTGTGGGAAACGTTGTGATGTGTGACTGGGCTAGAACTACTCACAGCCCCTGCTATTAGGAAACGCCTCCTTAGGGATACAGCACACACATCTATGAATCAGAAGCACAACTATGAATCAGAAGAATCTGGTATTTCAGTTTCAATTCTGTCATGTATTGACACATTCATTTTTAAAGGTCAGTTGCTTCCACTTAATGTGAGGATGATAATAATATTTTCTGCTTCATGGGACTTTAAGAGTCAATGACATACATGCAATACATTGTACCCAAGTTCTAGACATTTAGAACATTATTCTAGAAAGTCTTAACTTCAGCTATCCTCCTCCATAACAAAATTCTTTAACTCTCAAGTATGTCTTGGTATGCAGAGTGTATCTAAACATCCACGCAAAATAAAACATCATCCAGGAAAAGTTCTGCATGTGATAAATAGCTGCATGACAGTAGAGGGCAGCAGCGTACATGATTCCATCTGGATGCTGCTGTTTTCCTGTGGAAAACTTAAGCTACCTGTCAGACCACAGGTAACAACATTAGGTACTGAGTAGAGTAAACCAATTCCTTTTGACTTCCTGAAACCTGTCTTTAAAAGTAATTCTGTGGATACAACAAAGCAGTATAAAACCAGATGTTTGTTGTGTTTTTATTTTTCTGCATATATGTTATGGTAGTCTAGCTTGATATTCCTGTGGGACTCCTAACAGTGGGAGTGGGGGTGTCTCTGACTTTTTCTCCTGCTCTTGGGACCCTTTTCCTTCTACTGGGTTGCCTCACCCAACCCTGATATGAGGGTTTGCACCTAGTCTTATTGTATCTCATTATGATGCGTTCATCTGATATCCCTGCCAGGCCTACTCTTTTTGAAGGGAAACAGGTAGAGTGGATCTGTGGGGGGGGGAGGAGGGAGGTAGGAAAGTGAGTCTGGGAGCAGAGGAGGGAGAGAGAAATGTGGGGAAGATGTACTGTATGCGAGAAGAATACATTTTAAAAATCATTTATTTATTTACTAAAATTAATGTAAACTGAAGGTGTCCCTCTCTTATTTTGAAAAAAGGTTTCAGCTTAGCAAGACATGCTGCATACAAGGTGAAATGTGACTGTATTCTACAAATTAAGTATATTTTAAAGTTTTAAGATTTGTGAACTAGATTTAGCTGTCATTTCCTGCTGAATTTAACTTTTCTTAACTGTTACTACTGTGTCCTTAGCCATATTTTAAAAAAATTGAATAAGACAAAAAAATTGAACAAGACTGATAACCAATCTTGAAAATATGACTAAATGGTGATAGTTGCATTAATATAGATATTTTTTAAAGTTATGGTTTAAGTAACCCCACAAGAGACAAATATGCTAATAATACAAGTCATTATGAAAGGTAAGAGTTAGTACTGTGTGTCAAACACATTTAAGTGTATGACACATACTATAACCTAATCTAATATTCTCAAATATCTGAAATAAAGACTACTGTCCCTATTTATAGATAAAAACCCGAGGACCTAAAAAGACTGATGAAAAATTAAGCCTACTCCTTCCTGTATTTATAACTTTTAAGTAGTTCTTTAATTTTGCCACCTTTCTTGCTTGTCTTTTAGTCTATGTTTTAAATTTTTTAAAAAAGAGCATCTTTTTGCTTATAACCTTATTTCCAGGAATGTAACCTTTTCACCATGCAGCCTTGCATGTACTACTCCTCTAAGTGTGTGGAACGCAACATCACAGGTCCCTGCAGCACTCGCTCTGAGCTATCGCAGAATCCAAGGTAATAAGATCTCCAGCGGATCTCAGCCAAGGTCTCCACGACAGACAGGAATGGATCCAAACATGGTGGCTACTAAAAAGCATTATTTTCAATGAGAAAAGGGAAAATCAGCCTCCCTCTGTTTCCCCTGAGAATATTTACAAAAAGTGATGTTTTGGGACCTGGATGTGTGCTGCTGCAGCTGTCACGTTTTGGACCAAGCCTTATGTCTGGTGAAGTAACTGTGCTGCCCTGTAGAATAGCATGATTCCTGGATAGCTGTGGGACATAGACTGAGCACATGGCTGGGCTCTGTCAAAACCGGGATGCAGGTGTTTCCTATCTTCCCTCCCTCTGCTTCCACTTGTGCCCTTTTTCTTTCTAGTGCACTTTGTCTTCTCTCTGATCTTCCCTCGTCTCAGTTTTAGTCCGCGTTTCTGTCTCTAACTCCACATCCATAGCCCCTGTACTCCACCAGCTCTTCTTCAGTGTCTTCCTGGACCCTTCTGTCTCTGTTGTCTCATACTCAATCACCTGCAAGACTTTCACTTTCTACAACGCTTACCTGGTCATTTTGGCTGCCTGGTGGGCCCCACTTCACCCTCCCCCCACACACAGATGGCCTAGTACCTGCAGCACAGTGCATGCATCCTCACCGCCCAGGTGCCACATAATGGGCTCCCAACAGCAAGTGATATCTGTGCCCTCTGAAAACAGAACCCTTGAAAGAGGCACACCCCATACTGTATCTAGTTAAGCTCAGTCACCCTGTCACTGAAGCCTTGCGGTTTCTGCAGCGGTTTCATGGCACCCTCTGCATCTAAACTACTAGCTTCACAGATGGGAAAACCAGAGCAAAGGCAATCGAAACGCCAGAAATCCTGCAGGCCCATGGCCATCAGCTACTTGCTGATGGCCTGGCTCTCTGCCCCTGCTCACAGCAGAGCTGGTGACAAACCTGACTGTTGCTGATTTTGGTAGATGCAACTGGAATTTTCTTTTCAAATTCTGCTCCTCTAGATGTTCAGCAGTTTTGGAAACGTGTTTCCCCATTTTAAGGACTTTGGTTTGAACTACCAATGAGCTCTGCCAAGTTGTTCATTGGTGTTAGCAAGGTGGGTAGAAGCAAACACCTCTCCAACACTAGAATCTAGGTTGTCATGTGTTTGGAGTCAGTGACCAGTACAGAGAGATGTGCAGAGAGTTCTCACACATGCAGGGACTCAGATCATCTCAGCAGTCATGCAGCTTCGCTGTGATGTCACACACTGATAAGATGATGTGAACACAAAGTAACAAGATGTCTACTGATGACCTAAAAATGCCAGTGGCTCACAGATTAAACCAAAGAATGGTTCAATGATAAACTCTACAAGGGCCTGCCACATCATTGACATTGCTAGAAGACCAGCTTTTTGGGGCTTGTCAGTAACTAAAAGTAGGAAAATAAAGTGAAGAGTGCACCTTATCTCATTAGGAAGCAAATACCAGTTGAGGCGGGAATGTTGCATGTTGTCTACTGAGTGAACTTCTAAATCAATTCACATAAACAGAGGTGAGTATAAGAAGAATTTGCATCTGGTCCAGGAAGACGTGCAGGTGACCATTCTGCCACTTAAGGTTGTGAGTCAAAAGGTCTCACGGCTTCAGAGAAAATAGCATAGAACCTCTGGCAAGCCTTCACAGAAGAACTGCAGCTTGGTACCCACAGTTGGAAGGGAACCATCTCCTGTGCCTTGAGTAGCTCATCTTTTGAAAATAGCTATTGGTTTATTACAGAAACCTGGTAGGAACTAATCCTCTGCCCTTGGCAAACTAAATGGGAGCAGCGCCTAATGATCTCGTCAAAGAAAACCTTGATGCACAAGTCACTGCATGAACAAAATTAAAATTGTTGCCTCCAGTACACACATCTAGAGACACTAACATCTTTTCTTCCACACACAACTTTCCCTCAATGGGGAGCTCAACTAGCTGCAATAAGAAATATAATCAAATATATTTTAATTATGTTCCCTTTAAGTAGTGAGTAGATAGCTATAAAGTCACTGTCTCAGCCAGAGGGGCTTTGTCCCAGGAGAATACTCCCTAAAGGTCTCCATGGCAGTGGAACTTATCAGCAATGGTTTGTTTGTAGTAGTCGTAGTTGTTGTTGTTGTTATTGTTTGTAAGGGGGCGGGATTCTCTGGATTATTTCTGAGTTGTCCTCATAGCCTTATGCACACTAAGTAAACATTTATCACTGAGATACATCCTAAACTTTATGAATATTACCAATAGTCATTAGAGAAAGAAGGTGGAGGGACCTGTCAGTCTCTTCTCTGTCAACTCCATTTTGAACTCCAGAGGGCCATGCATAAGTTGGCTCTAGAGGCAGGGATGAAGGAACACATGGCTAAAGGGAAGTCTCTCTCAGCAAGGCTGGCCTAATGTCACTGAACTGTAGTACATATTGCTTGCAAAATGTTCGGGTCACCTTAACAGAAACCAGCCTGAAATCCCGATTGTGTATCACACCCCAAAAGGCCAGGCTGATTCCGTGAGAATGAAATACCCTTCCATTGAAGAAAGAAGAGATTTTGCTCAGTGGAAAAGAGTAAAGTCAGATAAGGACATTCTTTCTGTTCCTTAATGAAAGATAGGCTGCTTTATCTATAGTCATAGTGTTCAGACAGTATTGCTTCTCAACATGAACCTCGTGTCCAGGCCCAAGAATAAAGGCATTCCAAGCACTACCTACTCTTATCAAGACACATGACTTGAAATTGACAGACTTACGGAGTACATAATTACAGAGTTGGATAGAAAGAAGTACATTGTTGTCCTTATATGACTATTTGCTCTGAAATACAATCTATATTGGGTGCAAAGTCTTTATAAACAGGACACAGAGATCCAAAGAATGGAAATGGTTTGAACATCTCTGAAAATTCCATCTACCAAGTCACCAAAAGGTGTTCTACTGCTGTCTTTTCAACCATCATTCCCTATTTTTGGAAATTTGAGGTTCCCAAAATTATTCAAATATGAGAAATATGTTCTCGTAGCTAAAAACTTTCCTTTGGCTATTTCGGGTTGCTTATGTCCCTGGATAAATAGAACAAAAGGGGGGTTACCACAGTGACTGGAAAGATATTATCAGAAGGAAATGGGGTTCCTGTTAAAATGAGAGACTATTCCTCAAACATAGAATTCTAAAGGATGGCATTTTTGTCCCAAGTAGTAAAAGCCAACAGGAAGATGGTGAATCATTAAGATATGAATTCCCTGTGACTATGTGACTAAAGACCCTAATCCAGTAGATAGATAGCTGAGGCAGAATTGGCAATGGAATAAGAAACATACAAAGAAATAGCTACTGAAATAGCTCAGTTGGAAGAGCATTAGACTGAAGAAACATACAAATAATACATCCTAATTAAACATTATGGTCAGTTGCAAAGAAACATTGTTCATTGTTGTAGCTAATGCATTTCCTTCTATGTAATTTTATTCCCTCCATCCCTTTCCCCTCTCTTACATGGGGAGTTGTTGGTGGCATGTAAAAAAAGGATGAAGGATGCCCATAGATGAGTGTTGCCACCAACAACGATCAGGGTCTCTGTTTGGGGAAAATATTGCATGTGCTCTCATTTTCATGAGAAGTGGTTTCATTACAATCATAAGAGGATTTTTTTATTGCTTTTGGGTATGGTTTGAAATCTACAAAGGGCAGAAGAGTGAACACACATGTTTAGTCACCGATGGTGATGTGGTAGGCGAAAAATAGTCATTGGCCCTGTGAAGTCCATTTCAACCACTTTGTCTCTGACCTTTACTGCAAACTGAAACAAACAAAAAAAAAAAACAGGTTAAATTCCCTAGCTACCCTTGCTCAGGTTTCCACTGTGACCAGACCATGCAGGCACTCTGTGAGCTGTACCAAAGAAAAGATAGAGTGTTCAAGCCTGGATTGCGGCTATTTTTAAACTGAATTTCTAGAAAGTTGAGAGGTGTTCAGGTCAGAAAAATGGAAATTTGAACCTTTCATTTACTGAATTCTGTAAGAATGTGGGCAATTTATGAATTTTATAGAACCTTACTATTCTGTTTGAAAAAAAAAAAATGAAGGTCTATCCTGGAAGAACTTAAGGAAAAGACACGAAAACCACCTAGTACAGTGCCTGGCACAGATCACGGAGTACCAATCCACTCAACAACTGGCAGAAGGATTTGACAGTGTGACAGCTGGACATGCCTCTTCCAGGTACAGCTAGAGTAAAAACGGTGTTGTGTTACAGGAAGGATAAGAGCGAATTTGCCATATTATCTACCTGGGCATGAAGCCAGGGGAAATCTTAGCCCAGCTGGTGTCTGATTTCTTTTCTGGATGTGAAGTTACCTAGACAAAGCTCCCTAACGTCACAGTTAAACTGGATCATCTCATGGCTTGCAGGGAGATGGGACAAAAGTACATCCTGTACATCTCTATATCAGCTATCTTGCTATCTTTCTGTGAGCAGGAAGTGCTATTTAATACACAAAAATTTCCCACAGTGACCCCTTTCCAGTTCTTCCCACATGTTAAAGTTCCTGAAAGCTGGTGTTACATGCCCTCCAGTCTCTGAATCAACCATTTGAATGCTCGCTCTTAAAACTCACTCAGAATTTTAACTTCTAGACAGGAAATAAAAATTCAAATAACTTGTTTACCCGTGGAAAGTACCTCTTTTTAAACAATGAAATGAAGTGAACCATTCTGCCAAGGCTGTTGCTTCAGAAATGTCTCACACCTTAGTACCCTGGGCAGAACAAGAAGGCCGTTGATTATCCAGTATCAAAACACACACCATGTGATATAGATTTTGGTGTAAATCTCTAAGTACTTATTATGCCCTGCATTGAGCAAAAAAGTTCCTCTTTTGAGATTTGATTTGGAAGAGACAAAGAACTTATTGTTTTTCTTATTGAAATATGTCAGGAGTCCAAAGTCACATATGGGACTTAATGCATTTTCAGACTTACTAAATTTTTTTTCTCTGCAACCAAAAATATGAAATGGTGAACATATGTCTTAGAAATATTTTTATCTACATAATAGATTTTGTTCAAGATTGTGTTAATGCTATCCAAATATTAACGAGTAATGACAAGATAGGTAGAATAAGGGTGAAAGACCAAAAACAAAAACAAAAAATAAAATGGGAAGATAATGAATCAGAATTAGAAAAAGAGGAACAGAAAATGAAAAACAAGGGAAGAGAAGGATGGAGGAAAGAGGAGGTGGTAGAAATTATTAAATATAAGTAGAAAACATTTACTTAAGTAAAACAGGATGGTTTTACTTAAGTATAACTTGAGTGGTATACAAGTCACCCTGTTCATTTCTGCACTGTCCAGTGATGTGTGTGTATCTACCACCACATCAGTCATGCTCAATGCCAAGGCACTGAATTGTTGCCCTGCATGAAGCTGAGGAATCATCATAGAATCACAAAACCACAAGAGATTTTAACGATCCAAAGACCTAGACCCTCTCCAAAGTCATTGTTCCTCTCTAATGGTTCTTTGTAATAACACGAGAGATGTTTTTCATCTTTCTCTTACTATTAACTCCTTCTTTCTTTGTGTATTACCAGGTTGGATCTCAGAACTGTACTCAGCAAGCTAACTTTCTTCTACAGAACAGCTCAGAGGAAGCCACCAGGACATGCCTTTCTAAATGACCACCAAATTCCACCCCTTCCTTGTACCAATCTCCACAGCCTTCATCCTTGAGACTCTGTTATGATTTGATATGAAATGCCCTCTGCATGCCCATGCATTTAAATGTTTAGTTGACTGCTGGTGGTGGTGTTCTGAAAAGTTGTGGAATTTGATGAGGTCTGGTCTATCTGAACCAAGTGGGTTACTGAGGAGAAAGGCTTTAGGATTATAGTCCAAGCTCACTTCTGGTCAGCTCTTAGCTTCCTTGTCTAATGAAATATGCCAAGCCCCACTACCAGCCTCTTCCACCATGCCTCGTCCACCATGATGGATGATGTCCCCTTATATCATGAGCCCAATGAATCCCTCTTTCCTAAAGTTAGCATAACACATCCTTTGAAAATGTTTCCTTCCTCTCTGCTTTTCTAAGCATGGCTCATTCTCCTGGTGTAGTCTGAATAAACAAAGTAAAAGACTGATATATCTCTCATTCTAGAAACTCCAAGTCCAATGTTGTGCCTTTCATGAATAGTGCATGGGGATACGGGCCAACCACGTGGTTACAGGAGCTTGCCCTAATGAGAACTTTACAGGTTACATGCTTCACACTAAGGGCTAGTTTCTGTCTCTCCTCTGGAAATGATTTCAAGGGACCAAGGAAGCGTGTCTTTGTACAAACAGGCCTCATGCTCCTTCCCACTAGGGATGTCCCCATTGTGCACTTTTATTTCAGCCTCTGCCTTGAGTGAGGCTCTCCCTCAACTCACCCTTGAAAGTTGACATACTGTAAGCCTGAACACCTAATTTCATCTTTATCCATCCCCCTGTAAGCCCTTTCCCAACCAGACTCTAATTTCTCCTGCCCACCAGTCATAGTGAAGAGAAAAATACTGAGTCAGGCCACATGCAAAATTATGTAGACACAACCAACACAATTCCAGGCCTCAGATTTAAATTCCATTCCCTCTCCTGCAACATGAAGTTGTTACCAATGCATACCTGCTTGAGTCCTTGAGGGATGTGGTAATACATGGCCACCCCAGTGCATGCCTGGAGACTCAGTGAGCACTCAGGAAGTAATACTTGTGTTACAATGCCTCCCCTGGCCATGCTTTCTCAAGGAATCCCTGATTTCTACAGTCACACTAAGGAGTGGCTAACTTGTGGCTCTGGAGTATCATGGGCAAGATGCTCTAATATTGAGCTTGTAAAACATGCAAAATTATGTAGACACGAGCATTTTCTCCTTAAAAAAATCTCTATTATGGTTAAAATCTTTGTATGGGGAGTTTCTATAACCTTGAGCATGTACCCCATACAAGTCATCTGGATGTAAGCAGTCCTGAGTAGGACTGTAATACAACTAGGGATGAAAATTCAGAAACATGGCAAGGTTCATAACACTTGATTGGGTTGGAAAAAAATAATACCCATACCCCAGGAACTCTGGGTCTAAACTGGAGCTGAGTAAGTGTCTGTTTGTAAAACTATCCATACAGGAGGTTCTGGTCTGCTCTGTACAGCCACTGGCTGACAAGTTTGCATAATACTTTTCAAACACAATGAAAACTGATGGCTCCCAAACAGACATTGGTGCCATAGTATATATTCAAAAGAAGGCTCCCCTGGGTCAAGCTCTCTCATTTGTACCCACACTAAGCTCCTAGAGTTGAGTTTGGGGTACCAGCAGATCTCGGGAAAAAAAGTATCCTGGGTCTGCTAGTTCTTTCCTTTCCAATGGAACAAACCACCAACCACAGCACCATCTTCACTAAGAGTGAGACAAGGCAGGGCATGACTGCAACCCTGAGGTCCCTTCTTTCCTGTGTTACACAGATGCTTTAGGTTGGGAGAAATAGCCTCAGGAAAGTTGCTTCTGTTTCTATCCACATATCCACATGTGAACAGATTTTCAGTAATAAACTGATAAAATGGAATCATGCTGCATCAAATATAAATGTGTCAACTGATAACCTTGAACTAAAAAATGCAAGCCAATTAAGCCATTGTGCTATTTTAATTTTCACCTACCTGAATTCTTAAATATTTTTAAAAGACATACATGTTTCAGCATGTTTGCCTCCAGTCATTTCTTATAATATTTCCCTTTATTCTGAAATTGTTTTCCTCATATTTATAGTGTTAAATGTACTTTTTATCAGTAAAATAGTAGCATATTTGTTCATTATTGTATCCATGACTAATGGCATGCCCCAGAAGGCATGATAAAATGTATGAAGTATTTGAAAGAAGTCAAGATTAGTGGGCTTGTAAGTGTTCTTTTGAGGTAAAGAAAACCAACCAAAGGATAATGGTTCTCAGTTGGAAGGATTTGGTAGATGGCTACATGGTTGAATGGTAGTTGGGTAGCTGATAGAGATGTTGGGGGACATAAATACAGTAGAAAGAATTGTGTAGAGAGAGATAATTCTGTGAAAAAGAGGAGGAAATAGAAGAGAAATAATGCCTGGGCAGCATTAAGGAAAGAAGATTGAAGCTGATTTACCTGGCAATTAGTTGGTCATTCTGCACCTAGCAATTATGCATTCAGTTTCCTCCTCTGAACATAGACATGATTCTGATCATCACCAGTGTCCTTCCAGCCTACACATCCTCTGTATCTCTTCAACAAACAGAGACAGAGGGGAAGGAAGAGGGAAAATTTGTGGAACATAATTTCACTTATAAAGCTATCCTGGGAGCTGGAGAGAAGGCTCATCAGTTAAGCACACTTGCTGCTGCTCTTCCAGAGGACCCAAGAGTAGTCCCCAGCATACACATTGGACAGCTCACAATCACCTATAACTCCAGTTCCAAAGGATCTGTCACTCTTCTTTCTGGCTACCATGGTACCTACACATGTGCCATACCCATACCCATATAAATGAAAAATAAATAAAATAATGATGCTTGAAATTCAGAGTTCACAGGTTATCCTCTAATTTATTTTATCCAACAACATTTCTTGGAGTATTATCAACCAACTGGATGGGAAGACATCCTAGGGAATGATGCTCCAAGGAGTGGTTGTGGTCCTGGTCAGACCAAAGTTGCTCATCAGCCAGCAGCCTCTCATACTGGCCTCACACTGTGGCCACGCCACTCACCAGCCACACCAGTACTTCTGCTCTACTTCCAAATGCAGGTCTGGTCACACTACTATTCTATCAGTTCACAGATGTTCTGTGTGGTCTGGAGACATGTCTGGATCTATGTCTGTAGCCTCATTGATTTCTTGCTCACCTCGCTTCTGCTTTGTAGCCCTCTTAGAAGTCTTTGATATGAAATGCAATCATTTGTACCTCCCCAGTTGCTCAGAGAGTGACACACAGGCACTGAACTGCCATTTAACATCAAGGCCAGCATAAGAGGTATGGGGCAAGTTTGCTTTCCCTGCAGTGTCCCAGATCCTGTCTCTTTGCTCCATGGACACTGAGTCTATGCTTTCTGACTGACTTCAGTAACTTTTCTTAGCATCTCCAAAAGGGTAGAATGGAAAATAATTGGGCAAAATAATCCAGACTGCACACTTGTTTAAGCAAGGGAGCTTTGTAGGCTACTCTTTGAAAAGAAAGAAAATGGCCTGACCCAGTTCTCAACTAGGTCAAGACATAGACTGAGTGAAATCACAATGCCATAAACAACTCCAGAGCAGAGGACTGTGTGAAGTCACTTCCTTAGTTCCCTGTTGGCTGGCATATAACTTGCCTTTCCAGCAGAGCTAGTGCTTAAGCCCAAGGGGACTTGATGAACTCATAACTTAAACAACCCTCTGCTTGTATTTTCCCATCCACTTCTCCAGTTTTACCAAGTTGAGCATTCCTTTCTGCCATGGATGTTTTCCCCCAGTTTTAATGAGTGGGAGTGACTACAAATGGGTGAGGGTGTGCTTTCATTTTTTTCCTGCCACCTTTCAGTTTTACTTCTAACAAAATAAGAAGCAATAGCATTGAAACTTAGAAAACCTAGTAGTGTTGTGATCTGTATTTTCTTTGTGTCTGTGCATGTGCACATGTGTGGAGGCCAGAGATCAAGTTCATGTGTCCACTATGTTTGAGGCAAGGTCCCTTCGTTGGCTTGGAGGCCAGCAGGCCCTAGGAATGAGCCTGTTAGGATGTTCTCTAATCTACCACCATCCCTGCTTTTAAGGTGAGTCTTGAAGGATGGAACTTAAGTCCTCCTATTTGCATGGCAAGCACTTTAAACTCAGAGCCATCTCCCCACTCTCTTCCCTCTATTTGGTCCTTCCCTGTTAATGCCACAGCCTAAATAATCCAGTTAGAAGACTATCAGGTCATTCTGGTTTTCCTATTATATTACTTCGTCTTATTGACACTTGAAATATAAACCCTTCTGATGTCCTATAAATGTTTCTTCTTTTAAAAAAAAAAAAGAGAGAGAGAGAGAGAGAGAAAAGAAATAAAAATAGACCCATCTCATTTTTCCTCGTGAACTTTTGATTTTCATGTTTCTTTTAAATCTTTGAGCAACTTCTTCTTGACCATACTGGTTTTTTGTCTTTTTGACCTTTGCCCTGCCTTCCTCTGAGTGAGGAATAAGCTTCAGATTCTAGCTGCAAATGTTTTTTTCTGCTTCTTGTTTCTTCCCTCTTGGCATAGTTCTTCCCTCTGTTTTGTTTGTTTGTTTGTTGTTTTGTTTGTGTTTTTTTCATTGTGTCTCTAATCTCCTGTCTCTTTCCCTCCCTCCGTCTCCTCTTCGAATCCCCTCCTCTGTTCATTCCATACTCATTCCTCCACTTATGTCTATGCCTTAGTTTTTCCATCCAAGTTTCCCTTAGCCTCTTTTTCTGCAGTTCTCCCTGATTTAGCCAGTCTTTGATTCTGCCTGTTTGTTTTAAGAGGAGAAAGGCATTTTCGAAACTGAAAGCCTGTGAGGATGACTTCTTCCACTGTTCACCGGCCACTGTGCTCAAACTCTCACATACCTAGCCTACCCACCAGGGAAATAACTCACTTTCCTAGAGCGACCCTTGTCTCGGCCTCAATACCCTGCCCTTTGTCTCTTTATCTCTTTGTTTTCCAGGGTCACCTTCTACCTGACCTTTCTAGCCTGGTCAAGAAAGCTTCATCCATCAACCCACAGATTAACCTCCTTATCAACCTAAATTCAAACTGAGATTAATTTTTGGAACGCTATGCTGCTTATACAAGCATATAGAACACTTAAATAAATATATGGTTTATTAAATAATTATTGTCTAAAATTTCATAGAACCTTCATAAAACTCAAGGCTCTCCGACACCCCATGCATCCTGTCTCATCAGCGCACTATCATCAAGACTTTCCTGCCTTCCCAGCAAGTACTTCTACCCCATCCTATCTCCACTGCTTTGGCATCTGTATTGAAACACATAGAGCTTACTGTTAACCATTTCCATTTTACAAAAAGGAGATTCCTGTAAGACCTCTGTCATCTTCCTTCCCTTCAAAGCTGTGTTTACAATTCCAGGGTGTTATTACATTTAGCTACACATCATTTTGTATCCCCTGGGTTTAGATTACCATTGTGTCTGATAGCCAACACTTCACTGAAACCTTGTCAAGCTGCTGGACCAGTTTGGAGCTACTGTAAACAATGATCCTGCAAACATTCCTGAACAAGACAGGTGGAAGAACTGCCGAGTCACAGCCCATACACTTACTTTGTTACCAAATGCCAGAGTAATTTTTTCCAAAGGTGTTGCCACAGTTTGCACTTCCAGCGGCAGCGCACGGAAATGCCTTTCACTCTAGTTTTGACAAAAGCTTTGCTCATCCAGTGGGCAGGGATGGCATTTTCAGCTTTCCATGCCCAGAGCTACCAAATTGACTGACGTGTAGGAGGAACTTCCATCTACTTGTTCATTCATGAATTTCCCTTACACTTATGAATCCTTACTGACCTGTTTGGTATCTGAAATTCTTCAAAATTCAGTTTTAAGAGGTCTTGTGATTGCATGCATATGGCTAAACCTGGTCAGAAGACCCACTTTCCAGTAACTCATAAAATATTTGCTTTAGGGGTACTACAGATTTATGCAGAAAGGTGGACTCACTTTTATACAGAGCAGAGTAAGGAAGGCAACAGTGTATCACACAGCCAGTGTCTAAAACCCTAGCGCAAAAAAATGGAAGATTCTCTTCTCTCCCCCCCTCTCTCTTTCTCTCTCTCCCCTCTTTCTCTCTCTCTCTCTGAACCCTGTTCATATTAAGCAAGAGCTCTACCACAGAACCAAGATCCAGGAAAGATGAAAGGATGTGGGAAGGAGGAAGAAGCCAAACATGCACAGTCTGTTTTCTGCTTCTATGAAGTTCTGGAATTCATCTATATCTATCTTTGCTTCTAAGACCATTGGTAAGAATGGTCCTAGAGGCAAGGCTGGTTACCTCTCTTTGACTTTTGTTAGAATTTATAAAATGACTTAATGAAACACTTAATATCCTTTAATTTTTATGTTTACTAATTTTTCATGTGGAGGGTGGGGAAGTATACACATGTAGAGGTGAGGGGACAACTTGCAAGAGTCCACACTCTCCATCCTCTACTCAAGGCCTGGAGAATCCAACTCAAGTCATCTGATTTGGCCCACAAAAAGTGCCATTAACTGATAAATCATCTCACCAGGTCCTGGGTCATTTGTTTTAAGACCACGACTCCCATGTCTCAGTAACAAGACCTTGTCTCAAAAATGGGAGGAGGGCAATGATTAAAAACAAATAAAACACATAGGATTGTTGTTTCTTGTATCCTTCCTCCCAAACTCCTACTTTGAAAAACAACAACTTCCTAAGGACTACATATTACCTCCCAAGGAAAGTCCAGCTTTGTAGAATTTGCATATGAATGTAAAAAATAATAAGAGATTTTAACCATCAACAAAATTGGGGACCATCGAGCATAAAACGCTACCAGTAAAATCATGATGGAAGCTGGATGTGATGTTCAAGTGTCACCCCATGAGTTAGTATTTGCCAAGGTGACACCTCCCTGATGGTGGAAAGATCTGACCTCCATAGCCTTGCCCAGCAGTCAAATTAGCATTACTAACAGTAGGACAGGGTGGCATAAGTACATTGTGGAAATAGGCCTTGCCTTGCCGTAGAAATCCTATCAGAAAAGTTTATATAAAACCATACAACTATTAGAATTAACTTCCAGTTTGAAGACAATATAAAGCTAAAAGAAACACTCATTAACTCCTCAGGAGAAAAAAAGTCTACCTTTTAGATTATATGTCAGTAAGTACAATGTGTTTGGAAAAAAAAAAAACTAAAGAGAGAAAGAAGTCGCCGACATCCATTTGGGCATGTATAATATAAATTTATACACTGGAGTAGCAGGATAATTACATTTATTAAGCACAATATGGAGCAGCTAATACAAGAGAATCTCGTGGTCTCTCCATTTCTGCTGAACACCTAGAGGTGAGACATAACCATTTCTCCCAAATGATTTGAAGAATCCAGTTGCATATCAAATATCCTACATATCAGATATTTACATTACCATCCATAACAGTAACATTATTATTATTATGATTATTATTATGATAAAGCTTGAAGGGGACCTTGCACGGGGGAGCATAGCAGATTCCGTGGCAGTAGAGGGCAACCAAGGTGGGAGACAAACGCGCCAAGCAGGCAGAGCTTAAGTGAAAAGTTGTATTAGAAAGGGGAGGGAGAGGGGAGGAAAGAAAAAAGAGGTAAAGAGACACAGAGAGAGAACAGAAGAGAAGAGGGAGACAGGAAAAGTCTTGTCTGCCCCAGAGAAAAAAGAGTGGGAAAGAGAAAAGAGCAGAGAGAAGAGCATAAGTGGGCAGGGGGTCTTTCTTTTAAAGGATCCTTTGCACCTGTGTGCGGACTAGTACTCATGGACCTGGGCTGACCAGGGTATTTACGCCTGAGTGCATTCTGCCAGATGACAGGGGTGGGCCAGCATAGTGCCTGAATCCTCACAGTTATGAAGCAGCAATGAAATCATGTTATGGTGTGGGGTCACCACAACATAAGGAACTGTATTACAGGGTCACAGCATTAGGAAAGGTGAGAACCACTGGATTATGGTATGCAGTTGGTTACACAACTCTTAACTTTTCTGTACATTTGAATTTGTTCTTCCCAAAGATGTCAACAGAGAAAATAGGACATAATGAATAAAAGCCGAAGGAACTCATAACAAAGACTGTGGTTTCAAAACACAGTAGCATCAAACCAAAGCACCTTCGAAGTGAAATTAAGCATCAGTCATGCTGGTGGCACATGCCTGGAATTTCAGATACTTGGGGGATGAAGATAAAAGATGATCTGAAACCCAAGGACAGCCCTAGATGAAGAGTGAGTTCGAAGTTAGCCTATGCAACTCAGCCAGTCCATGTTGGAAATTTGCAAAACCCTGGAGAAACATCTCAGTGGCAGAGTGGCATGAGAAAGGAGGTGGTTTTGATCCCCAGTATGGATCCATCCATGACGTCTCCTCCTGGACTCATCTAATGGGTCAATACCATGTCGTCGGATTACTTTTCAAAGATCAAACCATGAATTCCATCCTTCTGTGTTCTAAGGACAAAAATCAGAGCTTCAGAGCTTCCTTTAGACACTTCCTGCTCATCAGACAAGTGGCTTTGCACTGCAGACACCTCAAGGACTCCTCCATGCCCTGTCCATGGTGGACACTGCTCCTTTCATACCCACGCTGTCTTTTGTCTCACTTTCTAAACTGAAAGGTCTTCAGTGGCAACCTGCAAACCACCTGCAAGCCAGGAAGTTGGATATGAATCGGGATCAGCCATCAGATAACCCACTTCGAGATTTGAGATGCACACCTACAGGTAACATTATACAGTCTGGGCAGGTTGTACTTACCTATTTAGGGACATATATCTACATACATATGCATATACTTATGTAACAACAATTGGTGAAAAAAAGCCATGAATTTGAAAGAGAACTGGGAGGAGTATATGTGAAGATTTGGAAGGAGGAAGGGGATGGGAGAAGTAATGTAGTTATATTGTAATCTTAAAAATAAAACAAAATTGTAAAAGAGTTGAGATTCAGAAGTAAGACAATGGCACCCTTAACCATGCCCCCATTCTTTTTTCTGTTCATGTCTGGAGACATCACAGAGGGTGGCAATTTTGGCTACTGTCTCACATCCCCCTTAGCTTCCTGAAGAGACTTCCAGTCCCTGGGTTGCGGCTAAGTGTCCACTTTCCAGGGTTCTGGTCACATAGAGGTGGCTGAAGTGGTCCATCACAACCCACACAGCCCCTAGCAGCCCCTCTCAGCACTCAATCCCAGAATTGCACTCATGGTCCTTGCATATTTTCTAGAACCATTCCTAGGTTCTAGGAGTGTGAACTCACTCCTTCAGCTTTCCAGTATTTTTTTTTTCCATAACTCAATTCCCTATGCTAAACCTCATCTTGGTTAAACTATCTACAGGGGTTTTGTTTCCCACATGAAACTTGGACTGACAACAGTTTGTGAATCTGGAAATAAGCATCTAAAAAAATAAGTGATTTTGAAATGATAGGAACTTACTTATGGACCGGGAGTAAAAAAAAAAAAAAAAAAAATCTGGGACATAAAACCACCTTAGACACTTGGGGTGGGGGGGGGGGAAATACATTACTCAATTCCACCCTAGATCTATAGAGTAGTAATCTCTCCAGGCAAAATACCGGATACATTATGTTAAACTGCCAGGTATTCGTGATGCAACCTACCCAGTGTAAAAGTCCAAAGGCTGTCATGTAAGGTTATTAGACGTGAGGTCACTTGGGCGTCACGAAACCCAGCCTGCTACCTGACTGATGCAAGAGTGTCAATGCTGACATTTTCTTATTTCCCAATCCTCCACCCCTTCAGATTACAAACACTGTCTACAGCAATTTGTCAGACCAGCCGGAACTCTTCTACAGGAAGCCACCATCACAGAAAGAATGAAGTCACTGCTCTTGGAACTAATACAACAAAGCTAATGCCCATGCTAAAGTGTGATTTCAAAACTGAATTTTGCTTTAACTTTGTAAATACTACATATCTCTTAAGCTCTTTGAGAGGATATTTATCAGTGTGGTTTAAATGAATTTATTTCTTGTCACTGCAAAGTGTCCATAACTGGCTCATGCTGTTGGTCTATAGCTGGTAATCCCTTATTGAGGGTGGTGTGGGGGACAAGAGACCTATGCAATAGATGTGTATTACTAAGCAAGGGCCTTGTTGGTGTAGCTGCTGCTGGTTCCAGACAAAGCTCTCTGCTTCCTTGTTAGCTGCCCATGATGTGACCTCTTGACATTCATAGCAGTACAGACAGAGCCACTGCTTGGCCTTCCCCAGCGTGACAAACTGACATCCCCTGAAACAGGAGTCAAATAAACCCTCCTTCCCCTGAGGTGTGTTTTGTCGCAGCATAGTGAAAGCAATTGTTCTATCAGTAGCTTAAAACACATTCCAGATATTACTGATGTATGAAAGCAGTTCATCATGGAAATGTGAAATTACACACTTAGAAGCAAACATAAAGATAATTACCTGATAACAGGGATCTTTAGTTGGAAGCACACTAGAAAACAGAGTTCTTACCTTTATACTCAGTGACTGTTGAACGAAGACCAACGTATTTAACAGGGCATTCCAGGGGCTTTTCAAATAAATGCCCATACATGCCCATTCCCTACTTCATTATTTCATGAAACCTTCCCTTGTGATGTCTTTTGGCCTAATCTCATCGGTGGACCCATTTTTTAAAATAAAGTCAGAGATCTGATCAGAAATAAGCAGAAAAACCATTTCAGTCAAGTCTGCAATTTTCAGAAAGAAAAGCTGTAATAGAAAAGCTTATAACAGTTAAGTAAGGAAACTTATGTAGCAAGACAAAGTTTCCTCCACTATCACCTCTTGAAGCTTCAGTTCCAGAAGCTTCATGCTAGATGTTCATGCAGGCAGAAACAGTGTGAACTGGCCTTACGTTCTCTTGTTTGCAAAGGTGGGACACAGCTATACCCAAATTCAATTGCATATCTGTTCCCCTTTTTTGAGAACTACAAGAAGTTCCTTGAAAAATGTACAACTGAGCCGCTATGTTAGGTAAATATCACAGAAATAGCCTGAACTGACCTTTCGGGTAGAGAACTTAGATTCACATATAAACAAACATGTTAAAAACTCATCTGAATGTGCTCATAAGTTCAAAGCTAACAGCTTTGTGTAAACTAATACAGCATCAGGATCTCAGACTTAAGAGCAGAAATTGGCTGCTGTGTCCTAGCACAGTGACTGGAGAAGGACTCCTGAACACAGGAAGGAAGGAAGGGACAGAGGGACGGAGGGACGGAGGGACAGAGGGACAAGAATATTTATTCAGCTATTTGAAACTTAGAACATCACACATTTATTGTGCTGTAGTTACACCAGTGAATTCAAGACGTTCAGTAACTCAGAAGCTGTGTACCTGGTGCTCAGCATGTGGCTGGGACTCCTCCTGGCCTGAGATAGTGTGGCAAACATTCCAGGCATATTACACATATCTGGAATGTTTTCAGCAGTCTCAGCATTTTCTTCTGGCACTATAAAGAAGTAAGCATTGAGGCCACACTGGGTGAGAACCCAATTCTCCATGCTCTCTCTCCTCTTCTGTTACCACAAGACAACAAGGTACGGCACTTGGAAACAGCTTGATCCCACCTCATAGCGACAAGCAGTTAATGTCCTTCATATGTGCAAGTTAGCTCTCAGGGAGAGAAGAAAAAATTCTTACAAAATCCCTCTTAAATGTTCTGCCTTTAGAACTCCATCCAGACAGGACACCTGCCAACTGACTCTGGCCTCCACAAAAAGGAGAACTATTCTCTTTCCCATGGATGAGGTCCAGACCCATCCAACAGTGAGAATCAGTTGGCACAAATGCCTCCTCCACTCCAGACCTAATCATTAGGTACCAGAATCAGCAGAGATTTCAACTTTTAACAAGCAACATGGAGAAAAGCTATTTAAGGACTACACAGCCCCCAAACAAAATCTAACAATAAACTCAAACCAAGAGACAGTAACCATCTAATTTCTTTTGAGCATCTCTAGAACTAGCCTTTTTAATTAGAAGTTACAAAGAAAGAGAGTTGGCATGTGGTACCTTGTTAAAACTGTTCCTACTGTTTGGGTTTTCTCTGAAATGGACAGGTTTTTGAAGTTTTAGATTCAGAAACATTTGTCTTAAGTATCCTACAAATTACACTACAAATTTATCACAACAACCCATGAAAATTTTAAATAGCATTCTTTTGGGGGATCTTTCTGATTAAGAAATTAAAACACATATAGTTAACATATGTACATACTACAGTGTTTTGTTAAGACAGAAATGAAAATTGCTTGTTACCTGACAATTTAAGGTTTTTAAAAATTAAACTGACAATTGTTTCTCCTTTCATTTAATTCCTATGCATATTTATTTTTCTCATAATAGTTAAAAATAATGCTAGGAATACTGATGTTTGCTTGTGTACATTCCCACATGTATCTGTATGTATTTGAACACGTTTGATTGTTGTTTCATAGAAATCATTGAGTTCTCTATTGTTATCAGCAGCTCTCACAAGCAGACACTGTTACGGGTCTTGGAAATGCAATGATGAGCAGTAGGCTGAAATATGTGCCTTAATCAACTTGTTATGGTGGGACATGGTTGAGGGATCACCTAGTCAATGCATAAATGAATAAAATAGCAACAGGTGATGAACATGTCAGAAACGGCAACATGTGGGTGCCTGCAAGGAGTCAGGAATAAGGTTCCCAATGTAAGTTCATCTAATCCTTCCCATTTTTCAATTGCTAAGACAAATTACTTACTAGGTGAAATAAATAACTAGAAAAATCTACTGAGGTCAGGTGGCCAGAAAAGCCCACCTTTGTGGAGATGTTCACTCACAAATTATAATGTTTAGGCTAATACAGGAACAATAATGTTAAATCTGAGTAGCTTAAATGCATGGCTAAGACTATTCCTTAGCTCACTGTGAAAAATCATGTTGTGTGAATTCATGGGATCAGCTCAAAGATACCCATAAGGCCTTGCAGTTTCCTATAGCTGGACCCACCATCAGGCAGGCTACCCACTCACAGGTTTCTAATATCACCATCCTTACTCACTTGGAAGCATATTCCTTGGAAATCCTGGCAGAACCTGCAAGGCCCAAGTGATGGGAGATGTCATTCTGTATATGTTTCTCATACTGGTTAATAAATAAAGCACTGTTGGCCAATAGGAAAGGAAGATAGGAGGGACTAGGAGACAAGGAGGAAGAGGAAGTAGTAAGGAGGAGTCAAGATGGAGAGTCTGGAGAAGGCAGTATGCGGGCCGGCTCCCCGGTAAGAGAAATACATAGATCAGCAGAAATGGGTTAATAATTAAGACAGAGCTAGCCGATTAGAAACTAGCACCTGGCCAACAGCATAATATCAAATACAGAGTCTTGGTGTGTTAATTGGGGCTGGTGCAGCGGCGGGTCAAGGCAGGACAAGACCCAGCGGCGGGCGGAAAAACCGTACTCCTTACACCCAAGCATGACTCCTGGCCCTTCCCTTTACTATTAAAACCCCTTCTATGATTTTAGGAAATGTCTCTTTGTTCTTCTTAATTGTAGGATAAATGTAGGAATTAAGGTTTTTGTTGGTGGGGGTTTTGTGGTTGATTAGGCGCAGGGGAACAATATTTTATACCTTTGTTGTAAAACAGGAAACATCTCTTTATTCAAACTGACATTGGCACCCACAGTGACTCATGAGTGGGCAGGTTCTTCTATCCAGAGAAAGTACAGCACAGAAGGGAGGAGGGAAGGGTGTGTCAGGCCCAGGCAAGGTCAGGTTAGGCTGTACAGGATAGTGGAGGAGCAAAGGGAGGCAGATGAGGAGTGGCAGGCTGGCTCATGAGTCCTGGGGGGTTGAAACTAAGGAAGTAAAGCCCTTTCAACAGCAAAATGTAGCATCTCAGGCCAGATCAGATTGTGACCAAACAAACAAATTAAAGGAGCCACCACCGGAACTGGGTGATGAAAGAGAGTGATGATAGCTGCCACAACCACTCCAGACTTTGTTTCCTTAAAGGTGACAATTCCACTGGATCTTCTTGGAGTCCATTCCTCATATGCACTCAACAAAATTCCAGGGTCAAGCTGTCTTCACTCACTAATTCAGAGAAAGAGAGCCTGCTGATTCCCCCAGCACCCCAGGATGGAGGTAAATACAAACACACATACACACATAGTGATATCCTTGGTGTGTTTCATCATGCCAGCCACTGTCTTGAGATGTCCATAAATTGTTCCCAAATAATCCACGTAGCACAGGAGCACTAATAATGAAGTCTTCACTGTACTGTCCCACTACCCTTGCAAAACAGGACTAAGGTAGCAAAAGAAATTTCTGTGACCAAAAATTTCCATTAAGAATTGAAGATCTTTTATCAAAATGTGGTTGGTCTTGGATCATGGAGATGGCTCAGTGCATAAAGTGCTTAGTGAGAAAGGATAAGGACCTGAGTTCAGATCCTCAGTACTCACATAAAAGTTTGGCCTTTGATTATCCATAGGCTCCATGCTGCGTGGCTCAGACCAGTAGATTCTCCACACACTTACCTGGTCAGTCAGTCTAGCCCAAGTCACGAACTTAGACCAACCAATGAGAGACCCTGCCTTAAAAATATGGTGGAGAACTAAAGGAGATGACACCCAAAGTTGACTTCTGGCCTACAAAGGCTCAGACATAAAATAATTAAACACTAAAAATCAATCAATTAAAAATGTGGTCTTAATAGATGGTAGGAGTGTAAACAGATAAGATCAATGTACAATCAATCACCCTCCCTCTGCTCTCCTTGGCCTCTTAGCCTCAAGATACTGACCTGCCTGGATGCCTTAAATGCACATTACTCAGATGAGCAACTCTGACTGTCTTTCCTTGATTACTGTCTGCAAAGCACTGAGCTCACTGTGGCTTGGTCCAAATAGATCTCAATCTAAGCTCTCTCCCACACCTAGATATGAAGTAGAGTTAAACTCTTAGTATTACTGTAACAAACTATTGTTCTTCAGCCAAGGAAGGAGAAACTAGGAATAGAAAACATAAAACAAAGTTCTTGGGTCAGCCTTTTAAACCTATGAACATCAGGTTCCTATGTCCTAAGGGGAGGGGGGAACAATTCTAATCATTAAAGGAATGTAGACCAGCATCCTACTTTAGACTATGCACAGCGTTGTCCATAAAACAGCATTGTGCCCAGAGTTCTTTACAAACACTATGTGCTTGCTTACATGGAGTGAGAACTGTAGTAGGAATGAAAAAGCTTGTAAAGCTGCCTATATTGGTGGGTGTGGAGGCATACACACACACACACACACAATGCCTGGAGGTTTGATGGGGTTCATCAGTAACTGTATATACTATGTCACTGGCCATTGTTTGGCCCTAAGTATGAGCATGAATTTATGAATTACACATACAATTAAAAAATAAGTAAAGAGGAATAATGGGTTTTTTTAAGGCCAGAACCAAAATATATATTCTGGCAGACACTTCCTGCCACCAAATCCCCAGAGAGACCTGGAGGCAGAACAAAGCATCCAGCATCAGCCAACATTCCTGTCTTGCCCTTGAACTCTCAGGGAGAGAGGAGAGGATAGAGCCTTGAACCCATACCCACCCAAAGAGGGGGAAACCCCTCATGTACCCACTGAAATAAGAGATGGGAAGAAGACATTATAAGAACACATCCAACAACAAAAAAACTTATACGACACCATCAGAGTCTAGGGATTCTATGCCAACAAGACATGAACATCCCAATGCAGATAAAGTAGAAGAGAATGACCTTAAAAATAATGTCATTAAAAAGATAGAGGAACTCATAGAGGGTATGAGAAAATCCCTTAAATAAATGGAAGAAAAAGCAAACCAAAAAAATGTAAGAAATCAACAAATCACTTAAATAAAGCAAGAAAAGCCAAGAAATAAACAATTAAACAGATGAAGGAAACAATTCGAACAGTTCAAGACCTGAAAACTGAAATAGAGACAATAATGAAAACACAAACTGAGGGGATGCTGGAAATAGAAAATCTGGGTAAATGATCAGGAACTACAGACGCAAGCATAACCAACAAAATACAAGAGATGGAAGAGAGAATCTCAGGCACTGAAGATAAACTAAATAGATTCATCAACCAAAGGAAACCTTAAATCCAAGAAATTCTTAACACAAAATATCCAGGAAATGTGGGACACTGTAAAAAGATCAAATCCAAGAATAACACATATAGAAGGCAAAGAAGCTCAGCTCAAAGGTGCAGAAAACATATTCAACAAAATCATAGAATAAAACTTAACCAAACTGAAGAAGGACATGCCTACGAAAGTACAAGAAGCTTATCAAACACCAAATAAACTGGACCAAAAAATAAGACAACAAAAGGAGCTCAAAAGGATACAAATTGGAAAGGAAGATGTCAAACTGTCACTATTTGCAGATGATATGATAGTTTACATAAGTGATCTGAAAAATTCTACCAGGGAACTCCTACAGCTGATAAACACATTCAGCAAATAGGCAGGATACAAAATTAACTCAAAAAATCAGTAACCCTACTATATACAGATGATAAAGGGGCTGATAAAGAAATCAGAGAAACATCACCCTTTACAATAGCCACAAACAACATAAAATACCTTGGGGTAATGCTATCTAAACAAGTGAAAGACCTGTATGGCAAGAACTTTGGGTCTTTCAAGAAAGAAATTAAAAAAGATAGGAGAAAATGGAGTACTACTCAGAAGAAAAAAACAATGGACTCTTGAAATTCACATGCAAATGGATGGAACTGGAAGAAACTATTCTGAGTGAGGTAGCCCACTCACAAAAAGACAAATATGAAATATACTCACTCATATATGGATTTTAGACATCAAGCAAAGGATTACCACCAGAGAATCAAGGAAACAAAGAGGACCCTAATAGAGACATACATGGTCCCCCCAGAGAAGGGGAAAAGGACATGATCTCCTGAGCAAATTGGGAGCAGAGGGGAGGGGAGAGGGAGTTAGGAGAAAAAGAAGGGAAGAAGTTGAGGGGAGAGAAGAACATGAGGAGAGCAATAAAAGAGATACCTTAAAAGAGGGAGCCATTATAGGTTTAAAAAGAAATCTGGCACTAGGGAAATGTCCAGAGATATACTAAGATGACCCCAACTAACAATCTAAGCAATAGTGGTAAGGCTACCTTAAATGCCCTTCCCTGATAATGAGATTGATGACTACCTTATATGCCATCCTAGAACCTTCATCCAGTAGCTAACAGAAGCAGAGGCAGACACCCACAACTGAACATTGAGCCAAGCTCCTGAAATCCAGTTGCAGAGAGGGAAAAGTAATGAACAAAGGAGTCAAGAACAGGCTGAAAAAACCCACAGAAACAGCTGTCCTGAACAAGAGGGAACTCATGGGCCCCCAACTGATAGCTGGGAATCCAGCATAGGACCTACCCAGATCCCCTGAATGTGGATTTCAGTTAGGAGACCTGGGGAACCTATGGGATTTCTGACAGTGAACTAGGATGTATCCCTAGTGCAAGAATGGATGTTGGGAGCCCATTCCCCATGAAAGAATATTCTCTTAGCCTAGATACATGGGGGAGGGCCTAGGCCTACCCCAAATGACTTGACAGATTTTGATAATCCCTCATGGATGGCCTCACCCTCCCTGGGGAGTGGATGGGGGATGGGATGGGGAGGTTACTGAGGGGGCATGAGAGGATGGGAAGGAGAGGGAATTGATATGTAAAATAAGAAAAAGTATTTAATAATAATAAATGTATATTCTGTAGTTTCATGAGTATGAAATCAAGAAGAGACTATCTACTGTGAAACAAACTCAGATAGCTGTTACATTTGAGCTGCATATGGAAGAGGCTATGAGGACATATTCTTAGATGCTAAAAACATTTACTATCCCTAACCTAGCCAGGTTTCTAGCAGGTATTTACCAATGTGAAAGAAAATCCATCAAACTACATATGTAAAATGTATATATTTTAGTGAGTGTAAATTATACATCAAGTAAAAATTAGTAGAAAAAAAAGTGTACACTTTTCAAAATGAAAAACAAAAGACCTGTAGACTAAGGTCACTATCCATAGTGTAAGACCATGGCTAGTTTGATAAACTAATACATTATATACTCAAGTTACAATATGAGGTCTTTCTGTGCTTGGAGGCCAAGTTTAACTATGCTTCTAACATGATTTCTGAAATAGCTTAATTATTATGGTTAATATACCCATGAGCATATGTCCACACATCTGTCACCTGTGTTTTATCATTGTTGGCTATGAAAGTGTCACCTGTCCTGGAGATGTCACCCTCTGCAGGCTTAACTTGCAGTTATTAGAATGCTTTATTCTAAAAAGCTTTAGACATGCTCAGAATATTAATAAAGTATGTCCCTTTTCTGCCTCTACAGGGCTTGTCTAGTGACCCCTCTCATAAGTCAGCCTCATTTTCCATGCCCTGACAATGGTTCTCTTCGTCTATACAGTTCCAAGGAAGGATGACCTGTAAGAGTGGACAGGAGGCAGCTGGCCTCTCTCAATATTCACCAGCCTCTCCTCTCCACCTTTTCCTCTGCCTTTACTTGGACTGGGGTTTCATTATCTCTCACTCATTACAGCAGCTGTATTTCCTATTTGCCTCACTTCTCTTTCTTCCATTACCAGAGACCCCACCTGCCTTGGCCTTTTTAGTGGTTTGTGTGCCAATCCTGTGATCAAGCTCAAACCACTCTACTCAGTAAATGCAACCGTTTTCTGCTACCTCACACCCACGCCACCTCTTGTGTGCATTCTGCTTCATCCAGTATTGTTCCATGGGCACACGACTATGACTGGCATTTCAGGTGGGACAATCCTTCATTGTGCCGAAGTATTCTGTACATTCCAGTAGGTTTAGTATCCCTGGCCCCTGCCCACTGAATGCCTGTGGTACCCACCTTCAGATATTGTGACAACTAAAACATGCCCCGGATGTTTTCAAACACTTTGAGCTGCCCCCTTTCCTATCTACTACCTCCTACTGGTCCTTCATCCCTCCCCTCCAGTGCTGAGCTAAGCCACATAGAGCTGCTTTGGTTATAGTCCAAGAGTGTGACGTTAGCTATTTAATATGGCAAACCTAAATATTCTGTTCTCCTGGAAGCCTTCCCTAATGATGTACAAGTATACCCCCATGACTGCCTGTATTAAAGTGCTTGCCACCAGGCATTGTAATAGCCAGGCTACTTGTCATCCCTTCCTCTTACCACATGGTTTAATCCTAATTAACTATGAGCACATTACCAACTCTTACATCATTTCATCTCTCTAGCACTTGTGTTTGGCTCATAAGGAAACTAACCCTGGGCTGGATGAACCAATGAACAAGCTATTAGGCATACTTTCCCTGATGAATCAAGGTTACTATTCCTGGGCATGGAGATGTCTTCAGGGCATACCGAGCCACTGTTCTTTTTAGATTATCATTAAAAAAACCCACCTCTGGGATACATGGCTGGTGTGTGTGTGTGTGTGTGTGTGTGTGTGTGTGTGTGTGTGTCAGGGAGAGAGAGAGAGAGAGAGAGAGAGAGAGAGAGAGAGAAATGTGCTTTATTGCATCATCATAACTGATTCCAGTGGTTCTTTGTGCTCCTTACAGCCAGAGGCAGACCATTTGGAAGGCTATGGGGGCACACTGGTGAGCCTTCAGAATGATGCCATGAGTTTACTTATTTACGTTAAAATGCTCATACTAATAAACACTGGACTGTGCATCTCAAATATAAGACTATTCTAATATTGGAGGAATGCCTTCCAATTAAAAAAGTGCAACCTTTCTGTTGTAATCCAGGTAGATGAAGACCAGGCCAAGAGGAGCAGAAGCAAAGCAGAAAGCCAGGAAAAATTAGATGAAGATACATTTTTCATCAGAAAAATACTCATGTGTGTTGTACCATAAATAATCTTAATATACACCTGAATAAGTAATATGCAACTCCATCAACAAGTAAGCTTTCAGCATTTTATTTTCAATATATTCATAATTCTTTTCTAATTTATCAGGTAATTGAATCCATTTAAGAGAGAATTAAGTACACCAAAGGAAATTAAATATTTTTACAATAGCTTATTGCCTACAGGAAGGTCCACATAATCTTATTCCCTTAAATGTAATGTTATACCGTATACTAAGCCCTACCACTGCTTGTGGGAAATTAACATTAAATAGCTAAACATAGAAAATCCAGATCTATAAATAACATAAAATACAACTGAACTCTAACATGAGCTTAAACAAGACACACTGTGATGCAATATGAATCAACTTCATCCATTGGACAAATCCAGTGAGACACAAATCAGGTCTGTGCAATGACATGCAGGTGAAGCTTCTAACCCCAGCTTGAGAGCATTTTGTCTTTGGACTCTGTCCAATTCTATTCCAGAAAAGCATCTGATTTTTACATCTTCTTAACTTTTAGCCTATAATGAAAAAGGAAAGTGTAAATTGTAAATAGAGGAATGGATGGTAGGAATGGGTTTGGTATCTAAATGTTACTTCACACACCTTCACTCTCATTGCAATACAAACATCAGCTCAGAGTCTATATGAGGAATTTGAGTCTGAGAAAGGATGGACTTGCTCAACTTAAATAAGCCAGTTAATGATAAAAACAGTGTATGAACACTTATCTCGGATTTCCAAGTTCAGTATATATGGTCCAATAGTGTTAGCTGCCATCTATTAATTAAATGCTACATTACTGATGTAAACCAGAATCACTGGTCTCTTTTTAACTACGTTTGCTTTTCAGGGTTCAGCAACCAACCAGGCTATCAATTATATGAAGAGAAAACATCTTTGCAATGAGAATCAAGTAGCCAATAACTATCAGATACTCAGGGAAATATAATATCACATGATAATAAGAAAAGTTATTGTTAAAATAATAACAAACACAGTGGTGTTGACGTATAAGTACAAAATGCATTCTGTGCTTGCATGGTCTAAGTCAAATTCCCCCTTCTAAAATCCGATGTCTCTAGACTGAAGACCTCCAACAGGTCTGCGGCCTCCAATCTGTGCCCTCCTTTCCCCATCATTTGGGTAGACTGCTTGTCTTTCAGTGATCCATACCTGAGATGGTGCACAGCCCTTTTCACCCACTCCTGCTTTGGATCAGCACACACAGAATACTTCCTTTTTGTGTAAAAGCTGAAAATCAAACATAAGAAAAAATTTTATTTGCATTCAGTAACCACTTAAATGTGTTTGTTTTTCATGGAACACGCAGGGAAGTTCCACATGCTAATTTATTGTCTCATAGACTAAGCATTTGCCTACAGAGATGAGAGGAAAGGGGAAATGTGTATAACAAATCCTGATAGAAGGAATGGAAGAGACTTCTTTAGACTCTCCCTATGATGTAACAGATGACTATAAAATTGCAGAAGATATAGTCCCAGACCTGTCATTTAATGTTGCTGCTGCTGGAGGTTTGTAATATGTATGTATGTGATTAGTAGCTTATATTATTCCAAAATATAACTCCCTAAATGAACCATGAATATTTTAAGTGATATTATTCTTGGCCCATTTTCCAGTAGAAAATGCTGAATTCAAAGGTGTCTTCTACGTATCACATTCAACAAGTTTATTCTAGAAAGTGACTTCTGCCCTGCATGGTGTTTACTTTTCAAAAACTAACAGCTATACTTCAGACTTCCTTTAGTCCTACTTAAATTTCAAAGTACATATGATATAAAGCTATTTTGTTCCATGTATTATTTCTGAGTAAACTGCCAGTAAGTTAAAAAATGTTTCTAAAATGTCCATGTATTCATGACACAGTGGAATTGAAGGTGATGAGAAACTTACATGATAGCATCAATGTCACAAGCTTCATCAGCCAGCTGTTCTGTGAAACCCACAATAGCTTTGTGTGGGATAATGCCTTTTGTGTACCGAAGGCAGCAGTCAAAGTTGCTTGCTGCTAAAAGGAAAATTAAAAGTTGTTGAGCTCACAGGAATGAGTTTTCTTGTCTTTGAAACCTAGTTGAGGATCTTTGAGGTCTAATTTAACATAGTTCCCATATACTATCTTTTTAAAATGGCATTCTGTTATGTTTTGGTTCAACTAACACAGTATACAAGCCCATGACATCTTTAATAAGAAACTCAAATATTTCATTACAATTTGCCATAATCACTCAAGAATATAGATATTTGTCCCCACCACTATCCTTTAACAGTAAAAGATCTTTATAGAAAAGCATTTCATAGTCAGAATATAAGGAGGAGTCAAATGTCATTCTGTCCTCTGGCTGCTAGGTAGGCAGTAGTGAAATTACAAAGAAAAGATTTCTCTGGGGACCACAGAAAAAATTCCAGAGGAAAATGTAGCCATCGGGGCTTGTGTCCGAAGCACCCTAAAATTGTTGTATTTGCTGGTGCAATTTAAATCCCATTCATACAATCACCACATGCTCTCAGGCATGCACCTGTTGCAGATGGAGATATAATAAAGCAATACTTGGGCACTTCTAGGAGTTAAAGTGTAACCTGCTGTAAGGTACTAGATAAATGTTATCTCAAGAGTTGGAGAACAATGTCTTCCAGGCCTCACAGGGACACGGAGGTCAAGTTTCACAGTCTGAACTTTAAAGGGAAATTATGGACTTTGCTAACATTTCGTAGTTGGGAGGTTAAAAAAAAAAAAGTCTGAAAGTAAAATGTTTAAAATGTTCTCCACATTTCTGAATGACCATATAGCCTGTGAATGTCACACTCAAAATATCACTGCCAGAAAAGGCACTTGGGCATTGTCCTGAAGTTGAAGTATCTCTGAAAGCCATTCACTCTCCAAATATGCTAGAATTGACAGCAGAGAAGATCCCTGGTTGCTAGCTAGCATCCACTAGCATCCACTCTTTCCTCCTCCTCTTGGCCATAAGCCAGCCAGTCCTTCTCACACGCTTTTTTAGCAGACTGCTGTCCACACAGCACCCCAAGACAAGGCCTAGGGGACAAGAAAACTTTTGTCCCTCCTGAACCAGCAGAAGGGGACACACTTACCTTCTGACTGGCCATAGAAGTGAGCTAGCAGCATCCCTGACAAGGCAAGGATGAGCAGGCTCTTGCCAATGCAGGGCATTCTCAGCTTCAGGACTGATCTGCTCAGGGCTAAGTGCTCAGTGCTGGGTACCCCGTGCCCTGTCAGTGTTCTGCTCCAGCATCCAGCAGCAGCCCTACTTATAGCAAAACATTGGGAATGTACACAAGAAGGCGTGTTCTCATTCGGGATTTTCCCCCATTGATTAATCTGCCTCCTCGTGTCATCACAAAGAAAACTCACAGGGAAAACTTCCTGCCTTTCCCTAATGTTGGGAAGGTATAAAGGTCAGGTGGGGGCTGGGGAGGGACAGGGAGAAGAGGGGAGAGGTGGAGAGAGGAGGGGCCAGCAAGGGAGGGGAGAATCAAGTTAATTCCTCTCCATGTAGGAAGAAGAAAGGCAGCTCAGACTCATGGCTCAGAAATGGCATCTATCCAGGTTTAACTTAATCTCTCTCTCTCTCTCTCTCTCTTTTTTCTTGCTCTCTCTGAAAGAGAGGAACAGCCTCTGAATGGGAGCAAATTCATACTACTGTTGTTACATCAGTTTCCTTCCCACAGCCAGCCCTGGAGGGGGAAGATCAGGCATGCTGCAACACAAGTTTGTGATTACACGATTGATATTTAGCAGTCACAGAAGATTCCGAATTTCTAGACCAACATCCAGAGCAGGTTGTAAAGCAGCATGGCAGAAGTGTCCCAAACTATTACGGAAAATACCAGCCTCACTAGCTCCCCTCAAGCAGAAGCTTCCTCTCAATTTTACATCAACATCTCTAAGAACCATCAATATTGGTATGCCTTTAATTGATACTGCAGCCCAGAAAATTACCCCCACCTGGCTTTTGTTTCTTTGTGATGATGTACTTATTACAGAACCTAAGGGAGGGAAGAGAGAAAGCACTATTAGCAATGGCCAATCTGAAAAACACCCCCAAAATGCTAATGCTGATAATAATAATGTATTGAGGTCCCTAGTATATGATACGAGCTGTCTATCAGGAAAAAAATTGAGTGGAAGTAAAAGAATCCCCCCTCCCCCGCCCAAAAAGATAACTGGTTTTGCTATCCATGTGCTAGAAATGATAGAGTTTAGACAAAACAGATAGACACTGTTCCGGATAAGGAGGGATGCTCAGACTATTAGAGGATTTATACTTCAGGAATTTAGGAATGCACATATGAAAGTTATGGACATATACATACAGAACAATCCTGCCACTAAATACATGACACAAAAATTGACAGAGCTGAAGAGAAGAAAAGAAACTTCAATAATACAAATTGAAGACTACAATTCTACACTTTTCAGTGGACTTAAACAGCACTCTAAATCAATTAAACAACAGACATCTTTAGAACATTCTGTCCAGAAATAAGATAGTCATTTCTCTCAGTTGCAGACAAAAGAATCTCCAAGATAAATTACATGGTAGATTACTGAATAAGTCCTAATGAATTTTATAAGTGTTTAAATAATAGTTTTTTAAAAATACACATACATTAAAATTAAGCCATTAATCAATAAAAGAAGGAAATTTGGGGATTCACAAATATATAAAAATTGATTGACATGTTCCTAAATAACCATGTCAAAAAAAAAAATCACAAGAAGTAAGAAAATACTTTGAGATGAATGAAAACAAAAATTTAAGACAGTGCTAGCCAATAAGAAGCTCTAGCCATTGGCCAACAGGTTTATAGCTAGTAGAGTCTTTGTGTGTTATTTTGGGACCCACTCAACTCTGGGACCAGGCTGGTGGGAAAGTGTTCGTAACAAATACAGCTTTCCAAAACTGAGGTGAGGCTGTGAGAACAGATGCTTAGAGCAATATCTGTATTAAAACCAAGAAGGATGTCAAGTGAGTTACCTTACCTTCCACTTCTACTGGAAAAAGTAGAGCAAGTTGAACCCAAGGCAGTCAAAGGGGAAACCGGTAATGACTAGAGGAGAGAAATGGAGGCACAGGATAGCAACACAGCAGAGGAAGTGGATGGGACCCAAACCTTATTCTTAGTCATAGCTGACATTAGCAGGCTTTAATTACAATAACCATATAAGTAGAAAAGAAAATTTCTCAGGAATGGAAACACTACTGACTTTAAAGAAACTCTAGAATTGTCAGCGAAAACTGTGGACCACTGCATGCCAAGCAAACATACAACATGAATGAAATGACCACATTTGTGAAACTGAGTGGGAACTAGAATAGAATATTGAATAAATTTAAATGAGGGATCGTATTAGTAAGCATAGTTTTTTGTTTGTTCTACAAACAAAATCCCAGGATCAGATAGGTTCACTGGTAAGTTCTGTCAAACAGTCAATGACAAATCACTGTCAAGCTTCCACAGCTTTAACAAAAAGTCAGGAGAGAAAATTTCCAAATTATTCTGTGATACAATGTTGCCAGACAACAATACAATGGGAGAAAGAACTCACAGTGCCTCTTGTGAAAATAGACACTCAAAGGGCCATTAAAAGAATGCTCTGCCGGGGAGGAATGATGAGCAAGAGTTCAAAACCAGGCTGGAGAAACCCACAGAAACTGCTGACCTGAACAGTGGGGAGTACTCCAGTCTGATAGCTGGGAAATCAGCATAGGACCGACCCAGACCTCCTGAATGTGGGTGTTAGTTAGAAAGACTGGGCAGTCTACTGGGCTTCTGGTAGTGGGTGAGTATTTATCCCTAGTATATGAATGGACTTTGGGAGCCCATTCCACATAGAAGGATACTCCCTCAGTTTAGACACATGGGGGAGGGCCTAGGCTTTGCTCCAAATGATATGTCAGACTTTGAAGACTCCCTATGGAAGGCTTTACCCCCCTGGGGAGCAGAAAGGGGATGGGATGGGGGTTGGTGGGAGGGACAGGGAGGACAGGAGGGTGCAGGAACTGGGATTAATATGTAAAACAGGCTTGTTTCAAATTTAAATTTAAAAAAATTATTAAAACAAAAAATAAAAAATAAAAAATAAACTTGCTCTGCTTTGCCAAGGACCCTAGTTCTCAGTTCCCAGCATCTAATTGAGGAAGCTCACCTCTAACTCCAGCTAAAGGGAATCCAATATCATCTTCTACTCTCACGGACACATCTGTATACATAATTAAGAATAAGATAAATCTTTTTATGAAAATTTTACAAAGAAACAGACATGGAAGCCCTCAACAGTACAATTGAATCAACTCAATTATATAATGGAATTATGTATCACACCTAAATGGGGTTCATTATACCAGCCAACTAGAACATTGGGCACCCCAGAGGGTATGGAAATGTACTGCAACATTAAAAAAAAAAATTCATTTGAAGAAATACTTGGTAGACTCTAATGTTTACTCATGATAAAAATATTCAACAATCTAGGAGTCATAGAGAAATTCCTCAATCTGATAAAGTTGTTGTGTGAAAACCCCAGAGTGAATGTCACGCTTACTCTTGAAAGGCATAATACTTGATCCTGAGGGCATGAACAAGACAAGGATGTCTGCTATCACCAGTGTTATTTAGCACTGTACTGGATTTGCAAGCACAACTAAATAGGCATAAATCAAGAAAGGATGGGGCACCCAGATGATAAAGGAAGTAGGAACTGAATAAATGTACAGGTAATATAAATTTGTACATGAAAAATCCTTTTTTAAATCCTCTAATATGATTAAAACTGGCAAACAAGTTCATTGAGGTCCAAGAATCAATCTCACTATACAAAAGCAATTGTATGTCTATATACTATCAGTGAATATTCTGAAAATACAACTAAGAAAATAACCTAGTGACACCATCAAAAAGAATAAAATATGAGCTGGTGGCATATGCCTATAATAGCAACTCAAAAAATAAAAAGAATAAAATGGCCATAAATTTGAGCAAAGAATGAACCAGCCAGATGGCTCAGCAGAGGAAGGACATTTGTTTTTAGGTTTTATTTTTATTAATTTTTTTCATTTAAATTAACAACAATCTTATTTTACATACCAATCCCAGTTCCCTCTCCCTCCTCCCACTGCCCCCACCATCTCCCCATCCCCCCTCCCATCCACTCCTCAGAGAGGGTGAGGCTTCCCATGGGAGATCATCAAAGTCTGTCACATCATTTGGAACAGGACCTAGGCCCTACCTCCCCCCCCCCCCATATCTGGGCTCAGAGAATATCCCTTCATAGGGAATAGGCTCCAAAAAATAAGTTCATGCACTAGGAATCAATACCGGTTCCACTGCCAGTATCCCCATTGACTGCCTAAGCCCCCAAACTAACACTCATGTTCAAGGGGGTTAGTTCAATCTTATGCAAGTTCCCCGGCTGTCAGTCTGGAGTCTGTGAACTCCCCCTTGTTCGGGTCAGCTGTTTCTGTGGGTTTCCCCAGCCTGCTCTTGACCCCTTTGCTCATCACTCCTCCCTCTCTACAAGTGGACTCTAGGAGTTCGGCTCAGTGCTTAGCTGTGGACCTCTTTCTGCTTCCATCAGCTACTAGGTGAAGGCTCTATGATGGCATTTAAGGTAAAAAAAAAAAGGGGGGGGGGAGGGAATGACATCTTGAAATTTGTAGTCAAATGGATCAAATGAGAAGAAACCATCTGCAGTGAGGTAACCCAGACACAGAAAGACAGACATGGTGTGGGTATTAGACATAGAGCAAAGGATAACCAGCCTACAATCCACAACCCCAGAGAAGCAAAGAAACAAGGAGGGCCCTAAGACAGACATACATGGATCCCTGAAAAGGGGAAAGAGACAAGATCTCCTGAATAAATTGGGAGCATGGGGAGAAGGGAAAAGAGGTAGGAGGGAGGGGAGGGCCTGACCTCCTATGTTTGGTCCACAGAACACACATGATGGAAACAGAGAACCATTCATTCCTGCAGTTTATCTTCTGACCTCCACATGCACATGGCTGGCATATGCACACTCACAGGAACATGCATCATAAATATTTCTTTTAATCTGACAGAAATAATAATAAACTACAAGAAAAATCATTAAGCAATTAAGAGAAGATATATAAACAGAAACATAATCCATCTCCACAAAATAGACTTGATATCATTAAGATGACCATATTCACTACAATGATCTGTATATTCAATGCAATTCCCATTTAAAGTCAAGTTATCTTTTTCTTAGAAATAGAAGAAAATAAACAGCACTTAAAATAATATGGAAGGAATATGGATCCTGAATGGCCCAGAGTCTTGAAAAGAGCAGAAACAAATGGAAGGAGACACATTCTCTATCTCCAGCCCTTATCGCAAAGTCACAATGACCAAGAAGTTGACTTGAGGACAACTGTGACCATTGGCAAAAAAACTGAAACACTGGAGTTGAGCCCGTGTTTGAAGAACAGATTTGTGCGTACTGTGATAATGGCGGTTGGAGAAAGAGTCTTCTCAGTAAATAGTACTAGATATTCACATGAAAAAAAAATTGATGTTAGACTCATAATATACACAAAATTGCTCAAAACGAGTCATGAGCATAATCAAATTTTAAACTATAAAACTCCTGGAGGGAAACACAGAAACCAATCTTCTTGACCATGGATTATGTAATGGCTTTCATACCTGGCATCAAAAGCTCAAGCAGTGGGACAAAAAAGAAATAAAGTGAATTATATATAAAAAAAAAAAAAAAAAAGCAAGAGAGAGGAAACAGGATGAGGGAGCGGGAGTGAATACAAGCAAAATATAATGGTACACCTGCATGAAACATTACCAAAAAAATTTTTTACATACACATGTGCATGCACACACAGAGACATGTACAAAAATAAATATATTAAAATTTTATTAACATTTTAATGAACAAAGTACATGAGTAGCCATTTCTCCAAAGTGGCCATATAAATGCTGAATGATCATGTGGAAAGCTCAAGATACTTAGGGTTCTGAATCACTCAGAAAATGCAATGAAAGCCACTATATAACATACTGCATCACACCCACCTGGATGACTACACTCAATAAGAAAACAGACAGAGATGCCAGTACGGTAGAGAAATGGGAACCTCACACCTTGTTACTGGGGATGATAAACAGAGCAGAGATTTTTGATAATGGTTTAACAATTAAGTATTTAATCAGAGAGCTGGACCCAGGGATCCCATCCCTAGATATACACCCAAGAGAGTGAAAATACATATCCACTCACAAAGTTTATAAATGGCTGCACTCACAATAGCTAACAAATAGAAATAACTCAAGTGTCATCGGGTGATGAATAGATAAATGCAATAAAATACTACCCAGTAACCAAAATTAATGAGTCAATTGAACAACACAATGCATGGACCTAGGAAAACACTGTTCTAAGTAGAAGAGGCCGTGTACTAAAAAAGACTATGCACATGCGGTTCTGTCTATGTGAAATGTTCAGAACTGGCAAGTCAGTAAGAGTTGAGAGGCAACAGAGAGACTGTCCAGGGCAAGGCTGAGGGAATGAATGCAGAATGAGGGTAAGGGCTGATGGACCTGTGATATTTGGTTCTTCTTTACCCCAAACCAGATACTGGTAATGGTCACACAACCTAGAGAACATACTAACATACTAACACCAGCTTAGCTGGTAGTTTTTTATGGTATGTCAATTGTGCCTCAATAAAGATGACAACAACAAAGGAGTGCCCTGTCTGCCTGTGTCTGATGCCTGCCACAGCTGACAAAGCCTCTTTATTGTCACTATTCTCAGGACCTTGCAGTCTCTATTTATCTTTCCCATTCCCTCCACTTCTGTCACACCTCCCACTTGCCTCCTCCCTTCTCTTGTCTAACTAGGCACAAAAAAGAACTCTCATTATAGATCTGGTATCAATGTAAGTAGGAGAGAAACCATAAAATTTGTTATTCTAAGTCTAAACTACTTCACTTAACATGATGATTTCCAGTTGCATACACTATCCTGCAAATGTCATGAGAGCATTTTTAATTATGGCTGCATAAAATTTATATGACAGACATGTGTAGTGTGTATATGTATGTGTAACATTTTCCTTAACTATTCATATTTTATGGACCTCCAGGCAGCTCCACTTCTTGGCCACCATGACTGGCACGCCATTGAACATGGAGGTACGTGTGTGTGTGTGTGTGTGTGTGTGTGTGTGTGTGTGTGTGTGTGTGTATCTGGGGAAGCACTTAGAGACTTAGAGTCCCTTCTATACTGGGTCACATAGTAGTTTGGTTTTTAGTTTTCTCAGAAATTTTCAAATTAACATCCTTATTGTTACACATTTGCATTCTCACCAATGAACAAGAGTTTTTCTCTCATATCCTCTCCAGCATTATTTGGAATAAGTAAGAAGAATACTGAGTATTACTTTCTTGATATCAGCCATGATGACTGGAGTGAGATGGAATTTCAAAGCAGTTTTGGTTTGCATTTCCTTGATCACTAAGGATATTGAACATGTTTTTTAAATGTTATTGGCCATTTGTTTTCCTTATTTTTCAAAACAACCTTGATTGAAGTTGTTCTTTGACAAAAAGCTATCATCTGGATTTTCTTTTCCTTTGGTTGGTTGGAGTTTTTCCTTTTTTATTTAAATTAGAAACAATCCTATGTTATATATCAATCCCAGTTCCCTCTCCTTCCCATCTCCCATGCCTCCCACCAACCCCAATTCCATCCCTCTTCTGCTCCATAGAAAGGGTGAGACCTTCTCTGGGGAATAATCAGTCTGTCACAACATTTGGGGCAGGGCCTACACCCTCCTCCATGTGTCTAGACCTTAAGAGTATCTCTCCATAGAGAATGGGCTCCCTATGTCCATTCATACACTCGGTATAAATGCTGTTCCATTACCAGGGACCCCATAGACTGCCCAGGCCTCCTAACTGACATCCACGTGCAGGGGGGCCTGGTTCTAGCCTATGCTGATTTCCAAACTATCAGCCTGGGGTCCATGAGCTTCCCCTTATTTAGGTCAGCTGTTTGTGTGGGTTTCTCCAACACGGTCTTACCCCTTTGCTCATCATTCCTCCCTCTCTACAACTGGATTCCAGAAATTTGGCTCAGTCTCAGCTGTGGGTCTCTACTTTTGTTTCTATTAGCTACTGGATGAAGGCTCTAGGATGGCATGTAAGGTAGCCATCAATTTCATTATAGGGGAAGGGCATTTAAGGTAGCCTCCTCCCTATTGCTTAGATTATTAGTTGGGGGTCATCCTAGTATATCTATGGACATTTCCCTAGTGACAGATTTCTTTTTAGCCCTATAATGACTCCCTCTTTTAAGGCATCTCTTTCCTTGTTCTCCTCTATTCTTCCCCAGACCCAATCTTCCTGGTCCCTCATGTCTTCCTCCCATTCCTCTTCTCCCCTTTTCTTCCTCCTAACTCCCTCTCCCATCCCCATGCTCCCAATTTGCTCAGGAGATCTTATCCCTTTCCCCTTCTGTGGGGGACCATGTATATCTCTCTTAGGGTCCTCCTTGTTTCCTATCTTCTCTGGAGGTGTGGATTATAGGCTGGTAATGCTTTGCTCTGTGTCTAATATCCATATGTGAATGAGTACATACCATGTTTATTTTTCTATGACTGGGTTACCTCACTCAGGATGTTTTTTTCTAGTTCCATCCATTTGCCTGCAAATTTCAAAATTCCATTGCCACCCCAACTGAGTTGTACTCCATTGTGTTTTATAGGGGTGGGAGAGCCTCTGAAATTTATTCTTTTCAAATAACCTAGACACAACTGTCACAAGCCCTAATTCCTATATATAATCTCAGGATCTTGCTTTCTACATCATCCCAAAAAAGTTGACAAGTATCTCTGTTATGGATGGAGCTTATTGGTGTGTGTATACACACACCTGAAAGTTGGTGTCTGCATTCACTGTAAGCATCTTTAAAAGCAGTATTGCCATATGTGTTTTACTCAAAATATTAGTAGAATTGGTAACAAGATGGACTTCTAGACGTTGCTTGACTTCCTTATGTTTCTATAGGTGAATATTAACTTGACTTGATAATCATACTCTGTGTCCACCCAACGTCTTCTGTCTCTGAATTTCCATGACACATTCTAGGAAAGAGGAGGAAGTTCCTTTCAAAGCTGCATGGATTCTGCCTCTATCACATGCAAGACAGTTTAGTAGGGAATATACTGTGAAAGGAAGGAGCCACAAAGATTGATTCCTACTAAGGAAAGCACATTCCTGGAAGAGAAGACCTTCAAATGAAGACACAGACCAGATAAAGCCAGGAAAGAAATCTAGAGCTATGGTGAAACAAGTGTGATGTCCCTGTCTAGAGGAGCACAGGAGACATGCCTGAGCTTCAACTTGAAGGGAAGCTAGAAACTTTGCATCACAATGTCACATTCCTTCTTGATCCCCAAGAAACCGCCAACCTTAAATTTCTAACCTTTCCTTGAAAAAGCTCAACATTCACACTAGAAAAGGTATCCAATAGCATGGATGCGTGTCTTGCACTCTTCCTATTTGTCTTCAAAAGAAAGTAAGAAACTGACTCTCAGGTCTCCTCATAAATGGGGATAATAAAATGTTTCACAGGAGGTTTTCGGCGTATTCTCCTCTTCCTCCCTCTCAATTTTCCTTTTAACTCATTCCAGATGTCTCCTCTTAACTCTATGTAACTATGCACTCATGCATTACATCCAATGCCTATCTGATGGTGCTCCCATATGATTATATGGAAACAATAGAAATGTTCTTGTCTGGTAACACTGTGGCTATCTTAACATCCTAGCCACACTCATGTGTTAGTGATAATGCTGATATAGAAAAGTCTGCTATTCTATTAGTGCATATGACACTATATACAGTGAATGAGACTTGATAATTAGTACAGTACTACTGACATATGTACTTCCTGCTATATAATTTTCATAATTATATTAAGGTGTACATTCTACTTACATGAGAGAGGGGGAAGAGAAAGTGAGAGGTTGAGAGAAAAAATCTGTAAAACTAGCTAGCCCTTCATAAGGTTTTCAGAAGAGGACATTGTTGCCATGTAGGACAGAAGCTCCATGATGACGTTGCCCCTCAAGATCTTCCAATAGGCCAGGGTATGGAGGCAGAATAAAAATGACATTGCTGACCCTGGTCCAGCACAGATGCTATGGTTTGGATTTAAAGTGTAACTCACATATGGTAGTTTGGATAATAATGGCCCTCATAGTCTTATATATTTAAACATTTAGGTAGTGGCACTATTTGAAGGGGTTACAAGATGTGGTCATGTTGGAAGAAGTGTGTCAAAAAAGCCCAAACCATGCTCGCTCTCTCTCTCTCTCTCTCTCTCTCTCTCTCTCTCTCTCTGTCTCTGTCTCTCTCTTCCTACTGCCTGTGGACTGTGGATCTGGATGTAGAACTCTCAGTTACTTCTCCAGTACCATAAATACCTGTGTGTTGCCATGTTTCCAGCCATGACAATAACGGACTTAACCTCTGAAACTGTAAGCCTCAATAAAATGTTTTTCTTGATTAAGACTTGTAGTAGTCATGGAGTCTTTTCACAGAAACAGAACATTAACTAAGTAAATTATCCCATAAAGTGATATGTCCAAACACTTGGATGCCAGCTCACAGTTCTGTCTCAGAAAGTTGTAGAACTCTGAAGATTGATCTACCAGTAGAACTGGGTTTCTGGTAATGGGACTTGAAGACAGTATCTACTTCTAGCGTTACGCCAAGCTTTCTGTTTCTTGGTCTGCTAAGATGTGAACAAACCATGCCTCAAGTTCCTGCCACTGCAGAGTCATTTCAGCTTCAATGCCTTCCACGTTGTAATGTTCTATGTCCCCTGAAACTGTGTGTTCCCAAATAAATTCTCCTCTCTTAAGTTGCCCCTGTCAAGATTTTTGTCATCCACACCAACAAGGAAAGTATTAGCAGGTGTTTCAGATAAACCTAACCCCATTATGTGAAACCAACTCTCAGGTGCTGTGAGACCAAAGACAAGAGACAAACAGACCCAGGTTTATACAACTTATTGATCACTTGCTGCTGGAATCATGGTTCTTGGGACAGAGCAAGCCCAAGTAGATCTACATTGAAAAAAAATTAAGTCTGAATATGAGGACTTCAAAATCGCTCAAGAAAAAATGGCCTCCTTTAATATGTAATCTACCTGATTTATTCCAGACTAGTATCAAAGAGTCAGACACAAGCTTGGTGCCAGGATCCAGTTGTAAAGTTCCACAAATTACTGTTATGGACTTTGTCCATTTATAATAAGCTGGGTAAGTATTTGGGGAATACCAACCAGGTTTACTCTAAGGGAGTGGAGGGGATTAAGAGTCAAGACGGCTACCGCCCTCAGAAGAGGAACCCATAGAGTAGGTTAATGTGCACGCTCAGTCATGTCTTACCTTTTCACAACTAAGTTTAGAAATTAAATAATAACAATAATAATAATGATGATGATGAGAAAATAATGTTATAAAGAAAGAAAATATTTCTGTACAGTCATATAGTATTTCTGTTTTAATCAACATTTCTTTACCAAAGTCAAAAAAGTTTTTAAAAATGTAAATGTTTATAAAGTAAAGATGCCATAGTGTCTAAGGCTAATTTATTCCTGTATACAGCACTTATAAGCTCTGCACACACATATAGTAGTGTCCTAGGTCTCCACATTCTTTCACCACTGACCCACCTAGTGGAAGAGCGACGTCCAGCCCTGTGAACTCCAATCATGATACCCACCTCATACAAGTTTATCATCTTTTTAACTTTTATAGCACCCTTTTATGGTGTCTGTCCTATGCCTAAGAACACAAATACTTACACTTGTCTGCAATATTCAATAAAGTCACGTGCTGTGTGGGTTTATAACCCAAGATCAACAGACTGTACTTTGAGCCAAAACAGATAATCCACTACACATCTAGCTTTGTATGAGGACTTCAATGTACACAATAGAATCTTCTGTTTCTCTCAGAACCTTGTTTCATTGTTAAGAAACATGTGACTGTGTTTCAATTCACTCATCTTCAAAATTTAACTTTAGCTTCAAGAGGTGTCCCACAAAAACAACACTCAGGATATGTCCTGTCTACTTGGAAACAAGTATGGCCATAATAACATATACCATGGCATGTGGCTAAGGAGTATAAAATTTAGCACTGGAGACTGAAGTTTTCTATTTGTCTCTAAAACAACTGTGGTAACATTTGCTATGTTTATGTGCTTTTTGTCTCTGAAAATGTAGCTTTTGGACCAAGGTTATCATTTTTTTTTTCTTTTACGACATCAGTCTTCTTATATCTTACTTTCTTTTTTATTGAAGTAAAAAGATTCGTATGGGTAGTGTTATGTTTTATAAATGAGCATTTTCATATTTGCTATGGGAGGGGAGAAAATTAAGAAAGGGAAGAAGGAAGGAAAAAAAGAAAGAAGGAAATAAAAGGACCCTTCAGTCCTGCCTTACCTAGGGCTTCTCCATGGGCCACTCCTCATATTTGTAAGGCATAATTCCTTGCTATCGGAGCCATCCTGTGCATTATAGAATGCTGAGAGGCATCACTGGTGTTCTAGTTATAGCAGCAACCACTGCCTCCCACCTCCAACTTTGACAAACAAAATGTCAATTGTTTGTTAGAGGACAAAAGTTTTTTACAAGTGAGAAAGTGAGAGCCATAGTCTCCAAGGAACCACAATGAATACTTTTATATATATGTGTGTGTGTGTGTATATATATATACATATATATATTATTGAATTTCTAGTTAATTATTTTCAGTGATACATCTTACCTTTTAAAATGCCTTGTTTTAATATATATATAATATAAATCAATATATCTAGGCATTTTTTCATGCATTAAATATTTTTTAGATCAGGGGTCTATAAACCATGCCCACCCACAAACCATATTCAGCCCACAGCTTTACTGGCACAAATCACACTCTCTTGCCTTAGTGCATCCATGGTAAAGATGAGCACTTGAAATGGTTTGTGTGGCCTGAGAAGCATAAACTATTTACTAACTAGAGTTTTATAGTTTCCCACATCCTGTTCTAGAATGTGATCATTAATGGACCCACAACATTCAGTCATTTGGGGGAAATTACAGTTTATTCATTCACTTGTGGGAGCTAAATTGTTTACAGTTTTTGTTATTACAATTCTTTTTTCAGGTAAGCATGAACCTTGTGTGCTTCTTTCAATATTCATACCCCGGGATGCATGTGTGTTCTCTATTAGTCATGTCAAATATAGAGCTTCTGGAAAGTACTCAGGATTTCCATCATTCAGCATCTCAAAAGTAAGTTCTTGAACTCACTATCACTTATTTATACACAAAATCCAGATGTCTGCTATCAGCAACATTCCAACCATGTCTGGCTCTATGAGTATCTCTACTATTTACACCTAAAAGTCATTCTAAGAACATAGAAAGGTGTAGACTTCAAAAATAATGATGGGCTAATTAGGATACTCATACACGAAGATCTCAGGTCTTCCCAAGAGCCACTGTTATCAACTGAAGCTTGAGTGACTTGGTGCTTTTGGTCTGGCCCAACTTGAAGCATTTTTAGAAGTAAAAACAGGAACTTTGGGGTAAGAAGCAAAATCTCTCTGTCTCCCCCCCCCCCCTCTCTCTCTCTCTCTCTCTCTCTCTCTCTCTCTCTCTCTCTCTCTCTCTGTGTGTGTGTGTGTGTGTGTGTGTGTGTGTGTGTGTTTGTGTTGCACAACTTGGTTAAGGATCTTTATGACAAGAACCAGGGGGTATGATTCACATGCGACTTTTTTGCCTTTAAAATTTCTTTCTTTCTTTTGTAGTCCTGGGGTTATACACATGACCTTGTACATGCTGGGCAAGCATTCTACTCTGAGGGACCCTCCCTGTCCCCAGGTTTGTTTCAGTGAAGAATCATAGAGAATGAAAGAAGTTGTAGAAGTAAGGGGTCTTTTTGTCCCGAGGAGCCCTTTAGATCCCTACTGATCGTAACTACTAGAAGCACATGAGCCACTTTCTGTCCTTGGTGTCAGGAGGGGTTTGAGGTTTCTTTGGGTGCTACTATGGTAGCATTGGTTCCAAAGTTGGAAATACATGAAAGGTGGTTGAAGTTACATGCTACATCAAGGACTAGTTTGAAGCCAGTGACTTTAAAGCAAGCTGGTCATTGGTGTTCATCATTTTGGCCCGAGAGAATCCAAGAACAGCAAATTCACAAGTAGCTACACTAGCAAAAGCATAAATGACCCAGAGAGTATCAAGACAAAGAGCATCGAGTTGTCTTCATAATAATAAAGGGTTTTATTTATGTGGTTGGTTGGTTGGTTTTTCAAGACAGAGTTTCTCTGTGTAGCTTTGTAGAACATGCTGGCCTGGAACTCACAGAGATCTGACTGCCTCTGCCTCCTGAGTGCTGGGATTAAAGGTGTGCACCACCACTGCACAGCATAAAGGGTTTTAAACACAAGATTTTATCATATGCCGCCTCCATTGCATCTCTCTCTCTGTCTCTCTCAAAAGCATGCCATCTGCTGATTTTGTTCAGTGTTACTTATTTGTGTATGATTTCAGTGCTGACCACTTGGCATTAGATAACCAACAAATGGGTGCATCTCTGGGAAGAACTATTTCTTTCACTCTTAGCATTCCTTTGTTGCCTATAAACTAGGTTTCTACTCTATTCACATCATTTTGTCTTTTATTTAATCAAACATATAAATAGGGTTAATAGCTTGCTGTCTGCCTGTCCCCCATTGTTATTCCTCTGCCCACTTTATGACTCTTTTGATGAATTACAACTGCAGTTAAAGTGTTCTTATCTGTTTCTTTTTCCTTCTTGAACAGTGCCAAACCATAAAGTTCCTAAAAATGCACAGCTTGGACTCCATCTACCTCAACACCTTAAGGTTTAACATGAAGTCACCGAGGTCAGAGAGACATGAGACATAGACAGCGTAGACCTGGAAGACCAGAGGTGAAGCTTCTGGCCTCCTCCCTAGGTCAATGTCTTATTCCTCATTTCCTCCACAATGATTTATTACCTAATTGTGGGATAGATCATGTTACTACACATCATTAACCTAACTTCTTTTAGAGTGCAACACAAGTTGTAGTTTCTACTCAGGCTTAATCATATCCAGTGTATTATAAAGTTCACCAAATAAAATAGCCATGCATTCACTTGCACACACAACTACTCAGGGATCTAAGGTGGGAAGAGTATTCCAGCCCAAGGGTTGTATGCCAGCTTGGGCAATGCATAGCAAGACTCTGCTTCAGAAAAAAAAAATTAATTCAAACTAAATTAAAAGGCTATACTTTCATAAAGGATGACAATTGTATGAATTACTGTAATGACTACTTAAGCTCCTTGGTTTTTGACATCTTCGTCTGGATTCCCTTGGAAGCACTAACGGTCCAAATAATTTAGTTGTCAGGTCATCTCAAGCAGCAGAAAGAAAGATACATGAAGAGGGATGGAAGCTTCCAAGGTCATCCAAGGTCATCTGTGGGCTTTGGAAAGTTGGCTTTACTAGAAACTCCTGAAGAGAAAAAAAGGAAATAATTGTCTTTGAAAACAAGCCCCCTAAAGGACAGGATACAGCACTCTGTGCACTAGTTCGAAGCCTTTGTTGGTGGAAGATTTCTTCATGGTCACCAATTCCCACTAGTTTCATTCAGTGTTAGGAGAAATGGAGTGGTCCAACATTCTTCCTCAGCTCAGAACAGGTCTGGGAGCAAGGGCTCAGTTCAAAGCTAAAAGCACATGATGACTGACTCCAGAAAGGAATGCCTACTATAGACATTCAATAAAATGTCTGCAGAAGCAGCTATTTTAAGGGCAATTATGAATAAAGGAAACATCCTGCATGCTCAGGGCAGATGATTCTCCCAAAAACCCCAGAAAGACAACCCAGCTCTTTGGTTTTACAAAAACAAAAACAAAACAGCCTTCTCCAGAACACAGTGACTATCCATTGGCTGTTTCTTCATGATTCATTTATTTTGGAAGAAGATATTTGGCACACAAATCCATGATGCTGCTAGGCCGCACAGCCCTGGGGAGGGATACTCATATGCTATACTCAGGAAAACCAAAGTGTCCTGGTTATAAGAGCTGCAGATGACTAAAACTATTGTAATTGCTATAAAAAAGAGAAAGTTAAAAAATTACTCTGAGGATGTTCAGAGCCAAAGCATGAAGGGACTTACGAGCATCTTGAAGAAAACACACAAAATAAAGAGTATTTTTTGCAATTTTTCTTAAGCTCTCTACAAGGAGTAACTTGCATATTACCTTCCTAAGAAAATGATATGAGGCCCTATAATAAACCTTAATAGACTCATTCACCAATTTATATGTGTGTGTGTGTTGTGATGTACATATTCAAGTATATGCACATGCATGAAGAAGCCAAAGGCCAATGTCAGATGTCTGCCTCAGAGTCTCTCCATCTTATCTTTTGGGTGAGGAGCTCTAGCTCAGGAGTTGGCTAGATTGGCTGTACAGAAGCTCTGGGGATCTACCTGTCTCACTCTTTCCCCTAACACTGGGGTTGCAGACATGTGCCACTGTATCTGCCTTTTTATTTGGTTGCTGATTATGTGTACTCTTGTCCTAATACTTAGATGGCAAGCACTTCACCAACTGAGCTCCTGCTGCCTTTTAGAACCAAGAAGTTTATCACTAAAAGATCGCTAAAGCATCAATAGCAGGAAACACAGTACAGAAGGCCAGCTATACTGTCAATTCCTAGGTGTTGTTGATGAAACTGAAGAGTTCAAACGACCAGTCCAATGATCACTGATGCTATAATCTAAGAAATGGAGCCTTTAGGCTCAATAAATAGATTGTCAAAGCATTTGGACATCTCTCTAAATCAGCAACCAAGGAAAGTACATTCTCCCCAGTCCATTTCTGTCCTTATTGAGAACTCATCCAGCTCTGACTGTGTCTATGAATAAGGGAAGAAAATTCAACCCACTCCTCTATTTACTCTCCATCCTGATTGGGAGATCTCCACTTTTCTCGGTCCTCCCATCTCCTGGATTTCTATTGAGGTACACAGAAGAAAAGTCTCCATCAATACCATAAAAGGGGAGGGCAGCAAGCATGTTTTCAGACTCACACAGATGACAGAAATGCCAAGGTTCCCTCTGAAAGATCACAGAAACTCATCTGCCAAAAGCCAGCAAGGTAAGACTTTGAAGAAGCACTTGGAAGAAGGCAGAATGAGGCTGACAAGTGAGAAGAGGTTGGGCCTACCATGTCTGGTAAATCCCTCAGGAGAAGCATAGTTATGGTAAGTCACTGGTGATCACATCCCTCCAGAAAGAGTACAGTGACATCTGTGATTCCTCCATTGTGGGGCTGGTCATCTTTCTTCTGTGACTCTTATGTGCTGCTTCCTATTCTTTCCTCAAACCCATCTCATAACCAGTTTTGATAAAGTATTTGTTACTTTCTCTTATAGTCAAAGTTTTTTCATTACTCCATCTTCTTGGACATCAGAGCCTGAAATACTTTTGACATTGAAGGATAGATGGATACCACTTAGCAGAACATATCCACAGAGGCCTGGAAAGATGTCTCAGAAGTTAAGAGCCCTTACTGCTCTTGTAATGGATCTGAGTTCAATTCCCAGCACCCTCCCAGTGGCTCATAACTGTCTGTTTCTCCAGTTTCAGGGATCTGATACCCTCTTCTGACCTCTGTGGTCACCAACCAAAACACTCATATACATAAAAGAAGTAAATCTAAATTATATATGTGTGTAGTTAAATGTGTATATACAGACAGAGGGGTGCATATCCACTGTGGCTCACTTAAACATAGATTTATTGGCACCTAATCCTAATTTGTACCAGAAACTATGCACAAGACAGTCTTTCCCCACATACCGTATAGACTGTAGCCGACACAACACTGGAGTCAAATCAAAGCACAAAGAATCTAACAGTGAGCAGTGAAAGTGTAATGGGAAAGGAGAAAGCAAGGTAGGAAGAGAGTGGCCCGGAGGCTGGTTTACATAAGATGGTTAGGAAAGAATAAGAAGATAATTCAGCAGAGACCCGAGGAGGCAAAGGAGTGAGCCCAGCAGACATCCGATAGAAGCACATACAACAGGGAGGAAGCAGCCAACACAATCACCTTCAGATGGGAAAGTCTAAAGGGCACGAAGGACAATGGAGAAAGTTGGTTGGAGTAAATGAAGAGAGTGGGGTTAGGGTAAGAAGTGAGGCCATGGATTAACTACAACAGCTCTTTTGGCCGTGTAGAGACCCTCCCTTGTGGTACTATGTGGGACAGGATAGGATCCCACTAGATGAGTTTAGAGGACAATAATGTGTTCTGATGTCATATGCTAGGAATCCTGACCACTGTGGGGGTGTGAAATGTGCCCATAGATGTGCATTTGAGCATTTGGTCCTCAGCTGGTGGCTAGTGTAGGTTCCACTAGGAGCTGGAGTCATGCTGGAGAAAGTGAGTAGCCTCAAAGCTTGATAGCCCAGCCCTTTCCTGTCTGTCACTTCTTTCACTGCCATGATGAATGGTATTTGAATAAGCTGTAAGCCAAAACAAACCTTTCTTCCCTTAACTTGCATCATGTCAAGTATTGGTCATAACTGATCCAGAAGAGGATAGAGTAAGGGCAAGCAGACTGTGCAGACATGATGGAGATGGTCGGAGGTAGCTGCATGGTGGGAATATGTGTTAGAACTGAAAGTTTGTATTCATCATATATTGAATATAAAGGAAGGGGAAACAAAGAACAACTCCAAGTATGCAGGTTTTAATAAGTAAGGGAATGCTGGCACACCTGAATGGGACACAGAGCATGGAAAGGGAGTAAGAGTGTAATCAGAGAAATCTAGGTGAGAGTTTGGTGACCTTGTCTTGGAAAACCAAACTGAGTGCACTAAAAGAAGATGCTCTGTGTTTTCCTCTGATCCACCGCCTTCCCCCTCCATGTGCCCAAACTGGCATGTCTTGTGGTCAAAAGAATTTGTTTAGGTATTATACAAGAGATTGCTCCTAATTATATTTCAGATTATCGCTTCAGCTGCTTGAGGAAGTTGGGGACTTGGCTGCTCTCCACCAGCCCTTCATGTAATATGATTTTGATTGTTAATGTAACTGAAATGAGAGCTCCAAAGTTTCTGTAGGGATTTCCCACTGTGAATCCTGAAGCCAAGAAGCCTCTCTTGCTGCTGCAAAATAATTTGCATAACCAAATCAGTCCACTTTCCATGGCTAGGTTTTCCTTTCAATAAAGATAGATTCTGTTCTACCAAAGCCAATTTGTTCTTAGAGAGTTGTTTGTTTGTTTGCTTGCTTGCTTGCTTGTTTAGATCCTTGTGTCTTTTAGATTATGATGGTGTTTTCAAATACCAGCATTTTCAAACCAACTCTACACTGTTTTGTCCAGTAATTAGCTGAGTTCCTTAAACCTGACTGGCTCCACTAAGACTTATGCACTGAAACCCAGTCTGAACAGGGGCACAGATTCTTCTAAAAATCTGATGCTGAATGCATGTGAATGTGAACAGAGCTTTGAAAAGCCATCTAACTTTTCTAGGTGTATACAACTGACAGGTGCACAGTGACTGCTTTGTTGTATTACAAAAAATAATCTTGATTTGTCATGTCTGCAATGCATAACGTTCACCATACTGTTACACTTATTTAATATTCTGAAGTATTCACTTTATCTTCTTCAAAAGACTTTCCTTGGTGGAATCCTCTGCCTCTTGTTTCAATTGACTTAAATAATATCCAATGGAAAAATACAACAAACACTCTCCAATAGGGTCACAATTATTTGGCATATGAAAATTTCCCGAGGTGGTATATACATACATACCAACCTTTATGAAATATGCTGAGACAAATTCTGCAGAGAGAGTGTCACAATTGGAAATGTTGACTTTGAGTTGAGAGATTACCTAACAATCTAAAAGCTACACATTGGTAAGCCTCAGAAACATCTCTCTCCTGATCTTAATGCAATGGCTAAATAGCCCTTCTTTTCTCAAAAGATTTTATCAGGAAACAATATATGGTTGTTAAACTGAATATATAAATCATCTTCTTTCTTTTTATGGAATTTAGAGAAAATCTATAAAGCAAAACGCAGGAAATTTTTTTCTTTTAGTTTACTACTTTAAAAATTGCCATAGGGCTATCAAGATGGATCAGTGGGTAAAAGTATTTACCACACCGGTGAGTGAGTTTGACCCTGAACCACCAGTGAAAAGAAAGTGAACTCGCAAAAGTTGTCCTCTGACTACCAAATGACTACAAAATGCACACGCCCATACACATAATAATAAATAAATTGCTAAGAAGCATAACCTGTTGAAATATAAAAATATAGCACAAAAATGGAATTTTATGCTCACCATTCAGAGAACAGAAAGTTAAATACTAGATAACTTATAAACCTATTGTTAGTCATATATTTAGCATAAATTACATGTGTCTTAAAGTGTCTTCTTTTCATTTAAGGCTATGAGTCTGGCCATTGTCCCATATCAACAAATGAGCTTTCTATGTCATCATTTTCCATCATTTTCATTTTCTATTACATGCTTATCCATGATGTACCTCTGTAGATTGTTAGAAGTCATTCATTTACCATCACTTGTACTTCGAAAAACATCTTGCATGAGTTTTCGCACATATTCTTAGTTACTTTCTTAGGAGAAGTCCAAAATATGGAATTGCAGAGTCAAAAACCCATGTATATATTCAACAGGTTTTGACAGAACAAAATTCCTCCCGGAGATCTGTATACAGTTGGCTCACTTTCCTGTACAGTTAGTAATGTGGGGAAGTAAGTGACTTTGCTCAGGGAGTATGAAAACAAGGAAGACTCACTGAGTGGAGTCTGTAGTCTGCCACCTGACTCAGCGCTCCCCCATGCTGTGATATACCCTGGTGCAAACTCACTAAGGGCTGACAGTTCCTAACTTTTTCCTCCTGGGGAAGAAGAGAGCATGGCCTGTGATGTAGATTCGCCACACCCTAGCCCCATCAAGTAAATATTTTGCCAGAGAGATGGAAGAATTGGAAGAAGGGAGCTGAGGGAAGGAGAGAAGGCATGCGTGCGCTATCATTCCCGTACTTTCCAAAGGAGCCTCAGGGTACTGAGTATATTTATTCAGCAGACCAAAGGTTTTAATATGTAACTGAGCTATTGCTCCAATGATGATGAAATCATGGTAGCTCCCTATTGTAAAGTGGAAAATTCCCCTACATATTTTTCTCAGCACTGCCACGAAGAAGCCAGCTAAAAATAACCGTCTGACTGATCTGAAAGTGGGTTGCTAAAGTTCTTTCTGTTCATCCTTGTCACCTAGTCCCCATGGTCTTTCAAAACATGAAGCTTTGGGACCATTTGATCTTTACCAATGTCATTAGCTGAAAGCCCTCATATTGACATGGTAACAGGCAGTGTATAAAACTCCAGTTTTATACAGGTTTATTATGCTTCTGTACAGAAGGTTCGAGTATCCATTAATTACATGTTTCTCCAGTCCAAGAATCCAAGCCTAATTGTTTATATAGAATATATATATGGTGGCAGCGAATGGAGAGAGAAGTAGGAGAAAACGAGGGGGAGGAAAGGAAAACATGTGCGACCAGGAAGATTGAGCCTGGTTAGGAATAGAAAACAGGAAAGAGAGACAGAGAGAGAGAGAACATAAAAGAGGGAGCCAATATTGGTTTGAAGATAAAATTGAACACAAAGAAAGGTCTAGAGAACTACAAGGCTGCTGCCAAATAACAATTTGAGCTTCCGTGGAAAGGCTATCATAAATTCCCTTCCCGGAGAGTGAGATCAACAACTAACTTCTCCATGTAGCTCTCAACTAATGCCTGTTGGAAACAGGAGCAAACACCCATACATAAACACTGAGTCGAACTAGAACTCAGATGCAGATGGAGAGGACAAGACCAGGCGGCAGAAACACATAGAGGCAACTTACCTGAACAAGGAGGAGCTAACGGGCCACCAGATTGATAGCTGAGAAGCCAGCATGGGACTGACTCAGGCCCCCCTGAATATGGGTCTCAGCCAGAAGGACTGAGCAGACAGTGGAGCCCTGGTGCACAAACGGACTTTGCGAACACATCCCTCATGGAGGGATAACTGCCTTAACCTAGAGACAGGAGAGAAGCCCTAGTCCCTACTTCACATGACCTGTCAGACCTACATGACCCCAACTGGATGGCATTCCCCTACATATGGAATTGGGGTGGGGGGATGGGAGGGGAGGGTGGTTAGAGTGCATGTGAGAGGGCAGAGAGGGTAAAAGGGAGGGAAGGAAGGAGGGATGGAGGGAGGGAGAGGGAATTGGGATCGACATGTAAAATAATAAATTAAATTTTTAAAAAATGCTTTGACTACAAAATTTAAGTTCAAGGACAAGTTACTGGGGGAAAGGATTTCTATTTTTGTTTCCACAGAAAATGAAAAAATGTGGATTCCTTCCAGGCTAATGTGGTTTGATCAAGCCAGACCACCTGAAACAGAGTACCAGGTGATCCTACATTCAAAACAGCTGGACAAAGCAGCCTTACAGACTACAGCCAGGATTTCTGAATCTTCTTCGAATCCCCCATGACAGTGCCCCTTACCAGCAGGAAGTAGTTTGGAAAGAACGACGCCCAAATTCCCAAATATTGTTTATAAATGTTTGTTTTCATTTAAATGGACTTGGTTATATAAAATAAATAAAGAATATCTAAAAAAGAATATATATATATATTATTAATATATATAATATATATAATATAACATATAATATATATAATATATATATTAAGAATATCATCAGAGCTAGGCTTGATAGAAGCACATGTTCTCCCAGCTAGTCTGGAAGCTAAGGCTGGAAGATTACAAATTCAAAACCTGCCTTTTAGAGTTCAAGCCCCACCTGGGCAACTTAATCAGACCATCTCAAAGTAGAACTTAAAAGATGGCTGGGACTGTACTCAGTAGAATACCTGTCTGCCATATGAGCGACTCTGCATTTGATCTCCAGTACTTCAAATTGTGTGTGTGTGTGTGTGTGTTAGTTTTCTTTTCTCATTGATGTGCCAAGATATCTGACAAAAGCAACTTAGGGAGGGAATGGTTTACTTTGTCCCACAATTTGAGGACAAGTTAAGGCAGTAGGAGCTTAAGACAGATAGATGATCACCCCGTACTCACCATCAAGATGTAGAGAAAGCTAAATGTCTATATTCAACTTATTTCTTTTTTATTAAATCTAGGAACCCAGTCCATGTAGTGATAACACCCATGTGCAGGGTAGTTTCTCCCACTTCACTTAATCAACTTAATCTAAAAATTCCCTTTTACATATGCCCAGAGGTTCATTTTCGTAGTGATTCTAAGTCTCACCAAGTTGGTAACCAAGAATAACTATTAATCTGTATGGGTGCATGTGCTCCAGTGTGTGTGTGAGTAAGCACATGTGTGCATATGTGTATGTCTGAATGTAAAAATTATACATAAATTATTAGTTGAGAAGAAGAGACTGAGTGCTCAACCCTACATGGAACATGTTTATTAACATATTATCCCTGCTGTGGCTTGAAGAACATCCCAGAAGAGGAGGAAGAAAGAATGCAAGAGCTGGAGGATGGAAAGGAATGCTGTGAAACACTGTCCTCTACAAATGGTGGGGCTATTGCACACATGAATTCACACAGCTGTGGGTACGTGCCCAACCAAGTCAGCCAAAATGCAGGACATGAGGGAGAGGAGGGAAATGATAAAGATGAGGGGGATGATGGAGATGAGGGAAATAAGGGAGATTATGGAGATGATAGAGATGAGGGAGATAAGAGAGATGATGGAGATAATGAAGATGAGGGAGGAGAGAGATGATGGAGATGAGGGAAATTAGGGAGATGATGGAGATAAGGGAGATGAGAGAAATGAGGGAGATGATCTCTAGGCTTCAACCCTTAGTGAGGAGCCATTGGCAGGAAATGGCTACTGGGGAGGGGAAATCATTCATCTTTGAGGGTGTGACCACCTGTAGGTTTCCAGCAAGCCAGTGGATAGTTCCACACCCATCCACATATGGGTGGCACTAATCAGGCTCAGTCACTTATCAAAAAGAAAAAAAAGAAGACATGAAATTAAACAGAGGGTGGTGGAGGAATGTGGAGCAAACTGGAAGGTTACGTGGGAGTGCTTATGATCATATTGCATATAATATACACAGATGAAATTCTTAAAGAAAATAATATATAATAACTTGAAAATCAGATGCAAAACTATCCATTGAAGTGCAATGAGAGTATGGAGTACAATGATATAAAACCAAATATTCAATAATGTATTAAAAAAATAATTACAAGACAATCATAGAGTTGGGTGTTTTGTGCCATTTAATGTCTCTAAAGTGCTTATGTGATGAGGGATGCTGCCATATAATGATAGGAGACAAGTAAGCAGCAAGATTGTAAACTATAGTTAAATCATCATAGAAAATCATGCTTACAGGCAGGCAGTGGTGGAACATGCCTTTAATCCCAGCAATTCGGGGGCAGAGGCAGGCTGATCTCTGTCAGTTCGAGACCAGCCTGATCTACAAGAGCTAGTTCCAGGACAGCCTCCAAAGCCACAGAGAACCCCTATCTTGGAAAAAGAAAAGGAAAAAAAGAAAATAAAATCATGCTTACTAACCTGAAGAAATTCACCATTAAAATAGAATTATCCCCTATTGTAGAAAAGTTTTGCCTTTTATTTTCTCACTCTTTCCTGTGTTATTTTTTTAAAAAACATTATCGATAAGCCCGTTGTAGAAAAAGAAATGATGGCTTGGTGGTTAAGAGCACTGATTGTTTTTCCAGAAGACCAGGGTTCAATTTTCAGCACCCACATGGCAGCTCACAACTGTCTATAACTCTAGTTCCAGGAGATCCTACACCCTCACATGGATATACAAGTAGGCAAAATACCAATGTGTGCAAAATAAAAATAAATATTTTTTAAAAAGAAAGAAAAAGAACAAATTGTTTTCAAAACCAAATATGAAAAGAACCCAGACACTAGTATAAGAAGCTAATTGAACTTGGAAATATGACTTTGAAAAGCAATGTTTTATTTCCACTTTCAGTAGTTTTCTAGTAAAGCAACAACAAAACAAAACAAAAATGCCACTAGAAGAGAATCAGGTCTTACTCTCTTGGCATCCCCACACCACATTTTCACAAAATAGTAAGACCAACCTTTCAAAGTTCTTACTGCCTTTGTAGGTTTGTGGCTGGCCCCAGACAAGACACAACTCCACCAGGAACACAGTGATACATCCTGCTCTAGAGACTACAGAATACAGCAAGGAAAACCTTATGAGAGACAGTTTATATGCCTAGTAACCATCTTGGCAATTTAATTGTGAAGTTACTTTGTACAGTTAGGAAAATGAAAGTTTTAGAATAGACTGCTCTATCTGATGGAGCTGAAGAATGACTAATGACCTGAGTATCCACATCAGTAGCTCATGTGTGACTGGGAACATCATTATGTTCTTTGGCTCTCAACCTCTCTACTGGAAAATGTACAGATACTAGCCTCTGAACTCTTCGAAAAGTTGTTCACATATCTCAATAACATAAAATAGGTTTTAGAGATCTTACTACCTAATAACTTCATTCCTACTCAGTGGAATATAACTCTAAGCTCTTGCAATATGTCAGCCTTATAATTCAACCCAGCTTATGACAATCCAGTTTAACCAGTAGATGTTGTCCACTATGATCTGACCCCATACAAGACTCCATTTTGACCTGTGTATTTTCCATGACTATATTCTTCTCATAGCACAAGTGAGGCTAAGCCTAGGCTGCCTTGTACCTCCCTACTACATACATTATGATTTACGACACATCTTCAGTGCTCACAGGTGCCATTGGGAGTAAACCCAATGACAGAACCAGATAAGCAACTGGAATGTTCCGCCATGCCCTCTAGCTTAAGCCAAGAGGCACTTACTTATCTGCCTAAAGTGTATATGCCAGTTGAAATATGAAATGAGTCATTAGCTCCATTCAAAAGCTGTTAAGATTGCCACTGGAATGAGGTAGGATGATAGCATAGCTATCCAGGGAATGATGTTAGTTAAGTCCCAGTTCAGAGCCATTGCTGGATGGCTCATTGGCTCCTTCTGTCTAGACCTGATTCATGGAATGAGGACAAAATATATAGAAGGTTCATAACAAATGGTCATTCCTCTACCATAAAATCAGTATGTCTCCAAAATTATCCCCAAAACCTTTTGTGAAGATTTCCCAACAGAATCCATCCAGTGTGATGAGTTAAGAATCTTCTACTATGCTTTCACCCTATATGAGGACTACTGATCTCCTTCACTAGAGACTCACAAGTGAAGTCAGTAGCACCCTCCAATGCCAATGCCACACAAGTTTTCCAAGAAGGAAGCTTATCCAGCCATGAGTCAGATGTCTCTGATGATGTTTGTCCATGGATAAGCAGGGCCATTGGGAGAATAAAAATTTATAGAAAATTATGTGATTCTATGAAAATGTGCATCCCACCCTTAGATTCACTGAATACTTTTCCTCCATAAGATAATGAGTAAGATCCATGATCCTGTCCCCAATTGAAGTAACTGAAACACCACTAAATATAAAAGTTTGGGATGTGCCCTCGTGGGTGTCCACCATGCATTTCATTCACTTGGGTTTTTATTTTAACATCACTTGCATCTTGCTTGGGAATTAAAGCTTGTTTGCTTTCTTGTTCTCAGTTCCTTGCTTTCTTCTTTTTCTGCTTGATCTTTCTTTTTCATTTAAGTAGGCCATGGCCTTCCATATACACAATACTGAATTAAGGTACATCTTGCCTTCTCTTTCTACTCATTTTTTCTCCCTTCCTTTCTATACCAAATAGTCACACACAAGAGTAGAATATTCACTTGCCTGATCTAGAAACATGCACTTCTGTTATTGATTGAAACATGTGTATTTAGCCCTATGCCTATCACAAATATAAAAGACCCTTCATAATTTAGAATCAGCTAGGGACACCAGATGACCATTTTAGCCATTACTCATGAGAAAATTTCTTTAGAGTGAAGGCAACTAAGCAAGTCATTATCAAACAGCTTTCTCACTCCATTTCCAGGAGATCCTGACTGTCATCCTGAATACATATATAGAAGACTGAGTACTGAAATACAAAGACCTGGGCCCTTGGAGATCTTTTTTTAAATACACATTTTAATTAATTATTTTGGAATTTCATACACATACAGTGTGGTTTTTTTTTCATCATATTCATCTCTACGTCTTCCCCTAACTCTTCCAAGATCCTGCCATCCACATGTCAATTTTATTCTTTTTCTTTTTATAACCCATTGAGTACAATTTGTGTTCTTCATATACTTCTAGTCATGGGGCCCTTCACTGTCACATGGTCTATCTAGCAGGAACCACACCCCTAAAAAAAACTGCTCTCCCTCCCCTAGAAGCCACCACATAACAATAGCTCTTCAGTTAGGAGTAGGGGCCCATGAGCTCCACCTCTGTCCATACTAGTAAATGTTGGCTGGCTTGACCCGGTGCAGGTTTTGGATAGCAACTACAGATACTGCCTGTTCATGACTGCAGTGGTCCTGCCATTTCCAGAAGACATTCTTTTATATTGATCCTCCTCATCTTTGACTCTTACAATGCTCCACCTCCTCTTCCATGTGGTCCATGAACCTTTGGGGCAAAGGTGTATGATATAGATGTTCCATTGGTGGCTCAGCACCCAAAACATACTTATTTTATGCACTTTGAACCAATTGTGAGTTTTTGCGTTAAACACCTTCCGCTGCACACAGAAAACTCTCCCATGAGGTCTGAGCTATACTGATCTATGGATATAGAGACATAAATGTAGAGAACATTTTGATACTATGTCCATTAGCAAAACAGTATCAATGTGTTCACCACCAGAGCCTGTGAGCTTCCCAACTATGGGTTTTAGATGATTTATAGTACTAGACGTGCATTCCATCCCATCCCATGGAACAGGTCTTAAGTACAATCAGAAAGTGGTTACTCCCGCAACATCTTTGCCACTATTGCTCTCATGATATATCTTACCATATTGGCAATTATTATAGGTTAATAGATTGGTAAAATTATTGATGACTTTCCCCTCCCCGCCCAGCAGCCTGCATAGTACTTTCCAGTCCTATTAAAGCTAGCCAGCAGGTGGGAAACTCACTGGTCAGTGCCAACTTGATTTCTCCACATCCTGTGATCAAAAGGCATGGTGTCTTCAATAATAGGGACTCACCATCAATTACTGGGCAATCAAAACAATGGCAACCGCCTATATTGTTTGGGGGTATCTCTAAGATAACCCAACCAACAACTCAAGTGCCAAATTTTATTTGGCAATCTATGGCATCTGAGAGTGACGATATCCTCTTTGTAGGGTAAACCAAATTAGACTCTTTGAAGTGAATTTAGGAACTAAATGAATGTCCATATGGCTTCTTCAAATCTGTGGCATTATACCTCACTCTACTGCTGGAGAGATTTCATTAAGGAGGAAGAATGGAGGGAAAGGACTGAATGTGGGACTTCATATAAAAGCAACAAAACAAATAAGACTGACAAGGGTTCATGGAAAGGCACCTGCTTCCAAGCCTGAACACCTGATTTTGGTCCCCAGGATCCACATAGTGGAAAGAGGAAACCAATTCCCACAAGCTGCCCTCTGACCTCCACCTATGCACACAAAATAAGTTTAATTTTTAACCTTCAAAAACACAAAAGGCTGAAGAGCCTAGTTTTTCACAAATCTTGATTGTGCAAAAACACATAAATAAGAATGGATCCAACCCTTCGCCTCTTGGAACTAGGCTATGAAATATTTATGTTTGTACCCATAGGCAAATAGTACTCCCAGCCTTACCAAGTGAAGGTTCTCTGTGTGGATAAAGATCAACACTCAGAACTCACGGTGTCAAGAAAAAGTAACAGTGTAGTGGTCAGTTCTGAATAGGACATTTATATCACCTCCTCTAAAGCTCTGCAAATGTTATGGAGAAAGGGGGGCAATATAGAGAGAATATAGAGAGAAGGGCAATGAAATGCTATGTTCCAGGCAGAAGAAAATCAAAATAGAAGATTGAGTATTGTGGTAGATTGTAGCTTGGTACTTGTCAGCATTCATCTATTCCAACGACAAAGTAAAGGAAGGAAAGGGGAGGAGAGGAAAGGAGAAGATAGAGAAAAAAAAAAAACAAAAAATTACGGTTCTATATTATATGTTTCTCATATTTAAAGACAATCGAGGTGACCAATAAGCTATTGAACACCCACACTAATAAATGCACTAAGAAAACAGAAATTTAAGAATTAATTATCTGTCCTCAGTATGTCTATTAATATGTAGTGTGGTATGACATTAATATGTAGTGTCATCTGACACATGACACTTTATCAGAAGATAAAATGGATTTGTTCACCCACACACACACAGTTATCTCAAAACTTGTCATGACATAAGTAAGAACATTCCTTAGTAAGAAGGAAAATACACAATATGGAAATGGGAAGGGTGGAATATTAATTAATTAACAATTAATTAAATGATTGATTGAAAATGTTTCTACTTGATACTGTTGCAAAAACACCTTGGAAGCTCGTAAATGTGCTTAGTTAGATACCTATGGGCATCTGCAGTCATTGTTTTTATCAAGTGGCTTAAAAAAAATAAAATAAAATAAAATCCTCACCCCTCCTCTTGCTTGACATTCCAAAAAAGTTTGCAATCCTCCTACATGCTTCGTGATTCCTTCCTACGAAAGTTTCCCCAGCATGTGTGCCATTTGGCCAGAGGGGCAAAAGGATGCCACCACCTTCCTCCTTCACTTCTTGCAGCTATAACTTGCTGATCTTCGTCCTGCCTTTCTGGTGACCTAGTTATCATTTCCTGCATACCAAGAAGAGACTTGACTTTGCTGAGTAGAAAGTAACCCTTCAGCATCTTGTCCCAACAAATGTTTTAGCTCTTGAATGTCTTCCAATTCTCTGGAGTGAGTAAAAGCCTCCTAGCATGATTGTACTTGAATCACCTGATTCTCCAATCCATAAAATAATGCTCACACATGGTTTGAGATGAGCATAGCCAAGCCACAAGCTCACCAGTGTGTGATCAAAAAGGAGGATGTGGAGATGAGGCTAGTGGGAAGACAATGCCTGGGAACCTGAATGCAAAAGGCACATTAGCATCAGGCAAAGGACACAGCCAAGAGCAGAAGTGAAGAGTCTGCTCCTTTGCCTGAGATTCCTCAGCATCTCTTGGAGCCAGGCCATCTGTTGGTATCCAGAGGTACCTACAGTAGACAAGATTACCCAGAATCCATATGCTTTAGAGATCTGGGCAAGTAAGAGAAGCCTTACCTGTTAAAGTTCTACATAGGGCCTTCAGCTGCAACTCAGCTACCCCAAGGACTGTATAGAAACCTCTAGTCTTATCTCCCACTGAGTCCTAGAGCTCTCCAGTGTGACTTTCCCATCCCCAACCAGCTCGTTGTCTTTCTTAGATGTTGAATCTTTGTTGTCTTTCTTGGATGTTGTGTCTTCGTTATCACTTAAGATGCTGTTTGAAGCTGGCTTTTCCAGGCTAAGAGATGAAACAAGATGAGTGCTTACTGTGAACTCGAACAGTCTTTGTTTTCCACACCAAGTAGTCACTGGCACCATCAAATCCTTGTCTATTTAGCACCTTGCAGAGGCTCCTCACAGGTTCACATGCATCTTCACAGTGATCTAGACACACTGGATTACCCCCACCCTTACTTTCTATATCTATTAGTCATTGATTATTTTTCACACTTTACCTCCAACTCTCAGCAACCTCTGCTGCCTAGTCTCAAGTCTCAGAATTCAATGTCTGTATTAATACACCAAGTGACTTTCCACTATGATCACAGAAACAAAGAACGGTAGGATAGCAACAAGAAGAACCTGTAGATGGTTGGTCACCTCGGGGATAAAAAGATATTGGCATATTATACCATGCCATCTTTCCTAGTGGGGGCTAATTTTAATTTTAAGCATGTCGCCATTAAAAAAGAATTATACTATACTTACTTATTTAAGTGAATGCCACAACACACACATGGGATCAGACTACAATTTGTAGGAACTATTTCTCTCCTACCATTTGGATCCTGGGGATTAGCAGCAAGCACCTTTACCTGTCATCTCACCAGCTTCTAATTCATTTTTAAGATGTTCATCGGTTATATAAACCATTAGAAATTCTCCATGTATTATTTCTAGACCACTGTCATCACAACACTTCAACAGAAACATCCTTCCAGCAGAAATGTTTGTTTTGTCTCTGATTTCTAAGAGTTCAGTCTGTGATGGGATGGAGAGTGGGACAATACAGATCAGTTCATGGTGTGGGGACATGTGGTAGAGGCTACTCGGACTACTGACAACAGAGGATGGGAACAGAGAGAGCCAACCAGGAGCTGGGATAACTTCAAAAGCCCATCTCTAGTGACTCTACTTCTGCCAGCGAGGCGCCATATCCTAAAGGTCCCACAGCATCCCATAACACCTCCAGCTGGGAACAAGCACTAAATAAATAAATAAGCCTGTGAAAAATGTTTCAGATTCAAACCTTAACAGACTAGGTCAAATCCTCAGATATGAAAATGTTAATGTATGACTTTTCAACTTATATTTATTTCACTTTGTGTCGGAGGTGCTTTGTTGAGGGGTGCGACCACATTTCTCCACAGGCTTCACTATTTTTGTGCATGAACTTGGTTCTTTCTTGGAGCTTGACCATGTTTTGCTTCTGGGAGTGCTTGAACCAGTCTCAAAGGCTGGTTCTTTGCCTTGGGACAAGCAAAGCTGGCTAGAGCTACAAGGTCAGCTCAGGCCACGCTGAGCTCAGGTCTAAGGAGGAGCCAGGGCAGTTTGAATGGGAGCAAGGCAAGGCCCTTTATGGATTTTAGAAAGAGTTCACTATGACATTACTGTGTAAGTGAGATGGGGCTGGGAGAGGGGAACAGCATAAAGGACCAGGACAGAACGAAAGGCCTTCTGGGCATTATAGACTCATTATAGCATTATACAAGCACCCGGTCCCACACCTCTTGGTGACCTCAGCCCAAATTGTTCATGCCAAAGGCAGCCGTGGTGTCTCCATGGGGACACAGAGAACAAAGATAGGTATCCTCACCAGGCAGTGTTCAAATTTAGCAAAGAATTTTGTCAAGCCTTTCCTATATATACTGTATTTTCCTTTTGTACTTAGTTGATATTAATTGTAATATCACTGGGTTTCACTGGAACATTACCATACATCCATGCACAGTGGGTACCTGCTGTGCACTGCCACCCTGCCCTTCCATGTTCTCACTCCCCTTCTCCCTCCTCATGCTCTCCTTCCTCTTTCCTGATAATACTGGAGGAGAGGGGGGATTGACTTAAGCAAGAACATTTTGCAGGACTTAGATAGACCTTAAGAATGAAATGAGAGAGCCATGGTTGGGGAAATTTCATAGGGCGAATGAAATAGAGAGATTTTAGAGAACGGTAACCGAATTTGAAATTGAGAGAAGAGGGAAAAACTTAAAGGTAATAAATAGTAAGCCAGCATCGACAGGCAAGGGACTCATGAGAGCCACCCCTAGCTGAGAGCTACTGGAAGTTAATGGTCACCAGGGTAAGGACAGTCAGTGTTCTTCAGTGAAGGAAGTGGTTTGCTCTAGTGGATGGTCCTATGACCACATGCACCGTAGCAACACTAACTGGATTCAGTGGGTTATAAAAGATAGATGGGTAGATGATAGACAGACAGACAGACCGATGGATTATAGGTAAAAACAAAAGGCATGAGGTTGTAAGGAGGACATGGAATGCAAGAGGGATTATCCAAGAAGGGATGGGAGTTGAAGTGGGGAACAAAGGGCAGAAATATTAGAAATATTATCTAAGTACACTGTACTCATATATGAAATTACCAAAGAATAAATACAATTTTTAAAAAATAAAGGCATAGTTTGAAAGATTTCCCTACATAATGTACTATGGAAAATAAAAGGTCTTGACCTGCCTCTAACAGAAATCCGACATTAAGATGAACTTTATTTGTAAAAATTTTGATTTTTTTTTATTTGTTGTAGGAACAAAGACTAGAAAACACAAACATATTTGCCTACAGGGCTCTAGTAGAGATCCAAGAAGAAAACTATTTCTTATGTGAATAAAATCAAGCCTGGCAAGCTTAAATGTAAACATGTCACTAATTACTAGGATATTGGTCACCCCAGACAAGACTAACTTCCCAACTAACTAATCTTGCTGTTCTAAAAGCTAAAGAATCCCTCCTACTCTTAACTCATTACCTACCAAAAGACAGTCTAACAGTCTAATAAGAGTAGGATAAACATAACAAAATATTAAATGAATAAAGTTTGCTAAAGATAAAAATAAATCAGAGCCTAATATCCCTTTTATATTTTCAGTTTTGCATTAGGCTTCTCATAAGAACAGTTTCCACTTACTCTCAAGATGTCACCTCTGCTGAAGTTGAACTGGAGTCCTATGTCAAAATAAAAATAAAATAAAATAAAAATAAAAATAAAAAACCTCAGAGTTCTCTATGTAACATTTTGTTTATATTTGCATAGGTCTCCAGGTACATACCTCTCCTAGAGGCAAGGAAACTAGAGAACTGAGTTACTTGTTTAAGCTTCTCCAACTAATAATGTCAGATCTTGGATTTGAATCCATCCAGATGCACAGTTCACTTGGATCTTTCCCACTTTCTGTTCATCCATGTTGGCTACAGGGAATGAGATGGGGTGAGTAGGATCACTAGGCTCTGAGCACCACAGTGAGTGCTTACTTTGGTTGGCTTTGTGTTGCTGTGATAAACACCATAACCAAAAACAACCTGGGAGGAAAAGATTTATTTGGCTTACATATCTCAATCACAGGCCATCATGGAGGAAAGTCAGGGCAGGATTTCATTCAGGAGCAGAAGCAGAAACCATGGAGGAAAGCTGTTTTACTGGCTTGTTATCTTACAGAACCCAAGTGTAGGTAGATTTTTTTTCATGGGACTGTCAGCTCCCCAATAATGACATGGAGACTTATTATGCATTATAAAAGTTTGACCGATAGCTTAGTCTTATAACTTAAATGAACCCATTTCTCTTCATTTACTTTCTGCCTCATGACTTTATAACCTCATCTCTGTGTTGCCCATCCTGCTTTCTCCGCATTTCCTGGTGTCTCTGCCTTTCTTCCCTGCATCCTCTCTGCCCCAAAAACAAACCCTGCCTAGATATTGCCTATCCAGCTTTTTATTAAACCAATCAGAGTGACATATCTTCACAGTGTACAAAAAAATAGTCCACAACACCCAGGGCCATCTTCCCAGAAGCAGCACTGCCATTGTGAGCTTGACTTTACACATCCATTATTAATCAAGAAAATACCCCAAGGACACTCCAACAGGGAAATTTGGTGGAGGCAATTCCTCATTTGAGGTTTCCTCAACCCTGGTGTACTAGCTGGTTTGTGTGTCAACTTGACAAAGGCTAGAGTCGTTAGAGAAGGAACCTCAGTTGAGTAAATGCCTCCATGAAATCCAGCTGTAAGACATTCTCTCAATTAGTGATCAGTGGAGGAGGGCCCATCCCATTGTGGGTGGGGCCATCCCTGGGCTGGTGGTCCTGGGTTCTATAAGAAAGCAGGCTGACCAAGTAAAAGGAAGCGAGCCAATAAGCAGCTCCCCTCAATGGCCTCTGCATCAGCTCCTGTCTCCAGGTTCCAGCCTTGCTTGAGTTCCTGTCCTGACTTCTTCCAGTGATGGACTATGATATAGAAGTCTAAGCCAAATAAAACCTTTCTCCCACAACTTGGTTTTTGGTCATGGTGTTTCATGCAAACAATTAAAACACCAGGTGACTGTAATTTATGCCAAGTTGACAAGACTACCCATCACAGCAATAATGACCAAGTCCACATAACCAGACTGCAGCTGAACTACAAGTGCTACCTGGCTTTTTCCTGAACCCTTTGCTGCTTTGTTAGCCATCTAACCTTGTGATCTTGCTTTTGGCTGTTGCTGTCCATGTTATGCCAACCTCCCAAGGCATCACTTGGGGTGACTCAATCTTCTGTGAGCACTTTGCTTTGCCTTGGTGTCCTTGTATAATAATTATGTATCACTTAGGGAAGCTACCTGCAGTACTTACAAACTAAAGGATTAACCTAATATTTATTTTTAGGTACATAGGAACTGCCAGACATAGGGTTCAAGAATGTTCCCACACTCCTGTATTGTAAGTAAAATGTTGTGTGTGAAGTGTTTGTGTGTGTGTGTGGGGGGGGGGGTTATGTCCATTTTCTTTGTAAGTTAGTCCATAGCTTGTATTAGAGCTTTTAAGGAAGATAAAACTCCAAAGATCTGAAGAATTATTTCAAATGCTTCTTCAAACACTTGGATTGTCTTTGAATTGAAAAAATAATAAAAGAAATAATGGCATAAAAACCTAATGGTTATTCTCCTTGGTAATTTCCTAGCCTACCATGAAAGGGTTTGAATTCTTCTGGGACATACAATGTACTCAGAATTACTCTCAGTCACTTCCTATGATAGAATTACAGAATCCCTGTTATTTGGGCTATGGATTCCCAATCCTGGTACTTTCCCCTTTTCCTCATTTGGATGTTCATGCCCAACTGGGCCCATGCACCCCTCATTTGGAAACCTAAGTGATAAACGTTCCCAGGCTCTTATCTTACACTTTCCCCCTCTGGGCCTGACTGAGCAAGTGCTTTTCTTAATGCTGGGACCAATGCCAATCAGTTCTTTAAGAAAAAAAATCCCCCAAAGGAAAACCCAAAGCTATTGAGAAATGTGAAGAATGTGAACCCATGCCTATTATTCCCCATGCCTATTTCCTCTATCGATTCCAAGCTTCAATATGAAATGTAATGCTGATTTGGAATGAGAGTGGTGAAGTGTCTGAATCCATTGTCAGGTTTCAATGCAGTGAACAATTTTAGTCATCCATAACTCAGCACTCAAGTCGGCTGGACACTAAGAATCTTACCAAAGTGGTAAAATTACTTCAATGCAGTCAAGAGAACTTTTATCTCCAAAATCTTCTTCATCAGTGACTCTTAGGCACTCATGCACATTTTTGTTAGGTGAGCCAACGAGCTCTTCTAGCCCTGTAAACAGAAGCATGTGGGCACATTCATGGGGTCAATTTTCCAACCCCGAATCCTAAAGTACAGATATGCAGGCTTGACTGTGTTGCATCTGGACTGAAAATATATATGCTTCTATAAAATTTTTTTTAAAAAGCCAGTAATGACCAAATCTGGAGTCTCAGGCAAGCAGCATAACACCTAATAGGGTCACCACCACTGGCCTCACAGTAAGACTATTTCCCAATAACTGTTCCCCAGGGTTAGCAGCATCCGAGACCCAGGCAAAGACAGCCCTGTGCAGAAGCTCTTTCTGGTTAAAGTCCTGTAAACGCTACCAAACCCACACCTCACCACCACACCTCCTCCGGGACACACAGATTGCAGAGACTGCATCACAATTTAGAGGGTATCACGCAGTCATTGTCAGGAAGACGAGCCACAGTTGACACACACTTCTTCAACGATGTTGGAGGTTTGCTTCCCTGTGTCATATAGATCTAGAAGTGAAACAAGCAAGAGTAGGCAAGATTTAAAAGAAAAAGTTGAGATGACAACATTGAAGTCTGGTGGGTAAAGGGCAAGGCAGTCATTCCTGTTTCACAAGCAGAGAATCTCATCATGGTGGCACTCGACACAGGAGTAACTCCAAGAGGACACACATTAGGATCACCATTTAGTTTGGAATCAAAATTTCCTGTAAGATAATACAGACAAAGTCCACCTCTCTGTTCACATGGTAATGCACTCTTGCATGCTGTTAAACATTCCAGCTTGTTTTGGGATGTGTTTGAATTTTTTAGTTCCTTTGTTTTTGCTCTGGGTCCCATGGAGAAGTCCAACCTAAGTGACCGCTGCCCTACTCCTAGCATGACCAGCAAAGCAACTTCATATAAGAATTTATTCTGGCTTCTTGTCATTGACACCTCATCCAAAGGCTCATAGGTTCTTAATTTCTAGAAGGAAGAAAAAGGAGGAACTTTCTTTTATAGCAAACACACGGTGCTTACATTCCTTTTATAACAACCCCTGACCTAAGTGGTTTTCAAATATTAACTCGTGAAACACAAAGCTTCCAGGCTTGGGGATTTTGTACCCATGGTTTAGTCTCCTATTCCTCGGAAGTATTTTGAAACTGTTCATACCTAAATCTCATGATGCTTGCTTAAATGGAATTGTCTGGCCTTGTTCTAAATCAGTCTCTATAACTGGAGGATTTGTGTATTACTTTACTGAGAAATGAAATCCAGGCCTAGATAACAAAAGTCCTAGCACTAAGAAGAAAACCTAAGTCTGCCTGGCTCTAGAACTCATGTTCCTTCAGCAACAACATGGGACATAATTGAACGCTATTTCAATTTCAGCAGCGTTGAGCATCCTCCAGGCTCAAGACATCCATAAACGGCCTGTTCTATCTCACCCACAGCCCCTTTGAGACCAGTAAATTTGGGAATAAACCATATAGGCAAATGCATATAGTACTAGGACATTTGAAATGAAAGAAATTGGGGTACCCTATAATATCCAATACTATACATATATGTGTAATATATTATATATAATAATAATGTGAGTATACAATGAAGAAGGAATCTAACGGGGGCAGCCAGGCTAGAGTCCCTGGGTTAACATGCTAAGAGTAAAAGGAGAGCAGGAACACAGAAATCACAACAGAACAAATGCTTGAGTTGGACAAGGCAGCAGAGTTCCATCGATTTCTCCACTTACCTATGGCCCATTATCACTTGAGACAATGAAAGTCAATATTGGATGACCTTAGTTAATTCAATTTCACCAGGTCACTTTGCCAGTGTGTTTTCAGAGGCATCTCTATACGCTGTCTCCCAAAGCGGACTACAATATATGCCTCATGTGCATTTACTTACAGAACTGCTTTTCTGTTCCTTAGCAGGAACATCAATCACCATCTTCTAAAACATGAAGCAGTCAGCTAAGAAACAGTGAGATTGTGTTTCTTAACATTCTCTCTCTGCCTCCATAACTGAAAAATCACTTCCTACTGGAGCAAGGCTATAACTTTCCAAGAGGTCCAGGGATCCAGACCATGCAGAGAAAACCATGCAACTGGGAATGCAGAAGAGCGAAACACACACAAGGTGAAAACTATATAAAAATGTGATCTTGCTTTACATCACTTCCTATCCTATGACCACGTAGTCTTTCAAAAAAAAAAAGTGGAAAGACCTTCGCTTCCACTACACTCAAAACACAGGCAGCATTTTCACAGTGGTTCTGCTGGCTTGTTCCTCCCCTTTCCATTGTCGGCCATTAAAAATAAAATGGTAGCCTGGCTACACCATGATCAGCAAAGCTTGGAAGTACTCATGTGCCATGCAACATAGGTGGAGATCCTCAAAATCTGAAGCTAAGTGGGGGAAAGCAGACATAGCAGGTAAGACAACAGAGCTGTTTGATTAATGCATGACATCCTTAGCAGACCGTCCACAGATAGTTGGTAGAGCAGTAGCTGCAAGAGATGGATGGAGGCAGAATGGTGCCCTCCAAGGAGCATGGGAATTTGATCTTAATACAGGTGTTTGCTCAAATGGTTTACTGGGCTGGCCAGATGGCTTAGCAGGTGATGGCTCTTACTGCCAGGCATGAAGGTCTGAGCTTGATTCCTGAGTCCCTCATAGTAGAGGGACAGAAGGAATCCTACAAGTTGCTCTCTGACCTCCACACATGCACCATGTAACACACTCTACATGCCAACACATATGCATAGACACAATAAGTCAATGAAATGTAACTCTAAAAATTCAAAGCCGGGGCTGGAGAGATGGCTCAGCAGTTAAGGGCATGGACTGCTCTTCCAGAGGACCCAAGTTCAATTCCCAGTACCCACATGACCCCTCACAACTGTCTGTAACCCCAGTTTCAAGGGACCCAACACCTATGGCAAAACACCAATGCAAGTTTTTAAAAGATCAAAGTCTACTGGGAAGTTTCTATATGTGCAGCTTCCCTGGGGCAGGAGGGCATTGGCTGTCCATCACCAGGCTGAGAAGAACCTTCTCTTCCCTTCCTGTTATTCCTCTTCTCTTTTCTTTCTCTGTGGAAAGCAAGCCTTTTCCATGACGTCATTACCTTCTTCCTGCCATGTGCACAGTACTCCAATCAGGTCTAAGGAGGAAATGGCTTACTTGGAGCTTAGGTCTTGAATCTTCCTAAAAGTCTGCCCGTTCAAGAAATGGTCGTGGATGACATTCACACTCCTTTACCAGACTCTTCGAAGGCTGAGAACACAGACAACTCCTGTAATTGCAGTGGGACAGACACGGTAGATAGTAAGTCCATGGGAAGCACAGACAGGAGGACAGCAATTTTTCACAATTAATGGCAACTCTTTCACATTCCCCAGGACTTGGATGATTTTTCAATTAAAAAAATAAAAAGAAAAATGCTAGACTCATTTCCTCTCCTACAGTCATTGTCTCTCTTTTACCTAGATCTGCGGCCTAAGGACATTTAAACATGGGGAAAAAAGTAAATGTTAAGAAAAGCAACCTTCTTCATTCAAGTTCAGTGGTAGTTCCCTGGGTCAGTGATTCTCAACCTGTAGGGACCCCACAGGAGTTGCAAATCAGATCTCCTGCATATAAGATATTTACATTATGATTCAGAAGAGTAGCAAAATTATAATTATAGAGAGGCAATGAAATGATTTTATGGTTGAGTGTCACCCCAATATGAGGAACTGTATTAAAGGGTCACAGCATTAAGAAGGTTGAGAGCCACTGCTAGAGACTTTTAAGGCCAATGAACACATCCACCACTGTTTCTGAAACAGGAGTCAGATAGAATCAACAAGTTTAGTTCCCTAAAAGAGCAGGGACCAGGCTCCCAATCCGGGACCTCTAACGTTAGAGATGATCATTCATGCACCCCACAAACTCCTTACTGCTGGTTTACTTTAGATCAAAACATAAAATATCAGAATATGGAAAAGGTGTAAAAGTATTCATCACTTTAAAAAAGACATTCACAATCAAAAGAAGAGTCTTAAAGGAAAGCCCGGAGGTGATAGCTACCTGTTCTTGGAAAGTAACTACTTAATCATAATGGTATGAACAACTTTTACAGTATTTGATTCAGGAAAAAGCTATGCTTTCAAGGAGGAAGCATTTTATCCCACAGCCCAAGATCCTCTGTCCCCATTAGCTTCCCCCTGTCCCTTTAATACTAGGAGATAATTAACTATATGGAGAACAAACATGCCATTAGTTTAGCACCTGGTGCCAGAAATACCTTCAGAGAGGCAACTGATTTTGTAAGCAAAATGTTCTGAGTGGGAAAAGTCACCAGGAACAAAGGCAGGCAGAGATGGAGAACTCTAAGATGTTTTGTATTTCAAAAGCAACCAAAGTCTGGCTGTGATGCGAGAGCTGGGGGAGATGGATGACCATATTATTATGCTCCAGTGATAGGCATAGCAGACACGATCAAACATGTGGGAAGAAACACAGCATTCATAATGGGTCCCTATCTACCATCTTGTTGGTGTTAAACCCTAGGAAGCAGGGCTATGCCAAGATAAACACATATAGCACAAGGAAGTGAATAGCGGTTCAGGTCACTTGGAATAATTGTGTCTTATAGGACTTGAAGAGGCAACTGAAAAATGCAAACCTTGTTCACTCCACACAATGTAATGGCATAGGCCAATGACCAAACAAATACAACTCCTCAGATTCCAAATACGTGCCTCCTCTCCTCTTTTTTCCCATCCCCCTTCATCTTCTGATCTTTATTCTTTACTCAACATATTGTGATCATCATTATTTCTCAGAAGATCTCAAGAGAGATAGGACCTAGAGGAGGACTCAGTAAAATGACTCCTAAACTTATATAGATTTAACTTATAATTTACAGTTGATGAAGCAGAAGAAAGGGGCTTAGACCTAGCCAACTCTTTCAGTACATCATGAGCAACCAAAGGCAATTGTCTGGTCCCATGCAAATCAGCTAGTTAATCTATTTCTCCTGTTTTTCAGGGCCATACAAAAGAAGTTCAAACTGAACCACTTAAAAAAAAAAACCCACCTGGCCTGCACTGAATTCCACACCACATTTTCCAGAATGTTCAGTTTCCCACTTGGAAGAAATAAGACTGTCCTCCAAAGTGTAGCTGCCTCTTGCTCAGCAGAGCCTGGAATGTGTCCTCTCTGAAGGCATTCAGCTGGGCCAAATAACTAAAGAACAACACACAGATGGGCAGGTCTGAGAGCAGTTAAAGAAAGAATTTCAGAAATGAAGATGCTCTGAGGAAAATACCCATAACACAAAACTGGGTGGAATCAGTCAGCAGATAGCATCATGGTTGTGTTAACTGTAAGAGCAAGCAAACAGAAGTAGCATGATATGGGAGATAAATGAGGTAATACGATGATACGAAAATGAGCTTTGTTTAATAAACAAATGCTTCATTTGATAACAGGTTGATCGCTACAAGAATTTCAAAGGAGCCTTTGCTTTGAGAAGATAACACGTCAGAGCAGTTAATCTTGGCTTTTAGGGTGGTTATGTTTGCAAATAGGCTCTGATCTTGTAAGAGCCCCTCCCGACTAAACATGAACCTCTGAGTCATCAGTATGACCTATGTTAAAGGGAAAAAGCCTGCTGCGGGCTGGCAAAACGATGCATATTAAAGATGTTTAGGTCCTAACCCCCGAGGCCCATGAATCACCTTACCTGACAAAAAGGACTTCGAAGACCTGATTAAGGGTTATCTTGGTTTGACAAAAAGAACTATGTAGGTCTGATTAGAGATCTTGGTTTATCCAGATGGACCCTAAAATTTCATCACACATGTCCTTATGAGGTGGAGGCAGCTGGAAATCTACCTACAGAAGAAGAAAAAGCAGAGGTGATCATGGAAGCCAAGATCAGGAGGTTCTGAGTCAAAGATACTCAAGGCCTCCAGGTGCTAGAAGAGGCAAGGAAGCAGATGCTGCCTACAGGAGGTGCTAGCCCTGCTGCAACAGGACTTCAGCCCCATAGGAATACAGAACCTCTGGCTATGGTGCCACAGGAGAGCAAACATGGGTCATTTTAAGCCACTAGCTTGTACTTCTTCATACAAATGTCAAGAGGAGATGAGCAGAGATCGTAGATGGGATGGATTTGTTTTATCTTGTAGATGCTATCAAAGTAATTATGGTGCTGGAGGTGTGATGAATGAAAGCCCCTAGCCTCGAGTTTGTCCCTACTCTCCATCTGTTAGCATAGTACTCCACAACACCTTTCTCACACTGCCTCACTAGAGACCCTAGGCATGCTTCCAGGGCCTGAAGAGTTTCCGAATGAAAAAAAATGAAGTTAGATTGTAATGTTAATGCATTATTGATAATAAACCACCCAGGAAATTCTTCCAAGCAATTTCCCGTACTCTTCCAGTTATCATTTTAATCATTCTCTTTCTAGTTAAGTGAACCTTGCACATGTTCACAGTATGTTTTGATATACACATACATTGTAAAATGGCTA